>NC_142888.1:10055000-10762500 GCF_051225735.1 Oryctolagus cuniculus | reverse complement strand
ATGTTCCATGGCAGCTTATAATGTTGCAATATCATATTCGACTTATCTTCCTAAAATTCCTCCCATATGGAGAGGCTTTCCTTTATTAATATAGGTTGTATTCGGCCCCCAACAATTCTAAGATTAAAGTAAAAAAATAAATACCAACATTCCCGCCCTTAGTCACAACGTTTTTGACTGTGGGTAGTATTTTTAATGTTGCAACTTGGCGCAAACCACTCTGGTACCTAGCTTCAGAGAACAGTCATTTAATCTTAGAATTCACTATTAATATCCTGCTTCCAGTACAGCTGTGTATCAGTCTCCAGTTGGAATGCCATCACTAGGATATATATCACACTGAAGTAACAGCCATCAGTATCCATGCCATGCACGTATACTGGTAAAAACTTCTCTAAGTCCAGAGGCAGGAGGAAATGAAATGGTCTACCAACAAATCAGAAACTAGAGTTGCATCAGCTTCTGGTACGAAAGCTCAGCTCTTGAAAATATTTTCAACATTTAACCAACATGGAGCCAAGAAAAGAACAAGTAACAGATTTCTTTCTCTCTCATCCAACCACGCATGGTTAAGATCAAAAAGTAGAGAAATAATTTCCTAATTTGGAGGCCAGTCATATCAAGCCTCAACATCACAAGTGACATTTGGCCATCCTGATTCCAAATCCCTCAGAAAGGTTAATCAAGGGGCAATTATCTACATGCAAACTCTTACTTTTCAATGAGATGGCTGGTCCACAAGACAGATACTCAAGAACCTTTGTGTTAAGTATCTGGTTCCCCAAGAGTAGTTATTCAGCATGAAAAATACTTACATCACCACTGCAACATCATCTACAACACACGCACACATTTAGGACAGAAATCACTCTTTCAGTCAGGGCATATTTCTAGTTATACAGACCATTTTCCTGCCTATTTTCAACTTAGTCAAAACAACTGTTCTTTCTCAAAGAAGGGAACAGATGAATTTCTCTTAGTATTAACATTTCCCTGGTGATTTTGATAGACTAAACACAGAGAAAAAACTCAGGATTCTTCCCAAGAGTTAAGAATCATATTCTACTCAAAGAGGCCTGTAAGCAAGAGGCTGAATAGTTGGATTCGGACTCTTCACGCTAAATAAAGGCATCCCATTTCATGTGCTGAATGCTTCATCTGCTGCAGAATGTGACCCCACAGATAACCTTCATTCCCATCCAACTGTTCATTAAGTCCAGCATAGGATTATTCAACAAAATGTTTCAGATTTTTCTAAAATGCAGTCATAATCATTATTACTTTTTAAAAAATCTTCAAATATATTTTGCTGCTTTGACAGATATAAATTATTCTATGCCAATATCACAACACTGAAACTCTACATTTTACTTGTCCTTAGAATGATTTCATACTCGCTTTTTACATATTAAGTTCTATTTTAAAGAAGAAAATGCTGTTCAATGTTAACCACCATAAACAGAAACTTACTGAAAAAAGTCATGGATCTTACCTAATAGATTTTGAGCATTTCTTTTGGGGGGAGGGGGAATTTGCCTTGCCAATACAGTGAATTTTCAAGTAACAGAGAGTTGGTTTAAAGGACAAAATGAAAATCAAATGGGAAATGTGGAGTTGTTTTTAATTTTTATTTTAATTTCTTAAGAGAAAAAATTCATTCATATGAAATGTTAAAAAAAACTTTGAATAAAAACTTTCTGATGAAGACAGCTCACTCATTGTTCTGGTTTTTTTTTACTATATATTTATAAAAATTAGACATTCTCTTTTAAAAATGAAAAATTTGAGGCTAGCACTGTGGCAGAGCATATAAAGCAGTCACATGAAATGCTGGCATCCCATATGGATGCCGATTCGTGTCCCAGTTGCTCCACTTTTGATGCAGATCGCTGCTACTGTGCCTGAGAAAGCAGTGGAAGATGGCTCAAGCCCTTGGGGCCCTGGACCCATGGGGAAGACCTAGAAGAAGCTCCTGGCTACTGGCTTCAGCCTGGCCCAGCACTGGCTATTGCAGCCATTTGGTGAGTGAACCAGTGGATGGAAAAAAAATTTCTCTCTCTCTCCCTCTAACTCACTTTCAAATAAATAAATAAACCTTCTTCAAAAAATGAAAAATTTACATTTAAATTTAGAATACGTTTATTCTGATTCCCCCCAGATAATCTGGCATAAGTGGTCTCAAGAGCCACCGAAATACAGAGTACAAGCTACAAGCTAGTAGGCAGCTTATTAATATTATACACTTGACTTTACAGCTCTACTTGACAAATAAGGGCAACACTGAAGCTTTTCCTTCTTCTGTCTGAAGGTCTGAGTGACGACTTAGTCTTACTGAGTTAACAACAAACAAAAAACATTTCATGGTTATATTTTAAAATTTTACATTTTCATAAAAACATAAATGAAACAAGTATTAAACCACAAAATTTGTGTATGTAAGAACCTGATAACGGATACTTACATCATAGTACTTTTTAATGCAACGTCTAATGTCCATGACCAATTTGTTGCACAGCTGTACCACAAAGGTCAGAGGTGAAGCTTTACAGTTGATGTTACTGCAACGATACAAACTGGGCTCCATATCGGCTCCCTACAGAAGTCCAGACAGACAAGTATACAAGAGGTTACTGCACGGTTGTAAAAGGTTTTTGTGCTTAAAAACTGACACGCTGTCTTCATATGCAATCTTCCTATTCATTTTTCTGCAGAGTTTTTAACCCTATTTTCTTAACTACTCTCCTCCCAAACACTGTTTTAATGACATACCTTCCAGTCCTTCCAGTCTCTTGTCATTGTCATAATGGAATACAAAGTTGATGGAAAAACCCTGAAATCATTATTCTATATTCAATACATGACAAAATCTATGGATTAAATCATTCTTCCTTAAAAAAAAAAAAAGGAAGTCGTCTTTCTGGAAATATATATCCTTCATATAGATATTGATCAAAATTTTAAATTCGTACTTATTCATTCCAAGTTTGAACCCAGATGACATTAGCTTGTTTTAATCTTGTCAACCTAATTTCAAGGTTAAAGCCTAAAGGTCAAAAGTATTGCAACACAAAAGCATTATCACTTATTACAGAAAAATCTAAAAATTTCTGCAATTTTTCCAAAAATTGAAAACTGTATTTGGAAGAAGGAAGGGAAGAGGCAGGAATAGAAATTTGAAAGAAATAACTATTAGTAGTTGAAGAAAGTGTTTTGTTGTGTTTTGCTTTAAACAAAGACAAAGCAAATATAATATACAGGAAAACTGTTGGGGTTTCTGGAGCATTTGTTTTCCTTCTTGATACTTAAACATCTTGGTTTCCTGCTCCAATCTGGTACATAACCCTACCCACCATGCTAAGCAATTCCAGGTGGAAGAGATTTTAGAGCTTGACATCGGCTCTTCCACAGTTAGCCCATCTGCAAGTCGTCAAGCCTCCATGCAATTAACTATCTTATTTACAGCTGTAATGAAGCAAAACTCAAGGATTTAGCAACTATTGCTGATCTGTGTCTGCCTCTTCCTTGCACTTGCTTCCAAAGATTGCTTTGTTTTGATTCAAAAAAATGCAAAACATCTGCTGTTTGTCCAAATTAACTTAAAATAATTACTTTTAATTTAGATAAAGGACGTCTTTTCTTTCAGTTTCAAGGTTTTACACAGTTCTGCGGCCTACTCATTTGCCAGTGGCTAGTACATGCAGGGGAATCAAGTAAATTGGCCAAGTTTCAAGTTCTGATACAAGGTCAATGATACATTTTTTGGCAGTACTTCTTGAGAAGAATGTCTCTCTGTGACTTGTGAAGACAGCAGGAAAGATAATAAGAGTACCTTTGTCAAAAAGGAGGTAAGTGGGATGCGGAAAGATACACAAAAACTTTCCAAAAACACTTAGTTCCCATTAACTTGATTTAAGATAAAGGAAAATACTGCTCTCAGTTTTAATAAATGGGGGTGGGAGTGGGGAAATGCAGGTTACTAATTAAGGAATTATAATAAAAATACTTTAGATAACTTTAGAATTTTTAAGAGATTCCATTAGAGAATCAAGGTCAAGAACCCTAGGAGGACAAAAATCATATTCAAGCACATGCAACGATGAGTTTTTAAGCAGAAATGAGAAGTTACGAAGGCAGAATTTATATGATGCTAAAATTCTTTAAACACTGAAAGCAATGTGTTTTTCCCCCTTTTTATATACTCTATCTTGTGGGAAGGGGGACAAGGGACCATCATATTAGTTTGCCTACAAAATGAAAGGAGGAAACAAAAAGAAACTAACCAAACCATCAAAGACATTATCATAAATATTCTCGGTTCCACATGTAGGGCATGGACATTTGAATTTTTCACAGTCCTTGTATTTCTCTTCATCAGTGAGCTGGGCTGGGCCACCAAGTAAAGCATCATTCTCTTCATCTTTATGATAATGAGAAACTCTAAACTGGGTGGGGTCGAGGCCTATTAATGTAAATGAAAAAAGCAAATTCAGAACAACATTCATCCAAAAAATACCCAAAAGAAAGCTCTCATAAAAGAATGATTTTAAATTCATACATACACATAAAGCAACCATTTGAACTCAAGATCACATGGACAAATGACTTCTCTTTTTATAAGAGATTACTTTATAAATAAAACAGATAACTGCAACAATGCAATGCAGAATGTGCCAGCAGGCACTCATGTTCAGGAGCAAGTACTTCTATAGGATATTTGAAATTATTTTCTTAACGCCACATTGGAAAAATCTCAAATAATTGTGTACTATTATTAACGAATACCCCTAAAATCCAAGTGCCACCATTAGAACTGAGATCAGAATGAAAATCCCATTAAAGAAAACAGGTTCACTGCCACTACAAGAACTTCAAGTGCAGATACAACTGCTAACCCTGATTTCAATGCAGTGGTCGATTTCGTCTTGGCTCAGTAGTTAACAGCATGTAGGTTGCAATCTAATTCAGTGGTTAAAATTCAGTAGCAGAATCAAAACACAACATGCCTTTTTTTAGGGGATGCGGAGGTTTTATTGGGAACTGAGAAATTTAAAATATGTGCAAAAGCAAAAATGAATCTAGAGAGTATATGAGAGCAGATAGGCCAAAATGTGACAGATAATCCTGAAACCACATATACACCTTTCATAGTTCAAATGAAACAACACCAGAAATCAATCAATACATAGCTTATGTTGTCTTGTTTCCTCAAGCTATTTAAAGAAAAGAAACAATTTTAGGCCAATCACATTTAATTTATCCTGGGTATAGCCTATGTGTCAAATTATACTTTTGAATTTATACTTAAAGATAATTGTTCTATACCACATAGCTTATAATATTTTCTTGAAAGCATCCCTCAGCAATTCCTAAAACCTTGGACTTTTGGAAATCTAAGGAAAGTTATTGTATTTAGTATTTATTTTAGTATAAAGGTAAATAAACAACATAAAACAGTCACTGGGCAAAAAAAGTTCAAAACAGCAAAAATACCTAAAAATTGTTTTACATTTATCAATGGCTGCTTAGGAAGATAATCTAATAAATACACACAGAATTCAATGATGAAATCCTAGATCATATTTGGGCAGTTGTCAAGTGACATCTAGTAATTATAAAAATACTTGGGACAGACTCTTAGACCTTAGAAAGATACTGAATAAAGAATAAGATGAGTGAGACACAAAATCTTGGATTTCTCATTGCCAAAATGCAGATATGTTTCACTTAAATCAAATACTATAAAACAAGTTCAATGATGCCTATTACATGGTAAGCACTCAATAAATGTCATTTGAATGAAAACACAGAATAGTGAATGAACATCATTTAATCTACACTACACTAATTCCATATAAAAATATATGAAAAATGCTCATGCTGCATATGCAGTTAAGTTATAAGAATTAAACTGGTTCCTAAAGTGATAGGATATAATACAAACAAGGAGTACACAATGAGAACAATCTGAAAAGCAGTTCTTTACTATTGACATAAATTACTGTTAATATGTCACTTTGTCCCAAGACTAATGCATTTTTATTTTACAAGTTATCTATCCCCTAAGTGAAAGAACAACTTGGTGACATATGTGGGAGTAAATAACAGCACTTCAAAAAGTCTGTGGAAAAACAGAGCTAAAAGATAAGTTTATTTTGGTGTAAAAAAATTTGAAATCCATGCAGAGTTCTCTTTTAGCATTGATTTCCACGAACTTTTGAAGACGCCACATTTAAAGAAAAGGAGAGGCAAAGGAACTGAGAGAGCATGCCTGTGAATGAGGCCATTTGTCCTATGTAGTGGAAAGTAACTGTTGCTAATTCATTAAACTGCAGTTGTGAACCCAACTGTATTCACATAATGTCTTGCTTTGAGATTATGAGAAAGCAGTGTCACCTTTTCTGACTCTATAATTATTAATGAATTTCCCAGGCCAATACTAATCAAAAGTAAGGAGGAAGATAAATAGTAAACAAGATTTTTCTAAGAGGCAAGCTTTCTTCACAGTCCTAAGATCAAGGAAGAAAACAATGGTGGCCTGCACATACATAAATTTGGCAGGGTTGTGAAAAGGGACCAACAGGTGCTGCTCTCTAGCTCTCCCGACCAGCCAAGGCTCAGTCAGTTCACCTGAGTGCAGAAAGCTGTACACATTAGCCCAGGGCAGGCTGCCACAAAGAAAGCCAACAGTGGGCACAGGCCATCTTCCCACTTAAGAGAAATGTCCGATAACTTGTGAGAAATTATCAGGCCTCAAGAAATCTCTACCCTAAATGTCCATTTCTACAAATGACTTGAATCTTCCTATGGCAAGTAACAAAGCCAACTGGTTTAGTCAACCACTTCAGATTTATTCTTGAGCTGAATTTTCTCAGTGGAAAGGGCTTAATCTCAGTACTCTTTTGATCGCTGTTCAATGTGAAATGTTAAAAATATCATATAAAGGGAGAAGACATTATGATTTCTTTAAAATTTTATGTATATAATGAAATGACCTTTGTACAAAATACTTGAAAACAAGAATAACACTGCAAAAAGTGATTTTCTTGGGCTAACAATTATAATTTCATCAAGCAAATCAAAGTGAGCTAAATTATACCATTTTAAGAAAACATATAATGCTGTGTTAAAAAATAAGGATCACTGCTGCTGAATCTTTTTTCAAAAGGTAGAACTCTACACTTAAATAAGCAGAAAACGTATTCAACATACAAGTTAATTTTTCCAAAACCTCATGGAATTGCTACTAGCAGCCTATTTCAAAGTTTCAGTAGACTTAAAAGTTTTACTGTTTATACCACAACTTATTAAGACTGGAGTGAAACAGGGAAAAAGTATCTAGTGCTGCCACCTAGAGGTGGATATTTTGAATTTTAAAATGTGCAAGACAGAGCTGGTACATCTAATTCCATTTGTAACTGTCACTCCAAAATTAAACACTTCTGTCAGAAATGACCTTAACGCATAATCTTTATCATCACACTTGCCCTACATGCATATACCTTGTATAATTAATATTAAACTTCTCACATACAGTGGGTAACTAGATTAATCTTTAATCAAGAGACACAAAGCTGAATTCCAAATTCCTTACCTCGTTTACTGACAGCTTTCTCTAAACAACTGGCTTAAAGAAACAAACTTTATGCCCCATTTGAGAAAAGCACCTTCCACTTCTACTAGACTAGCTTTGACAGGTGACTTGAAATCATTTGGTCAGGCACAGAATAAAGGAAGGCGCAACCTGCTTGGACTTTGCAAAACCAGTTATCTGGGGGACGAGCAGCTGTGGTTTTCCCCACAATAAGCAGAGATGATGTATGCTTTAATTCAATCCTGTGGCTTGTAATGACCAAGTCACTTGTGCTGGGATGGGGTGGGACAGAAGAGACAATGGAATGAAATTAAAATACTGTCATTTATAATTAGAAAATTTCTGAGATCTCACATTATTTTGGCAACAGGATCAAAGGTCTCATGTTTCAAGACATATTTATAGAAAGTAACATCACAAGCATTGGTGTGGATCAATTTAGCAGCACTGCTTTTACTTAAGTTCACCACAGTCTTACTACACACACCCCCAATGTGACATCTAGCACAAAATTATTTTTCTACCACAGCAGTTTCTAACTACTGTAAATATAGCAGTTTTTAGATTGTTCACGTGCGCCCAATGTCAAGAGGATCTGACTTGTTTATAACAAAAGGCATACAGTTATTTGAGAGGCTGATACATTTGATCAAAAAATTTTCCTTTCTCCAAAAGACAAGGCCCCTATCAGCAACAGTACAAACAACTAAAGTAAAGCCAACTATACATGTTCATGTAAGTCGTAAACAGGGAAAATCCATATAAATGAAATGCCACATAAGCAGTGGTATTCCCAAGAAGTTGTATTATGAGTCATTTAAACTACTAGAGAAGCTAATTAATGGAATCCTATCATGAATTTTTTAGTAAAAATTTCATTTATGAAGTAAATCATGTATCTCTTCAATGACTCCAGGCTTTCATATAACGGGACTTCTTAGAGGACAATACACAAGGTGGAAATGTAGTGTGATTAAAGAAAATAAGACACACTGAAATTTTACAGAGAGCTATATGCATAAAAAGAATCATACAAGAAAGCTCATAATAGCTAAAAGGGGAAATAAATTCAGATGTCCATCAACAGGAGGATGGATAAACCAGTAGAGTCTATCATGGAGTACTATTCAGCAATGAAAAAGAGTAACTGCTGATACACAAAAGTTAAAAGGTTCTCACAATACTATGCTTAGCAAGATAAGTCAAACACAAAAACATATTGTAGACAAACATTTATAGATAAATTCTAGAACATAAAGAATTAACCTAGAGTGACAGAAATGAATGCTTACTTTTGTGATGGAGATATTCTGGGGTGAGGCAAATGTTCTATCTGTATATTGATAAACTCGTTGTATAATACTTTTCATATTTGAGCATTTCATGGTAAATTACGGAAATTATACATGGAAAAACCAGACTAAATATAAGATATTATATAATATATATATATAATAAATATCTCCATACCCAAAGGCCCAAGAATATGTAAGGAATAACTGCAAGTCAATAAGAAAAAGCTAAGCAGAAAAGACTTGAACAGGCACCTCACAAAAGGAGTTACTCAAATGGCCAAGAAGCATATGAAAATGTGCTCAACTTAGTCATCAAAGAAATATAAACTGAAGTAATGATCAGGTCTGATGCTGTGGAGGAGCAGGTAAAGCCGCTGCCACCTTCAGTGCCAGCATCCCTTATGGGTGCCGGTTCAAGTCCCAGCTGCTCCACTTCTGATCCAGCTCTCTGCTATGGCCTGGGAAATCAGTAGAAGATGGTCCAAGTCCTTGGGTCCCTGCACCCACATGGGAGACTCAGAAGAAGCTCCGGGGTCCTGGATTCAGATTGGCACAGCCCTGGCCACTGCGGACATCCGGGGAGTGAACCAGCAGATGGAAGACCTCTCCCTCTCTTCCTCTTCCTCTTTCTCTCTCTCTCTCTGCCTTTCCCTCTCTGCATAACTCTGACTTTCAAATAAATAAATAAATCTTAAAAAAGAATAAAGTAGCAATCTTATGCCACCACATAAAATGAAGAGAATAGAGAATGCCAAGCATTAGTGAGAACACGAGCCCTCATATACTGCTAATAAGGGGTATAAATGAGTAGAACCACTGTGGAAAATTGGTAGGATCCACGAAAGGTAAATATACTAATTCCCTGTGGCCTAGCAAGTCTACTCCCGGTGGTCTAGCAAGACAACTACTAATCACCCAACAGAAATGCATGAAATGTCTCAAAGTAGCACTATTCATAATTGCCCAAAGGTAGAAACAATCCATAGCAGATAGGTATAAAGTGTGGGATACTCACACAATGAAATACTATATGAAAATAAGAGGAATTATGTGCAACCATACAGATGATTCTCACAAACAAAATACTAAGTGAAAGTAGCCAGGACACAAAAGATAAAGACACAACTTATTTAATTTCCAAAAAATAAGAAAAACTTATTTATGATGTTAGAAGACATGAGAGTAATTAGGGGGAGGGAGATTACATGGGAGGTGGTTTCTAAGAGATATGAGGGAACTTCTGGACATTTAAGAACATATAAGGGATGGGGCTGGCGCTGTGGCGCAGCGGGTTAATGCCCTGGCCTGCACTGCCAGCATCCCATATGGGCACTGGTTAGAGACCCAGCTGTTCCATTTCTGATCCAGCTCTCTGCTATGGCCTGAGAAAGCAGCAGAGGATGGCCCAGATCCTTGGTCCCCTGCGCCAACGTGGGAGACCCAGAGGAAACTCCTGGCTCCTGGCTTCGGATCAGCACAGCTCTGGCCGCTGCAGCCAATTGGGGAGTGAACCATCGGATCGAAGACCTCTCTATCTCTCTCTGTAACTCTGACTTTCAAATAAATAAATAAATCTTTAAAAAAAAAAAAAGGAAGTTAAAAAAAAGAATATATGAGAGAATCTTCAAAAAGTTCCTGGAAACCACAAGCTACAGATGTACACTTTTCAGTTAAGTTTTGCATCAGAATAATTTAAAAAAAAAGTTTACCATTTAATTCCATTTTCCATGAACTTTTTAAAATACTCTTGTTCTGTTTCTTGAATTCAGTGCTGACTACATGGGTTTGTGTTTAGTGAAAACTCATGAAGTTGCTGAGTTGGGTGTTGTGTACTTTTCTGTATGCATATCACAAGAAAATTTATATTGAAAATGAGGAGAACAGTGACTACGAAATACTTAAGGTATACCAAAATACACTGTTTCCAAAATACCTGAATCTCCACTGGACATCATGTACGTCCTTAGAGATGCATACACACCATTATGTGGGAGGTAGTAATAAAAGAGAAAATAGAATAAATTGAAACTAAATATTGTCCAGTCATTAGATCTACCAAGCAATTTACAGGAAACACAAAAGAGAGAGGAACACGCTAAAGGCTACCACTAGGATATGATCAGCAGACTGCACAATGAGGGCAATTCTCTAATACAAAAAAAAAACCCATTTCTTCAACAAATAAACTGGGAGGATCAAATAAAGAAAGAAAAAAGATGAGAGGAAATTAACATATGGACCATGACTAGATTCCAATTGGACAAGGAATTATTTTTAAAACACTACACTCACAGTATGATCAGGGAAAAACGAACACTTACTGGACATCTGAGGAAATGAAGAACTGTGCAAGATGACGATGATGGGAAAATCTCCGCCTTTCAGAAATACAAAATGAAATCTTTACAGACAAAGTACTATCTAAGGGTCACCTCCAAATCATCAGGGGAAGTGGGAAAGAGGAGTGAAACTGATCACACGTGCTGCGTGCTGAAGGTGGGCAATGAGTACATGAAGTTTTTATACAATTCTCTCTGCTATTGGATATTCACATTTTTCCATAATTAAAAGTTTGGAAAATATTATATATCCAATCTGACGATAAATAATCCACTATACAAGTGACAGACAACAAAAGATGCCTTTCACATCAAAAATAAGTGTCTCAGAGACTCCAAGATGGCACAATAGGGAGGGAGCTTAATGCTCTACTCTAGGGGAAGATAGTTTAAAAAAAGAAAAAAGTAGAGTGAGTACAATCTCAGGGAAGAGTTAGGCAGAAAACATCAAAGTAAATTCCAAAGCAAATCAGAGGGACACTGTGGATCTACGTGGAGGGTGTGGACACGCACAACTCAGGACCCCAGCAGCCAAGAGTCTCAGCACCACCTTTGCAGTGAGGTGAGAGCAGACTGCAGCAGCCCAGGCCACTAGCAACAAAGCTGAGGGAAGAGCCTGGCTTGCGTCCAGCTTGGAGCCCGTTGGGGGACAGTGTACCTGACAACCTAGAGGGAACAAAAAGGGGCACATTTCTCTCTGCCCGACTACCTGGCACCGGTGTACCGTAACTATGTAAGAGAGGGCAGGCACCATTTTGGATATATATAACAGCTGCGCCAGCTTGTGTCCGTGCACCCAGCAACCAGCTGAGAGGAGATGCCCGAGTCTGGCTGGGAGAACTGACAGGAGGCTGGATGCTCGTGACTGCGGGGGCCTTTTGTGTTGGGACTGTGGAAACACTGTGGCTGCGTGGGAGGGTGCAGGGTGCAGCTGGGTCTCTGGGCAGTCACTGTGCGCGGCTCCACATGCTCAGGGCTTCCTGATTCTCTGGTGAGGGTCACTGCTGTGGGATCCCTGCTCAGATTGAGGAATGCACGGATCCTTCCTGTGCTTCTTGCGGCAGTGGGGTGAAGACTGTATTCACTGGGGCTACCACCCAGGCATTAATCTCCTTCGAGAATAGGAGCTGAGTGTAAGATTACACCAACAGAGCTAATTAAACCTCCCCTCTGATTAAAAAAAAAGAGTTTGTAACTTCGGTGTTACCTTAGACACTCCACTCACCCTGGAGCAGTGAACAGAGCTCCAAGGGCACATCCAGCACACGCCTATGGGTATTCACTGGAAGTTCAGATACTCCACTAAGCCACAGAGGCATAATAAAAAGCTATCACAGTGGTTGGTGGGAGACTATTTCTACAAATGCCTAAAAAGAAACGCAGCAATTCAAGAAACAAGAATAAGGAACATAACAATACTTGAATACTAGAATGTGAAGATGAAGAGACTGAAGAAATGCAGCAAACGGAAAACATAAAAATTGATCACAGGACTACTTAGAAGTAATCAGAAGCAAACTCATGGACTAAAGAAATCTGTACATGACATGAATGAAAATTTTTCCCATGAAACACATTTTAAAGAGAAATCAAAATGAAATATTACAAATGAAGAATAGGACAAATAAAAAATGCAGGGGAAAGCCTTAACAACAGACTTGGTGAGATAAAAGAAAGAATATCTGACTTAGAAATCTCCAGAAATTTTACAGTCAGACCTAGAAAAAAAGAAATTAGAAAACTTAGGAGATACTATCAAACAACCCAACAGGTCTTAGGAGTTCCTGAAGACATGGAAAGAGACAATGAATTATAAGGCCTTTTTAGTGAAATAATCACAGAAAACTTCCCTAATTTGGAGACAGAAAGGGATTTCCAAGTACAGGAAGCACACAGAATTCCTAAAAGACATGACCAGAAAAGATCTTCACCATGACACATTGTAGTCAAACTCTCCGCAGTAAAACATAAAGAAAAGAGCCGGCGCCGTGGCTCAATAGGCTAATCCTCCACCTTGCGGCGCCGGCACACCGGGTTCTAGTCCCGGTCGGGGCGCCGGATTCTGTCCCGGTTGCCCCTCTTCCAGGCCAGCTCTCTGCTATGGCCAGGGAGTGCAGTGGAGGATGGCGCAGGTGCTTGGGCCCTGCACCCCATGGGAGACCAGGAAAAGCACCTGGCTCCTGGCTCCTGCCAGGATCAGCGCGGTGCGCCGGCTGCAGCGGCGGCCATTGGAGGGTGAACCAACGGCAAAGGAAGACCTTTCTCTCTGTCTCTCTCTCTCACTGTCCACTCTGCCTGTCAAAAAAAAAAAAAAAAAAAAAAAAAAAAAAAAAAAAAAAAAAAAAAAAAAAAAAAAAAAAACATAAAGAAAAGATTCTAAAATGTACATGAGAGAAATGCCAGATTACTTACAGAGGATCTTAGACTCATAGTTGATTTCTCATCAGAAATCCTATAGGCTAGGAGAGAATGGTAAGACATATTCCAAGTCTTATGAGAAAAAAACTGTCAATCTAGAATACTGTACCCTGAAGACTCTCATTTATTAATGAAAGTGAAATAAAGACCTTCCATAATAAAGAGAAATTCAAAGAATTTGTCACCACTCGTCTAGCCTTACAAAAGATGCCTAAGGATGTCCTATACACAAAAACACAGAAACATGGTCATCACTATGAGAGAAGGTGAAGGCAGAAAATGACCAGTAAAAGTACAAAGGAAACCCAAAGTAAACAACAGGAATATTTATGGGAAAATGTCAAGACCTAGTCGTTATGTATCAATTGTCACCTTGAATGTAAATGGCTTCAATTCACCAGTTAAAAGATACAGACTGGCAGAATAGATTAAAAAACAAGACCCATCTATTTGCTGCCTACAAGAAACACATCTCACCAACAAAGATGCATGCAGACTGAAGGGGGAAGGATGGAAAAATATATTCCATGCTAACAGAAACCAAAAAAGAGCTGGTATAGCCATCCTAATATCAGACAAAATAGACTTTAACACAAAAACTGTTAAGAGAGACAAAGAAGGGCACTAAGTAATGATTAGGAGATCAACTCAACATGAAGATGTGACTATAATAAAATCTAATAAACATATATTATACGTTTACATAGTACCCAATTACAGGGCACCTGGCTATTTCAAAGAAATGTTAAGGTATCTAAAGGGAGACATAGATTCCCATACAAAAGTAACGGGGGACTTCAAAACTCCAACTTCAGCAATGGACAGATCAATCAGACAGAAAATAAGCAAGGAAACAACAGACTTAATTGAAACTATAGAGCAAATGGACCTAATGGAGATCTACAGAACTTTCCATCCTACAGTTGCATAATACACATTCTTCTCACCTGTGCACAGAATTTTCTTTAGGATTGACCACATGCTAGGCCATAAAACAAGTCTCAGTGAACTAAAAAAAAAAATTGAAATCATACCATCCATCTTCTTGGATCACAATGCAATGAAACTGGAAATCAACAACTCAAGAATCTCTAGAACATATGCAAACACATGGAGACTGAATAACATGCTTCTGAATGAACAATGGGTCACTGAAGAAATTAAAAGAGAAATCAAAACATTTCTGGAAATGAAGATGACAACACAACTTATCAAACCTCATGGGATACAGCAAAAGTAGTATAAAGAGGAAAGTTTAAAGCAATTGGTGCCTACATCAAGAAATTGGAAAGGCACCAAATAAATGAGCTATCAATGCATCTCAAGGACCTAGAAAGACAATAAACCAATCCCAAAATTAATAAAATAATTAGAGAATAAACAAAATTAAAACAAAAAAAAGATCATTGAAATGAAGAGCTGGTTTCTTGAAAAAATAAACAAAATTGACACACCACTGGCCCAACTAATGAAAAAAGAGGGAGAAGACCCAAATCAATAAAATTAGAGATGAAAAAGGAAATTTAACAACAGACACCACAAAAATAAAAAGAATCATCAGAAATTACTACAAAGAGCTGTATGCCAACAAACTGGGAAAGACTGAAGTAGATAGATTCCTGGACTTACACAACCTATCTAAATTGAGCCAGGAAGACAGAGAAAACCTAAACAGACCAAGAACCAAGAAGGAAATTGAATCAGTAACAAAGACCCTCCCAACAACAACAATAACAAAAACCCAGGAGCTGATGGCTTCACTACTGAATTCTACCAGAAATTTAAAGAACTCCAATTCTTCATAAGTTATTCAAAACAATTGAAAGGGAGAGAATCCTCCCAAATTCCTCCAGTAAAGCCAGCATCACCTTAATTCCTAAACCTGTTCAGGAAGTTTTTTTTTAATACTCTTTGTCGAACTCTTTACTTAGTATAGAGTTAATCTTATGTATATAAAATTAATTGAAAATAAATGTTCGTAAAAAATAAGAATGGGAATAAGGAGAGGGAAGAGGAAGAAGGGTGAAGGTGCGGGTACAAGTGGCAAGAATCTCTATGTTCCTAAAGTTTAATGTATGAAATGCATGAAGTTTGTATGCCTTAAACAAATGGTTTCTGGGGAATAAATAAATATCTTCATAACATAGATCAGAAATTTTTGAGTATTGTAATAGAAATAATTGCCAAACCCTTAGGTTAAAGAAATACCCAAGACTTTGACTGTCCTGCAGAATATAACTCCCAACATCTTGATAGAAGAAAAAAATCTTGTGGGGCAGCACTCTAATGACCTCCCTCAATGGTTTTTTAATGCCCTTCATTATAGCCCTGAGAATGAATTTTAACTTAACGAGATGTGTATCACTAGGCAGAAAAAAAACTTCAGAAACTTCTTTCCTATTTTAAACCTGAGAAGAGAGAGTGAGTTTAGGTTGAAAGAATATTTGATAAAAAGGAGGCGGCATGTTGGGGCAGCAGATTAAGCCGCCACCTACAATGCCAGCATCCCATAGGACCGCAGGTTTGAGTCTTGGCTGCTCCACTTCCAATCCAGCTCTCTGCTAATGCACCTGAGAAAGCAGAAGATGGCCTAAGTGCTTGGGCCCTTGCCACCCACACAGGAGAACCTCATGAAGTTCCTAGCTCATGGATGCAGTCTGGCACAGACCAAGTCATTGTACTCATTTGGGGAGTAGATCAGTGGACTCTCTGCCTTTCAAATAACTAAATGTCTTTGAAAAACGTGTTTGGAAAATAAAATAATACACCAAAGATGGCTGCTTAAAACAAAGACCTATTTTCTTCCAGTTACACTGGTAGATGTAAGGGGAAAACAGTAAAGCCCCAAACAACCCATCCTTTTATAATGTTTTCCTTTCTGATTTTATAAAAAGTCTTATTTTTATTCTAAAGATGTTAGTTCTAAATTGTTTATTTGAGAAACAACAAAGACAAAGAGAAATTCCTCATCCTCCCTAAATGCCCGCAACAGCCAGAGCTAGACCAGGTGAAATGCAGGATCTAAAACCTCAATCCAGGTCTTCCACCTAGGTAGCAAGGACCCAACCACTAGTCATCACTGCTACCACCCAGGGTCTGCATCATCAGGAAGCTGGGATCAGGAGCCAGGATTCAAACCCAAACACTCTGATGTGGGATGCAGGTGTCCCAAGAAGTAGCTCAAAGCACGATGCAAAATGTCTGCCCCTGTCTTGTTTTTAATAATAACAGTATTGGGGCCAGCTCTGTGGCATAGCGGGTAAAGCCCCTGCCTGCAGTGCCGGCATCCCACATGGGCACCAGTTTGCATCCCGGCTGCCCCACGTACATCCAGCTCTCTGCTGTGGCCTGGGAAAGCAGTAGAAGATGGCCCAAATCCTTGAGCCCCTGCACCCACGTGGGAGATCTGGAGGAGGCTCCTGGCCCCTGGTTTCGGAACGGCCCAGTTCCGGCCATTGCAGCCAACTGGGGAGTGAACCAGCAGATGGAAGACCTCACCCCCACCGCCTCTCCTTCTCTCTGTGTATAACTCTTTCAATAAATAAATAAAATAAAATTTTAAAAATGACAGTATTAATATTTTGTCAGAAAAGTGAGAACCTATAGTCCACCACTTTTACCTTTTCCTGTCTTATTCATACATATTTAATATAGTTTACAAATTTTTATAAAATGCTCTATCTAGCTTTTACATTTATCATGTCTTACCCACTTTTCTACAAGCTTCACAATCTTTGATGAGTGCCCTTTTGGTATACTCAATTTTAGAAACCCTATCTTTCAAAAAATTGATCTAGGGACCGGCACCATGGTATAGTGTATAAAGCTGCTGCCTGTGGCGCTGGCATCCCATATGGACGCCGGCCTAAGACCCAGCTCCCTGCTAATGCACCTTGGAAAGTAGTGGAAGATGGCTCAAACCCTTGGGCCCCTTCACCTATGTGGGAGACCCAGAAGAAGCTCCTGGCTCCTGGTTTTGGACCAGCTCAGCTCCACTTTGCAGTCTTTTGGGGAGTGGACCAGCCTATGGAAGATCTTTCTCCCTGTCTATCTTCTTCTTCTATCTAACTTTGTCTCTAGAATTAAAAAAATCTTTTTAAAAATTCTGATCTAATTTGAGTACTATGAGAAATTCTTATTTTTCTTCAGAAACTCCAAGTGTTACAAGGCCAGAATTAAGAATTACTACTCCAATGCGACTATTCTAAACCTGCTCTAATTTGGTTCAAAGTTCTCAGAGGCCTCATTGCTTACATTCAGTGAGCAGTACCACTGCTTGGCCCTGTTGTGGGCTAGTGAGGGAGAATCCATCAAGTGCTCACATTGTACGGACTCAGGTGCAAATTTCTGTAACTGATACCCCCAAAGAGGCTCTCTACAAACTCCCTTAAGTGTTGTCTGGAGTGGCTGAGATAGCACAGGTTACCCATGCAGAGATGCAGGCCCCTTGTAGCTCCTCATAGGCTGCAAGAATTATACAGCAGTGGGAATAGGCAATCATTCCCAACGACATACTGGCTTCTCCACAGCCCACTCCCACGGCACCTCGTATAAACACTTCCCGGTGTCTTCAAATAGCAGTGGTATCTGCCTTCCCTGACAACCCTTCATTTTACCTCTTTAGGGACAGACACTGTATTGTCCCCTAGACTTCTCCAGCACAGTGAAATCAACTAAACAACTGAACTATAATTTGAGTAAAAGATCCACAGCTGACTCAACTTTGTATCCTTCATAGTGCCTATTATGACACCACAGTCTTCAACATTCATTTGTTCAATGAATGCAAGAGTTCATACTCCAAGACTGGGAGAATAAACCTTTGGCTCATGTGCTTGGAATGGAATTCCATTCTTTGGAGGCAGTTCTTATCAACTGATCCACTGATCAGCTGGGCATCTGATCATAGCTTTTCAATTTTACTATTTTTTAAAAAATTTATTTATTTATTTGAGAGGCAGAATTAGGGAGGGAGGGAGGAAGCGGGGGGGGAGGGAGGGAGGGAGGGAGGGAGGGAGGGAGGGAAGGGGAGAGAGAGAGAGAGAGAGAGAGAGGTCTTCCATTCACTGGTTCACTCGCCAAGTGGCTGCAACAGCTGGAGCTATGCTGATCAGAAGCCAGGAGCCAGGAGTTCCTTCTAGGTCTCCCACGTGGGTGCAGGGACCCAAGCACTTGGGCCATCTTCTACTGCTTTCCCAGGCCCTAGCAGAGAGCTCGATCGGTAGTGGGGCAGCTGGAACAGGAACCGGTGCTCATATGGGAGCTGGCACTGCAGGTGAAGGATTAACCTACTATGCCACAGTGCCAGTCTTCAATTTTACTACTGACTATGCTATAAGAGATTTAAGAATTGGAAGAGACATTTATGGATGTATATTCTTTTAAGAACCTAATAATGAAAAAAGGCCCAAGTCTTTACTGACAAATATCTGAGGCATCTGCTGGTGGCATCATTCTACTCTCTCCCCTCCACTATTTTTTTGTAGGTGTATATTCGCAGATCTTTCAAAAGAACTCCCAAATATTGGTTAGCACACTGTTAGATACACTTACTTCTTAGAGAGTAACACAGGACCTTGTCTACTGACAAAAACTACCATCTGTAACATGAATGGTGTGGGTATTGTGTTTTCAAGATTTATTTAATTTAATTTAATTGAAAGGCAGAGTGACAGAGAGAGAGGGAGAGAGACAAAGATCGTCCATGTGCTGGAATACTCCGTAAATAGTCTCAACAGCCAGGACTGGGCCAGGCTAAAGACAGGAGCCCGCAACTCTAACCAGGTCACCCACGTGGGCGGCAGGGGCCCAGGTACTTGGGTTATCACCTGCTGCCTTCTCAGGCACATTAGCAGGAAGCTGGATGGGAAGTAGAGCAGCAGGAGAAACAAACTGGTGCTCTAATATGGGATGCCAGATCACAGGTGGTGGCTTAACCCGCTGCACCGCAAGACTGGCCCTTAATAATTTTTAGAAAGGAAATTTTCACTTTGTAATTTAACCCAGGAATACGATTTCTCAGGACCAATGAAAAAAACTGCCCAGATAGCCAAATGCCTGAAATTTTACCACTAACTATTGAAATGTAATTTATTAAAAAAAGAAATGTAATTTATAACTATGGATACAAATCACTACTCATATACTCATTGGAAGAAAGATATTGTATAAAATCCTAAGTATTACTATGCACAAAATAGGAATTTATTAAATGATAAAATTCAAGAATGAACTTTAGACTAGTCTCATCACTGGTCTGGTTTGCCAGGTTAGAAGACTCTTTGGATGGTTGAGCATACTGTGAATATTCCATCCAGAGACTATAGAGAACTTTTATTAGAACAAGAGAGAGAAAAACCTATAGTCTGGGGAACAAAAGCTAAGAGTTCCAAGTTTTAGTGGCCATGTTTCCCATTGGGCTATTGTATAAGAAGAGTAATACTGTATTTTTTTCCTATTCACAGATGGAAAAGAGTAAAATTTGGCTTTATTTAAGCCCAATAGCAATATTCGTGCATGGGTTTCAGAAAAATGATACACATTTCACTGTGGGATAATGAGGACCATTAGTTATTAGAGAGAACAAATTATTCTCTTTCAATTCAACAGACTTATTCATTCCCTCATTTAACAGACTATCCTCTCTCCTTTTCATTAAAATGTCCTTCCCATTTGAAACACCAGGTTGTGCAACATGCCACCAGACAGACTTCAGGAGGCATCCTGACAGGGAGAAATAGAGAATTTCCAAAGTGAAGCCACAGGATAAAACCAACACTTGATGCTTGCCTTTCACTTCAAGGAAAGCAGTATAAAAGCAATAGGAAAAGAAAAAGGTAGTTGAAAAATATAGTTGCTCTCCACAAAAGAGTTTTAAAAATAAAAAATCATGAACTTTATAATTTTCCTAAATGAAATTATGCCATTATTCCGGATTTCATTGTGCTAACTAAAAGGACAAAGTATCAAACTTCACTAAAGTTTCAATACTGCAATACATTTCATTAATCAAAGATAAAAACTACATTAAAAGCAAGAGAATTATTTTATGTCTGTTATTAGGCAGTTGGAGGGCTTGTATTTTATGTATACATTTGTACACTTCAACTTATTTAACAGTGTCAGTTCACTAACTGCAGTTTTTTATATAAAGAAAACAGATTTGGAATTTTAAAAACAAATTACAGTAATTTTATGCCTACAGCTTGCACCTCTTAGAAATCACGTACCCACTAATACTCCCCTTACTTTGCTACCACTTCCCCATCTCCTCCCTCCTCCTCTCTAAAACCACAGGCTTCCAGAGAACTGATAACGAGGGGCTTGAAGCCCCTAGTGAACAGTCACCCGAATTTTTCACTTGGAATGGAGGACTGAAGGGTGCAGATAAAAACCCAGCTCTTGGATAGGGCAGGGGGCAAATGCCTGCAGAGATCTGCCTGGCAAGCTTCAATGTTTCCCACAGATCATGATGGGCACTTCTAGGCCTGCATTTCATTAATGTTGAGCCTCCTATGAGAAAACAGGGAGAGACAAAAGAATAAAAGATTTTTAACTAATGTGCGTAGATATGTATATACTGCTGGTGCTGGCGGGCAGCAGGGTGGGAGAAGAGGATGAGCAGGGGAGGAGGGGGACTACATAAGGATGACAATTTCAGATACTCTCAGTGTAAAAACTGCAATCAGTAGCAGAAGACAAAAATGATGAAAAGCAGTTGCACAGGGGTACAGCAGTAGCCACTCCAAGGCTGAAGTCACAGGCCTATCTAGGCTACAAGGCACCAGCAGAGGCTCGCCAGAACAGTAGCCACAAAGCCCAGCTATGCCTTAAGAGCTTCCAGATGTGGGGTAGGAGAGATGCATACATGGTGGCATCACAGGCAAGCCTGTGGGGACTGCCTCTGTAGACTAGATCGAGACAGCATAGAACTTCTGAGAGGCAGGACCCACTCCTACACTACTGGCTTTGCAAGGAATTTGTGAAACTGGTTCCACAAGGCAGTCTATGACACTAAGGTAACTGCAATTACGATAAAACCTCTCTAAGCAAAACAAAATATTCCCAGTGCTTATGAACAAAAATCATTTTAGCTATGAGTTTTGGAAGCAAGAAAATCAGTCTAGCCCCTCTTGGTATGACCCGGGCTTAACGTACCTGAATGGGCATCAGGCCTCTGCACCCACGCAGGTTCCTATCACCCTTTATTGCCTTTGTTGTCTGGCTTCTTGGCTAAGATACAAGGTTCTACACTTTTCTCTCTTAAATGCCACTCACAACATGGGGCTTGTACCATCTGTCCCCTATCAGTGCTGGCCAATGGAAAAGTCAAAATGAAGCAAGGCCAGGGCAATGGTTTATCTTTAGATCAGACTTGTGATGAAACAGATGGGAAAAACTGAGAGTTTCACTCTTTAAAAAAACTTGTTTCTCCACAGTGATTTTCAGTGGTGGTATGTGGGGGTGCACTGTGGGAAGTGAACATGAAGATAAAGATCCACATGCTTGCCCATCCACACCATCCCCCTCCAGGTTGAGAATCTCTTTGACAGCCTCTGTGTGCTGCGAGGAGGCAAGAAAGCTTAGCACAGTGGTTAAAAGCGCAGCCTTAGGAATCACACAGTTGGGTAAAAATCCAATCACAGCCACTTACTACCTATGTGAAAAGACCAAGCTCAAAGAATGGGCTTCCCTGTCTGTACAATGGAGCTAATACAACATATCCTCGTGAGGTTGTTGCAAGGATTGAATGAGGTAACATGCAAAGTAACAGAGCATCCAACAGAGTAAGCTTGCAATGTACAAGAGAGGAGGGAAAAATGAAGCTCAAAGATACAGCACCTTAACGGGCCCCTCCTCTGAGCTAAGGATTTATAAATACAACTCAACTTAGAGAATACATCATTATGATTATTTCAGTAGCAGAATTTTATCTCTCTAATTACATTCTGCTTAGGCAAACGTCAAAAACGAGTTGCCACTTCCAGAGCAGGCACTGATGGGGTAGTGGGGATGGGGGTGGCAGGGAGCACCTCAGAAACCTACACAAGAGGGACAGAATGGAAAATAAATGACTTGATAAACATCTGTGGAAAATTCAATCTCATTCCGCAAATGCATAGCATACTGAGCCCTATGTGCAAACCCCATGGTCTGTAGAGTATGGATATATTTCTATTGAAGCCTGACTGGAGGGAGGGAGGCGGCTATTACCACCTGGACACTCTAGGCCCCAGGCGCTGTGCTGAGCATCTCACTCATCACCTCGTTTCTCCCCCAGGACAACTCTAACTGTGACTCAAGGAACCGAGTGTAGACAAATGATTGAAGGGTTGGGAATATCAGAACAAGAAATTAAACCCACAACCCTGGGATGCCACAGCCAGGGCTTAAGCCAGATTTTTCCTAAAAGGGGAAGGAGAATTTTCCATAAGCAGGGACAGAATGAGCAGTGCCATATTTAGGTGACATGGAGAGATGAATGAAGAAATAAGGCTAGAGTTAGTCTGTAATTGACAAAGTCAGTCAATGAGATGCTAACAGCATTGGGACATGACTTATAGACAGTAGTAATCAAGAGTTTTATTAGGAAGTCTTCTCATATTTGCTTACAAGAGAAAACAGCCAAGAGATCTTAGAACCAATGTATCTGTTTATATGTTAGCTATCTAGAAACGAAATCATGGCTGATTATGAAATATACTTCTAAGCAACAGATGACAATGATCATTAGGAAATAGCAAAAAGTCAAAGAAACACTGAAGCCTCAGGATTGGCTAGTACTTCACGGGGTGATGAGAAATTAGAAGGAAGCCAAGTCTTAAGAAGATAATAGCAAGTCTAGTTTCAAAAGAATTTAAGTACAATATTCAGAGAGAATCAAATAATTAACAATTAATTTTTTTATGTTAAAAATCCTGTATAAATATGAAGAAGTGCCAGACACAATTCTGTGCTCATAAACAGGGATCCTGAAAGTCGAAGGAGGTCTACACATGCTGCTGTTCCTGGAGGGTCTGTGTGAGCTTGGGAAACTTACCTAACCAGGTGGCAATAAGCACAGCATCAATTCCATCTATTGGCTCACAGATTCGCGCCACAACTGGGTGGATCTGCTGGGCCAAATAGTACTGGGTGTCAATGGTTAAATTGTCCTGTTTCTGCAGCTGCTCAGGAGCATAGGCCCTCTGGCTGGCCGTGAGGTTCGAGCCATCCTAAAAGAAGACACAGTAAGTTGCAAGAAAATCAATCATACACACTTGCTGGATCAAACAAGCAAGGACAGTACAAAGCTTTATTTGTTCTATTTCGAACACCAACAAGTCTTCTGAACCTCTTGCAGAACACTTCATATACTTGAGTATCTAAGAGTAAGAAGACTGGAAAGAAGCTCACAGTCTCAATCTCACCCGCTGTCCAGAACATAAATCCCACATGTGCTATGTTCTATTTTTTGTCACAATATGAAACAAGAAGGCACTGACTAGATTAATTCCACCTGCCATAAAGCAAAAACACATTGAGAAGACTTGGTAACATGAGTCTAGTCAGGAAGGTTTTTTATTTTAATACTTATTTGGAAGGCAGAGAGACAGAGACACAGACGGGGTGGGGAGTAACTATCATCCACTGGTTTATTCCCAAAATGCCAGCAACAACATTCATCGTGTGTCTACCTCTGTTATCTAGTCATCCACAAATGTCAGACTTCGTCTTAATTTGTCTTCTGACTAGGACAAATTTTACGCTTCCTTTGTAAGCTGAAGATTTTTAATTTATTTATCATCACCACAAACGAAAAAAAAAAAAAAACACTGAGGCTAACTTGAGATACTATTTTCCACCTTTTTGTTGTTTCTTTTAAGAGTTATTTTATTTATTCGAAAGACAGAGAGAGAGAGAGACAGAGAGATCTTCCATTTGCTGGTTCACTCCCCAAATGGCCACAACAGCACGAGCTGGCCAATCCAAAGGCAGGAGCTTCTTATGGGTCTCCCAAGCGGGTGCAGAGGCTAAGGACTTGGGCCATCTTCCACTGCTTTCCCAGGTGCATTGGCAGGGAGCTGGATCCGAAGTGGAGCAGCTGGGACTTGAACCGGCACCCATATGGGATGCCAGTGGGGCAGGCCGGGGCTTCAAACAGCTGCGTTGCACCACAGCACTGTCCCCTATTTTCCACCTTTTACAATTTTTTTTTTTATTTATTTGAAAGGCAGAGAAAACAAGAGAGAGAGAGACAGAGAGATTGATCTTCCATCTACTGGTTCACTCCCCAAATGACCACAACAGCCAGGGCTGGGCCAGGCTGAAGCAAAAAGCCTCGAACACAATCCAGATCTATCGCGTAGGCAGCAGGAACGTAAGAACTTGAATCATCATCTGCTGGCTCCCTTGGTGTGCATTAGCAGGAAGCTGGATGGGAAGCATGGAGTAGCTGGGACTTGAACCGTGCACTCCAATATGCGACAACATGGATGTCCCCAAATGGTGGCCTAACCTGGTGCGCCACAACACCTACTCTTGTTTTCCACCTTTAAAATTAATTAATTAATTAATTAAGGGGGGGGAGTCATCTCCCAACTGCTGGTTCACTCTCCCATTGCCAAGGGTCAGCCCAAAACTGGAAGCAGGAAAGTCAATCCAAGTCTCCCACATTGAGTGGCAGGAAGCCAAATACTTGAGACATCATCGGCCACATGAAGCAAGATTCAGAAGCAGAGATGCAACTTGAACCCAGGCACTGAGAATATGGGATGTGGGCATCCCAAGCACTACTTTAACTGCTTTACCAAATGCCCAAAAAACCAAAAAGGTGTTTAGAGGAGTGAAAACCAAGCAACATATGTGTGGTGCTTTTGTTCTGTTCATCTGATTCCCTCAAGCAGGAATCTGAATCATAATGCTGACTTAATTTAATAATGTACACAACTTGCTGGCGCCACGGCTCACTAGGCTAATCCTCCACCTAGCGGTGCTGGCACACCAGGTTCTAGTGCCGGTCGGGGCGCTGGATTCTGTCCCGGTTGCCCCTCTTCCAGGCCAGCTCTCTGCTATGGGCTGGGAGTGCAGTGGAGGATGGCCCAAGTGCTTGGGCCCTGCCCCTCATGGGAGACCAGGATAAGCACCTGGCTCCTGCCTTCGGATCAGCGCGGTGCGCCGGCCACAGAGCGCCGGCTGCAGCGCGCCGGCTGCGGTGGCCATTGGAGGGTGAACCAACAGCAAAGGAAGACCTTTCTCTCTGTCTCTCTCTCTCACTGTCCACTCTGCCTGTAAAAAAAAAAATAATGTACACAACTTATTTTAACTACTACATAATATATAAATGTATAATATATATATATATATATATATATAGGCATGAAATGAAGGGTATGTCATTTTGCACTGTTCACCTGGCTCTACTTAAAGGAAAGGAAGTTGGGTTGGGGAGCCTCTATCCAAAGACTTCTTTTTATTCCATAAAAACAAAAGTTGTGGGAGCAGGAGTTTAGCCTCAGCAGTCAAAATGCCCACATCTCACAATGGATTGCCTGGACTTGATTCCCAAGTCTGACTCATAATTGCAGCCTCTCACTAATGCAAACACTGGAGGCAGCAGAGATGGCTCAAGTAGTTGGGTTCCTACCTGCCACATGAGACACCTGGATTGCATCCTGGTTCCCAGTTTTGGCCCCAGTCATCCCCTGGGTGCTGTGGGCAATTTGGGAGTGAACTATCAGATGGGAGCTGTCTGTCTGACCTTCTGCCTCTCAAATAAACATATATATATATATATATGTTTATTTTTATATATATATATATATATATATATATATATATATAGGGCTGGCATTTGTGTCACAATGGGTTAAACTGCCACTTGTAATACCCGCATCCTGTAGAGAGGTGCTAGTTTCAATCCTGGCTGCTTTGCTTCTGACCCAGCTCCCTACTAATGAGCCTGGAAGTCAGCAGGCTTCTTTTGGGACCCTGCCACCCACATGGAAGACCAGAATGCAGTCTGGGCTCCGGGCTTCAGCCTGGCCCAGCCCTGGTTGTTGTGGTTATTTGGGGAGTGAACTAGTAGGTAGAAGTGCTCTCGCTTTCTCACTCTCTCACTCACTCTCTCTTTCTCCTTTCACATAAATAAATAAATCTTTTTTTAAAAAAAAGGTTGCAAAATTTTATGTAATTGACCCACATCCAGCCCCATATGATGTCACCATCGTCTCTGAATCAAAATGTCATAACTCTACTAGACCAACATCTAACAACTCTCTTCACTCTTTCTCTCGTCTGAAGCAACAAAATCTAATATTCAGACTAGTGGGGGTCAGCGCCATGGCACAGTAGGTTAATCCTCCACCTGCAGTGCTGGCATGCCATATGGGTGCCAGGTTCTAGTCCCGGCTGCTTCTCTTCCAATCCAGCTCACTGCTATGGCCTGGGAAAGCAGCAGAAGATGGTTCAAGTGCTTGGGCTCCTGCACCCGCATGGGAGACCCAGAAGAAGCTCCTGGCTTCAGATTGGCACAGCTCTGGCCATTGAGGCCATTGGGGAGTAAACCAATGGAAGTAAGACCTTTCTCTCTGTCTCTCTCTCTCATTGTCTGTAACTCTACCTCTCAAATAAATAAATAAAATATTTTTTTAAAAATTCAGACTAGTGAATTATAACTATTCACAGTGCTCAGTTGCTCTGCAGAAATGATCATAATGAGAATCCAATTCTTTCATTTCTGCTACAATCAGTCCCTTCTGAGCTCAGCACCCAGCCTAAAGCAGAGACAACCTTCTATACCAGAAGCCCACAGGAAAGGATTTCTTTCTCTGGCTAGCTTCCTGATGTAAACAAATTGGGCCTACTTCTCAACTGGGTTTCACCTATTCAAAGATGTATTAACATACCTAGAAACAAAGAGAAACCTCAGATTAAAAGCCTTGTTTGTTGTGTTTTATGTGTTTCATAACATATAAAAAGGAATTAGGCAGAATTAATCAGGTTTAATTGTTGCCCTTCTAGAAGCCTGAATTGTTAGATGAGAGTAAGGCAACAATCAATAACAAAAACAGTGTGAAAAAAATCACTGGGCACCATCTTCATGCACACAACTGTATTCAGATGACCTTTCAACAAAAATCAGGAAATCAGATTTATACCATCTTAAATTTCTGGAAAGACCCGTCTATCCTTAGTATCATAGCAATACTGAATTTAATAATTTTTAGTAGTGAATTAAAACTAAAAAAATAGAGGCAAAAAATGTTTCCTTTTAATCCACCTTCTTTTTTTAATTTTGTTTAAGGAATATAACTCCATGCATTCACTATATACAGATTTGAGAACATGATTCTTCCCCCAACACCTTCCTTACACCATAATCCCACCTTTACTATTCCTCCCTCCTACTTTTCTATTTTTTTTTTACAGAGATCAATTTTCAGCTAATTTTTATACTCATAAGATTAACCCTACACCAAGAAGAGAGTTCACTGATTGGTATGAAGAAAAAAAAGAACAACAAAATCAAACAAATAAGAAAAACATTGTTCCCGAACAATCAAGGCAATGGCTGTTCAAAGTTGTTGCATCTCAAAGTGTTAGTTTCGCTCCTATAGATAATATTTTAAGTACCAATTAGTTACCACAGATCAGACAAACCATATGGTATTTGTTCTTTTGTGACGGGCTTATTTCACTAAATATAATGGTTTCCAGTTCCATCCATTTTGTTGCAAATGGAAAAAAAAAACAACACGGAAATTCTATCATTGGCAAAATAATTTTTTAAAGGGACCTCAGTTAGTTTCCAATATATCATTAGAAGTTCTAGTAATGCATGTTTCTTAAAAAGTAGTTAAAAATTTCTGAGTATTCAGCTCAAAATATTTCTATTTTAAATACCCAGACAAAAGACTACTTTTATCAAATATTAAAACATATTTCTTGTTGTGCTTTAAAAATCTAAACTCAAACATGGCTAAATTCAAAAGAATTGGTTAGATAACAGGTTTTGCTACGTTTTATCAGAAAAATACTCAAGTTATAACTCAAAGGCCTGATTCTCAAACCTGAGCAAGACCCTATAGTGTACGCATGGTCATGTGGTGGGTCTGGCGCTGTGGCACAGCAGGAAAAGCCGCTGCCTGCAGTACTGGCATCCTATACAGGCGTCAGTTCGAGTCCCGGCTGCTCTACTTCCAATCCATCTCTCTGCAACGGCCTGGGAAAGCAATGGAGAATGGCCCAATTCCTTGGGCCCAGCAGCCGCGTAGGAGACCTGGATGAGGCTTCTGGCTCCTGGCTTCAGATCGGCCCAGCACCAGCCACTGCAGCCACTGCAGGCATCTGGGGAGTGAACGAGCGATAGAAGACCTCTATCTGACTCTCTGTAACTCTGCCTTTTTTTTTTTTTTTAAAAAAAAAAAAGGACATGTGGAGGATGTGGTATAATCCTTTAAGAACAGATGGAGGCCGGCACCGCGGCTCACTAGGCTAATCCTCTACCTTGTGGCGCCGGCACACCGGATTCTAGTCCTGGTCGGGGTGCCGGATTCTGTCCCTGTTGCCCCTCTTCCAGGCCAGCTCTCTGCTGTGGCCAGGGAGTGCAGTGGAGGATGGCCCAAGTGCTTGGGCCCTGCACCCCATGGGAGACCAGGATAAGTACCTGGCGCCATTGGAGGGTGAACCAACGGCAAAGGAAGACCTTTCTCTCTATCTCTCTCTCTCACTGTCCACTCTGCCTGTCCAAAAAAAAAAAAAAAAGAACAGATGGAGAAGCAATGCTGGACTTCCTAGAAGTGCCCATGTATTAATTAATGAATTTCACAAAGCACATACTTCAGAGACTACCAAGTTCAGCCAATGCACTTAAAATTATAGGGGCCGGCACTGTAGCAAAGCAGATTATGCTGCTGCCTGTGACACCAGCATTCCACATGGGCACTCATTTGTGTCTTCGCTACTTCACTTATGAGCTGGCTCCATGCTACTCACCTGGGAAGATGGCCCAAGTGCTTGGTACCCTGCCACCCACATAGGAGACCAGATGAGGCTCCTGGCTTTGGCCTGGCCCAGCCCAGATCACTGCACCCATCTAGGGAGTAAACCAGTGGATAGATGATTTCTCTTGTCTCTCCATGTAACTCTTTATAATAAATAAATAAATCTTTGAAATTAAATAAAAACATAGAGTTATTCTTAGTAGGAAACCAATAGGAAAATTTTTCATGCTTAAGATTTTTAAATGGACAACAAAGGGTATCTTAAGACAACTGTATGAATATAGGTATGCCGGACAAGGGTGGGGAACATTCAGTCTATGAGCCAGATTAGACCTGTGCAATCATCTGGCCAGGCCCTGCCAATGCAACCACAAGCAGGATTTGAAATCCAATAAATCTATAGCAGGTCAATTTTTTAAAATTTTATTTATTTATTTGAAAGGCAGAGCTACAGAAAGGCAGAGGAAGAGGCAAAGAAAGACAGAGAGGGAGGGCAGGAGGGAGGGAATATCTTCCACCCTCTGGTTCATTCCCCAAATGGCCATAATGGCTGAAGCTGGGCCAATCTGAATCTAGGAGCAAGAGCTTCCTCTAGGTCTCACATGTGGGAGCAGGGGCCCAAGGACTTGGGCCATCTTCTACTGTTCTCTCAGGCCATAGGAGAGAGTTGCATTGGAAATAGAGCAGCCAGGACTCAAACCTGCACCCATATGGGATGCCAGCAATGCAGGAGGCAGCTCTACCCACTACACCGCAGCGCTGGACCCTAGCAGGTAAATTTTTAAGTTCATAATTTTGCATGGCCCGTGAGTGATGCTATAAATATCCAAATTGTCCTTGGCAGGAAAAAAGTTCCCTACTATTGGCTTATGTAAACTATATCTAGTGAAAGTTAAAAAATAGTTATAACAGCCAATAAACAGAAGCTGATTTGGTATCTGAGCAAACAATTCACATAGGTTTAACAAGAGCACAAACTACAATATAAATTAAATATGAAAAATACTCTCTGAACTCATCTAAATTTGTAGTCTGAATAAGTTCTCAGTAGGGTACTATATTATAAACATAAATTTTAAGCAAAATAGAATCTGTTTAGGAGATAGGCTGCAAGGGGTCTTCAAAAGATTCAGAGAAAATGTGTTATGAAAAAACTATGCATGGATCTCAAAATTTTTTGGCACCAAAACAAATTTATCTTTTAATTTCATTTTTAAAAGTACCTGCATATTCCTTGGAGGCCACCTCTGCTTAGGTCAATAAACAGTTCTCTTAAAAATGCATTATGACATGTTTTCAAAAAGACATTCTAAAAATATGGCTGTACTGTGAAACATGAAAAGGATAATGAAGGGTTTACAAGCAAAAGAAGTTTCCAAGCATGCCGAAACATGGCACACCCCAATACTAAGGGACAAAGGCAAATCAAACCTCTTCAACCCTTTTTGGGATATGTTAAGGAAAACAACTTAATAAAAAGAAACATGGGGGCAGACACTGTGGCATGGGTAAAGCCGCCACCTGCAGGGCTGGTATCCCATATGGCCGCCTGTTCAAGTCCTGGTTGCTCCACTCCTGATCCGGCTCTCTGCTATGGCCTGGGAAAGCAGTGGAGGATGGCCCAAGTCCTTTGGCCACTGAACATGCATGGGAGACCCAGAGGCTCCTGGCTCCAAATTGGCGTAGCTTCTGCTGTTGCTGTGGCCATTTGGGGAGTAAACCAACGGATGGAGGATCTCTCTCTCTCTCTTCCTCTCCTCTGCCTTTCTGTAATTCTGCCTTTCAAATAAATAAATAAGCCTTAAAAAACATAAGAAGAAACATGAACTATACTTCTGTTTTTGTTGAAGATTTATTTAAGTGAAAGGCAGAGTTACAGAGACAGGGTAAGAAACAGAGATCTTCATCGGCTGGTTCATTCCCTATATGGCCAGAATGGACAGAGCTGGGCCAGGCTAAAGCCAGGAGCCAAAAGCTTCATCCAGGTCACTCTCATAGGTACAGGGTTCCCAAGCACTTGTTTTATCTTCTGCTGCTTTTCCCTCGCCATTAGCTGGGACCTGCATTGGAACTGGAACACCCGGGACACAAACCTGTACCCATATGGGATGGCAGCATCACAGGCAGTAGCTTTAACAACTAAGCCACAACACTGGGCCCCATGAACTATACTTTTAAAAAGCAAATAAGGGGGCCGGCACCGTGGTGCAGTAGGTTAATCCTCCGCCTGCAGCACCGGCATCCCATATGGGCGCCAGTTCTAGTCCCAATTGTTCCACTTCCAATCCAGCTCTCTGCTATGGCCTGGGAGAGTAGTGGAAGATGGCCCAGATCCTTGGGCCCCAGTACCCACGTAGGAGATCGGGAGAAAGTGCCTGGCTCCTGGCCCCAGATTGGAGCAGTTCCAGTGGTTGCAGCCATTTGGAGAGTGAACCAGCAGATGAAGGACCTTTCTCTCTGTGTCTCTGTAACACTGTAACTCTACCTCTCAAATAAAATCAATAAATACAATCTTTAAAAAAAACTAAATAAGGTACAGTACCCAGTGGATGCAAAAATGCTGAAAATACATCCAAATGGATTTACAGCAATACAACAGTATCTGCATTGAGTCTTTAGCAATAAAATTAATAAGAAATCATAAGATCTACTATTTAGACAACAAGGAACATAAGCTTGACTGCTAAATATATCGGTCACTCTCCTGTATAAGTTACCATACTTCACCATTCCTGGTTTAGCCAAAACATAATTGTGGCTTGACTTCATTATGTCATTTCACTGCATTTTTCAAAGTTGTGTGCTGCCATCTGCTCCTGTCATTAAGAATCTAAGAGCTTTTCATGTATGTGAAGACGTAAGTTTAAAAAAAAAAACCTAGGCTATTTACCAAAATCTTTATTTGCATAATATGAAAATTGTTTTTTTGAGATGAGACTTGTCAGAGGCAATATGCAAAGCACATTAAGGGCTTCAGCGAGTCAGGCATTTATGGAAATATTTTCCTGCAGGAATTGGCTTTCTGTAACAGTTCTTAATCAAGGGTAACCCTAGGAGGGAGATAGAGTCAAGTGCTGATTCCTGTCCATGTACTTTAATAATTTCTTGACGTACATCATCTACAGTTTGCAGCAGTTATTGCAACTACGTTTAAATTTTTAAAAAGCTATGCTTTAAAAGAATGTTGATTGTAGTTTGATAGAGATCAAAATGCAATGAATTTTAAGGTTTACCTACGATTTTTAAAAAGACTTATTTATCTATTTGAAAGGTAAAGTTAGAGACAAAGACGGAGAGACAGAGAGAGAAGAAGAGATCTTGGATCACTTTTCAGATGGCTGCCAATTGCCCGGGCTGGCTCAGGCTAAAGTCAGGAGCTTCATTCAGGTCTCCCCCATGGATGGCAGGGGCCACTGTTTTCTGAGGCACACTAGCAGAGAGGTAGATCAGAAATGGAGCAGCTGGGAACTGAACACATAAGGCACCCGTAACAGATGCCAGCATTACAGACAGTGGTTTAAAATGCTGCAACACAATGCCGGCCCCTATGTACAATTTTTTAAAAAAAGATGTATTTATTGATTTGAGAGGTAGAGTTAGAGAGAGAGGGAAAGACAGAGAGAGAGGTCTTCCACCTACTGGTTCACTTCCCAGGTGGCCGTAACGGCTGGGACTGGGCCAATCCAAAGCCAGGAGCCAGAAGCTTCCTCCGGGTCTCCCACACAGGTGCAGGAGCCCAAGGACTTGGGCCCTCTTCCATTGCTCTCCCAGGTCATAGCAGAGAGCCAGATGAGAAGTGGAGCAGCCAGACCTTGAACCAGTGCGCATATGGGATGCCGGCACCACTGGTGGAGGCGTAACATACTAAGCCACAGTACCAGCCCCTACCTACGATTTTTTACTATAATAACATAATAAAATTAGGATAAAAGACTTCACAGTAATTTAAAAGAAACAGTTTTAAACAGGTGAATTTTCCCTTGCAGTGAACAGAACATACCATTTTAAAGAGTTTGGATGGAGGCTTTGATTTTTTTTAAAAATAGGAAAAAAAACAAGACCTCTTCTTTGTTCCAACTGGAATTAAATGCCTCCACTGAGAAAAAACATACTCTTTTGTCCTACCCTGTTTCCCATCACCAGTTAGTGGTTTAAAACTGTACTGCATAAGGCACAGAAGCTCCTTAGAGGTACCTTTCAAAACAGGGAGATGGCAAGGTGGACCTTCTCGACTCCAGAAAAAAAAATATGGAAGCTGGTTAGATCAGTTGTGTTTTCTTCCTAAACTTGTATTTTTAGGATCTCTCAACCTGCTCCATCTACTCATGCATTTTACATTTTTTGAAGTAAATATTTAAACACAGACTAGGAAAAAATGCATTTGTTCTCTGATAATTCCAGTAAAACTCATAATGAAAATGGTTGTAGAGACCAGCGCTGTGGCGTACCAGGTAAAGACACCACCTGCAGCATCAGCATCCTATATGGACACCAGGGTGCTGCGCTGTAGAGGGTAAAGCCGCTGCCTGCAGTGCCAGCATCTCCAGCTGCTCCTCTTCTGATCCAGCTCTCTGCTGTGGCCTGGGAAAGCAGCAGAAGATGGCCCAAGTGCTTGGGCTCCTACAACAGCATGGGAGACCCAGAGGAAGCTCCTGGCTTCTGGCTCCTGGCTTTGGATTGGTGCACCTCTGGCCATTGCAGCCAATTGGGGAAAGAAGCAGCAGATGGAAGATCTCTCTTTCTCTCTGTGTGTAACTCTGACTTTCAAATAAATAAATAAATCTTTTTTTTTAAAAAAAAGCAATGATAAAAGACTTCCATTAGACATATAACCAAATTTGCCCACATTTTCACGAAAAGTAACTTAGGATTGAAATCTTAGCTAAAGTTATAAAGCTGTCTCACCAAAATAATCTCAGTAAACCAAAACAAACTGTTCAATGAAAATTATGGTAAAATATGACATACTGCTAATATTTTTTAGATGCTTTCAAACTAACTAGACTAAAATCATCTCTTTGCAGCATCAATTATTCACAAAGCCATGAAATGTGATATTGTGGCAATCTGGATTTTACTCTGGTTTTTTAAGATTCATTTATTTATTTGAAAGTCAGAGTTACAGAGAGGGAGAGACAGAAATAAAGAGAGATCCTCAGTTACTTGGTTCACCTCTAGATGGCCATAACACCCGGGGCAGGGCCAGGACCCCAAGAGCCTCTTCTGGGTCTCCCACATGGGTAGCAGGGCCCAAGCACCCAGGCCATCCTCTGCTGTTTTAACCAGATCATTTAGCAAGGAGTTGGATGGGAAGTGGCGCAACCAAAATCAAACACCATATGGGATGCTGGCATCCCAGGAGGCAGCGTCATCCGCCATGTCACAATGTGGGTCCCCTAATCCGGGTTGTTAAGTGGTATGAAAGTCTTATTAATTCTGATAGTTTTACCTGACAGATGACATAGGAAACAGTATCTCCAGCTTTCACCTTTCTGCCACCTTGAGAATTTATCCAGAGTGCAACATGTACATGGGGTAGGCTTTTCTTATCAGGGTAATCCTGGGGGTCCTTTGTTAATGCCTAAAAGAGAAAAACAAAATAGCCTGAAACATTAAAAAAATCCTTTGCACACAGATTACACTAACTACATCTTTGCTAGAATCATACTAGCCACACAAAGACAGCACAAGTTGTATTGAGAAAGCCCCACCACAAAATAAACATTCCATTCTCAATGACCATTTCTCCTTCGTTTAGTAGCTAACATATTCACATACAATCCTAACAAAAATGAAATGTTTATGGATCATGTCACATAATACTTGGACATTAAAAAAAGGACTATAGAATACCTAATGTTCAGAGGAAGAATGAGACTAGGGTACTGCAAGGCAAAAAATTCACATGTTCTCAAAGCGTGATCCACAGATCCCTTGGGATTCACGGTGATTTTTTCAGGGGGTCTCAAGACCAAAACTACTTTCATTACTATACTGCTTGTGCTGATGACGGAGGAACAATGGTGGGGAAAACTGCTAGTGTCTCATAAACATGAATCAGAGCAATGGCACCCAACTGTACTAATAGTCACTGTCTGTTTTACCAATACAGTTCAAAAATAAAAATCACTTTCACTTAAGAGTGTCCTTGATGAAGCAGTAAAAATTAATTTTAAGTTCTTAATCTTTGAGTAAAGTCTAATATTTTGTATAAAGAAACAGAAATTACACATAAGGAATAGCGAATGATTGAAATGAATAGAAGAAATGAATAGAATGAAAGCTGCTCAAGGAAAAGCAATTGGGCAATTGTTTGACTTGCAGGCTAAACCAGTTGGCTTTTTCACAGAATGTAGTTTCTACTTGCTAAAATTATAGGTAGGGGCAGGTGTCTGCCACAACAATTAAGCTGCCATATGAGATGCTCACAGATGCCTTGGTTCAATCCTGGCTTCACTTTCAATTCCAGCTTCCTGCTATTGTGCACCCTGGGGGGCAGCAAGTGATGGCTCCACTACCCATGCGGGAAACCCACAATGAGTTCCCAGCTCCTGACTTCCTCCTGGCCCAGCCCAGATGTGGTGGGCATTCGGGAGTAAACCCACCGATGGAAGATCTCCTTCTGTCTTTCTCTTTCGAATAAACAAAAATAAATTGCAAAATATTTTAAAAAGAAAAAAAACTACTGATAAACCAACAATTATTCTGACTTAGATATTTGGCAGACAATTTCTCAAGAAAGAACCAAGTGAGCCCGCCGCTTTAAGGGGGGAAAAAATCCGGCAGTATATTGTCAATGATAAAATTCATCCATTCTATCACAAAAATACAATTTTGGAAAGCCTGTTTTCAAGTTTGTGAGCTTAAGAGTTTCCCAATACATATAAACTTTTATAAAGAGTATTTCAGAATATTTGTTACCTTTACTTAGTATATACTTGATTGATCTGTATATGAAGATAATTGAAAATGAATCTTGATGTGAATGGGATGGGAGAGGGAGTGGGAGATGGGATGGTTGCGGGTGGAGGGAGGTTATGGGGGGAAAAGCCGCTATAATCCAAAAGTTGTACTTTGGAAATTTATATTTATTAAATAAAAGTTTAAAAAAAGAATATGATTGTTATGAGTAAACAATGAAATGTGTCCATTTTGGAAGATCTGTATAATTCAGAGAACCAACACTGAACAAATGACCAATTCATAATGTTATTCATGGACAAAATATTCATTCAAAGTAAATTACAGACCAATATTTTTAATAAGACAGTATGAAAAGTTCATTGACATAGACTCAGATTTTATATTACAAAAGCATTTAAGAAAGCATCAACTGTGAGTTTTAATGTAGAATCAAGGAATATATAACCATCAGAAAAAATTATTAAAATGTTTCTTTTCTATGTTTATATAAAACTAGATTTTCTCTGTACACTCCAACCAAAAACACGTAACAGACTGCAAGCAAAAGCAGACAAAAAAAGAAAAATAAAGCAGACAAAAAATTCAGATGTCTTCTATTCAATGAGATATTAAAGAATTACGTATAACTATAAAATGATGCCATTCCTTTGGCAAATTTTTCTTGGTTTGGGAATACTTTTCATGAAAAAAACGTTATTTTTGTAATCAAATGAGTTAATGCTATTTTTAAGTAAGCTCTTTTTAATTTCTAGCATACTAAAACTCAACATTATCTGCATATTAAAGCTCTTAGAGAGTCTTCAATTACTATGAAAGAGTGTAAAGGCGCTCTGACACTAAGAAATAGGAGAACTGCCACAAAGAGTCAGGCTGGTGCTCACACACACCCATACCTGCCCAAGTTACCAGCACTTCTGTATCCTATGTAGTACAGAAGAATGCCAAGGAGACTCTCCAAGTATTGGAATCTCCTCAAACCTGGATTATGTGCTCCTAATTGACTTGCAGGGAGGCATACTGTATAGAAATCTTAATTGATAGAACTGTACTTAAGAAAATCATTACCTTCTTCAGTCAACTATTCTTCAGTGCAAATTCTGAATTTCACTGACAAACTTTCCAATTACTAGATTGAAACTATCTGAAGACTTTACAAGCTGCTTTTAGAAGGCCTCAGTAAAAAAAAAAAAAAAAAAAACAACTTCCTTTGGTTTAAGCTCAAATTAGTTAAAGCTATAAAAATCAGCTGTGAAGTATTTTGTGTTATTTCATAAAATATAAATAAGCAAAAAATCATGTATACTGTTTTTCAGTTGCTTTTGGCAGCAAGGGCTAAAAATCTCCCTAAAAGTAAATCTTATATTTTCATCCATGCCTCTACCCTAATCTGACTTCTCATTTTCTTTATTTTCTTTTTTTAAAAGAAATAGAGACAGAGAAAGAGATAGACAAAGTCAGAGGCAGAGAAAGTTCCCATCCACTGGTTCATTCTCTCAATGCCAAACAATTACCAGGGCTGAACTGAGGCCAAACCCAGGAGATAAGAATTCAATTCAGATCTCTCAAGAGGCTGGCAGAAACCCAATTGCTTGAGCCATCACTGCTGCTTCCCCATGTCTGCAGTGGCAGGAAGGTGGAATCACCAGAGTCAGATATCACACCCAAGTACTCCAAAGTGGGATACAGGCGTCCTAGTTGGTATCTTAAGTGCAAGATTAAACATCTGCCTCCAACTTATCTTTTTCAAGACCTACCAGCATCATCTAAAAAAAAATAAATAAATAAAGGCAAAAATCCCATCCTGTCATGAGATAACCTACAACCAGCCAAATACAGAGATTTTTCTTTAAATAAAAAGATCTTCATTTAAAAGAGTGACAGGGAAAAAAGGAAACACACACACACACACACATATCAAGTGCACATGTGCTAGGAGCCAGGAACTCCATCTGGGTCTCCCATGTGGGTAGCAACAGCCCAAGCTCTTGGGCCATTTTCCACTGCCTTCCCAGGTGTCGTTAACAGGAACTTAGATTGGAAGTGGAGTAATGGGACTCAAATCAGCACTCCAAAATGGGATGCCAGCATTACAAGTGTCACTTAGCACATTGTACCACAATGCTGACTCCTACATAGACTCTCTCTTAATACCACTCTCTTTTGAAACCAGTAAAATCTAAACACTGAATTGTTCACAAGTTCTAAGTAATGCAAGTACTCAAACAAGTGTTAAAAATATGAAAATATCTGTCAACAGAGAACTACAAACATGCTATAGATGGTTCCTTTCATTAGAATTTGCTGTACTTAAATCAATGATGCAAGAATTCTTCTTTATAAAAAACCTAAGAATATAGAAGAGTAAAACCTTCAGCAGACCATTAGCATCTTAAAAACATGAAGCACATTTTCCATATTCAACTTTACATCCAAGGATCTAGCACTGTGCATATAAGAGATATACCATGTCTGCTGAATAGATGATTAATTCTTTCAATGCTCACTAAAAAAAATTATTTGCCAGAAACTCTGCTAAGTGATATACAGTATATAAAGGCATTAAATCAGTTTTCAGTTCTGTCACGAAAAATACATGCACCACCCTCATCACACCAGACACTAAGTCTTATTAATAATAATACATAGCTCTAAGTATGTATTATTAAGTATGTAAAATAATTACTGAAACTCAGTGATGGACACTTTGGATTTATGATAAGTTTGGAAATTTCAACAACCCAGAGGTAAAAATAAAAGACTATGCAGAAGATTACAAGTGTGTCTACCATTCTAGGTTTCTCCTTGCACACTAGTAATAGTGTGCCATTATGCAAATGAAAGGATAACAATGTGGTTCCACTACTGCATAGGATGTCTGCTCAGTCTTATTTTTGCCAAAAAATGTGATGTTTGTACTTAGCCTTCCAAACTAATCCCTGGAACCTCTTGTAATAAAGCGTTATATTTCTAGGAAGGAAGACACTAACAGTGACAGAATCGATGCCAAAATTAACCAAAAGAAGACTGAAGTTAACATTCTTACGCAAATTTTTAATAAAACAAAGTCTAAAAAGAAACTACTTTCCAGATGACACAAATGATCCAATGTCAGCATGTATATACCTGGATCACTTAAAGTGATGAGCAAGTGCCGAAACACACATTCTGTTGTAAATTATAAATGTCTTTTTGTGTGACATTGAAGATATCATAGTCAAGGTGTAAAAAACAAAAAATTTACCTAAGAATAAATACAAATTTTAAGCATATGCAAAGAAAATCTTCATTCTCTCTAGAAGCTAAAGAAATATAAATTAAATCTAACTGCAAAATACAGGTTCACATCAATTATGGTACCAACATTTTATTTAAAATATCACCAAAGGGGCCGGCACTGTGGGCTAACAAGTAAAGCCGCCACCTACTATGCCATCATCCCATGTGGGTGCTGGTTCGTGTCCTAGCTGCTCCACTTCTGATCCAGCTCTCTGCTATTGTGCCGGCAAAGCACTGGAAGATGACCCAAGTGCTTGGCCCTCTGCCACCCACGTAGGAGACCCAGAAGAAGCTCCGAGCTCCTGACTTCAACCTGGCTCTGCATCAGTTGTTGTGGCCACTTGGGGAGCGAACCAGTGGATGGAATACTCCTCTCTCTGTTAACTGTGACTTTCAAATAAAAAACAAATCTTTAAAAAAAAATCAACACAACTACAAGCAAAGCTGTGGTAAAACTGGCACAAACATTTTGCTGTTATCAATTTGTGTCACCTTTAACAAAACAATTTAGCAAGAGCCAAATAGGTACTTATATCTTCTGACTCAAATATTTTACTTAAAAAAACCTAAAATGAGTAATTCATCCAAAAGCCAAAGGATGCTCAATACAGTCATTTGCAATAACAAAAATAAAAACTTGAATGAATCAATAAACAAAATACTAAAGATATATTAGTGAAATATAAAATTAAGACATTGGCTAATTTGATTGTAACAGTGATAGAAATGTAGGAAAATGTTTATGTTAAGTAAAAATAGGTCTCTAATATAAATTGTAATTGCTGCAATATAAAAATGTTTTCAAGAGTAAAGAAATACCTAAAACTGACAAGCATTACTTTAGCATGGGAGTATTATGAGTTTCATTCCAAAATTTCCATTTAATGTCATGCTTAGATTCTTTTTCATTAAAAATTTTTTCCTGTATTAGCTTTGACAACGAAATCTATCACAAAACAGATAGAAAAATATTTGCAAAATTAGCTTCTGAATATGTTAAGGGTACACTTTTTAAATGCAAAAAAATATACAAGATCTTGCTTACTACAAAGCACTTCAGGAATCAAGATCTTATTTTCCAAATTAGGTAAGAAAAAATAATCTCTATTTTCAACAAGGAAAACTGTCTATAAAGTGCAACTTAGAAAAAAAAAAAACACAAATGCTTTGAATATACAGAAAATGTTACCACCACTTCTGTCCCAAGAAGCCTTCTGATGATAGCACCCATAGGGATCACCATGTGTACCTGATAGTATGTATAAGCATGACCATCTATGAAGTTTTACACACACACACACAAACTTCAAAACCTACACCCCAAACAAGTATTACATAAGAAGACAACAAAGAAGGCAGTACTCTCTAGTGACCTATGCATAAACTATGTAACTCCACAGGACTTCCAGAAGCAAGGTTTCCAGGAAAGTTTGGCATAGAGAGAGAAGGCCTCCAGGGTAGCCCAGCAGCACCTATGGCTGGCAGAGATGGGCTGATGCTCAGTCTGCGAGATGGGTGCTAAACAGCTTTCATCACCAGCTAGAATTGGTTTCAGTTGCAAGGATGAGGTGGTTCTTCAACTATCCGAAGGAGGAGAAAAACATAAGACAGCAGCTGGGTTCAGCAATACATGCTACATTTACCTTGTTAATCTCAAACTGGTTCACTGGGACACTGCCATTTAGCACATTTTCTCCAATTTCTATTAACCTCTTCTGAATGTTTTCGACTATCGTGTCCCGGCTTTGATCAGAGAGAATCTGGCCAATGACAAAGCTAAAAAAATAAAGAGAGATAGAGGGAGAGGGAGAGAGAGAGATTAGTTTAAATTCATACTGTATTAATAAAGATGAGAAAAGAAAAATGTCATTAGATCAACATTTGGATTACACTAAAAGCTAATATGAGGGTTAATGTTCAAAAGGCAGTGACTACTTATAATTCTATCAAAGGTTTACCAACCTCAGTTCTCAGGCTTTTCCTTAAACATACTAAACATTATTTTATGTGGCAGCTACTGCTTCACACAAAGTGCAATGGAAAGAAATATGCTTTCTATACAAAAGTAACAAGCAGGTATATTTTACCCGTAACTTAAAATTTTAAAAGACCAAGATTTCACTGTCCTCATAAAGCACTAATTCTCTCTGGTATCACCAAAGTATCATCTGCAACTGAGATGAGATGACCATTAGGGAGGTGAGCAGAAACACAAAGTTCTCTAGGAAAATTAAAAAAAAAAAAGATTTCAAACTTTTTTTTTCAGCATCATTATAAACTGCTCAGTGTTCTCCAATCTTACGCTGTTCCTCAAAACTTCAGCTATTATACCAGACCCAAAGGAAAAAAGATTAAGAAAGCCAATATTTTATCCATTTCTGAGAAAATGCGGAGCAAGCATTTGACAGCTGCATTATAATTTGTCAGAAAAAGAACCCTGACAAAAACATTTGTATAGCTTTAATTACTAATACATTTCTAACTCAGAGAAATTTACTTCTATTATGATGCATCTTTTCTTAGAAAACACAAAGCTGAAGAGACCACTCTAATCGACAGTCTATACAAAGCAGTTTCATCTTTGGGTACATTTGGGGGCAATGAAGCATTTCAAACTACATCTCATAAAAGGCTAACAGTGACCTATACTCAGATGATCAACTCTGCCTAATCAAGAGTAGTTTTGCGAAAGCAACAATTGCTCAATCTCACAACTTGAAAGCAGGAGGAAGACTGGAAAGTAAGTTTTAAAATGCTGTAACTGAGCAGCATGAAAATTAATTTCCAATTTAGCCTTAAAGAAAAAGATGCTACTTTCTCACAAAATATCAGTATTTGAAACATGGTGCATAAAGTGCCTAAAGATTCTTTTTTTTTTCAAACGGGTGTTTTATACATTAATATGACCCGAACAAAAAAGGAATCTTATTAAGACAATTTTCACTCTCAGGTCAAAGCTAAGATCATGACATTTATTATTTCTGAGGTACATACAGTATTTGAGAACTAGTTCTTAAATTAACCTGAGATTTGTAAGAATTTTTACACACAAATGATATGGGTAAAAACAAAAGTCTTACACCTTGGCCATCTTTGAATCATGAACATTTAACTAAAGAGGCCCTAGAAGACTCAGAAACACACAACAATGCATTTCCTAATATGAAAATTAAAGTAAAATAGGGTTCAGTGTTGTGGTGTAGCGGGTAAAACCGCCACCTATGACACCAGCATCCCATATGGGTGCTACTTTAAGACCTGGCTGCTCCACTTCTGATCTAGCTCCCTGCAGATGCACCTAGGAAAGTGATGAAGATGGCCAAAGTCCTTAGGCCCCTGCAACCACATGGGAGACCCTGATGAAGCTCCTGGTTCCTGGCTTTGGCTTGGCCCAGCTCAGGCCATTCTGGCCATTTGGGCAGTGAACCAACGGATCAAAGATCTCTCTCACTCTCTCCCCCCCCTCTTTCTGTAAATTCTGCCTCTCAAATAAATAAATCTTTAAAAAATAGATAAAGCAGAGAAAAATGTTCAGAAATATACTGCGTTTTCATGAAAGAACGCAAAGACTGTCAAACTACATCAAGCATTCTCACAGAACTTCTTGATTAAAATTTAAGCAAAATAAACCAACTTTGACAAAGCCAACTAAGTAAAGATCTAAATGTGAAGATGTATCTTACAATAAGCATTTCTTACTGAGAAAATATGGCTTTTCTCATGTTTTAATCTACCCGTAAAATACCACTTCAATCAAGTGAGAACTGTTAATACATGATAATAATAAAAATAATAAAAATGAAGTGTCCTTGTGGTTGGTAGGCTTGTAAGCATTCTCCATGTCATTAACACTAGAATTTCAAAAAGGTATACCACAAAACAAAACTGAAAGCTGAACTCACTTTCCAGTGTCTTTAGCAAGATCACACCAATCTCTCCTAACTATATCCAACCCTTTCAGCTCCTGTTTGGTAATGTAATTCCCATCCGATGTTGGTTCAACAACCAGAGCTGCGTATTTCTTTTTCTTCAGCAGTAGCAGTGACTTGAATACACCATCAATGTCGATTTCAAGCAGCTTATACAACTTATTGACTTCGTTTTTTATCTGTGAAAATTTCAAACATTAAAATGAGCCTCTCAAACATCTAACAAGAAGAAATGAACATGTTACTAATCCCCAAGAGTTCATCTATAGAGAACTTGAAGTCATACAGGACTTACTCAGTTTATTTACATGTAATATCATATTACTTTGTTACAATACAAAAAATATTCAAAACCACAAACACAGAAAACAGATTTTAAAAAATAGGCAAGAATATAGATATACCATCTCACTGAAACAAAAGACAAGATTGGCTGGATCAGCCCCAGGAAATGTATGAAAATTACGGATAATGATGAAACAGTCTTGAATCTAAAGATTTACACATACGTATTTGCCTTAAAACCACTGAATTACTTAATGATTAGCAAATACAACAAGTAGATATGTAGTCAGAAATAAATGAGTAACTCATTGTTAGTAATGTCTAAGATCGCCCTTAGCACCTTGACTCTAAGCAAATTAACACATACTGAACAAATAAATGAAGTCTCCTGTTTTGTACTGACAGGGTCAAGGCACAAACCACTGTCTCTAGGGAAAATCTACAGATTTACAAGGCTCAGTATGACCACAATATACCAGGCTTGTTCTCAAGTGAACATTACACTTCAAATGTTACACATCCCAGCAAAGAAAGATAAGAAGTTGATCTTATCTTTAACAATACCTTAATTTTAGTTAATTGGGACAACATCTTAACACAACAAGTGCTCAAGAAACACTTGTTAATCATGAATTGCTGTGACAAGGTTACAAATGATTATTTATGATCGACCCCTTGCCTTTTCAAATATATTTTAGGTACTCACGTAAAAATTATAGACAGGGGGCCAGCACTATGGCACAATGGGTTAAAGCCCGGGGTTGAGGCAGTGGCATGCCATGTGGGCGCCAGTTTGTTTCCCAGCTGTTCCTCTTTCGATCCAGCCCCCTGCTTATGGCCTGGGAAAGCAGTGAAAGATGACCCAAGTCTCTGGGCCCCTGCGCCCACATGGTAGAACCGGAAGAAGCTCCTGGCTCCTGGCTTTGGCTTGGCCCAGCTCTGGCCATTGTGGCCACTTGGGGAGTGAACAAGTGGATGGAGGACCTTTATCTCTGTCTCTCCCTCTCTCTGTTTTAACTCTACCTCTTAAATAAATAAATAAAATCTTTTAAAAAATATTTGCATATATATGTAGGTATTTATACATAAACTGCATCTAAATATGACAATGCAGTAAACACTAATGTGACATCTTTTTTTTTTTAATTTGAGAGAGAGAAACAGAGAGACAGAAAGAGTGAGAGAGCTCCCATTTGCTGGGTCACCCCCAAATGCTTGCAATGGCCAGGAGTTGGCCACACAGAAGTGAGGAGCTGGGAACTATATATAAGTCAGGTCTCCCATGTGGATGGCATGGACCCAAACACTTAAATCACCCATAACCTGCTGCTTACCAGGGTACACATTAGCAGGAAGTTGGAATTAGGAATGGAGTCAGGGCTCGAATTCAGGTACTCTGATATGGGATTTAAACATCTTCTAGGCTAAAAGCCTGCCACAATGTCATAAACTTATAACACTTAGCCTGTTTTCAAAGGGAGAGCCTATCATTTAAGGAAAACACAATCACCTTTGAATTTTACCCTCAAAACAACTACAGAAGAGGTTAAGAAAAAGAATTAAGAATTTAGAGTGCCATGTTTATACCTTAAGAAGCACATATACTATGGTGTTCCATGTTAAAAACAAAAATAGGTAAAACAGATAATTTCATCAAATTATCTTACCTTGTTTCCCAGCTTAAATACTTCTTCCAAATTGGTGCTATTGGTGTTTATCATAATGGAATCTGTATCTCCATAGATAACTTCAAGATTCATCTAATGGGAAGCAAAAATTATCAAAATTAACAAAAACACAGTGGCCATTAGACACAAAAGATTTTTCATATTTCAGTAATTACAAGTTCTAAACAATTTTCAAAAGCTTGTATTAATTATTATATGTATGGTTGGGGTATACAACTGAACACCAAGCCCCTATAAACCAGAAAGGTGAGCACCACATTTTTTTTTTAAATCTGCCAGATTTTCACAAAACATACAGAGTGGAGTGGAAAGGAAATTGCATCCAGTTTCAACTGAAACAAAATACAGAATTGAATAATGAGAAAAAGGAGACTAAGAGACTAGGAAACAGGGGTCTATATTTACCCACTATACCACATGCTTGGTGGTTATGGCAATTTTAAGAAGCAGAAACATGATGGATTTCAAAAATGCAGGGGCACAAGTCCATATTAAATTCTTAACAGTTTCAAACAGTATTTAATAGAATACGAGTGCCAAAAAAGTCAATCATAATAAACAACATTAGAGCAGATATAGTATAAAGGCCTGGAAATAAACTCTAATTAGCACTGTTACTAATTTGCTTGAAACACTCACATATAGGCTTCAAGCAGGGGCTAGATCATATCAGTGTTGGTACAAGCAAAAAGCTGTAATCCATTAGGAGGGATTATAAATGTGAACTAGGCATCTTAAGAAGCAATTTCCAGTCTGGGTTATAATTTCCCTTCAATACAAAAACATTACCAGATATGACATATGAGAGTTGTTACATAATCAAAGTATGAAGCCTTACCTTCTGTACCATCTCTTTAGTATGCATCAAAATCTAAACGAAACAATAGTTAGGATTAATATATTACACAACTACAAAAGACCTAAATACAAAAACAGGTATGTAACTTCCCAGTGTTTTGCCATTTCCATATATCTTTAAAGTTCTTGAAGGTTTTCTAAAGACAACCCTCAAAATAACATCAATGTAATCTAAAGATGTTTGCCTTTTTGCTGATTCTTAACCAGAGACATGCAAGCAGATGTCTATCTATAATAAACATGTATCTTTATATGGCCTGGCATTGTGGTACAGGTCAAGCCACTGTCTAGAATACCAGCATCCCATGCTTGAGTCTCAGCTGCTCCAGTTCCAATCCAGCTCCCTGCTAGTGCACCTAAGAAAGCAATGGAGTATCGTCCAAGTGCTCAAGCCCCTGCCACCCACATGGGAGACCAGGATGAGGCTCCTGGCTCCTGACTTCAGCCCAGCACAGTCGTGGCTGTTTATGGCCATTTGGGGAGTGAACCAGCAGATGGAAGATCAATCCATTGACACCTCTCTTGTTCACTGACTTTCAAATAAATAAATCTTTTAAAAAATCTTTATAATATGGAAAAAAGGCAAGCTATTTTCAATACTAATATTTAAATAGAACCGCATGGCTAAGGAAAAAAAATTTTTTTTTGACAGGCAGGTTAGACAGTGAGAGAGAGAGAAAGGTCCTCCTTCCGCTGGTTCACCCCCCCAAACGGCAGCTGCAGCTGGCACTGTGCTGATCCAAAGCCAGGTGCCTCCTCCTGGTCTCCCATGCAGGTGCAGGACCCAAGCACTTGGGCCATCCTCCACTGCACTCCCTGGCCACAGCAGAGAGCTGGCCTGGAAGAGGGGCAACCGGGACAGAATCCGGTGCCCCGACCGGAACTAGAACCCGGAGTGCTTGTACCACAGGCGGAGGATTAGCCTAGTGAGTTGCGGCACCGGCCAAAGGAAAAAATTTTAAAAGAGCTTTTTAAATCTGACATTTCTAGCAACTTAATAAAATTTCATTTATTTATTCTCATTTTTCTTCTTTTAAAAGTTTTATTTATTTTTTAATTTTTAGACTATATTTGAGAGCCAGAGAGATCTCCCATCCGCTAGCTCACTCATGAAACTCCCAGAACAGCTGGGAATGGGCCACAGCAAAGCCAAGAGCCAAGAAATCATTCCATGTCTCCCATGTGGATGGGGGCAATCCAATCACTTGAGTAGGCATCTGCTGCCTCCCAGGTGGCACGTTAGCAGGAAGCTCCAAGTGTGAGCACGGCCAGGACTAGAACAAGCGATCCAACATGGAATGCGATAATTCCATAAAGTATTTTAACGACTAAGACAAATGCCAGGCCCCAAATCTGGAAATTCTTATTCATGACCTTAAGAAGTTAAAAGAAACGCATTATATTGAAAATTTCTATATAAAACAAATTCCTTGAAGGTAGAGCGAACTTCACTGTAAGACAGGGTCTTCAATAAGCTCACAGGAAACGCATGGATTTCAAAATGTCTGCACAAAATAAAATTTAAATTCCATTTTTACCACAAACTGTTTTGTGAAAGACTTATTTCTTTATTTATTTGAAAGGCAAACAGACAGAGACAGAGAGACAGAGAGAGGTCTCCCATCTGCTGGTTCACTCCCCAGATGGCCGCAACGGCTGGAGCTGCGCTGATGCGAAGCCAGGAGCCAGCAGCTTCTTCTGGGTCTCCCACGTGGGTGCAGGGGCCCAAGGTCTTAGGCCATCTTGTGCTGCTTTCCCAGGCCATAGCAGAGAGCTGGATCAGAAGTGGAGCAGCCGGGACTCGAACCGGCACCCAAATGGGATGCTGGCACTGCAGGCATCGGCTTTATCCGCTACACCACCACGACAGTCCGAAACTTTTTGAAGTACCTTGTATTACCTGGAGCCAACATACAGCCCAGTAAAAAGGCGGGGCTCAAAAAAAATGCAGTAAATAAAGTCACTGCTTGTAGATGGGTCTGTTCATAGGCCCATTTAGCTACAGAACAGAGATATGTAAGCTATTATGTGGCATCTTAAAAAAAACTAATATGACATAGTGAGAACACACATGCCACATACTGTGTTCGGAAGACCTCATACATTTCCTCACGTTCTCCAAGATCCTAAAGAGGAAACCACTATTAATATCCCCCATTTGTTAGACGCCAAAAGATAAACTAGTTTGTTCTAGTAGTGACAGAAAAGGATATAAAACCAGGCACTGTGACTCCAGAGCAGGGGCCTAGGTACTCCATGCTATCTATTGCCTCTCCGCCATCACCCATCTTTCAAAGTATCAGTCTAGTCCGGAACTCACTTTTAGAGTGGGGCACATAAAAATTTACTTAATTTTTGCTTTTTTCATCTGCCTCGGTTGCCTTCCACGTCATCTAAGCTCAAATCTTACGTTGTTATTTCTGCCTTTCCTGTCCTCCATATTACAGAGCTCTGTAACTCTTTAGAGCAGTTTTCACACCTACCCACTGCTTTCCATTTTTATTGTCCACTCCCCTTTATTACTATCTCTTAATTTTGTTCCGAGGTTTATTCTCTTATCTTCAAAGAGAAGGAAGCCTTCCCCCTGCCCTGGGGGTGGTGGTGAATTCTGATTAGGATATGCTACTAATTTTAATATTGGCTATAGAGATAAATCACTTAATGATCTTTTTAAACAGATATCAATACCTGGTATAACAGTCTTCTTAAAAAATTATTTATTTGATCAGCAAAGAGAGAGCAAGTGTGCACCCATCTACTGGCTTGACTCCCCAAACACCCATGAGGGACAGGGCTGGGCAGTTTTAAAAGTCAGAAGCTGGGAACCCAATCCAGATCTCCCATGTGGGTAGCAGAAACCCAATTCCTGGGGCCATCACCAGTGCGTCCCAGAGTCTGCACTGGTAGGAAGCCAGAGGTAGGTACTGAACCCAGGCACTCTTATTTGGGATGAGGGGAACCTTAACTGCTAGGCCAAATGCCTACTCCACAGTTTTTTAAATCTCCCAATATAAGGCAGCGAATGATGGCCCAAGTGCTTGGGCCCCTGCCACCACATGGGGGACCCAGATGGACTTTCTGGTGCCTGGCTTCAGCCTGGCCCAGCCCTGGCTATTCTAGCCATTTGGGAAGTAAACCACAGACAGAAAGACAGACAGACAGACAGACAGACAGAAAGAAACCACCCAAGATGATTCCTACATTGACAGATGAGTTCAGGATCACCAGCCTAAGATAATCAGGGTATTTCCATTCTTGAAACAGTGACCAGTTTAGGTATATACATATGACAACACAATCCTGGCCAATCAAACCAGAATTCTTCTAGGTAATTCAGTAAAAGGTCTTCATTCTTGATGACAAATGCCAAGAACAGCTACCGTTTAGACTGAGGGCTGCTTGGAGCAGTGGCAGCCATCACTGCGGCCGTGAAGGGCCATGTCTGAAGGTGCAAGGTAAGGTACTATGAAGAAAAGAGGCAAGGCAGAAAGCGCATGACTCCACAGCCATGTAGTTGCCACTGAAGGCTAACCAACTCACATCTCTACTGCACCATTCTCACTCGCTTTAGGTTTCAATAATCACTCTGAGTACCCCTACTGATCCCTCAATGCCTCTTCACCGCCTAAAAGATGAAGCCCAATTTCTGCAATTGTACCTTTACACAAACCCTCTTGTTGGACAGGATAAACCTCCAAGTCCTCCACCAGCTGCTGTATGCAGACTCATCTTCTCACATCTTTGCTCAGGCACTGTATCTCTATCAAAGTTTTCCCCAGTCTTCTTCCTATGATTGAATTCTACAAGCCTCAGCTCCAATCCTTCTTCCATGAAGCCTGAGCTGACTAGCAAGCTCTCTCCTCTGATCTGTGCTTGCATTATTCTTCTAGCACCTAAATAATGCTTTGAATTATTAGTTGACAGTTTGTTACCCTCCCCAACTAGACCACAAGCTCGTAGAGGTCAGAGCATATACTTGTGCCTAACTGCAACCTTCACATGTAATAGCACTCCAAGGATTGCCAGCTGACTGATAGGTCCCATGGTAATCCCAATGACTTTTCTACTAGGCACTAAAATTCAGTTGACTTATATAAAATTCACTCTCCACTACTTATCTTCATTTTCTAACATTTAAATTACAGGGAAATGCACTGTGGGAGACTACCTGACAATTCCTTTTGGGAAAGGGCAGTAATGAGATCAACCCAAGCCAAGTTAATCATAGTGAAAGCAGAACTACTTATCAAGAGTTCCCATCATGCTCTGAACCTTCCACCTTGCTAGCCTTGGCTTTTCTCACCACAATGGACAACTCCAGAATGTAACTGTTATCTGCTAAGTAAAATACTTTAGAAGCAATCTGTCAACCTTTCACTACAACTCTGCAACTCTGTGTATTCAGTAACTAGCTTCTTCTACTCTTCAGTCACAAGGGGAACCAAACCTACTATGTCATTCCTAAGTTCACCTTCACCTTTCAAATTCATCATCCACTCCCACTCTGCCACGTACACACAACCATTTCTATGTATCATCTGAGTGCTACTACCAAAACAATTTTGAATTTAGTGCTGAAATCTTTTGGTGGGTTTTGTTTTACAGAAATGGCAATCTACAGACTATCCTGCAACTGCTTTTCTCAATTAGCATTTTATCATAGAGATTATTCTAAACCCACACATAAAGAGCTGTCTTACTCTTTTTAATGACTACATAGTATTCCATTGTATAAGTGTAATTTATTCAAGTCGTAGTCTATAAGAGTACATACATATTGTTTCTAATATTTCCCACTGTAAGCATACTTCAACAAATAATCCTTCTACACATATAATCTACAACTCTACCAGTAACAAGATAAACTTCTACAAGTTCGATGAGACAAAGATTCCATGTTTTAGGGGCATATGTTAGGCCTGGCAGTACCTGGGGGTTCAGGTCCTGGCTCTATTCCCAATTCCAGATTCCTACTAATGAGGACCCTGGGAGACAGCAAGGATTGCTCAAATACTTGTGTCCCTGCCGTGATGTAGGAGATCTGGACTGAGTTCCCAGCTCCCAGTTTCAACGTGGCCCACACCCAGCTGTTGCGCACTGTGAGCATTTGGGGAATGGCCCAGTGGATGGGAGCATTCTTTCTCTCTCCACCTCTCAAATAAATCTGAATCAGTCATTAGAGATGTTATATGCTTAATTATTTTTTAAATAATTATTGCCTAGTGGATCTCCACATAGCTTATACCAATTCCTGTAACTTTTTTTTAAAGATTTATTCATTTATTATTTGAAAGGAAGAGTTACAGAGAGGCAGAGGAGGACAGAGAAAGAGAGAAATAGAGAAAAACAGGAGGTGGCTCTTCCATCCACTGGTTCACTCCCTAAATGGCTGCAACGGCCGGAGTTGGGTAGACCCGAAGCCAGGAGCTTCTTTCAGGTCTCCCATGCAGGTACAGGGGCCCAAGCACTTGAGCCATCTTGTACTGCTTTCTCGGGCCATAGCAGTGAGCTGGATGGGAAGTGGAGCAGCCAGGGCTCAAACCAGCGCCTACATGGGATGCTGGCACTGCAGGTGGCAGCTTTACCCGCTACACCACAGTGCCAGCCCCTCCTGTAACTTTAAATCATCTTTCCAGGGGTCCTCACCAGGAGCTGATGATAGTGCTCTGTCCGAGGCTGAGGCTCTTCACCACAGCTTGCCAACTCTTTGGCCCATTCTATAGGAAATCGTTCACAACCAGATGGATCGCTGCCATCTCATGCTTAGGCACTAAGCCATTGTGAATGGTGGGTACCCCACTGCCATCTCCAGTTCGATGCTTAACCAAGTGCTAATGAGCAGGTTCACCTCAAAGCTGCCCAGTGTTGGACACCAGTGGACTAAAGGGGCTGGTACATATGGCTATTAATAAAGGTTGTAGAATGCGGAGTGAATACATCTCAGGGGAAGGTATGTATGTCCCACTGGACAGGTGAGGATAATTGGGCTTTGACAGTTTGCCCAAAGCCACGAAGCTAGTCAAGAATGACCTAGAAGCTGGACCAGTTACTTTTCATTATGTTCCAATGACCTTTCAAAAAAAGCCATACGGTATGAATGTTCTAGAAGGCAACAATCCAAGCCTTATACATTATAGCTATTTTCTCTATTGAAGAAATTATTTTTAAAAAATAGTCACAGGTACCCAGAAAGGTCTACTGGACACAAGGTACAGTGATTACAAGAGGACCATTTGTAAGTTCACTTCAAAGTGACAAGCCTAATATTAAAGCTACCCATTCTGACAGAAAATCACATTATAAGTGCCAACGGCTAGAAAACAGGGCCATAAAGGCTTGCTAAATTCATTAATAAGGCAGTCTGCAGTTATCTGATTTCACAGCAACACCTGCATATTTATCTACTCATTACCAATTGGATGATGGAATTTTTTCAAGCACATTTCAAAAATCTGCCAACTTCAAGTGTAAAAAAATAAACTTTGTGGTTAATTTTTCCCTTAACAAAGTACAGCTGTTGAGAATAATTGTTCAAGATCTTACCCTGTAATGTCAACTGCAGCAGAACAAAGAGTATTTAATTAGCAAATCTATCCAGTAATTCAACACCTATTATATAAAATGCCTTCGTGATTTTATTCAGGATAATTTGCTAAGAGGGTTATTACTGACATTCAGATGGAATTTAAAATTCCTACGCAAGTCGAGTCATAATAGCAGTAATGATCTCCCCAATCAGGAGACTCGGTGTCACACAAGGCTCTCTGGCAATGCAGCAGCCGATTTCCTGACTTCTTAATTCCTGGGCTCAGCTCAGTGAGAGCCCTTCATGCCGATATTTCAGTCAGCAATACATCTTTAATGGGACTCTATTAAAATAACTAGAACAAAAATGACTTTTTTTTTTTTGGTTAAAAAGAATGACAGCACTGCCATCATATCAATCATTGCAGGCTTTGCAGAACAGTGCTGTTAGGGGAAAAGAGGAGGGGGAAACAGAAGAGGGGTGGGGGTGGGGAGAGTGATAATTAAAATAATATGAAAAAGTATTTTAACCCCAAGCCAAGCCTCTGAAGGCTGGCCAAGTGTGATGGGAACTTAGAAGGAAATTCAGAACATATTTAAAAATTGTTTTCTAAAGAAAATAATGTGTACAGGAATATGCCCATGATACAGTTTACTAAACACAGCATCTTACTCCCAAGGTAACAGCAGCTGCTAAGACCAGCTACTACTGAGATGTGTGTTTACTGGATCTCTCAGCAAGTCCACAATGATGCTCGGTCTTCATATTTTGTTGAAATACAATACTATTGGCTTATACTGCAGTTAACAGGAAATGGTTTCAGATATGTAGACTTAAATAGTGTTCATTCATACTAACCTGAGGAGGGGCTGGCACCTAACTGCTCCATTTCCGACCTAACTCCCTGCTAATGTGCCTGGAAAAGCAGTGGAAGATGGTCCAAGTGCTTGGGCCCCTGAACCCACGTTGGGAGCCCCAGATAAAACTACTGGTCCTGCCTTCAGCCTAGCCCAGCTCCAGCCATTGTAGCCATTTGGAGAGTGAACCAGAGGATGGAATATTGATACTCTCATTCTCACATATTCTCTCTCTGCCTTTCAAAAAAAAATACACAAAATCATAAAAAAAAAAAAAACAGGAAAGAGTAAACATGATCTTTCCACAGTTAAAAAAAAGTTTTAAGGCCCTATTCCAAAATCACATTTACTACAGGAATACGTACTAACAGGAAAGCTGCTTTGGTTTATGATTCAGATACTAAACACAATGAATAGGGGCCGGCGCCGTGGGTCACTCGGTTAATCCTCCGCCTTGTGGCACCAGCATCCCATATGGGCACCGGGTTCTAGTCCCGGTTGCTCCTCTTCCAGTCCAGCTCTCTGCTGTGGCCTGGGAAGGCAGTGGAGGATGGCCCAGGTGCTTGGGCCCTGCACCCACATGGGAGACCAGGAGGAAGCACCTGGCTCCTGGCTTCGGATCGGCACAGTGCCGGCGGTAGCGGCCATTTGGGGAGTGAACCAACGGAAGGAAGACCTTTCTCTCTGTCTCTCTCACTGTCTATAACTCTACCTGTCAAATAAAAAAAAAGGAAAGAAAAAAAAGCTAAACACAATGAATCTCCGACAAGAAAACAGAGTGAGGTCAGATCCTAAATAATATATAAGCAGCATGACAGCCGAAGTATCTATGGCCTTAGGATGTAACCTCGGCACTACTCATTTTGAGAGATAATGCTTTATCACGGGGAGCTATCTCCAGGTCCACTGCAGGATGTTGAGCAGCATCCCTCATCAAGACCCGTTCAATTTCAATAGCACAATCATACACAAATGGGCTATCGCCCTCCTTCCTTTCTCGCTCTCTCCATCTGACAAAACTATCTCCACATACTGTCCAATGTTTCCTGGGGGTCAAAACTGCTCCCAGTTAACACTGCAGTCTCCCTTCCCAGGCTCATAGTCAATTGCTGGTCCCATAGCATTAATTCTAAATCCCACCCATCACCTCCAAACCCTCAACCAGCTACAAATATGGTAAGTGGCCTTCTGAGAATCTTTTTTTTTTTTTTTAAAGATTTATTTATTTGAAAGGTAGAGTTACAGAGGTAGAGGGGAGGGAGGTAAGAAGGAAGAGAGATATCTTTTATCTGCTGGTTCACTCCCCAAATGGTCACAACAGCTGAGACTGGGCCAGGCAAGGCCAAGAGCTTCCTCTGGGTCTCCCACTTGGCTGTAGAGGCCCAAGCACTTGGGCCATCCTCTGCTGCCTTCCCAGGTATATTAGCAGACAGCTGGATCAGATGTGGAGCAGCCAGGATTCGATCCAATGCCCATATGTGATGCCAGCATCACAGGCAGTGGCTTAACCTGCTACGCCACAGCACTGGTCCTTCCAGCATCTTTAAACTGTTTCCTTTCTAATCCAATGAGCCAACATGTCCTACATTACATTTTATCTTTCCCGTGTGGTATTGCCTCTGCATTCCCATGTCCCTCCTTCAGAATCTCAACAGTTCGCCTTGTCTCCATTCCTCACTGCCAATGTTCTTTCTAAAGTGCACTTCCTGAAATCAAAGTCAAACCATTCAGCTTGACCCTGAGATCCATGATCTAAGTTGAGGCCTACTTCATCTTCTGACACTTCTCATATGAATTCTTCAATCCAGCCTTCCCCAAGTATTTCTGATTCATTATGGTTCTGTGCTTTCCACATGCTATTTCCCCACAGTAGTTAAAAGTGGAACTTGAGAAGTAATGCTGTGCAATGCTTAATTTCACATGCCAATGTGGCTGGGCCATGGCACCAATATTTGGTCAAACACTAGTCTAGGTATCCCTGGGAAGACATTTTTAAGATGAGATTAACATTAGAATCAGTCAACTACGAGTGAAGCAGGTTATCATGCCATCTAACCAAAGGGCTTAAGAGAAAAAGACTGAGCCTCCTTCACCCAGAAGAATCCTGTTGCCGAAGCCTTCACGCTGGAACTGCAACATCAGCTCCTTCATCACTGGGTCTCCGAACTTCCCTGTCGGACTTGCCAGCCCTCAAAATCATGTGAGCCAATTCCTTACACCTATCTCTTATGAGTTCTGTTATGCCAGATAACCCTAACTAATAAGCTTGTAAGCTACATGATCTCTGAAAAATAATATAAAACAATGTAATTTCTCCCCCACTGTCAAATGAAGAGGGAGTTTCCTTATAATAGGTCTACTGTGAGCATTAAATATAACAGATGTCCATGGTTGTATACAGTCTCTGAAACAATAAATAAATATTAGGTATTGCTATTACCTAGTATCTATTTTACAAGGAACTTCCCACCATCAGAAAAGTCTACTCTGGCCTCCTCAGTGCAATATTAATGAGTATGCTGTACAGCCCCCCCCCAAGTAGTCTGTGAGGACCACATCACTCTATTATAGAAAGTGAGATTAAGCGACTATAAGCAAATTATAGGCAGAGATCATGCTGCGTTGTAGTCATTAAACCTAACACAATGCCTGACACATAATAATCCAATAAATATCTCTTAGGATCTACTAAAAGGAGGAAGCCCCACAGCGGTCCAGCTTGAGAAGAACAACGTCATTATCAATCCATAAATGCATCTCCACAACAGGCCCCTAAAGCTGGTTACACAAAGCAGCAATTAAACCCACACAGCACGCACTTACATGTTGGCTCTTTCCATGCAAGAAATGAAGAGTGAATCAGTTTTCACCCCACCTTCAAACACAATACATGTTATATAAACAAGTACTCAGGAGAAATGAATTTCTACCCCCACGATAAAGGCCCGTTAATTATAAACTTGACTAAAAGTGTACCTCTCCCATACAACTCTTGTTTCCAGATAAGCCGATTTTGTTTAAAATCCTTAATTTACAACCTAGACCTTCTGGTAGCTCATGTGTAAAGAATATAAAACACATTGAATAAACAACGCTTCCTGAAAGGTTTCTCCTCCCCAACAGACACATTTAATGATATTTATGAGTATCTCTCCATTATTGCCCTGCAATCTGACAGGACTCTCATTTTGATCTAAAACTGCAAATACTACAAATTGTGATTCTGAATATGCACAATAAAAAAATGAACTTCCCGATACCCTAAATCTTACTCTCCGCCCCTCCTCCACTCCAGCATCCAGTTGAGAAGCTCACATTCTGAATGTTTCCCTTGATCTTGTGAGTATTACTGCCATATTTGGTCTTATATCTGACCCAGGACCCTCGAGAGCTTGGAGAGCTGTCTTTAAAGGGCACTTGAACCACATCGACTCACGTACCTGACAGCTCAAGTACAAGCCTATATATTCATAAACATTAAATTCCCAGTTAAAGAAATAAAAAAACACATAAAGTTAATCTTCTGTGTACAAAGTTAACTGAAAATAGATCTTAGTAAAAAAATAAGATTGAGACTAGGAGAGGGAGGAGGAAGAGGAGCGGGAGTGTGGGTGGCAGGGCGAGTACGATGGAAAGAATCACTATGCTCCTAAAGCTGTATTTATGAAATGCATGAAGTGGAAATGCCTTAAACACACGGTTTCTTTAGGAAATAATATAAATATTTTAGAAAACAAGAACACCTAAGACACTAGGACTTAAACTAGAGCACAAGATTTAATCTGAGATCAAGAAATCTGAAAATCTCCTGAAACTGTCAGCAGAGACTTGAAAGCGTGCCTATGTTCATTTTTCAAGAACAAAAATCAGTATTTCATCACACTGGAAATGTGATCTGCTTGCAAGAACTACTGAAGATGCTCCAGTTTAGCCACAAAAATAGAGCTTTCAAATCCTTAGGATTCACACAATGTCCTTGAGACTAGAAATATACCTAGCCAAAGCCTCTTGTCCCTTGCTTTTGAACTGGGTATTTTCAGCTCCTATACAGTGTATTTCCCTCACAGGAAAATATGTATATGTCAAAAAGCTCAGAGATTTGGCTCCCTGATTGACTCTTTGCAGAACTCATCTGGGGGGCTAATTAAGACACGGACAAACTATGTCCATGCTTACCGAACATCACTGCTCAAGCAAGTTTCACACAATCTGATTAAAATTGACTCAAAATGTCTTACTTCAGCAATCACTTAGATGGAATGAATTTTACATTAGTGGGATCAAGCATGCACCAGGCCTCAGTGGAAATGAAAAGGGCTTATAGTAATAGGATTTATAAACCCACCCATTAGGTTAATGGCTAAATGATTTACATGTAACTTTCTCCCCCACCCTGCCTTCCCTCTCTCTTTAACTCAGTAAAAACTATGCTTGGCATTTTCCACCGCAGTGCCACACACAAAGGAAATAGCCTTTCTATTTTGGGACATTCTAATTTCTAATAATGGCTTGGGTAGCTACCATTAACTCTTTCAAAGCACAAATAATTGACTAATAAAATTAAGTATTCTATAAGGCCTAAAAGTGCTTAATTGATCATAATTGTCTATTTGAGAAGAAGGCGTCAGGCTGGCTATGCTCAGATAATGAAGTTGGGCAATTCTGAAGCATTGCAATCAAGATAATACTTACAGCTAAAAAGGATATTAGCATTTTCCAGAATCTGCAACATTTTCTTTATAACTGAGGTCATGGGAAACTCTGGGTGGAAAACTTTGAGCTTCCAGCCTTTGCAAATGGCAGATTAAAGAGGTTGTCACTTGTCACATGGCCTGAAGCACAATCCTAGAGGAGCACATAGCTGGTAGTCTGGAGAATCTGAAGTTGGAGAGTGACCAAGGTAGCATCACCATTGGGACAGAAGTATTTATTATTTCTGGAAAGCTCCCTTTTAGTACTACAGTATGAAAAGACAGTCACCGAACTGTCCATCATTACTCTCTACTTCAAAAGCGGTGAGAGGAAGAAGAACCTTTGAACCCTAGTCTTTCAGTGGATAACTCCATTTCTCAGTATTGAGGCTAAATATTAAATTCTGTCCAATAATGACCATGCTATCAACATGTTCACGAAGTGGTATCCCTACCCTCTTCCCCATTTTATTAGAACTTTAGACAACAGATTCTATAGCATAGCTATGAGTAAAATATAGAAGGCTCCTGCTTCAAAGAAAAACCTTCTTTCAGAGAGGCTAATTTTAAACAGAGGTAACAGTATTCACCAGTCCACAGAAACATGTGTTGTAGACACATGTGCAGGCACAGCTTAAGAATAAACACATTAAAGAGTTGAGCAAATAAAGAATAATATATTCCCATGTACCAGTCACTTGTTTTCCTTTCTGATTATCTACTATATTTTCTCTGGGAAGAATCCAGAGAAATTTTGAAAGAAACAAATAGCAGTCAAGTTGAGAAAGTAATTTAGGATGACTTGCAGAATATGGAGAAGTAGGGTCAGGTCTTTGCCTTGGCATTTAAGCCACTACTTGAACACCCCATATCCCATACTGACGTGCCTGGGTTCAAGTCCTGGCTCTGCTCTCTCTTCAAGCTTTCTGCTTGATGCCCTAGGAGGCATAAGGTGTTGACTCAAGTAGTTGGGTTCCTACCAACCACACAGGGGACCCAGGCTGCATTCCAGCTTCCTGGTTTCCAACTGGCGCAGCCCTGGCTATTGTGAGCAATTGGGGAATGATCCAGCAAATGGGAAATCTCTTTGTGTCTCCGCCTTTCAAATTAAAAAAAAAAAGAAAACTAAATAAAGTTTCCAAAAAGAAAAACAAGAATATGAAGAAGCAATATAAAGGCTACTCACTACTAAAAATAAAAATCTCCTTCATTGTTGAACTTTTTGCATTTTGACTCTAATTTAGAAATAAAGAAAGCAGAGTACTTTCTTTTTGTTTAGAAATTCAAAAAGGAGGGGCCGGTGTAAGCCTCTGAATGCGGTTAAGCCTCCATATGGGCACTGGTTCAAGTCTCTGCTGCCCCACTTCCGATTTAGCTCCCTGCTAGTGCGCCTGGGAAAGTAATGGAAGGTGGCCCAAGTCCTTGGCCCTTTTGCCCTTCTTTCTATCTCTGCCTTTTAAATAAATGAATAAATCTTGAAAAAAAATTCAAAAAAGGACAAATTCATTCATGGACCAACACATATTCCCTGAACACTTTCCATGTGGTAGGCAGAACACAAAAGTGAATGATTAACACATGATCCCCGGGGCCAGCATTGTGACACAGTGGGTTAATCCTCTACTTTGCGATGCCAGCATCCCACATTGCGCCAGTTCTAGATCTGGCTGCTCCTCTTCCAATTCGGCTCTCTGCTATGGTCTGGGAAAGCAGTGGGAGATGGCACAAGTCTTCCTGTACCCACATGGAGAGACCCAGAGGAAGCTCCTGGCTCCTGGCTTCAGAATGGCGCAGCCTCAGCCGTTGTGGCCATTTGGGGAGTGAACCAGTGGATGGGAGACCTTTTTCTCTGTCTCCCCCTCTCTGTCTGTAACCCTACCTGTCAAATAAAAAAATAGCTTTAAAAAAAAAAGACATGATCCCTTCCCTCTCATAGTGGTATTAAGAATTAAACTGGCAACTGGAAAAATATATAAACATATACACATACACACATGGACATGGACACAACAGAGACTCCTGGGGCAGGAGTTAGAGAAAAGTTCATGGAAGTTGGCTTTATATAAGGTAATATGAGTCACAGGCACGAAGAGGAAAATGAAGATGGGAGAAAGAGTGCTGGTGAACATCCAAAGGATCTGGGAAAGTCTCAATGATAATTAAAGCAAATTCTTTTTCAAGAAAACAAACTGCATTCTTGTGTGTGGGGGGGGGGGGGTTTGTTTGTTTTGGCCACGGGAGGAAAAAGTATGGCTGGTGCTAGAATGCTCAGGGAAAATGGGGAGAGGGTGGAAAGAAGGCTCAATTGTGAAGGACCTTGGAAGCCACATTAAGGACTTTAAATTGGGGCCTGGCATAAGCAAACTGACAGTCTGAAGAAATCTCTCCAACTACAAAACACGTGGAGAACACTTGGGGTGGGGGCAGTTCTCCATATACTGAGGCCTAAACAATGCACCACAGTGGTACCGGCGATGGAAAATCACAGTTATCTGGAAAGTACAATTTGCAGGACTTGGCAACAGGCTGGATCTGGGGTATAAGGGAAAGAGAGGTTCAGAATGATACCACGTTGCTGGTTAACAACTGGATAGACAGTATTATCATTCACAGAGACAGGAATCCAGGCAAAAGAGAAGGTTGGGGAGCAGAACCATAAGGGCAGTTTGGAAACTGAATAGGACACGTCTGTGGGACATCTAAAGAGACATCACCAGAAGGCAGACAGAAGCTAAGATGTTCAGCAGAGGGGACGTGAGTTTACTTCAGATACAAGAAATCCAATGCTCGACAGAGATGCGATAAACAAAAAAAAATGAAAGCAATGTCACCACATAAATGGTAACAACCCTTCGGAATGGACAGGACAACGTGCTGAAGGGGCCACAGAGCAGACAGACTGGGTAAGCAAGCACCAACACCATGGTAATAGGGTTATACTTGCAGATGTTCTGTGGGTCTCCTGATTCCCTCATCCCTCCACTAGTACCTTCTGTTCCTCTCAGCTCTCAGATCTCTATGCTTTTTGTCACAACTGACAGGTGTCACACAAAGCAGGGGCCACTGACAAATCTGATGCAAGCTGCCACAGTCAGACAGCCAGGCACCACACAGTGACCTTCACTGAGAATGCTCCTAACAGGTGGTAAGCGTCTAATACAAATAATTGTATTAAGCCTCTTAAAATTTTTGAACAAGGTCAAAAAGTAGAGCACCTAGTCTTTTTATGAGCAACCAACGCAATTACAGGCAAAATCTTGGCAGTGGTCCTCCCCTCCATGAGGTAATGCTCATGGGTTCCATGGGAAGAGGAAACACCAATCAGTACAATCAATTTATATCAAAAATAAAGAGATTCTGATACTCCTACACGACCAGTCTTTTCCCTGTTCTTCTGTATGGGCTGAGGGGTGGCTGTTTTTTATTCTACTGGGTCCTAAGAAGCCAGGACTTCTTTGACAGGATCCCATATGCTGAGCTCCGGCCTTTCTCCTTGTCTGTCTGTCTGTCTGTCTGTCTGTCTCTCTCTCTCTCTCTCACACACACACACACACACACACACACTCAGAAAAAGAAAAGGTCTTTCCACTGGAGACAACCTCCTCTGCTCCTACCCTTAAACCTTGTGAGTGCAAATGGCATGGCTACAACAAGCCACACACCACTGGCATGTCGGGACCCAGATAAAGAATCCAAGCGAAGTAGATCAGATTCCTGTCAGCTGCAAAAGAGCCAATACTTCAGCTGCTTCTCATTCTTTATTTTTGTATGGCAGGATGGGCTTAAGGGCATGGTGGCCTGTCACCCAAGAAGAGACTAAAGATTAAAAAGATAAAACCAAACTCTTGAGAGTGCACAAACTCACATGAGATAGGGAACTGAACAAGTTCTTGGGAGAAGTGCATGTTAACGATTTACAAATCAGTTCTAAGTATGCTAATCTTAGCAATCTGGTGGGGGGAAACAGGTCCTGGGAACAAAAACAGAACCAAACCAACTACAGATCAGCTTCTAGTCAATAGAACTCACAGAAGAACTCTGCTATTAATTGCTAAAATAATACTTTCAGAACTCTGAGCCCAGAGTGTTAAAATGTTGGCATGTGCTTCCAATGATGATACTAACTACTCAGTCACTCTCCAAAACCAATAAACATAGAAAAGTAAACACAAAGCAACAAGATTTAAGGAGTATGGTTACAGAGATCTTACCTAGGCAGAATACAGAGTATGTTTTCTTTCTTTCTCTACACCACCATCATCACCACCTGACCATTTTCAACTAATTTTTACAAGCTGAAGACCAACTTGGATTTTGATGTATAAACGGCTTTTGACGATATTTCATTTTAAACAGATAAACACTTTAAAAAAATGCAAGCCAAAGACACCCTTTTGAGAAACTAAGAAAACAGATGTGGAAGCCATTTGTTTAGATGAAGAGGAATTTTCGCTTTTATAGGAATACAATGATTCATGAAGAGGAAAAAAGTCTGTCATCAAGTTTACTTCAATAGATACTCTTGGGTAGAAGGCAGCTTTCTAAATATGGCCATTGCTTTTCTTCACATCTCATCTCTCCTGAAATATCTCAAACTACCACTACCAAACATTACTTTCCATTGTCTTTGTTCTTTAAAATTTTCTGCTTAGTTAATATATTGTGCAGGGAAAAAACACATCTCTGGTACTAAAGCATTACATACTGACTTTTATACATCAAGTAGCTGGTCAAAGCTAGCACTTTGGAGATTTATCAAAAACACGCTCGCTTGAGATTATTAAGACAACAAAAACATGATAAACCCTAAAAGTAACTTCTGAAACAACAGGCTCTCTTTAACTTAAAAGTAGACTGAGTAACAGTGATGTTGTTCTAAAAACTTCTATCAAAGAGAAAAATCACCTTTTTCTGTTTCTGTTTAATGGAGATGCTAAGAACTGAAACAGGAAAGGATAAAAGAGCATTAGGTTTAACTCAAGCAAGTGCTTAAGTAATTTCTCTCCTACCATCTTGACCCGCGTACCCATCGGCTGTCATGGTCTGTTTCCAGCCAATCACTGCTCCCTGCTAAGTGGTGCTGTTTATGGGTGTTTCTCTTTAGATCCAGAAGTACAAGATATTCAGGTGTGAGGTGCTTACCTCCCATGACTCTCTGCCCCATCGACAAAAAGGCAAAAACAGCCAATGCCACTTAATGTTTTCAATAAAGACATACTACTCACAATTCCCTAACTCTTAAGATCATGCCATGATACACAATTAACAACCTCAAATAAAAACAAACAATCTCTTTTCTGTAATATCCCCACCTGGCAATGTTGTCACTTTACTTTCTATGGCTTGTATTTCAAAACTAGATGCTTCTACCTTTCTCAAAACTAGATGTTATCAAATAAATCTTTACAAAAATAAAATGACTAATGAATGATTGGGGAGACAGAAATGATAAATACCCTGATTTGATCATTATACACTGCTTACCAAGCACTGAACTATGCTACTGTATTCCATAAATGCATACAAATAGTGCATGTTAATTTTAAAAAATTTAAAGAAGAATGGTGGTGAGGGCAGTGGGGTTAACTGAATGTGGCCTTCACGGGTTTGACTCTAGACCCTCAGCAAGCAGAGAGCTGAGTCTGCAGCCTTAGATGCAGCTGACAGTGAGCAGCACCCTGAGCCCTCTGGTGGGGAGGCTGGGGTTCAACTAAATACTCAATTTTGAATATGTATTTTCAAGCTACACAAGTGAGCTGTGGTTCAGTCTCTGAATCCTCATGGATTGCAAAATTCTATATCTGTGTATATATATACCTCTGTCTATGTAGACAATCCACAGCTTTCAACTATTTTTTTTAAAGAGTCATGGTCCTCAAAAGATTAACCTCTTCCTCAAGACTTGTAGTGAGTTTATACTTACATTGAATCAGCTCTAAAATACTGTAGTGAGCTACCCAGTGTATCTTGACTTATTCAAAATATCAACTTGTCGAAGTACTCAGGGCATGCTGAAAGATTAGATGTGGGAAATGAGCAAAAGTGAAAAATCAAAAATAAACTCTTGACTTTGGGTACGAGCAACAGGTAGTCAGTGGTGCCTCTTGAATTCACAAGGAGGTAGCAAAGGCATTGTGCAACTAGTAGTGATAAAGCTGATTACAATAATGTTGGACTGCAGGAGCCTGGCACGGTAGCATAGAGAGTCCAGCCACTGCCTGCAATGCTGGCATCCCATATGGGTGCTGATCAGTGTCCCAGCTGCTCCACTTCTGATCCAGTTCCCTGTCAATGCCCTAGGAACAGCAGTAGAAAATGGACCAAGTGCTTGGACCCCTGCCATTTGCGTGGGAGACCCAAATGTAGCTGCTGGTTTCAGTTTGGCTCAACCCTAGCCAATGTAGCCATTTGGGGAATAAGCCAGCAGATTGAAGATATCTCTCTCTCTCTCTCTCTCTCTCTCTCTCCCTCCCTCCCTCCCTCCCCCACCCCCCCCCACCCCACCCCCCACCTGTAACTCTTTCAAACAAATCAATCTTAAGAAATAAAGCTGGGGCCGGTGGCACCGCGGCTCACTAGGCTAATCCTCCGCCTACAGCGCTGGCACCCCAGGTTCTAGCAGTGGTCGGGGCACCGGATTCTGTCTCGGTTGCCCCTCTTCCAGGCCAGCTCTCTGCTGTGGCCCGGGAGTGCAGTGGAGGATGGCCCAGGTCCTTGGGCCCTGCACCCACATGGGAGACCAGGAGAAGCACCTGGCTCCTGCCTTCGGATCAGCGCGGTGCGCCGGCCACAGCAGCCACTGGAGGGTGAACCAACGGCAAAAAGGAAGACCTTTCTCTCTATCTCTCTCTCTCACTGTCCACTCTGCCTGTCAAAAAAAAAAAAAAAAAAAGAAAGCTGAATTTCAGACATTCTTGAATGAAAGCTGATGAGTACTAATGGTGGACTTCTCAGATTTATCTGACTTTTCTTGGGCTACACACATGATTCATGTTCATCCAAGAAAGAGTATTCTTGATCTCTCATTAGCTTCAGTACTTATACCAGTATTTAAAATCCCTTTCTTTCTCCTTTATTTCTAATGCTATACTCAACCCTCTTGAATAAAACCAACAACCTAATCCTATGCCTCACTCAGAAGACTGAACACTTAATGGCCGAGACTTTCTAATAATTAGGAATACCAGTGCGTAAACACCCTGATTCAGCATGTGTTTATTAGGGTCTCAGTACTGAGGGGAAGCGCAAAAGAAGTTTCACTGTCATTAAAGAACTTAAAAGAACTGGGGCTGTTGTCGCAGCACAGTGGTTAAGCTGTGTCTGTAACACTGGCATCCCATATGGGTGCTGATTTGTGTCTCAGCTGCTGTACTTCCAATCCAGCTCCCTGTTAATGTGCTCAGGAAAGCAGCAGCAGGTGGTCCAAGTACTTCAGCTCCTGCACCCACGTGGGAGACATGGATGGAGTTCTAGGCTCTCACTTTGACATAGTGCAACCACAGCTGTTGTGGCCATTTGGGGTGTGAACCAGCAGTGGAAGAGCAATGGACGATCTCTCTCTCTCTCTCTCTCTCTCTCTCTCTCTCTCTCTCTCTCTCTCCACCTTTCAAACAAATAATTTAAAAAAAAAAAAAAAAAAGTCAAATGTGCTCACTCCTGAATAACTAGTTTTCTCTATCATACAATGAAATGAATGGGACTCAAGCAATGTATTCCTGGGCCCGGAGTTGTCGCACAGCAAGTCAAGCCACCATCCGCAATGCAAGCATGTCATATGAGCACCAGTTTGAGCCCCAGTTGCTCCACTTCTCATTTCAGCTCCCTGTTAATGTGCCTGGGAAAGCAAGAGGTGATGGGCCAAGTACCTGGGCCCCTGCCGCCCACAAGAGAGACCTAGATGAAGCTCCTGGCTCCAGCCTGGCCCATCCTCAGCCATTGCAGTCATCTGGGGAGTGAAACAGCAATTGGAAGAAATTTCTCTCTATAACTCTACCTTTCAAAAAAGAAAGTCTTTAAAAAACAAAAACAATCAAGGAACTGCAAGGGTCCAGGTCAGGGACAGACATGTCTGTAAAACTGTGATCCAGATGACTTTATTGGCATAAGCGATACGCCCTTTAAGGTCTAACTTTCTGATTTCTTCACTGTCCAAAGTATCTTTCCTTTCAGATAAGAATCTCTCTAGTATCTTTCACTTTTCCCTGCCATGGTTGCCCTTCTCTTTCTGCAGCATCCATTTCTTCTCAATTAAGGGTTACCAACTCAATTCACTTAACAAATACATACTGAGACAACCTCCACGACTCAAGGCATGGTGCTTAACTCTTTGAAGATGAATAAAATGTAGTCCATGCCCCTGAGAAGTTAGCAATCTACACCGCAATTATTATCAATAGCCTCATTTCTTCTTTATCTTTCAGGGCTTGATGGACCCTTTATCTCTTTTAAAAAGATTTATCTTTCTCTCTCCCTCCCTCTCTGTAACTCTTTCAAATAAATAAATAAAACTTTAAAAAAAATGCTGGCATCCCATGTGGGTGCCAGTTCGAGTCCTGGCTGCTCCTCTTCCGATCCAGCTCTCTGCCATGGCCTGGGAAAGCAGTAGACGATGGCCCAAGTCCTTGTGCCCCTGCACCCACGTGGGAGACCCGGAAGAAGCTCCTGGCTTCGGATCAGCGCAGCTCCAGCCATTGCGACCAACTGAAGAGTGAACAATCAGATGGAAGACCTCTCTCTCTCTCTCTGTGTAACTGACTCTCGAATAAATAAATAAAAGAAAACATATTTACTTACTTATTTGAAAGACAGAGTGAGGGAGAGAGGGAGACACACAAACACACTCACAGAATGAGAGAATGAGAGAGAGAGGGAGGGAGGGAGGGAGAAAGGAAGGGAGATTGAGAGAGACAGACAGACATATCTTCCATCTGCTAGTTCAATCCCCAAATGACCACAACAGCAGGGGCTGGGAAAAGCCAAGGCCAAGAACTCCATCCGGATCTCCCACAGGGGTGGCAGGGGCCCAAGTACTCAGGCCATCCTCTGCTGTCTTCCCAGGCACATCAGCAGGGAGCTGTATCGTAAGTGGAGCAGCCAAGATTCGAAGTGGCACTCCAATATAGGATGCTGGCATCATAGGCGGTAGCTTAATCAACTGTGCCACGATGCTGGCCACAACTCTAATATTTTAGCGACCTCATGCTTACTGTATAAAACCTCTGCTGCCTTGTACCTTCATTCTTGGAAATTAACTAAAGTTTTCTTTCAAAGCTCAGTAAAATCTTTATCACCAAAATTAATGGCCGTCGCTTGGGTTAGACTCAACAATCATCTGAGCACCAAACTCGACAGCATTAAAAGGCGCTTCACTGTTTCCCCTACATCTTCACTATCCACCACTGGATTCTAACGACAAATCCCATAGAAGAACATGTCTCCAAACACTGTCAAATTTGCCACATGGGGCAAAGCACCCTCCCTGAGAATCACTAACCTATACTGAGGACAAGAATAGTCTCTGTAAAATCTTTATACACACTAGATAATTGACTGATTATTCATAAAGCACTGATTCCAGAGATATGCTTATTGTTCTCATGATTTTTTAGTAAAACATTATTAATTAAGATTGATTTTTCATCTATTTTTAGAAAAATTTTGAAAAGTCTCCAAATATGCCAGATATGTTAAATTGACTCTACTTTGTTCTCTGGGAGAAAAGGCTGGCCTAATGGAATACAAAGAACTCCCTTACCCCCTAATTCCGTTCTTGTTAAAAAAAATTAGTTACTAATTTTCATTTTCTTTGAAAGACAGCCAGAGATCTTCCATCTGTAAGATGCCTCTCCAAATGCCTACAACAGCCAGGACTAGGCTAGACCAAAGCAAAGAGCCTAGAATTCAATTTCTGTCATCCACATGGGTTCCAGGGACCCAAGCACTTCAGCCATCATCTGCGGTCCCCTGGGGTACAAATTGCTGGAATCAAAGTTGCTACAACTCGAACCAGACACTATGCAATGAGATGCAAGCATCCCAAGTGACAAATTAACTGCTGTGCCCAATGCTTTATCATATACCAATATGAACTTACCTTTTAATTTCATTTTCCACAAACTATCTGTAGTATCCTTGCAGATCAGAAGGGAAGGAGGAGACAGCATTTATTTATGCCCCTGGTTCTCTCCTGAGGAAGCAAGCATGGGCTGGCTGGTTCCATCTATTCACCCAGAAGGAGGCCCTCTTCACCAACTTGACCTTTGGGTTAGGTATCTATTCCCTCCCCTCACTTAAGGATGTAACAATAACAATCCCACTATTATTAGCTCCAGAGGGTACACAATTCTCCTGGGACTTCACTATGCTCTTCTACATTTTTGTAAATAATATACTTATCAAATCCTTCTATTAGTCATCCCAGTGCTATCTCTATCCTACCAGGATGTGCATAACACCAAATAAATTTTAAAGCAAAAAAAAAAAAAAAAAAAGGGCAGTTCTAAAATGTTTTGTTTAAAACTTTATCTTGAAAACAGCCTCAAAAGAAACACCATGTTGGAAATCTAGGCTATTAACATTTAGAGGGGCTGGCACTGGAGCACAGTGGGTTAAGAGGTTGCCTCGGCCAGCGCCGCGGCTCACTAGGCTAATCCTCTGCCTCGCGGCGCCGGCACACCCGGTTCTAGTCCCGGTCGGGCGCCGGATTCTTTCCTGGTTGCCCCTCTTCCAGGCCAGCTCTCTGCTGTGGCCAGGGAGTGCAGTGGAGGATGGCCCAAGTGCTTGGGCCCTGCACCCCATGGGAGACCAGGAGAAGCACCTGGCTCCTGCCTTCGGATCAGCGTGGTGCGCCGGCCGCAGCGCACTGGCCACGGCGGCCATTGGAGGGTGAACCAACAGCAAAGGAAGACCTTTCTCTCTCTCTCTCTCTCTCACTGTCCACTCTGCCTGTCAAAAAAAAAAAAAAAAAAAAGAGGTTGCCTCAATGAAAGATTCCTATATGGGCACTGGTTTGAGTCCTAGGCTGCTTCATGTCCAATCCAGCTCATGTGCCAAGGAAAGCAGCAGGAGATGGCTTAAGTGATCAGGCCCCTGCACACACATGGGAGACCTGGATGAAGCTCCTGGCTTCAGCCTGGCCCAGCCATTTTGGTCATTTGGGGAGTGAACCATCGGATGGAAGACAGATGGATCTCTCTCTCTCTCTCTCTCTCTCTCTCTCTCGAACTCTGCCTCTCAAATTTTTTTTTTTAATTATGGGATATGCACACCATAGAATACTATACAGAGGTGTAAAAAAAAGAAATCCTGTCATTTGCAACAAAATAAATGAAACTGGAAAATACCATACTTAATGAAATAAGCCAGTCCAAAAAGACAAATACCATATGTTCTCCCTGATCTGTAGTAACTAACAGAGCACCTAAAAGGTAATATATAAGTGAAATAGACACTTTGAGTTGCAATGACTTTGAACACCCCTTGTCTGGACTGCTGAGTTGAGGAACAGTTTTTCTTTTTATCATACTATTTGTTGAACCTTTTACTTAGCGCAGGGCTAATCTTATGTGTGTAAAGTTAACTGAAAATAGATCATAGTAAAAAATAAGAATGGGAATAGGAGAGGGAGGAAGAAGGTGGGAGTGTGGGCGCGAGGGAGGGTAGAGTGGGAAGAATCACTATGTTCCTAAATTTATGTTCAAGAAATGCATGAAGTCTGTATACCTTAAATAAAAGGTATCTCAGTTTAAAAAAAGATTTATAAATAAGGAGACGGTGTTTGGCACAATAGTGAAGACCTTGTTTAGGACATCCATATCCAATACTGGAGTGCCTGCATTCAAGGCCAACTCTTCTTTTGATTGTATCTTCCTGCTAATCTGGGGAGGCAGCAGGTGATGATCCAAATAATCTGGGTCTCTGTCACCCACTTGGATGATCTAGACTGAGTTCCAATTCTGCTGTTAGCTTGGCCAGCCTAGGCTGTTCCACACATTTGGGGAGTGAACCAACAAATAGAAGATCTCTCTTTTTCTCTTGTACTGTCATTCAAATAAAATGGAAATAAAAAATAAATTTTTAACAAGATTTGTAAAGAAGATGTATTGTGAATCTTCTTTATAAAGCACACTTAATATCTATTTTAACATGCCACATTAACTAAAAATGTTCTAATTTATATTTTCTTTAGCACTACCTTTTCCCAAAGAGAAAAAAAATAACATACTACCTCCACCTTATGGAGTTTACAATTTGGAAACTGTTGTTATTATTATGATGTTAACTTACATAGTTATATTTCCAGGTATATAATTTAAGTCTCTAATTATATTGCACATTAATATTAAAGACTAGGACTTCCATTTGTTTTCCTCATGTTCAATCACGCTTTGCAATAGTTTAACAGAGAATGCATTTGACAAGTATTTGTTGACAGTTGGAAATCTGAAGTATCAATAGATGAGGAAGCAGGAGAGCTAGCTCCCAGATTTGCTCAGTTACTTTAACATCTTCCTATTTGGCATGCCTTATCAAGAGTTCCTGCCGCAGAAGAAAAATAAAAACGTCATTGTCAGGTGAATATAAACTTTGAGGAAAACAGCTGTATACCCATCAAGACTATTTTCCACAAGTAGCCAACATGAAATAGAATTTACAACAGAGACAGGAAGAAGAGTAGGTGGAGTTAGAATAGAAGGAAATGAGGAGTCTCAACAAGAATTAATTACTGGTAATTACACATGCTACAGCCTCTCTTCTTTCTCCACCCTCCAGCTAATCAACAGTGGGAACAGATGTGGTCTGTGGTATTGGGGAGGGGGGTGCTTAACAGCTGTTTGGAGAACATGGCATTAAAAAGCAGCCTTGTCCACAGAAACCCAAGAGTTTTGCTGTTTGAAAGAAAAGAGGTAATGAATAATGACCACAGTCTTACTTTGAACTTAAGCTCATTCAGGTCAATGATTAAAAGCAGTCAGTCTTTCTCCTGATTTCTGATCAACTGCAGCAATAGCTTTGATATCTTCTGTTATAAAAGTGCCTCAGTATTTCAATCTATTTCACCTATCTCATCCAACCACTCCCAACACCAGCACAAAAATCCAACTACTCCTTATGGAGTAGGTATTCAATAAATTAATGACAACAAACATAAGAAAATTTCATAGAACTCCCACTATAGGAAATACCAAATTGCAGTGAAATAATCCTAAATTTGTTAGAGCATATTTTTGGACATTCTTTCACAGGATAAGACTTCCAAGCAACATGGAACTCAGAAAATGACAGTCTAGCCTTAAACAATTTGAAGAATGTAGCATACTCTTAAATGTATACTAATCTTTCCTAAAAGATAAATAATAAAAACCAAGTTCCAGGGATAAATTAAAAAAAAATTACAACCACCAAGGCTTTCATAAAAAATATATTTTACTCAAAGAACAAAAGTACCAACTTCTTTCTGATAAGGGTTTTTCCCCCCTTCGTCAAAGTGTGATGGCTACTAGTCTGACAGGATTTGGAGGGTAAATGACCTTCCACTCCCATCAGGATACTCCAAAGGAGCAGGGACAAGTGACACAGATCTGGCTTCGGCAATTAGCAGTAAACTGTTACCTATGATCTGAAACTTTGATGCTACAATAGCAGAGATTTGTGCCTTACGTTCCAAAAGGCTGGACATAAGTCTTTTCTTCACATATCCAAAGTAGTACTCAATAAGTAACTTAGTATGCCACTGACCGATAGTAAGCACACTGACTACTTTTGCTGAAAAGGGCAACTGTCTTGGAAGCTTTCAAAGTTCTGCAGCACCTCAACAACTATAAGTTCTTCTTAGGTTAAATGTTATTTATCTATGTGGGAGAATGATGTATATAAACACAGAATGTTTGAAAGCACACATATTCATATTCACTTACAAGATATGACACTAATTCACCTTAGCTAATCTTATCAAATTTAATTTACATATTCTCAAATTGACTTCTGTGTATTTTTGGGGCAACTTCAAAAATTTCATTCAGTTTCAGTATATGCAAATAGCACAAACTATAATTCAATCCTGTTGAGGATAATTAGAGAAAGATAGAGTTGGAGTTGAGACTATGAAAGGAAGGTAAAAGCTAATGTCAATGAAAATAAAGATTTTTTAGAACCAAGTAACGGTGACAGTATCCAAAGGGTGGGGCGAGGGGTTAGGATGTGACCAGAGAATTTTAGAGACATGGACATCAACATTTTCTGACCTTGAAAATCAGAAAGAAAACCATGGCAGAGGAGAGGAAATGCCTCAAAGCATGCTTATTCTTGGCAACAAATCAAATTTTCTATTATATTTTAAATGTTATAAACTGATACATAATAAAGGCATAATTAAAGTATAAACTAAAGGGCCATTTGTATTACATTTCAAAAATGCACTTAAATGAGTATGAATACCACTATTCTTAAGAGTTCCCATAGGCTGGTGCTGCGGCTCACTAGGCTAATCCTCTGCCTGTGGCACAAGCACCCCGGAGTTCTAGTCCCGACTGGGGCGCCGGATTCTGTCCCGGTTGCTCCTCTTCCAGTCCAGCTCTCTGCTGTGGCCCGGGAAGGCAGTGGAGGATGGCCCAAGTGCTTGGGTCCTGCACCCGCATAGAAGACCAGGAGGAAGCACCTGGCTCCTGGCTTCGGATCAGCGCAGCGTGCCGGCTGTAGCAGCCATTTGGGGAGTGAACCAAGGGAAGGAAGACCTTTCTCTCTGTCTCTATCTCTAACTCTGCCTGTCAAAAAAAAAAAAAAAAAAAAAAGAGTTCCTATAGATTAATTCTCAACTTTAGACATTTTTCAACTACAGTTTCCATGAGGTATGAAGTTCACAGATTTAAATCCTATATCCATGACAGATTTTAGGAACCTCCTCCTTCTTTTGAAAAAGAACTATATCCTTCCTTTACAATTCACTGGGATAAAGCTATTCTTTTTGGTCTGCTCTGCAAACCCACCTTTTGATCCTTAGAAATAATTTTAATTATCTGCAAAAGAACACATAAGGAAGTTTAAATTTAAATTAATCCTTCATCTTGAATTATGTTGCTTTTCTGCATCAGCAAAGACACATTACCATGCAAAGTAATGAGTTTTTTTTTGATAGAGAATATATTTGGGAGAGAAATGGGAGTTTCTGGCAAAAAATAAAAGCTTCATTACTTCAACTTTAAATGTAAATTAGGCACTCAGCGGCTTGCAAGTTAGGACAGTTTTCCTTACACAAGATAAGATGAATTATATTTTATTCCTTAGTTCTTAACAAGAGTCACTTCTTTAGACACACCTAACCCTTAAACAAAGGCTGTTCTTTGTCACAGCTAGGGAAATGTTTTTATTACTGATATTCTTTAAATATGAATAAAAATTTCTTTTCTATACTCATGTTCATAACAAGCTGTTAATTTATGAAAGAATATTGAAAATTAACAAAGAAATAAAAAAGAATATCTGTTTTCTATATGAACATTACACATCACAGCAACTAGTAGAAAGGCTTTTTAAAAAGATAATCCACAAATGAGCTATCTTTTCATTTGTGTCTTTTTCAATTTCTTCGATCATTTTATAGTTTTTAGTGTACAGGTCTTCTACCTCCTTGGTTAAATTTATCCTAGGTACTTTATTCTTCTTCTTCTTCTTTTTTTTTTTTGGACAGGCAGAGTTAGACAGAAAGAGAGAGACAGAGAGAAAGGTCTTCCTTCCGTTGGTTCACCCCCCAAACGGCCGCTATGGCCAGTACTGCGCAGATCCGAAGCCAGGAGCCAGGAGCTTCCTCCTGGTCTCCCATGCGGGTGCAGGGCCCAAGCACTTGGGCCATCCTCCATTGCCTTCCAGGACCACAGCAGAGAGCTGGACTGGAAGAGGAGCAACTGGGACAGAATCGGCGCCCCAACCGGGACGAGAACCTGGGGTGCCAGCACCACAGGCGGAGGATTAGCCTAGTGAGCCACGGCACCAGACATACTTTATTTTTCTTGATGTTACTATACATGAGATTGTTTCCTTAATTTCTTTTTCAGATAGTTCCTTATTGGTACATAGGAACACTGCTGACTTGTGCATGTTGCATTTGTATTCAACTTTACTGAATTTATTAGTTCTAACAGCTTTCTTGTGGAGGTTTTACATTTTTCTACATGTAAGATGTCCTTTGCAAAGAAAGAAAATTTAAAATATTCCTTTCAGATTTGGATGCCAGACACAGAAATATAAATACTATACAATCTCACTTATATATGAAAATATGAAATCCAAAATCATCAAACTCATAGAAGCAGACCACAGAACAGTAGCCATCAGAATGTGGGAAGTGCAAGAGATGGGGTGATATTGGCCAGCAAGTACAAACTCTCAGCTACATAAGATGAACAAATTCTAGGGATCTAAGATCAGCATAGGTAGTGATGAATATTCTAATTTGTGATAATTATTAAACAATGTATATCAAATCACATTGCATACCTTCAATATGTATCATCTCAATTTGCCATTTAGAAGTTTTAAAAACCATTTGTTTGAGGCTTTAGTATTGTCTGTCTTTGCAATAAAGTGATGGCGTTTTTTTTTTAAGATTTATTTATTTTAAAAGAGTTACAAAGAGAAGGGGAGGGAGGGACAAAGAGAGGGAGGGAAGGAGAGTGAGGGGGAGAGTGGGGGAGAGAGAGATAGAGAGAGAGACAGACAGACAGACAGACAGACATGGAGAAACAGAGCATTGGGGCCAGCGCTGTAGAGGCTGGGGCTGTGGTGCAGCGGGTTAACAACCTGGCCTGAAGCGCCAAGACCCAGCTGCTCCACTTCTGATCCAGCTCTCTGCTGTGGCCTGGCAAAGCAGTACAAGATGGCCCAAGGCCTTGGGCCCCTGCACCCACGTGGGAGACAGAGAATAAGCACCTGGCTCCTGGCTTCGGATCGGTGCAGCTCGGGCAGTTGCAGCCAATTGGGGAGTGAGCCAGCGGATGGAAGACTCTCTCTCTCTCTGCCTCTCAGTGTAACTCTGACTGTCAAATAAACAAATAAATCTTTAAAAAAAAGAAAAAAAAAAAAAACAGAATGACGGCTTTTACAAGTGAAAAGGGGATTAGAGACGTGGAATCTTACAGAATCATGCTAATGTAACAACCACAAGTATTTGAATATTTTCCTCTTTTTTAAAAAAAGAAAGGTGATGACTTTTTTCAAATTCCTACAACTTTCTCCATCTATCTGGAACTCAGTGTATCTAGCTATCTTTTCTGAAAAACTTTTGACCAATACATAGCCAAACCCTTTGCCATGGCACAGAGCTGGTCACCTATAACTAATATGTTCCGCTCATGTGATGACTCTTACACAGGCAAGTATCAAAGACGTTTCTCCGGATTTTTTTATGAGTATTTCTCCGGATACTGCATATTTAAATCTGAAGTTTCCTGAACTTCTGGCTAACACATAGTCCTCGGATAGTAATTTGGATTTCTCCTTTAATTCTGTACAACGCTAATATATAAGTAAAAAGAAAAAAAGGCAAATAGGATACACTCAACATCTTACAGAATTAACTAATAACACTTAAGATGCTAATGTGAAATCAAATTTTTAGTATCAGCCTTATACTTGAGAATCTCCCACTGTCAAATGCCTTTTTCAAGCTCAATTCCCTAATATTTAATCTGAAGTGACCTGACATTTTGCATGTAGTAATCTTATCCATGTGAATCACCTTAATATTACTGTCAGCCAGTCATTTTGCCATATGTGATGGCTGTGTGTTTCATGAACAGTGCCTGCACCTATATTTGTTTCACTTCAGCAGACATCCATACATGAGAAGAGAATCTGGACATTATTATAAGTTTCTACTTCAGTCCCACTGCTGCTTACCTGTAAGACCTATAACTTAGGAAGCATTACGAAAATAAAGTTTATCTGCATTTTAAAAACCATACTTAATATACACTTTACACTATCTAGGTAGGTTGAGTTGCAGTATTCAGAAAAATACATCTTGCAGATAAAATTATAAACAGTGGAAGAATTATCTGATAATCTCCCTTCCCCCACCCCCAAAAAGGACTAAGTCAGATTCTCTAGAATAGCGCTGACAGCACTTCCTGCAGGGATGGAAGGAAATCTTCTGTGCTCTCTGATAGTAATCACCAGCTACATATGGCTACTGAGTCCATGAAAAGTGGTTAGTGTGACTTGGGAATTGAGTTTTTAATTTTGTTTGATTTTAAATAATTTATTTAAACAGAGTCATGTGGCTAGTGGCTTTCAACCCTACTAAGCACTTGCAACATGGCTATTACGACTAAGTCAATTTTTAATTTAACCTTAATTTATTAAAATTGAGATTTTAATAGCCACCTATGGCTACTGGCTACCATCCTTGACAGTGCTGATCTAAAACACTAATATCTAGAGAACTAAGGTGTTTAAGGAAAGCTGTTATTAATTTTAAGTATAATTTTTAAAATACCACTTTAAGAATGAATGGTGTAGAGACTGAAATAAAAGTGCAGTATAGTGTGGTATTTAGCATTAAAATGTCCATAAAAGTCTTTTAAAAGGCAATTACCATCCAAAAGCATCAGACACTGAATCTTGATTTTACTTTTCATCCCAAAAGATCAAGATTAAGTAATCTTATAGGTATAGTCTAAAGTTGTCTACAGAGGCTATTGTGGCAGTTCAAATAGGAATATAAGTTTTCCCATTTTTCAAGCCTCAACAAAATAGTAGGAAAGAGTATAGGTTAGGACTGAATAGAAAGCAGAAATGATGATCAAAATACCCATACACTATATTTGTGAAATTCAAATTAAATAATTCAGGTGAAAAGAGCTCTGTGAAAACCCACAATGCACAACACAAATATAACATTATTGTTGCTACCATTGCTTGTCATTATAATGCTTCTTGCCTTGTCCAAGGAATTGATTAACATTGCCTGTCAAGGCCTTACAACCTGGCTTTCAGTCGTGGCGGATGTAAGGACAATAACAACACTTCCTTTGTACTAAAAACATGACAATGTGGCTATCATTGGATTTTAACGTTGTTTGCTTTTTAAAATAGTAAACTGAGTAGTACTTTAATCTTGATTGTGGTCAGCTGTTATATAATGATTGCAGATTAATGTAAGAATGTAATGACTGAAACTGCTCACAATTCCAATGTTTAAGCCTCCATTCCACCTCAAGACATGCGATACCGCCTTGAAGGAAACTAAGTTTCAAGTTCCCTGGACCTCTTATAGGGAATTCTAGTTATATTTCCTAATCTTTAAAAGCAAGCATGTATGTTTGAGTTCCAAGACTTTAAAGCTTCAAATTTAGATATGTACTACATCTGCAAATACATTCATTCTACCTCATTAAGACAGATTAGCTTTCCCCACTGAAATATCTTTAAGTAAAAATTCATCTTAAGAACAAAGGTTTGCCATCGGTAAATAATATTAAAGACAGAAATGTTTTGTAAAAACTTAAGCTGGAAAACTGTATTTGTAGCAGTAAACAAGGACAACTATAAGGGACTCACATTCTTGCTCCACACCACAGATGCAACGCAAAAAAGCGATCTAAAAGTAAAATCTACTTCCACAATGGGTAAGGTAGCATTCTGTGTAAATCAACCTAAGGACTGTCTACATGTGTGTGCTTAGACCCAGAATTTGAAAGCCTCTATATGTTTTCAAAATTGATCTAAGTTTAATCTTCGGAAGCAGGTCTAGAATGTGCTAGTAATTTAGTAAATTGCATTGTAGCTCAGTCTGAAAAAATTGTATGAACAAAGGAAAATGGTCAGCATAGAAATAGGCCCAAAGAACAAGACATTGGCAAACTCTACTGCTCAGCACTACTCAGGGGAAACCCAAATAGTCCCTGTGGCAGGTGTATCCTAATCAGGGATTATCTAACCAAGCCCTTTTGTTTTGATTCCATTCTCACCAAGCAACCTTGTGATTGTAATTTGGCTTCCCATGTGGCTTGTCTATAAAGAGAAAACGCACTAATCTCTCAGTTCGACCTCACCAATCTAATTAACAGCTGTAGTTCTCATTTCAAATGAACAAATTGGCACTAGGGCAACTACATGTGAATCTGACCATATGCAGTGTGCCAACAGGGTCAGATTTCTGAGCCTCTAAGAATATAAGCTCATTCACCACTGAACCTTGTGTGCCTAGAACAGTGTATGGTTTATGATAGCTGCTCAGTAAATTCCAGGCTAAGGTCCAGAGAGCTAAAATGATTTGCAACATATACTAAAAGGAGCATTAATGTTCGACATAAAATGACCAGAAAATGAATCCCAATACAAATAAAACATTAAGCAATATGACCTAATTTATTTGCCACAATACAAATTAAGCATTGAGAAATGCTTTGTTGTCAGGCCTAAAATATAGTTCTCATCATTTTCTCTTGAAAAACTTCCCCATGACAAGCAAAACATTCAAAATCATTCAGAAGTTTGACACATTCAGTATTCAAAAGGCTCACTTTTTAAACTGATAATGGTTTCTTTCACTAAAAACATTTTGAAAAGAGCTAACCCAACATTTCTCTTTTTCCCTTTTCCCTAACTCCATAATTTATTCTAAATATCCAGTGGAGCTATTTCATATAAGATCCAATAAAGGCAACAATGAGTAAAAAGTACTAGTACATTATCCAGTTTTATACTTGGAGTACAGCTATTAGAGCAGGTCTCATTTTGCTAAAATGTCACAAAATCAAAAACCTAGAGATTCTGTCTCCTCTATCAGGCAAAGCCTATTTACAGAAAACAACTATAACCTCTGGACAATGTAAAAACCAACTATCTGTGCAGCAAAGATGGAATCAAACCAGATGACATTCAACTGATGAATGGACAAAGAAAATGTGGTAATACATACACCATGGAATACTCCTCAGTCATAAAAAAGAATGAAATCCTGTTTTATAACAAAATGGATATACCTGGAAACCATTATACTTAGTGAAATAAGCCAGTCCCCCCAAAAATACTGTTCATTTCCCCTAATCTGTGGTAACAGAGTACAAAAACACATAAAGTATAATTATTTGCATTGCAATCTGCAGAAAATTATTCCTGTGCATAAACTGTAGAGAGTAGGAAAAAAAAACAACTATTTGAAGGCACTAGACAGCGGCCAAAACCAAATGAAAAACCGAGGGAAGCCTGTAATCAGTAAAGGTAAAGGCACCAGGCAAGCTGACCATCTCCAACTTCTTGCCTCGGTGCAGGCAGGCACCATATGTGCTATGTGAAACCATTTAACCAGCTCAAAGAGCCAGAAGACAGAGTTCAGGGCAACCACAACAGCTAGAAAAAAGACAAGACATGAAATATCAATTATCAGGAATGAGATGACACAACTACCAATTATACAGATATTAAGAGGACAAAAAATGATAAAAACTTTATGCCAATAAATCAAATATCTTGAAAGACACAGACAACCAAAACTCACTAAAGAAGAAACAGATGACCTGAACAGCTCTGTTAAAGAAACTGAATATGAGGGGGCTGGCATTTGGAGCAGTAGTTAAAAAACACTAACTGGGACAGCTACATCCCATACAGGAGTCCCTGGTTCTAGTCCTAACCCCTCTGCTTCTGATGCAGCCTCCTGCTAAAGTTCACCATAGAAGGCAGCAGGTGATGCCTCAAGTATTTGGGTCCCTGCCACTCACAAGGGAGATCCAGATTGAGCTGCAGGCTCCTGGCTTTGGCCTGGGCCAGCCAGACTGTTAATGGCATATAGAGGAAGTGAACAAGAAGATCAAGGCACACTTTCTCTCCCTCTCTTTCAAATAATTTTTCTCTTTTGATTTTAAATATTTATTTATCTATTTGAAAGTCAGAGTTACACAGGGAAGGAGAAGCAGAGAGAGAGATAAATCATCTATCCTCTGGTTCACTCCCCAATTGGCCACCACGGCTAGAGCTGCACGGATCCGAAGCCAGGAACCAAGAGCATCTGCCAGGTCTCTCACGTGGGTACAGAGGCCTGAGGACTTGGGCCATCTTCTACTGTTTTTCCAGGCCACAGTAGAGACCTGGATTGAAGTGCAGCAGCCGGGACTTGAATTGGCACCCATATGGGCTGCTGGCACTGCAGGCCATGGCTTTACCTGCTATGCCACAGCGACAGCCCCAAAAAATAAATTTAAACAATGTAAATACAATTGAAATTAAAACAATCTTGGGGGCCGGCGCCGCGGCTCACTAGGCTAATCCTCCGCCTAGCGGCGCCGGCACACCGGGTTCTAGTCCCGGTCGGGGCGCCGGATTCTGTCCCGGTTGCCCCTCTTCCAGGCCAGCCCTCTGCTGTGGCCAGGGAGTGCAGTGGAGGATGGCCCAGGTGCTTGGGCCCTGCACCCCATGGGAGACCAGGAAAAGCACCTGGCTCCTGGCTCCTGCCATCAGATCAGCGCGGTGCGCCGGCCGCAGCGCGCCGGCCGCGGCGGCCATTGGAGGGTGAACCAATGGCAAAGGAAGACCTTTCTCTCTGTCTCTCTCACTGTCCACTCTGCCTGTCAAAAAAAAATAAAATAAAATAAAATAAAAATAAAAAAAAAATAAAAAAAAAACAACCTTGGGGGGAAAATGCAATCTGTAGATTAAAAACTTTACAGAAGTTCAGGCCCAAACGGCTTCAGTGATGAATTATTACTCATTCAAAGAAGAAATACTGGGGTCGGTGCTGTGGTGCAGCGGGTTAACACCCTGGCCTGAAGCACTGGCATCCCATATGGGCGCCGGTTCGAGACCTGGCTGCTCCACTTCCAGTCCAGCTCTCCGATATGGCCTGGGATAGCAGTAGAAGATGGCCCAAGTCCTTGGGCCCCTGCACCCACGTGGGGGACCAGGAAGAAGCTCCTGGCTCCTGGCTTCAGATCGGCGCAGCTCTGGCTGTTGCGGCCAATTGGGGAGTGAACCAGCAGATGGAATACCTCTCTCTGCCTCTCCTCTCTCTAAGTAACTCTGACTTTCAAATAAATAAATTAATCTTTAAAAAAAAAAGAAGAAGAAGAAATGCTATCAACTCTACACAAAGTCTCCCAGAAAATAGGAGAAAATATTCCCCTGGGGGAGGCGCTGTGGTACAATGGGTAAAGCCACCACCTACAGTGCTGGCATCCCATATGGCCACTGGTTCAAGCCCCAGCTGCTCCACTTCTGATCCAACTCCCTGCTAATGTGCCTGGGAAAGCAGCAGAGGAGGGTCCCCTTGCACCTATGTGGGAGACCGGGAAGAAGCTCCTGGCTCCTGGCTTCGGATCAGCCAAGCTCTGGCTGTTACAACCATTTGGGGAGTGAACCAGCAGATAGAAGGTATCGCTTTTCTCCCTCCCTCTCTCTTTTCCTCTTCTCTCCCCCTGCCTCTCTGTAACTTTAAAAAAATATTTCCCAATACACTGAATGAAACCCAAAATCAGTCTGACCAAGATAGATCAAAAAATGACAAAAAATTTCAAACCAATATCCCTCATGAATATAAATGTAAAAATGCTAAGCATTTCAGTAAATAAAATCCAAAAATATTTTAAAAGCATCTGGATATAATGACCACTTGGGGCTTATCATAGAAATATAAAATTTAACACTTGAAAATCACCATACTGATGAAATAAAAAAAAATCAGAGTAAGAAAAACCTTATGATCATTTCAATAGAGTATCTGCATCTGAAAAAAAATCAAAATCTATTCCTGATTTTAAAAACTCTCAAAAAAGCAGGAACAGAAAACAATTTCCTCAACTTGAAGAAAGTATGAAAGAAAGGCCAACATTTGACAACTTATCTAATGCTGAAACATTAAATACTTCCCCCAATAGCAGGAATAAGACAAGGATTTTGTTGTTAATTAATATTTAATATGTAAATGGAAATGAAAGAAAATTACAATTAGGAAAAATGAGAACCAATGAGGAAAAACCAGTGGAAAAGATTAATGAAATGAAGAGGTTTTTTTTTTTTTAAGAGAAATAAAATCAAGAAACCTAGACAAAGAAAAAAGGTACAGGCAGTTGGCCTAGCAGTTAAGATACCCACATCCCATATCAAAGTGTCTGGGTTCAATTCCCAGCTCCAGCACATAACTCTAGCTTCTTGCTAATGCAGGAGGTAGTTGGGTTCCTGCTACTCACCTGGGAGACCAGTACTATATTCCCAGCTCCCCAGTAGTGTGCATTTGGGGAGAGAACCAGCTGATGGGAGCATTCTATTTCACAAGTGAGGTAAAAAAAAAATGACTCAAACAATATTACAAATGAATGGATATTACAACTGGTACCATAGAAATATGAAGATCACAAGAGACTACTCTGAATAATTCTATGCTAACAAACAAAAGAATCAGGAATAAGTGAACAGATTCCAAGAAACATACAATCCATGAATCACGTATAACTTGAAAATGTGAAACAATAATAAGAATGGATAATAAATACGGGGCCAGCAGTGCGTCACAGTGGTGAAAGCCCTGGCCTGCAGCGCTGGCATCCCTGTGAGTGGCGGTTCTAGTCCTGGCTGCTCCACTTCCAATCCAGCTCCCTGTGAATGCACCTGGGAAAGCAGTGGAGGATGTCCAAGTCCTTGGACCCCTGCACCCAGAAGAAGCTCCTGGCTCCTGGCTTCAGATTGGCTCAGCTCCAGCCACTGCAGACATTTGGGGAGTGAACCAGCAGATGGAAGATCCCTCTCTGTCTCTAACTCTCTAACTCTTTCAAATAAAATAAATCTTCTTTTAAAAAGAATAATATTCAATCAGTAAGCAAAATCTCCCAACAAAGAAAAGCCAATGACCTGATAGCTTCATTGGTGAATTCTACAAACATTCAAAGAAAAAAATACCAATCTTTTTAAAAATTTTTCACAACAATTAAAGAGGAAGGAATACTTCCTACTTCATTTCACAAGTATTACTCTAATATCAAAACCAGACAAGGAAATGAAAGGAAGATTACAGGCCAATTTCCCTGACAGTTACAAAACTCCTCAATAAATACTAAAAAGCCAAATTTAACACCAAGTCAAAAGGATCATACATGAGTATCATTATGTTCCTAAAACTGTATTTGTCTCAAAAAATGTATATATGACATCTGTTCCTTTATGTAATTAAAAAAGATGCATTCAACAACAACAACAACAACAAAAGAGATCATACATCATGATCAAGAAGGATAAAATAATAGCCACATACACTCACTGTGGCAAGCTGGAAAAATGCTGTGGAAAGATACCAAGCTGGACTTGCATTGTGATATAGCAGGCAAAGCCACCACCTGCGACACCAACATTCCATTTGGGCACAGGTTCAAATCCCAACTCCTGTACTTCTGTTCTGATCCAGCTCCCAGCCAATGGCCTGGGAAAGCAGTGGAAGGTGTCCCAAGATTTTGGACGCCTGCAACTGCACGAGAGACCTGGACACAGCTCCTGGTTCCTGCCTTCTGCTTGGCTCAATGTTGCCCAATTGGTCAGCTGGGGAGTGAACCAGAGGACTGAAGATCGACCTCTCTCTTTCTGTCTCTTCCCCTCTCTAACTCTTTCAAAGTACATGAAAAAATCCTTTTAAAAAAAGATACCAAACTATGTCAGATTGAGCTATATGAGATGTTTGATATTCAAAGAGTTGTGCTCTAAAAAAGATGGCAATTACACATATTACAACCATATTAAGGTTTACAGACAGACTTTGAAAACAAAAAACCTATATTCAAATTCTAGCTCCACTAATTACTACTTGTGGTGTGATTTCAGTTATGTAATATAACCTCAGTTTTCTCATCTATAAAATGGGTATTTAGCAGTTTCCACTTTATAGGCTTGTTTGGAGGAATAAATTTGTTAACTTATATTAAGTAACTAGAACAGTACCTAGCACTTGATAAAAGCTATGCCAATGTGAGCTATTGTATCATTAGCTTCAGTTCTGGTACTCCCTAAGTGACCTTGAGAAAGTTCTTCTACCTGTTCCTTCAACTAGTACAACGTCAAAGTTGAGTTAGATAACTTCAAAGTCAGAACCAGTTCTTAAATTCTATTGCGAATTTATGAAAGCAGGGGACAAAAGCTTTATATCACCATATTTCAATTAAAAAAAAGAATGTCGTTTGCCTAAAAACCTATCTTAGGTCATCCTTCAGCTTCTCTTGGAACTGATAAGTGAGCTTCAAGATTAGAAATCACTTTCCAGAGGCCTGTGCTGTGGCGTAGAAGGCTAAGCCTCCACCTACAGCGCCAGCAACCCATATGGGCACTGGTTAAAGTCCCGGCCGCTCCTCTTCTGATCCAGCTCTCTGCTATGGCCTGGGAAAGCAGTGGAGGATGGCCCAAGTACTTGGGCCCCTGCACCCAAGTGCAAGACATGGTAGAAGCTCTGGCTCCTGGTTTCAGATTGGCCCAGCTCCTGCCAATGTGGGCATTTGGGTTATGAATCAACAGAGAGAAGACCTCTCTGTTTTTCCTTCTCTCTGTAACTCTGCCTTTCAAATAAATAAATAAAATCTTTTAAAAAAATCACTGTTGAGGCAGGCGCCACGGCTCACTGGGCTAATCCTCCACCTGCGGCACCGGCACCCCGGGTTCTAGTCCCGGTCGGGGCGCCAGATTCTGTCCCGGTTGCTCCTCTTCCAGTCCAGCTCTCTACTGTGGCCTGGGAAGGCAGTGAAGGATGGCCCAAGTGCTTGGGCCCTGCACCCGCACGGGAGACCAGGAGGAAGCAACTGGCTCCTGGCTTTGGATCCACGCAGCGTGCCAGCCTTAGCGGCCACTTCAGGGGTAAACCAACGGAAAAGGAAGACCTTTCTCTTTCTCTCTCTCTCTCTCTCTCTCACTGTCCACTCTGCCTGTCCCCCCCCCCCCAAAAAAAATCACTGTCGAATCAATTCCTGGACTGAAATGAATTAGATAAATCAGTAGTCTCTAGTAAAAATGGCTTTGTATCTTGCTTTTAAAACAAATCATTTTGGGGCCAGGGCTGTGGTGTAGCAGGTAAAGCTGTCACCTGCAGTGACGGCATCCCTTATGGGTCCTGGTTCAAGTCCTGGCTGCCCATTTCAATCCAGCTCTCTGCTGTGGCCTGGGAAAGCAGCACAAGATGGCCCAAGTCCTTGGGCCCCTGCACCCATATGGGAGACCCAGAAGAAGCTCCTGGCTCCTGGCTTCGGATCGGCTCAGCTCCAGCCATTGCAGCCAACTGGGAAGTGAACCAGTGGATGGAAGACCTCTCTTTCTCTGTCTCTCCTCTCTCTGTTTAACTCTGACTTTCAAATAAATAAATAATCTTTAATTAAATAAATAAAGTCACTTTATCTCCAGTCACTCTAAGAAGTTTAACAGATATAACTATCATTTGCTCAAACCCTAGAATATGCTCAGTGCCAAGAACTGTTGCATGCTAAGTATGCGGTAACTTGGCATAACCTCAAAATTGTAACTGTGGTTCTAAGAGCCAACCAGCTGCATTCAAATCCTAGTTCCATCACTAGCTTTGTGATCTTAAGCAAGTAATACAACCTCTCTGTGGCTATTTCCCCTTCTGAAAAACAATGATACAGCAGAGTATCCCAGAGGATTAAATACACTAACATATGTAATGTGGTCAAGATAGTGACCAGCACATACGAAAAAGAGTTTCAGCCACGTCAAAGTTTGATAATTTTTCAAAATTCAATTAATTTTCATCTATTTCGGTTCAGAAAATAAGCATAGATCATCCAATATGGTTAAGATGATTCTCAAAATTAAGCAGCAACATATAATCTAAAACTCAGATGCCAAGCTGCTCTTATTTTATGTCATCAAAAGGAAAAAAACATTAAGAATACATAGCCACTCTAGTTAAAGGTAAATCCTAATAACAAATCACATAAAATAACTTACTTGCCAACCCGGGAATACCTTCTTTAGTTGTTTGCTCTTTAAATCAGCTCATCTACCATTTCCAAAATATATGTGGATATTAAAATAATGCTTTCCTTATTATATAGCTCCACCAACTCTTATTCATATCAGGTATATGGACAAGTCTTTAAAGAGATGATTTTCTAACCACCAGTAGGCTTCATGTAGTAAAACTATGAATGAACATTTTAGAACTAGAGGTAATTTCACTTTCAAGCAAATTTATAGCTGTCCAAGCCTGGGATAAACTCTTCTATACTGTACAATATCAAAAATCTTATATTTTCTAGGGTCTACTTGTTGACAATCAATTTTTATAATATTTTAAATATGTACTGAAAACCAAAACAGAATACTCATAAAACACTAAATCAATTTCCAAACTATAGAATTTTAGGAATGTGTACATTTTAGACTTCAAATCCCTAAGTATTTTGTTATATTCAGTTACACATACATATCTATAAGAATTTGTGTTTGATTTTAACCTAGCAAAAATGTATTATTCAAGAAATCAAATTAAGTATTAATCACAATAGCCAAGAGACAGAAGAAGCCCAAATGTTCATTTACAGATGAATGGTAAATAAAACATGGGGAGTGTGTGTGTGTGTGTATGTGTGTGCAATGGAATATTGTTCAGCCTTAAAAAGTAAAGACAGCTTGTCATATGTTACAACATGGATAAACTTCATTATGCTAAGTGAAATACACCAGTCACAAAGAGACAAACATTGTGTATTTCCACTTAACTGAACTATCTAAAGTAGCTGAATTTACAGAAACACTAAGTGGCATGGAGGTTGAAAGGGTCTAGAGGGAGGAGAGGGGAGGGAGTTGTAATAACAAAGCCTCAGTTTTCTAAGATGGAAAAGTTCAGATCTCTTGCACAATATCATGAACATACATAACATTATCAAGCACTAAAAATAAGCAGTAAATTTTATGTGTTTTTTTACCACAATAAAGACAACAGAAATAACTTTTAAAAACCAAAATAATCCAAAATTAGGTTTATTCCTTGAAAAGAAAACTTACCTAATATGTCTTTTCCATTACCTTAACTAGAACATATGGCACAAATGGAATGCTGAGTATTAAAGGTCTTGCCCCAAATCAGTACAATCTCAGCATTCAAGTAATTCTAATCTCACATGCCACAGTTAGTTGTTCAAAATGCTTTTGGTATAACAAAACCTACTAAGAGATTTTTCCTGTGAGCAGAATATTTCCTAAATATGAATATAGCAAGGACATTTAGAAAGTTATTTTTGTCAAACCTCTTTTAACTGTTTTATATTCCAGAATAGAAAAAGCAAACAAACAAAAGGATATAAACTATATTAAGTCTAATTATCAGTTCTGTTTTTAAAATGCACCTAGACGGAGCCAGTTTTAGCCTGTGGAATGCCCACATCCCACAATGTAGTACCTACCTGGGTTTGATTTCCAGACCCAGCTCCAGCCTCCAGCTTCCCACCAATGCAGGCCCTGGGAGCCACCAGTGACTGGGTTGGTACCACCCACACAGGAGACCTGCTTTGTATTTCAGACTCTCAGTGTCAGCCCCTGGCCTTTGTGCACACTTAAGGAGTGAACCAGCAGATGGAAACATCCTCTCTCCCTCTCAAATAAATTTAAAAAAATTTTAAACACAACTTCAGAAAGCCTGAGATACACTGAAACACTTCCGGGGGGAAACAAACACACACACACACACACACACACACACCTTCTCCACTGAATCCTAAGAATACTGTCTACTGATAAATGAAAAATAATTCTTTAGAAGTACCAACTCTCAATGATTAAACAAAAGGTTTCCTTGAGCTTGAAGGAGAAGCAATTCTGGTGAAGAAAAGAATGAATAAAAAAATAGTTTCAGCTTGTCTTAAGCCTACATCACTTTCATTCACAATTTCAAAATCATCCTCTTCCTGGTTAAGTTTTGTTGTCATTTGTTTATATTTAAATAGTTTCCAGGTGCCCAATTTCTCTTCCCCACACTAGTGGCTGCCACAATTCTCAACTGCAAATTTATTAAATGTCACAAGCACTTGAGAAAATAAGAAATAATCATGTAAGAACACGGTGAGAAAAAACCAAAGCAGTTCCTCCATGAGAAAATGAGGCCCCACACTCTATGACAATCGCTCTAGGGAAGTTGTTTTGACAGTCATCAACAGCAAATAGAAATCTGTCCTCAACCTGTATTACAGAAAATATTTAAGTGCAGTTTTGTAAGCTCCAGACTATATCCACAGATCTCTAACAAGGTTGAGAAAGGCACAAACTACTATCTTTTCACAAGCCTTGCTATGGTATACAGCTTTTCCTGAATAGTTTTAGCAGCTCTTAACCCCAGTTTAGAAAAAGAAAGAGGGGAAAACGCTATACAAATAGATTCATCCAACTAAGCTGGGGAAAAGACAGAGGAGGGAAGAGAAAAGAGCCTTTAAAAAGACTGTGCATGCAATAATTATGTTTTCCTACTTTACCCCCTTCCTTCACCGTGCATTACATTATCAGCATGAGTCTTCCAGATGACTTTTAAGTGGCAATAAGAGAGTAAGCATTCTGTTAACTGGGTAAAAGGTGGACCAAAAAAATACAGTCAGCTCAGACTCACTGAAAACTAAGGGCGGGCCAAGGTAAGTTACTCCATATGATGAAGCCTGCTTAGACTAGGAACTTAACAAGTACATTGTTTTAATGACAATCATTTTCTTAGGTGATGATTCAATAATTCCCTTAATGCTGCAGTGGTGTTTTATAGTTTTCAGAATGGTGTGATCCAATCAAATACAGCTTGAGAAGGAAGACACCTGAATTTTACATCGGCCTTGATTCTGGCTCAGTGGGACCCAAGGGACTTTTTTTTGTTTGTTTGTAAAATGAAGAGTGCTGGACTGTTCCTTTCAGCCTAAATGAGCCCATGCATTTAATATTTAGTAATCTTTTAAAGTATCTTCCACTTCTATTATTTTTATTTTTAATTTTGCAGAGTTCTACCTCAGGCACATAACACAACGACAAAGTAAACCTGGACGTATTTCCCTATGGCTCCTATGTAAGAACTGTTGGGGGCTCTGTGAGCAGTGCTCCTACTGAAGACTACAAAGCTGTTGGTTTTATAGCTTCTGAAGATTCAAAGGGGAAGCAAAGCCTTCTTAAGGCAGTAGGCTTAACACTCTAGCTCAAAATACATGCAGTGAGTCTCCAGGCCTTGAAAGCATCAAAATCATCCCCGCAGTGCTGGTGCATACATCACTGTTACAAATCACTCTGATAATGCATTTGCATGCTCTAGATTCTGGCTGGTAAAGTGATACTACTCAAAAGGAGCAAAATTAATATGGCTACAAAAGAACGTCCACTGTAACATTCCACAGATGCTTCCTCTAAAACATCCTAACCCACCTGGCACATAGAACTGCAACCCCGTGTGGCACTCACAGTATAGCATGGCCCTCAGCTGGTGCCTCTGTACCAAAAGCTACAGACACACGTGAGTATCAATAGTGAAATGCACTGATGCCAGGGGTTCTTCACTTCAACTGTCAAATGCCAGCCAGCAAAACTAAAGGTAAACACTATGAAACATGGCCTGGAGCTCTTTACAGGACCTTGACTCTGCATTTTTCCCCAAAGCATTTCCTAATAATGGGTTTTATTAACAGGAAAGAAGGCAAGCTACTTCATTTGAAATTTGAACAGTTAAAGTTTGTACTTATCACCAAATACATTAAATAACAGACACGATATGGTTACATCTGTTTAAAATTCCACTTGTTATCTAACAAATGAACAGCTAAACCGCTTGCTTTCAATATAATACCAAGTTTCATGATAGAATCTCAGAGAACTTTATATACTGTATGTCATTAACTCCCATAAACCCGTGACAAGTATGGCAAAAAATCCAAAGCTCCAAATATTATACATGTGGTGAGCACAATTCCAAAAATATGTCAGAGATCACTCAGCAAAGAACTCTAAACGAGAAGGAATTGGTTGGGCTCCAAATTCAGATTTCTAACTTTATTTTGAGTTCCTTTAAATAGCTAAGGGCAAGGAATCAGACTTCATAATGACAGGAAAATAACCTCAGCCCAAGATATAGAAGCCCAAATAATATGTACAACAGGGTGAGCTGAATTACTTTTTCCCAGGGAATTAGAATATTGACACTGAACTCAGGGAAGACACCTAAGAGCAGAGAAACCCAGAGCTTACAACTCCTAACAAATGTGAAGTCCATCCCAGGCCCTGCTAAAGCTACAACGAGAGCACAGAAACAAGAGACAGAAACGTCTGCTTGTTTTTAAACTCAATTCTGAGATACACTTTGCAGGCAACAATTTTCTTTGTACTTTTTTCTATGTTTATGAAAAACCTGGCCTTGTTTCAAATACTTGTCCCCTAGGCACTGCCGCTGAGAAGGGGGCAGCCTGGGTCGCCAAGCCATGCAATAAGACGGTATCAAGCTGGGGAATGGTCACTGTCAGGCTGACATGCAACAGGTGAAAGAAATTGAAGCAGGGCACACAGCGGTGAGCAAGGATTAGCAGCATCAACCCTTCCAAAGATGCACTCACAGGGCCTTAGTGCATGTTTTGTGATAATCCTACACATTCCATTTAGAATCACAGAACCAGCCTAGAGTTGGAGGGGACTTTAGAGGTCATCTTCTCTAACCTCTGGCCAAAAAAAGCCTCTCTTTTCTACTAAATACCTGTATCTGGAGGCTTCTCCTTGAATTCTTCTACTAACCGAAAGGGCGACACCACTGTTTTGAGCAGACCTAACTGGTAGAAAAGTCCCTACTGCTAATTCCTACCAGTTAACTACATCTCTATTTTCCAGAGCTACACAATATAAATCTGAACCCTTTCTTTACACAACAGCTCTAATACTGTAAGACTTAACCATTACCTTTCATTTGTAGTAGTTAGTGGCCCACACTACCTGCCTACAAAGCCTTTATGATGCTGATTCAGTCATTCATGTGTTACCTACCATGTCAGAGAGAGAAATATCAACTAGCAGTAGCAGTTAAACTTTATTGATGACCAAGAAACTATTCTAGTGCTTTACCTTTAATAACTTAATCTTCCCAACATGAGCTAAGTATTCGGTTGAGTCTCCTTTTATTGATGAGGAAACTGAGGCAGAGAGGTTAGGTGATCTTGCCCAAGGACACAAAGAAAACCGGCAGCACTCTGCCTCCTATGCTCAAAAAGTCCAGAGTCTTGTAGACTATCACTAACAGTCATCCATCTCCCTTCGTATGACACCTGCAAATCTGCTAAGTTCCTCTGCTTTTCCAACTAAATCAATACAAAGAACACTGTTCAGGACAGAGTACCTGAGACTCACTACTTGATAATAAAGGCAGCCCTCCCAGTTGACAATAATCCACTAATAAAACTTTTCCAGGGTATAACTGCTGCAAAAACTAAAGACACCCGATTCTATTAGCACTCAGTTCATACTGGGTTGATGAGACCATAAAGACATCACAGAAACCTTTGTTAGGCACTTTGATCAAATCAAATTGCATCATATCAAAGGTGGAAAAACATTTCTTGTGCTCATCTTAGAAGTAACAGTTAATTGTGGCAATGTTGTAGTAAGGTCACACTGCTCGTCAAAGCAACAATGAGCACATTCTCCATGGAGAGCAGTTTGGAAATGTCTTAAAAGTTCACATCCTTTGACCCAGAAATATCCTTTTTGACGATTTAGCCTAAGGAAATAATCAAAGATATAGACCAAGATTAAGCAGGTGATGTTTACAGTAACACTTTCTATAATCGGAAAACAATGGAAATAATATTTATGTCTTAATATCTGGGTGTGGATAAATTAATAGCTACCTGCTGACATCATAATAGTAAAAACTTAGTTTCTATAAATCACTAATAACAGGAGAATGCTTATAATGGGTTCACTTTAAATAGTCAGATACTCTCCAAAAAGGAACTGTAATCCACATTGTCTTTAATACTCCTGTAAACATTTATTTCTATGTATATATCTGTTCACATGGAAAGACAGGGAAAATGCATACAAACAGACTGTGAGATTATGAGTAAACTTTTTCTCTACTTTGCAGTATTTTCTAAGTGTACCACAATGAACAGGTATTAACTTTATAACCAGAAAAAAAAAAACCACAATAAGAACTACTAGGATTAATTTGTACTATCAACTGCTTTTGACTTTCAAAATTAGTACTTTCCTGTGACTCAACCTAATATTAATACTAGAAGAAAAAAAAACAATTAGCAACACTACCTGTTCTTGGTGACTGCAATAAGATGTCTAAAATTGCTCTACCTTCTAGAATTACATTGTTTAGCTCACTAGTCTCTAATTTTCTAAAATTCACCTTTTAGAAAACAAAATCAACACTTCTAGATAGCCACCGTCAAGAAAATCCTGACATAGGCATGTATGTACCTTGCATCTGAAATTATAAATCATGACTCCATGACCCTACTATTTCTTCCCTTAAAAAAGCCCTGAAAGGTTCACTTCCTTTTTATTGTAGGAGGTGCTAAAGCATCCCACCTTGCGGCCAAGGGCACTGTCTCCAGTGCTGCTTGGTACTGTGTGTTAGAGAACTGAGAGCATGTGAACCAGTCTAACTCATCTTCATGTTCTGATGACCTCCCTACGACTCCCATCTACCTGTGACCAAAACGACCTGAACATCCGTTCTAGGAGTCAGGTGCTCCTAGCTGAGTGAACTCCAGAACACCTAGTACCCAGAATTCCTCAGAGAACACCAACACGCCACAGCTGTTTTCCTCTTCATTGATTACGTCCGCAGTCCATGGATGAGGCCCTGTGCTCAGAATCCCGTACCTTCAGCACCCTGGGCTGAGACGTCCATACAACTGGCTGCAAGGTAGAATCTCAGAAGGAGCCCTTCAGGATTTGAAATACTCCTTCACTTCTCTTGGGCCCTGATTTTATAGTGATTCACCTTTCATTTTGTTAGTTTGTTACTCTTGTTGAGAATAAGGAGGCAGTCTTTTATCCTAAAAATAAAAAAATCAAAGCCTGATCCCCTTCCAGTTCCTACCCAAAAGACTGATTTGAGCTAATCACAGACAGATTTCATGCTCTGTTGCCCCATGGACAACTTTCACTGTGTGCCATCTGTATGAAAGGCACCTGCAAAATGGACATCTCACTGGCCCCCTCTTAACGTTAGTAGCCAAGTTGGAACAAGATCTCCCTCTGCTCTCCTAAGTCAGAGAAGGGAATGAAGGCAGCTTGAGGGGATTCTGAAATTAGGAAAAAGTTTAACAGGTGTAGAAACAGAAGATTCTCCATGCACTAAAAACAAAAAACCCTTGTTACCCTCATGAATTTACACCTCGAGCTAAAAGAGTCAAGCCTTCAAGGTTGTGACACCATCATAAGGCTCCTCTTGGGCTTCACCCCTACAAAACCAGCTCTCAAACTTCTCTAGAAAAATACTGGCAATGACCAATGAATGGAACTCACAGTGGGCATTCGTCTATGGACATGGGCATTAGTCACTAATCTCCAGGTAATGTTTAGCTTCCCCCTTTCTTTAAAGATACCTTATTCATGGCCGGCGCTGCGGCTAAACAGGCTAATCCTCCGCCTAGCGGCGCCAGCACACCAGGTTCTAGTCCCGGTCGGGGTGCCAGATTCTGTCCCGGTTGCCCCTCTTCCAGGCCAGCTCTCTGCTGTGGCCAGGGAGTGCAGTGGAGGATGACCCAAGTGCTTGGGCCCTGCACCCCATGGGAGACCAGGAGAAGCACCTGACTCCTGCCATTGGATCAGCGCAGTGCGCCGGCCGCAGCGCGCCAGCCGCGGCGGCCATTGGAGGGTGAACCAACGGCAAAGGAAGACCTTTCTCTGTCTCTCTCTCTCACTGTCCATTCTGCCTGTCAAATATATATATATATATACCTTATTCATATGGTATGGTATTGATTTACAGGTCAACAGCTTTTCTTTCCCCTCTACCCCTACTCTCAATTCAGGCTACAGTCATGGACCATGGTCTTAGCCTGGTATTCCTAGGACTTAATCCTGCACCTGGCACACAGCAGGCCAAAAAACTAAACTGAATTTGGCCCTTAAAATTTTCAATGTTAAGAAAGGGCTCTCTAGTGAAATAAAATAACAAAAAAGCTGTTAGGGCCTTTTCAGTGTTGTACCACCCAGTGTTTCACTTACCAAGCATACGAAGATAAATACTGTTGGTGTCTGTGTTTCCTGTATTTCAAAAGAGTGGCACAGATGTGAGAAGCCACATTAATTTCAGCCACTTACAAATAAAAAGACCATGGCAATTTACTTAATCCCTTCAAGACTTTTTCCTCATTTGTAAAAAGGAATAATATCCTCTACCATAGGGCTGCAGGATATTAAATGAAATACAGTACTGTAGGGGAATAGCAGGCACCCAGCCCGAGATTTCCCAGCTTCCACTTCATCCACCCAGGCTGTTCTTATCAATCACCTGATTGCTATTTTGTTTTCATCTCTTCCACAGGTCACACCAATGTACTTCAATTTGACTCTATCAAGGAGTTCTTTTATTCCCTTCATATCCCCTCCCTCCCCACTTCATCAAATCCAACCACAAACCACCAGTGCCAGAGGCTTGTACCCCTGGCTCCTGGAGGTTGACAGGTCTTTTCCTTCTGCCTTCCCACATTGCTTCAATCATGCGCTTTGACAAAGAAAAATTCTGAGACCAAACGGAAGTCGAGGTCCTGACCCTAGAAGTAAATTTCTTAGGACCCAGACTAAGGCAGAATTCAGGAAACAAGAACACACATTGCCTTGGAAAGAAGCTTTATACTTCCCATCACATGAGCACTCCACATCCCACATTTGTTTTCAGGAAGACTTCTACAGCCAGCAAAATGAAAACCCAGAAACCCATTACTAGACCTGTGAACGAAAAGGCAACCTGAGACCAGGAGAGCACAAATGGCCAACCTCCACTAACCCAGCCAATGATCCCGCTTGCCAGGATAAAGTTCATTTAAGCCCCCTAAACTAAGGAATTCCAAGGAAAGACATTACCTGACATGATTAAATGAGAACAGCAGCAGAAAAGCTATGGGTCATTCTTACATAGAAAGAAGAGTAGCAGAAAAGAAAGCCTCCAAATTCTGCCAAGTCTATAAGGCAAAATTAATTGAACAACTGGAAACCCCTACTGTGTAGAGTTGGGGCAATCTGCAGTATTAGCAACAGCATGACTTGGTGGCTTCCGCACATAAAAAGAGGCCAAGGACAAGATGCAGGGATAGATGATGTGTGTTAATTCTCCCCTTTCCTTGCTAAAAACAAATTACAACACAGGTTCGCTTCATTACACTGCATGTAAAAGAATAAAGCACTGTTTCCGGGCAACAAACACTTTAGGAGCTTAATATTCACTGTGCAGAATCCTAAAAAGTCAGTGAATGTCTTGGAATTTCACCACACAAACTTGCGTCACCACACTCTTTTGTGTCAGACTGTTTCATTATCTTCAAGGCTTAGCATAATTGGAGCCTCAGTCTAAAAATAGGCTATTTTTTCCTTTGCAATCTGATTGGTAAATAAAAGTTAGAGGAGTTTTTATCCTCTTCGTTTGTTTTAAACAACCGCTAGCTTCTGCTCATCAAGAGAAGATTAACTGAATACATTTTCTGGGTCTATTTGTTTATTCCATGTAAGGCAAACAATCTGCAACCTTTGCCACTACAACAGGTAGAGTGCCACAGACAAGCTACACAAAGACAGGTTCCAAGGGCAGTCCTGGTTCCAGACGGCATCACCACCATTTAACTCCACACAACACATGGGACAGAAGCAGCATCCCTCCTCGTCCCTCATCTCTCCACCCTTGCATCAGCACGCAGTCTTCTCCCATAGGAGCTCTTCCAAGGGCCACATTCATCATGACCATTCAAACTCCCTTGTGGCTGGTGTCAAACAGACGGAGGAAAATGAAGGCAAATCTGGGGAAACCTACACAGTGACAGCAAACACTAAGCAATCCAGGATGATACATGCTAATACAGTGAATAAAAATGGTTCCAAAGATAAAACATTCTTCCCATCTCCTCAAGACTGGTGCACAGACAAGCTCTGAAAAAACACATGCAGTGTACTGTGGCGGTTAAGAATGCTGAGACTGGGGCCAGCACTGTGGTGCAGCGGGTTAACGCCCTGGCCTGAAGCACCGGCATCCCATATGGGCATTGGTTCGAGTCCCGGCTGCTCCACTTCTGATCCAGCTCTCTGCTGTGGCCTGGGAAAGCAGCACAAGATGGCCCAAGTCCTTGGGCCCCTGCACCCGCATGGGAGACCCAGAAGAAGCTCCTGGCTCCTGGCTTCGGATTGGCGTAGCTCCAGCCATTGCAGACAGGTGGGGAGTGAACCATCAGATGGAAGACCTCTCTCTCTCTCTCTCTCTCTCTCTGTCTCTCCTCTCTCTGTGTAACACTGACTCTCAAATAGATAAATAAATCTTAAAAAAATGCTCAGGCTGTCTATATTTCTAGATTTGAATTATAGCTCTGTTTCTTACTCGCTATTTACACTCACTATACTTCAATTCCTTCATCTATAAAATGGAAAAATAGCATAACTCCCCATACTAACTTGCCTCAAAATCAAGCAAATTCAACTGCAACTCAACCAAGGGCTGGTTCCCATTCCTCAACCAGCTCCCATTTACACGAATAGGGGAAGCTTGCAAGCAAAGGCAGCTGAGGAGCAGGAAGGATTTTAGGAACAACTAGGCTATGACCATTTAGAGTTTCTCATTTCAGTCCATTTCTAGACATCTAATAAGTGAAAACACTGCTCCCACACCCAGTAACTAGAAAACAAATCAAAAGATACAAATCTCACAATAATGTAACTTCTACATTTTACATAATTAGAAAAAAAAATCTGGACTGTGCTTACATGTTGTAAGAGGGTTTTACTATTAGTATAAAGTGCTTACAGAAGTGTGTGGCAAGAATCAAATACTTAGTATCTCTTAGCTGTTACTATTATCCCTATTTAACTGTGCCTACAGATTTACTATTTACACACAGAGGGGGGAAATGAGATCAGAAACTAATTCTCTTTGCAGGTTCCTGAGTCAAGGGGTAGTCAGATGTGCCACACTGAACTGAGGGGGAGAGGGAGAATCAATGTAGCCCAAACAGAAAGGGTATAAATTTGGAGCCAAAGGGTGTAAGATTTAACCATGGCTACATGTTTTCCCTCCAGTAGACATCTCCCAATATATGGGATATGACTCAGTCTATCAGCAAATAGCATGCCCAGGCTCTTAGAGGATAAAATGATAAGAAGCCCAAAGCCTGCTGATGACACCAATGTCCACTTTAAAAAGCTATTTACTCCTCTGAATTAATTTTCCCTTTTTACATGTGAATTCGGTATGTGAGAGCATCAAATAGTTAAATCTGAAATCTGTGATGCTAAGGAAAACATTGAACAGCATCAAAACCAAACAGAAATCACAGAATACACACATTCATTCAGTGAACCCTAATGAAAATGAGAATCTGAAATAATTAATTGAGCTAAACAATCCTGCTTCAAAGATTAACAGTAGTTTCCCCTCGTGCCTCTTTATCTATGACATATCTCCTAATGCCTGTCACAAGTCATTCTCCAAAAATAAATGTTAACAGATTAGCAGTTATTTTCCAATTTTCAAAACAAAATCATTTTAGAAAATAAATGATTCTCCTCATTCTCTAAAATTCTAAAAAAGTAATGCTGGGGCCGGCATTGTGGCATAGCGGGTAAAGCTGCCACCTGCAGTGCCAGCATCTCACATGGGTGCCGGTTCGAGTCTCGGCTGCTCCTCTTCTGATCCAGCTCTCTGCTGTGGCCTGGGAAAGCAGTAGAAGATGGTCCAAGTTCTTGGGCCCCTGCACCCACATGGGAGACCTGGAAGAAGCTCCTGGCTCCTGGCTTCGGATCAGCACGACTCTGGCTGTTGCAGCCAACTGGGGAGCAAACCAGTGGATGGAAGACGTCTCTCTGTGTCTCTCTCTGCCTCTCTGTCTCTGTGTAACTCTTTCAAATAAATAAATAAATCTTTAAAAAAAAAAGGTAATGCTACAAATGTAGCAGGAGAACACAGCTGATCAATCCAACTCTACTATTCCATGTAAGCGCCATGTCATCCTTCACCTTTGAATTTTGAGAACAGAAAGGGTTTAACCCAAACAAACCAGGGTACCACAAAAAGCTCATAGGAAATGGAATTAAAGAGTAAGATTATTTTGGTATAAAAAAAACAAAACCCATGCATTAAAGGTGTCTTCAAAGTTCATGAAAAATGGGTATTATGAAAGAAAAACTATGCAGGGATTTCAAAAAATTTTTGCACCCAAAACAGATATCTTTTATTTGCATTTTCCACAACCTGTTTGAGGTATCCTACTATTTAAAAAGCTTTTTTCTCTTCAGCTCATTTCCATGCCACATTCATCTAATCCCCTGCATTTACTACCTGAATTTGGCAACTCATCAATTTTTACCTTTGGCTAGAAATCTGAAAACCAAAGAAATGGCTCACACAAGACAGAAAGCAGGCAGCTTAATTAAGGCAACAAGTACTAACCAAGTCCCCACTGTGTGCTAAGGCTCATGCCAGGAACCATGTGTAAGTGACAAAAACACATTCCCAACTCTTAGAGAGCTCACAGTCTAATAAGGAAGAGAATATACACAAACATGTAAGTCAATGGCTACAAAAAATGCTGAGAACCAAAATGGGAAAGAGTGCTGAGCCCTTCCTTTCCTTGGCCTCTTGCCAGTACAGGGCCTGTGCAGCCCTGCGCCTCGAGGGCACGTGGCCTTTGGGCCACCCACCCCATGCTTCCTGGCCTAGATGCTCCTCCATGTGGCTGGTTCCTGTTACTCGGTATATAGAAAGGGCACTCACTCTCCTATGCATCTTTCGCACTGAATAAAAGCTTAAAAATGTAAAAAAAAAAAAAAGAGAGAGAGAGAGAGAAACTCTTACACCTGTGTATAGAGAAACATGTACAGAAATGTTTATTGTTCACAACAGTGAAATAGTGACAACAGTCTAATGGCCCAACAATAGACAAATGAAAAAACAAAGCACAGAATATTCATATGATGGAAAACCACAGAGCAGTTCAATGAATGATCATACCTATATGTATCAACATGGATACCACTCAAAAGTAAAATGCTGAGTGAAAACTGCAAGTTGTACACTTAAATGTGATACTAATTACATAAACAGGCATTTTCATAGGCAACAAATGCTCATAAAAAAGAAAGATTGGGGGAGAGTGTTGGGCACTGTGGTTAAGATGTCACCTAGGGAGCCAGTGCTATGGCATAGCAGGTAAAGCCCCTGCCACCCGCGTAGGAGACCCGGAAAAAGTTCCTGCCTCTTGGCTTTGGATCAGCCCAACTCCAGCTGTTGCAGCCATTTGGGGAGCAAACCAGCAGATAGAAGACCCCTCTCTCTCTCTCTCTCTCTCTGCCTTGCAAATAAATAAATAAATCTTCAAAAACTGATGAATTAAAAAAAAAAAAGATGTTACTTGGGATGCCCACATCCCACACCACAGTGCTTGGGTTCGAGTCCTGACACCAGTTCCAATCCAGGTTCCTGCTGATGTACACCCTGAGAGTAGCAGCTGATGGCTCAGGTACTTGGGTCCTTGCCACCAAGGTGGGAGACTAAATGGAGTTCCAAGCTCCTGGCTTCAGCCTGGCCCAGCCCCAGCTGTTCTGGAAATTTGGAGACTGAACCTGAGGATGGAAAAAAAAATCTGTCTGCCTTTCAAATAAAATTTTTAAAATAAAAGAAATAAAGAAAACTTTTTAGAGGAAATCTGTGTATCAACTTCCTAATAGCCAATGCCTATAGATATGGAAGGAGAATATTGGAGAAGTGAACACAGAAGATATTAACTATCTGTGATGCTTTTATTCACAAGAAAATCTTAGGCAATTATGAGAATATTTTTAACATGTATTCATTCTGAAGATGGGCACATGGGTATATGTTATTTTACCCTATAAAAACGTGGAAAGGGGACCGGCATTGTGGCTCAGAAGGTAAAACCACCATCTGCAATACTGGCAACCAAAATGGGCACCAGTTTGTATCCAGCTGCTTCACTTACAACACAGCTTCTTGCTGACAGCCTGGGAAAGCAGCCAAGGATGGGGTTAGGCCCCTGCCACCCATGTAGGAGACCTGGATGGAGCTCCTGGCTCCAGCCTAGCCCATCCTCAGCTGTTGCAGCCATTTGGAGGAATGAACCAGCAGATGGAAGACCCCTCTGTTCCTCTTTCAAATAAATCCTTTAAAAATGTGGTGAAAAAAATTTTTTAATTAAAAAATGAAGGGTAGAGATGGGCTAGATGGATCTAGAAGATATTAAGCGGAGATCTAAGAAGAGAGCAAAATGCAAATTTGCCATCGGGTCTAAGGAGGAGCTTTCCAGGCAGAGGGGACTAAAAGCACAAGAGTCCTGTGGAGGTGCAGAAACGAACTTGTGTGCAGAACTCAAAGAAAATGGTGGCTTGTTCTGATGGATTAAACTGGAGTCCAGTCCAGGTGGGGAGTGGGCAGCCAGTGGGCAGCACCAAAGACACAGTGAAGCAAATCAGACAGGACCTTGGAGTCTGGTGGACTAAGATGGGAAGCTGCTGGAAGGCTTGATGCAGGGGAACGGTATCGTGATTACACCTTTGAAAATGAGGTTACTTCCTGGGCTGATGCTGCACCAGACGAGGCAACAGCAGAAGCAAAACAGCACAGGGAGGTTGCAGCAGTGACCCTGGCTACAGATGGTGGTGGTGTCAATGGCAAGAAATGGATGAACCTGAGTATTCTGGAGGGAAAGTTGGCAGGACTTACTAAGAACTGAATCTCAGGACTAGGGTGAGAAAAAAGTAGTTGGAAGAATGATAAATAATGTAACATTAGACAGTGTTTACCATTCTGCACCCACTATTTTACAGCAGTCTACTAGATAATGCTGAAGGACATGCAAAAACCACTTCTGACCCTTGAATCTACTTAGGACAATGGAATGAACAAAGTTAAGCCCTAAGAATAAATGAGTGTAAATATAAGTTGAGGTTATTAAGTTGGAAAGGTAGATCAGGTTAAGTCAGTCTTGGACAGTGAGTTTTTAAGAAAATTAAAAGGCAGCACAGAAATCAGTGGTGCAGGTAGACAAAAGCACTAAAAAGCAGAAGAAACTGGCAAAGTAAAAACACAAACAATTTGGCAAATGGCACACCAATTGGTCTTTTTAGACCAGACTGTGAAGTGTTCAAATAAAAAGTAAGAGAGGCTCGGAGGAGAGGGCAGGCAGGAGGGCAGAAGGCAGGACTTTTTTTAGCTAACATTTACTAAGTGCTTACTTTGCTTCAAACACTTATCAAGATATTAACACTCTATGCTGATTCTCCCAACATCCCTACTGTTGGTCATCATTACTAAAAATGAGGCAGCTGAGATTCTAAGAGATTAAATAAGCAGTCGGTGGATCCCCATTCCAGGAAGCAGCAGGTCTGGGACACAGTTGCATTTGCTTCATTGGTCCACAGGTTACCTGGTAAACCAGTAGTCTGGAGGGGGTAGGTTGAACAGGTAGAGCTGGGAGTCTGAGAGCCCCGGGACTAGGCCTGGATTCCAATTCTGCCACTTAGTTCAGTTGTTTTCGAAGTTACTTCTCCAAGTCTCTTGATTCTCATCTTTATATGATAGCTAATTAAAATCCCATAGCAATTCAGCCTCACCACATTCCTACACTCAAGTACCAGCTGAAGTGAATGATCACCTCTATGTCCTGAAACTGAATGAAAAATTGTCAAGATCATCATCAGTGCCTCTTCCTGACAGTTTCCCAGCTACCTCCCTGAAACACTCTTCACTGGCTTCCACAACACCATGTGTCCCTACCTTTTTTCCTCTGGCTGCTCTTTCACAGCCTACTTTTTAAGTCCATCTTACTAAACCAAGTCATTAAATGCTGAGCATTCCTCCAACGAGCCCCACAACACCCACTTCTCTTTCCACTCTTCCAAATTAATCTCATCCACATCTATGGCTTAACTTACCTCTAACATACCAATGACTCCTAAACTTCTACCCTGCCACCTCAAAGCCAACATGTGTGAGGTCAAAGTATTCACTATTCCCTCCCACTGCCCCAAACCTTGTGCTCATCCAGTGTTCTTCACCTCAAGCAGAGGCACCCTATCTGCCTACGTGCACAAGTCAGGAAGCTAGGAGTGACCTTGGTAACTTCCTATCCACTAGCAAAAACGGCACTGATGATTTTCCTCTTAAATCTCTCACGCCTGTATCTTCCTCCCTCCCTCCCTCCCCTGACTGCCATCACATCAGCCAAGCTACTTACCTTCATTTGCCTGGAATACTTTAACAACAACTTACAAATCAGTTTTGCCTCATCCACTCAAACCCCTCCACCTCACTCAGCCAGAGTGGTCTTTTAAAATGTGTCAATCCCCCCACTGTTACAAAAACCCCATTATCTCTCCCTCATTCAGAATGGCCTGGAAGGCTTGCCTGTGTGCCCCTGGCCACGTGTCTATCCTCACCTTCCATCACTGTCCCTTTCCTTTTCACACATCCGACTATGGCAGCCTCTGCTCAGTTCCTTGGACACATGATGCTTCCACCCACCACAGGACCTCTGCACATGCTAGCCCTGACCCTGGGAAGCTTATTCCTCTAACTCTTCACGTAGCTCACTCCAGCCTGCACTCTACAGATCTCAGCCCAAGTGCCGCAGGCTGAGGAAAGCTTCAGGTTTTCAGTCAGGTAAAGAGCCTTTGCCAGCAACACTCAGAGATTCATGTTCTTTTCCTTAGCACTTACTGTCTTTCAAAATGGAATATTAATTTTCTCATTTGATTAACGGCTTTCACCTACCAGAGAGAAAACCCCGTGAGGACAAGGGCCTTGAATGCTTCGTTTGCCACTGTCTCCCCAGCACCAACAGCATGCCGATGACCCCTGGTTAGCACATAATACCTTGCATGAATGCTTCCTCTGGTTGTTCTGATAAAATACTACTAGTTGGGCTAACCTTTAAAGGTGCTTTGTAACTTAACTCCTTTTTGCAATAATCACTCTAATCAAGTACCTCCTGATAAGAGAAAAAACAGAGGCGGAATGACTGACTTGGTCAAAGCTCCACAAAGCAAATGGCACCCCGTATGTTCAATTGAGGACTCTCTCCAGTTCATACTCGGGCATTTCTGCATGGTTGAGTACCTACAGGCTATTCTTTCTCTTGTTTACTAGTAAGTAATTACAAGTTTGGTCTCTCAAGCTCTAGGTCTAGTTTTACTGGCATCATTACCTAAGCTAAGGCTTTCGTCTCAAGCCTGTGGGTCACCAGCAATGTCATTTGTTTCCATTTCCCTCCATAGCACACACTCAGCAAATATTACTTGAAGAATTTCTGGCTATGAGGCAAGAGCTAGTAATTTAATTAAATATGTTCACTCACTCTATGCCAAACTTTTGAAAACAAGCTATTTTTTTCTACCCTATCAGGACACTATTAAAGAAACATCCAGATTTTTTTCTGTGATCAAATTATCAGCTGTCCATAGCATCGTGCCATGCAATCCAACACAAATAGAACATGCATCCTACCCTGTTGACCAGTGCTCAGAACTATTACGTGTGGCCTCAAGAACAATGTACATTATTAATAGCCCATGAGCTTATTCCTTTCCACAACCTCCCCCTCCCCACTCTCCTCCCCCTTGCCAGCAGAAGGCTCAGGGCTGAATATGGAGTCTGTAGTTAAGTCAGCAGGGGTGAAAAACCCCTGAAACAAATATAGCCAAATGTCTGACACTACAAATTCGGACAGAAACCTAATACCTTTGTTCCACACCCATCCTCATTCAACTCTGTCCTAAGGCAAAAAAAAACCTCATCATCACTAGCTTCAAAATGTCAAATCTTTTATTAAGTATCAACTAATGACACTAATTAAAATAAAAAACTAGGCCCAAACCTTTAAAGAATAATTTCAAGAAATCCAAAAACCACACATAAATCATTTCTGTAAATCATGCTGTGTCATTCTTTTAAAAATGTGAGTGCAAATTCACTCTTGTTACATTCTACATCATATTGCTTTTTGCAAGAGGGAGGGAATTTTCAAAGAAAAATATTAAGTGTTGAGATGAACATTTTTTTCCTTTTCTTTTCTATTTTGTTTTTACATTCAAGTTTTCAAAGGATACAAGCCAATTCAACAACAGACTGTAATAATAGAAAGGAAACAAGGACAGCTACATACCCAACTCTGGCACTGAATTTCAAAGTGCGTACAAGATCTCTAAAACGATGACTACTGGGCTCAGGAATCCCTGGCCTAAAATCAAACGGCTTCTTAACACATACATAAAACTAGTCTCCTGCCTTCCAAAACTCCCACAACTTACCAAATTCTGCTCGCTACAATTTAACACAGTATTTATGATCTGGCAAACCGACACAGGCTCACACTGCCCACTGAGTGACGAAACACAAACAGAAGGCACAAATTCTATTTAGTCTTCCCTCAGTTAACCAGTCCTGAGCCATAATGGGCCTGACAAACTTGTTTTGCTTTCAAATTTGCCACGGATGTGTCTCCAACAGGCCTGTGCTGCAGCATGCATTCAAACCACCAGACCGCACAGGCTGCTAAAAGTAGGGTCTTCTAATTAGCAATAAACATACCCAGTAGGGCAAAAGTTAGGGTGACCGGGCAATAACGCCTTATACATCATCAAATTCAGACAGATGGGCATCTGATTCCATTAGAGGGCGAGAGCTGTGCAAGGCTGCTGAGTGCCACCATGTTCCCCATAGTGTCCATTCCCAGGCAAAGGAGGAGAGGGAAGGCCTGTGGCAGAGAAAAGGTCAATATCTTGGTTTTCTGTGATCCTCTCCCTTCAATACACCCATCTGCAACCTGTGAGAAGAGGGTGAAACGGACGTGGGAGAAAAGAATGAAATCATCTATTTTCCCCTTTTCTTAACAGTAGTATCATCTAGAAAATTTCCTATACAGGTCAACTACAGAACAACTAAACCAGCTGGCACCACGACACAATAGGCTAATCCTCTGCCTGCAGTGCTGGCACCCCAGGTTCTAGTCCCATTCAGGGTGCTGGATTCTGTCCTGGTTGCCTCTCTTCCAGTCCAGCTCTCTGCTATGGGCTGGGAGTGCAGTGGAGGATGGCCCAAGTGCTTGGGCTCTGCACCCGCATGGGAGACCAGGAAAAGCACCTGGTTCCTAGCTTCGGATCAGCGCAGTGCACTGGCCACAGTGGCCATTGGGGGGGTGAACCAACGGTAAAGGAAGACCTTTCTCTCTGTCTCTCTCACTGTCCACTCTGCCTGTCAAAAAAAAAAAAAAAAAGAAAGAAAGAAAAGAACTAAACCTTATACCAATTTCTAAGCCACTGGTGAACAACAGTTAATAACTTCACACTTTTTTCTCTCTTAACAAGGAAGGAATGGCACTTTTGAAACCATTAGTGCTCTGTCACCTTGGTTCAATGCCAAAGCAAGAAGCTTTAGAACACCTGTCAATTAGCACATGGCTTGAGAAAAAAAAACATACACCAAAATAGGTTTACATAAAATCCTCACATATGTAGAAAGCAAAATGATTGTGGGTTAACAGAAAGTCACTCATTCTGGTTGGGGCTGGGGAAGAAACAAACTTGTAAGACTCAATGTATCTGATTCAGCACAAAGTAAAGATACTTTTATCTCAGCTGAGATCAGAGGAACAACACAAGGTCAGTCTGACAGTATTTATCTCCTCATCCTTAGTCACATTCCCAATGGGTTCAATAATTAAAAGGGCAAAATGCAGAAGCAAAGAAACTCAGCCTCTGTCTTCTCAAATGACAGTGCCTCGTATGAAGTGTCCTGATTCTTGTTCTGAGTACCCTGGTCATTCTCAAAAGCAACTTAAATATGAAGACCATATTTAATAATATGTACCTACAGAACCTAGAGGTAAGACAAACAACAAACTGCTACTTGGGGACAGGGCTAGGTGGAACATAAAAAATGTCTAAACCATGACCCCTGACCAACTAAACAGAGGCAGAGACTGGAAAACATGGAAATAATTTGAGGCTGCAGGACTCTTCATTTTTATTAATAAGGAAAAAATTCTAACTACTGACACTACTTCATACAGATCCATTTGAAAATCTAGTAATAAAAATCCAATGTACAGGTGAAGAAAGATAAAAATTCAGATTAAGAATAAAGAAAGTCAATCTTCCTCAGTGCAAACAGCCCTGGAACTATCACAGTTAATAATAAAAGAAGATTCTGAAAGATTGGGGGGACGCCAAGCCACAACCCCAGGAGCATGTCTTAATACCGCTGACACCTAGTGGTACGATGCGTGTGTGTGTGGAGGGTGTTCCTCCTGTAACAAAGACTTGTATAACTGTGGCAGATGGGCCAGGCCCAGCCTGGATTCCCCAAAGCTCAGGTAAGACAATGACATACCAACCACTCAATAATGTCAGTAAATGTAAAGAGAATAAATGAGAAAGCACCTAAATGATCTCTTTGATGAAGCTTTCTTCTCTTACGCCCACAGATCCCAGCCCGTTACACAGCAGACTCAGGCTGGACTTGATCTCACCTATCTCTTCCAAGCCGCCTCTAACATCCTCAGCCTGTGTCCTCCTAAATCTGTACCTTTCAATGTTCAAAACCCCAAAGGGCACACAGATGCCAACGCCCAGGCACCCTGGAGGGTCTAGTTTCCAACTATATTAGTAAAGAATAAGTCATTCTGAATTTGTCTCAAGTCTATAGCCTTGGCTACTATGAAAGAAATACTCAGTGTTTTCAAAGCACATACAGTAATTCTAACCAAGCCTAACTGCAACAGGTATATTTATCTCTGTAAACGCAATAGTATAATAGAATAAGTATGTGATATTTATATATGTGTAATACTCCTGCATTATGCTTATTAGATACTAGCAAATACTGTATTTGCTAATTCTATTATAACAATAAGCATGAATTATTCTATATATTTGATTTTTTTGCATTGTATTTCTCTCAAATGATCCAACGTCCAAGTTACCATCAAATGGACTGGCATCCCGTGTGATGCTTCCAAATTAGAGCTTCTCCATCTCATCTTCATATTTAGCAACACCACGTTCCTCAGTTGTCGGAAAGGATAAAGACAAGTAGTGAAGCAAACGCAGATGTTCCTTAATGCAAGTTCATCAATATCAATGATCTACAGCGAGGCTGCCATGTACCTGCCTGCACACAGTTGCTTCTATAGTGTTTAAGGATATATGAAAATAATCTGGTGCTAAATAGCCAGCTGTATTAAAAAGAATTTCAACTCACTCCAACTGAACTATCATAAATTCTGAATCAGCAGAATGCAAATTAATAAAGCTGAACAGTATGTGTTCTCAACTAGTAAAATTGAATCAAGAATTAGCATTACTCAAACATCTCTGGAATATAATAAAAAGAATAAAAAATTTCGCAGGGATCGACACTGTGGGACAGCAGATTAAGCTGCTGCTTGGGACACCTGCATCACATATCAAAGTGCCGGATTGGAGTCTCAGCTTCTGAACCAGGTAGCTACTAATGCACCTGAAAGGCAATGGAAGATGGTCAGAATGCTGGGGGTACTGCCACCCATGCGGGACACTGATGGACTTTGGAGCTCCCGGCTTCAGCGTACCTGCTGCAGCAACCTGGAAAGCTCTCTCTCCCGCAACTACCACCTCTCTGTCCCTCTGCCTTCTGAATAATTATTTTTTAAATGTTTCTCTGGCTTCAAATTTTATAATGTGAACAACTTCAAAAGTGATAAGTAACATATGACCACTGAAAGAATGCTCTCTTTAAAACATAAAATACATTTGCCAAAATACATTAAGCCCTCTTTTCAGTCTTAAAAGGAATTATCATATTTAAAAAATTATACTTTTAGTAGGTTGGCTGAAGTTATTAGAATCCTTCGGGGCCGGCACTGTGGCATAGCGGGTAAAGTTGCCGCTTGCAGTGCAGGCATCCCATTTGGGTGCCAGTTTGAGTCCTGGCTGCTCCACTTCAAAACCAGCTCTCGGGGCCGGCACTGTGGTGCAGTAGGTTAATCATCTGCCTGCCATGCCAGCATCCTATATAGGCGCCAGTTTGAGTCCCGGCTGCTCCTCTTCCAATCCAGTTCTCTGCTATGGTCTGGGAAAGCAGTAGAAGATGGCCCAAGTCCTTGGGCCCCTGTACTCACGTGGCAGACCAGAAGACGCTCCTGGCTCTTGGCTTCAGATCGGCACAGCCCTGGCCATTGCAGCCATTTGGGGAGTTAATCAGTGGATGGAAGACCTTTCTCTCTGTTTCTCCCTCTCAATGTCTGTAACTCTACCTCTCAAATAAATAAATAAAACATCTTTAAAACACACACACACACACACACACACAAAACCAGCTCTCTGCTACGGCCTGGGAAAGCAGTGGAAAATGGCCCAGTCCTTGGGCCCCTGCACCCCAAGTGGGAGACCCAGAAGAAGCTCCTGGCTTCTGGCTCCGCATCAGCGCAGCTCCGGCTGGTGCAGCCATCTGGGGAGTGAACAAGTAGATTGAAGACCCCTCTCTCTCTGCCTTTGCCTCTCTGTAACTCTTCCTTTCAAATAAATAAATAACACTTTAAAAAAAAAAAAAGGACAAAATGAATTAAAAACAAAAAGAAGCCTTCGTGGTGGCTATTAAAATTCCGCAGACAGAATTAGAACTCTTCCCTCCTACCATACACATGGCTTCAATGGGTCTGGTTTGGCAAGAAAATTCTTCACACTTCTACATTTTTGGTCACAAAACCACACATTTTTAAAGCTAAAGTTTCCCCTTTAGCTACACGAGAAGAAAGGAAAAATGAAATCCAAGGACCAGCTTTGGCATCATGGTCACCTTTGAGTATCTCTGAAATGCTATATACCCTCTCCTCCAAAACATACACACAGGGGCTGGCGCTGTGGCATAGCGGGTTAAAGCCGTGGCCTGCAGTGCCGGCATCCCATATGGGCGCCGGTTCGAGTCCTGGCTGCTCCACTTCCACTCCAGCTCTCTGCTATGGCCTGGAAAGCAGTAGAAGATGGCCCAAGCGCTTGGGCCCCTGAACCCATGTGGAGACCAGGAAGAAGCTCCTGGCTCCTGGCTCCTGGCTTTCGATCAGATCAGCTCTGGCCACTGCAGTCATTTGAGGAGTGAACCAGCACATGGAAGACCTCTCTCTCTCTCTCTCTCTCTGGCTCTACTTCTCTGTAACTCTGTCTTTCAAATAAAATAAATCTTTAAAAAAAACATACACACAGATATAAAAAACATTATACACAACTTCTGAGGACAAAAACTTCTCCTTTGCTCTACTTGGGCTAACAGAAATACGCATGTGACAATAAAAGAACAAAGAAAACTTTAAAGACTGTGTTTTTTCTATGTCCAAAAGACTATTTCCTTCCTTCTTACCACCTTTAGTGTTATTTCTTCTGTTTTCACTAACTATACCTAATACTGTTAGGAAAGAGTTATTCTTCTCTTACACACTTTTTTATAAAGGCCCAGATAGTGAGTGTGTGTGTGTGTGTGTGTGTGTGTATGGTATATGTTTTAGCCTTTTTCCCCCTCTGCAGGTCACTTAGTCTCTGTGACAACTACTCAACTCTATCCTTATACAGTAAATGTACCTATAAACAAACAGGTGTGGCATGTCCCAATAAAGTTTTATTTAAAACACATGAAAGCAAGTAAGTATATAGGTCATAGTTTGTCAACCTTTGGAATGGAGAAACCAGAACAACAGTTCCACAAGGAAGCAAACAAAACAATTATATCCTTAACTTATACCATCACTAAAAATAATTTCCAGAAGGATTAAAGACCTAAGTATAAAAAGCCACATTTTGCAACTTTTAGAAGAAAATAAAGGCAAATAATAATTTAAAAAAAGGGAAAAGGGAAAGATTTCTTAAGAAAAAACCCCTCAGCTGCAGAGGTAAATCAAATATTTAGCATTAAAATCAGAAACTTCTGCACAATGGAAGACCACAAATAAAGTTAAAGGACAAGCCACAACCTAAAAAACGTATTTGCAACACAAATGATGAAACAAGGATTGGCCTTTGAACACCTAAGAAGAAATACTAAGGAAAATATAACACAACAAAACATTTACATAAATTCATACAGGCATTCCAAAGAAGAAAATGGAAGATTTAATAAACAGGGGAAGATACCCAACTTAACTCAGAATTAGGGAAATGCAAATTGAATCCAATGAGATGTTATTTTACACCGAGATTGGTAAAAAATGAAAATTCTGGTCATAACAAGTACTAGCAAGGATGTGGAATATCAAGGATCATGCAACGAACATATTTACAAGTATATTGTTAAAATCCCTCAACAAAAAATTCAAAGAGGCAAAACTGTTTTATCAAAATCATTTCCAGTTCTTAAGGTTAGCCTCTGATACCCTAAGTGATAGATCAGAGTCTAGTTAGAGATATAAACTCATCTCACACAAGAATTCAGCTTGCTATGATAAGTAACTGCTCTCATCAATAAAATCTCACATACTGCTTGCAGTTGTGCAAACTTCTCTCCGAGATATACACTAGAAAAACTGTGACACAGTGGCACAGTGGGCACTCTCTACCATAGCACTTATTTTAATAGCACAAAAATTAAAAATCATGAAAACTTGGAAACTTAAAAATGTAAACAACGCTGGGGCCAGCATTGTGGCACAGCAGGTTAAGCGAAGGCCTGCAGTGCTGGCATCCCATATTGTCGCCAGTTCGCATCCTAGCTGCTCCACTTCCAATCCAGCTCCCTGCTAACGCACCTGGGAAAGCAGCGGAAGATGCTTCAAGTCCTTAGGACCCTTCACCCACTTAGGAGACCTATAAGAAGCTCATGGCTCCCAGCTTCATTCAGCCTGGCCTAGACCTGGCCGTTGTGACCATCCAGAGAGTTCTGTCTCTCCTTCTCTCTCTCTCTCTAACAATAAATAAATCTTTTTTAAAAATGTAAACAACGGAAGAATAAAAAACTACACTGTATTGTATTTACTCATGGAAGCAGTACACAGTAGTTAACATGAATGAATCAAATCTAAACATGTAGCAAAACAGTTATATGTAAAATGTGGTATACAGAATAGTTGCCCTCTTTCTTTTGAAAACTGTAAAGGGACACATATAGCATGATACATTAAAAAAAAAAAAAACGGGCTGGTGCTGTGGCGCAGTAGGTTAATCCTCCACCTGTGGCACCAGTTCTAGTCCCAGCTGCTCCTCTTCCGACCCAGCTCTCTGCTGTGGCCTGGGAAAGCAGTCGAAGATGGCCCAGGTCTTTGGGTCCCTGCACCCACACGGGAGACTGGAAAGAAGCACCTAGCTCCTGGCTTCAGATTGGCTCAGCTCCAGCCTGTGTAGCCAACTGGGGAGTGAACCAGCGGATGAAGACCTCTCTCTCTGCCTCTCCTTCTCTGTGTAACTCTGAATTTCAAATAAATAAATAAATCTTTTTTAAAAAAATCAGTTCTGGTACTTCAACTGAGGGAATCATGTACTGTTGCTCCCCGGCCAGAGATATAAATTTAGCTACTTGAAAGAATCAGCTTGCTACATTATAAGTGAAATGATTGTTCTTAGCAATTAACTTAAAATTCAAAAACATCATTATTTTATATCACAAACAGATTCAACTAATACAAACATTTGGAGCAGTTTTGGTCTTTCTCTAACATTCCAAAATTTATAAGAGTCTAAAACGTGGATTTAGGTCACTAAACGGTCTCCACTATTGTTCACAGAATAAAATCCTTAATTGATTAATGATCTCAGGGTGTCTATCGCCATCTAGTGAACAATCCCTTCAATTACCACACATGATACTTGACAACTGATGTTTTCTTCATGGTTTAAATATGCATGTGCACCCAATGCTACAGGCTTACCAACTTCTTTTTTATGCCTCGCTACACAGAGCAAACTCAAGTACAGAAGGCATTTGTATAAGTTCACTTCCTAATGTCTATTAATAAAATTTCCCTATTACTTCGCGGGAAACAATGACTTCATTATTTCCAAGTAACTTGCACATTGTGAGGTCCCTCGTACAATTCCTTAACTAATTCTTATATAACAGAGCAATTAAAAATCATAGAAGACTTTAAGTGTAAAAGATCACACCTGTGAAAAACAATCTTGATATCCATTTGACACAATTATTAGCACTTTTATTGTCAATCTGCTTTTAAAAGTACAATCAGTAATTACTCGCAGCCATAATACATTTGATTACAGAAATTATTTGGTGAGCAGAGCCAAACTACTTGATTCCAACAAAACCGAGTACATACAAAACAGATTTGGAAATAAAAAATGGAGAAGGGGTCTTCAAAGTCTCCTCAGACTGTATATTAATCCATATACAAATACAAAATGCTATCATCTTTTGCAATGAAATACTGCAAGGTTACCTTCTCATTAATTTCCATTTGAGCTTTAATCTAATTTATCCTACAAGGACTTTAAAAAGATACCAGTGGTAGGATCTTCAAATTATTGTATTATTTTATGCATTCTATCATATTCCCCATTCTTTTACCCATTCTATCTTTTTACCAAAAATCCCAGTCTAGTAAGTTATAAAGATATTCCAAAATCTCAGCAAACTGCCTCTCATTTTATACTTTACCCCTTCCACCTCTTTAATAATTAAGACATACCTGAAAATCAGTAAGACTTCATAGCAAGACAATTACCATCCACAAAGGCTAATAATTATCACCAGTACTTTAACAATCATTTCTACTTTAAGAAATAATTTTGTCATTTTTGTAAGTGAAGTTGGATCTTCTTTGATAAGAGTTCCAGGGAGTAAATGTATATTTATGTATCATTAACTGCCCATTACTTTAAAGGCCTACATTCCAGTGACTGTATTTATCATCAAATGTAGAAAGGAACAAAGGGGGGAAACAAAGTAGAAAACTAAGAATTTAAATCACATGATTATTTCTAGATATATTTGAAATTCTTTGCTTTTTAATGGAGAGATTAGGGGTTTTTCACAGATTAAAGATTTATCACTGTCATACAACTGAAAAATAAAAACTCTGCGTTTAAACTCCTTATTAAAAAATACAGCTAAACGAAAATATTGCCCTTAAAATACAATGGATTAAGGGAGTGGGGGAGATCATTGGACAAATTTGGGGCTTGTCATTATCAACAGTGCCCTTTTAAGCTTGTGGATTTCTGAGCCAACGCAGAAAATGTAACAACAGGGATTTCCCAACAGCAAGAGGCACTCTCCAAGGGAGTAAATTGTCAACTATTGCCTCTCGTGAGAAACTTAAGAGTAACCTTGATCCAATCTCAATAGTCAACCCATGTATTAGCACCCAGTTGGGGCATAGTGAGTGCATTTCCTAATACAAAAATAAGATGGTATTCTACCAGAAGCCACTGGATATATATACAGAAACAAAATTTAAATAATTTTGAAGCAAACTTAGCCTAAGAAACTGAAAACATCCTTCTTTCACTTCAACTAGCCCCTAAAACATCTCATCTCTCCCATGTATAAAAGGTCTATATCTTGAGATCAGTATGGAAAAGATGACCTTGAAGGAATACAGGTGGAACATAAAGCACAACTACAACCACGAAAGACATTCGGAGAGGGGGACAACCCTGACACAGTAAAAAACAATCAAGAAGATATGGAATGAAAACGAAACAGCCTCTTGTTATACTTCACATCTTTGGTGCTTAGATTCCTCATCTGCAAAATGGGAATGGGATTATCTATATAAAAGTACTCTTGTGTGGATATAATGAAATGATACACACAAAACTTCTAGGGCCGGCGCCGCGGCTCAACAGGCTAATCATCCACCTAGCGGCGCCGGCACACCGGGTTCTAGTCCCGGTCGGGGTGCCGGATTCTGTCCCGGTTGCCCCTCTTCCAGGCCAGCTCTCTGCTGTGGCCAGAGAGTGCAGAGGAGGATGGACCAGGTCCTTGGGCCCTGCACCCCATGGGAGACCAGGAGAAGCACCTGGCTCCTGGCTTCGGATCAGCGCGGTGCGCCGGCCGTGGCAGCCATTGGAGGGTGAACCAACGGCAAAGGAAGACCTTTCCTCTGTCTCTCTCTCTCACTGTCCACTCTGTCAAACAAAAAAACTTCTAGCATATCACTGGTGTTAACACATGTTTTGTCCTTCCTCCCTGCACCCTAAGCCAAGTCTTTGAGACAGCTGCCAACAGAAGAGTGACCCGAAGCATTCTGATGTTTGTTGCATATACCAGCTAGATCTGTACTAATACAGTGGCCATGAGTCACCTGTGGCTGTTTAAATTCATTCCATTTCTAATTATTAAATCTAAGCAACCAGTTCTTTGGCTCATTGGCACTAACCAAATATCATGCAGTCACTAGCCACTGGTGGCTAGAGGTTGGTATACTGGAGAATATACAGAACACCATAATGTTCTACTGGATACAACTGGTCTAGACTCAGAAGCAGGAATCAGCAAACATTTTTTTGAAAATAGACCAAACAGTAAATATTTTAGGCTCTCTGGGTCATGCAAGACTCTATCCTGACAACTCAACTCCGCTGTCGTCACACAAAAGTGATCCTAAATAATACATACATGAATGAGCTTGGATCTGTTCCAATAAAACCTTATTTACAAAAACAGATGGTAGGCTGGATTAGGCCCACTTGTCATAACTCACCAATCCCTGCGCTAGAATACTCTGAGTCCAGCTCCCTAATACAAGCATGTTACCCAAAACTACTACCTCCCTTCTTTTAAAAAAATTATTTTGGTTTATTTGAAAGAGTTACAGAGGTAGAGCCAGAGAGAGAGAAAGATCTTCCATCCACTGGTTCACTCCCCAAATGACCACAAGGGCCAGAGCTGAGCTGATCCAAAGCCAGGAGCCAGGAGCTTCTTCTGGGTCTCCCACACAGGTGCAGGGGCCCAAGTGCTTGGGCCATTTCCACTGCTTTCCCAGGCCATAGCAGAGAGCTGGACTGGAAGTAGAGCAGCTGGGACTCAAACAGGTGCCCATAAGGGATGCCGGCACTGCAGGCCAGGGCTTTAACCCACTGCGCCACAGCACCGGCCCCTATTACTTCCCTTCTTTAAGACCAAGGAGCCTTACGTTCACTGAGAGGCAGCAAACAAAAGCTTAAAGAAGTTAAAAGGAATTTAATATAAATATTCTTTTACAAATTAAGAAAACTTCAGGGGCCGGCGCTGTGGCACAGTAGGTTAATCCTCTGCCTGCAGTGCCAGCATCCCATATGGGCATTGGTTCTAGTCCCAGCTGCTCCGCTTCTGATCCAGCTCTCTGCTGTGGCCTGGGAGGGCAGTGGAAGATGGCCAAAACGTTTGGGCCCCTGCACCCATGTGGCAGACCTGGAGGAAGCTCCTGGCTCCTGGCTTCGAATCAGCTCAGCTCCCGCCCATGCGGCCAATTGGGGAGTGAACCAGCGGTTGGAAGACCTTTATCTCCTTCCCTCCCTCTCACTATAGTTAACTCTACCTCTGAAATAAATAAATAAAATCTTTTAGAAAAAAAAAAAACTTCATGGTTGCGGCACAGCAAGTTAAGCTATTAACTGGAATGCTCCTCCACTTCCAATCCAGCTTCCTGGTAACACACTATCTGGGAGGCAGCAGATGACAGACAGCTCAAGTGCTTGGGCCCCATCACCCAGGTACGAGACCCAGATGGAGTTCCTGACTCCTGGTTTCAGCCTGACCCAACCCCAGCTATTGTGGGCACTTAACGAGTGAGACAGCATATAGAAGATTTCTCTGTTTCTTTCTCTTCTTCTCTATTACTCTCTCTTATTAAAAAGAAACAAAACTTATGTACCTAGTACTAAAGCAGATGAAGTTTACAGTTTTCAAAGTGACAACACCGAAAATCTGTGTAGCAATGGCCTTTCTTTTTTTGGAAGAGTGGGAGCAGGGACATCCTTCTAAAGCCAGTAAATCTTGACAGATTACTCCAGTCCTGATACATTCCTGGAACTCTTGACCGATTACTCCAGTCCTGATATATTCCTGGAACTCTTGACCTGTTACTCCAGTCCTGATATATTCCTGGAACTCTTGACCGATTACTCCAGTCCTGATATATTCCTGGAACTCTTGACCGATTACTCCAGTCCTGATATATTCCTGGAACTCTTGACCGATTACTCCAGTCCTGATATATTCCTGGAACTCTTGACCTGTTACTCCAGTCCTGATATATTCCTGGAACTCTTGACCGATTACTCCAGTCCTGATATATTCCTGGAACTCTTGACCTGTTACTCCAGTCCTGATATATTCCTGGAACTCTTGACCTGTTACTCCAGTCCTGATATATTCCTGGAACTCTTGACCTGTTACTCCAGTCCTGATATATTCCTGGAACTCCTGACCGATTACTCCAGTCCTGATATATTCCTGGAACTCTTGACCGATTACTCCAGTCCTGATATATTCCTGGAACTCTTGACCGATTACTCCAGTCCTGATATATTCCTGGAACTCCTGACCGATTACTCCAGTCCTGATATATTCCTGGAACTCCTGACCGATTACTCCAGTCCTGATATATTCCTGGAACTCCTGACCGATTACTCCAGTCCTGATATATTCCTGGAACTCCTGACCTGTTACTCCAGTCCTGATATATTCCTGGAACTCCTGACCGATTACTCCAGTCCTGATATATTCCTGGAACTCTTGACCGATTACTCCAGTCCTGATATATTCCTGGAACTCTTGACCGATTACTCCAGTCCTGATATATTCCTGGAACTCTTGACCTGTTACTCCAGTCCTGATATATTCCTGGAACTCTTGACCGATTACTCCAGTCCTGATATATTCCTGGAACTCTTGTCCTGTTACTCCAGTCCTGATATATTCCTGGAACTCTTGACCTGTTACTCCAGTCCTGATATATTCCTGGAACTCTTGACCGATTACTCCAGTCCTGATATATTCCTGGAACTCCTGACCGATTACTCCAGTCCTGATATATTCCTGGAACTCTTGACCGATTACTCCAGTCCTGATATATTCCTGGAACTCTTGACCGATTACTCCAGTCCTGATATATTCCTGGAACTCTTGTCCTGTTACTCCAGTCCTGATATATTCCTGGAACTCTTGACCTGTTACTCCAGTCCTGATATATTCCTGGAACTCTTGACCTGTTACTCCAGTCCTGATATATTCCTGGAACTCTTGACCGATTACTCCAGTCCTGATATATTCCTGGAACTCTTGACCGATTACTCCAGTCCTGATATATTCCTGGAACTCTTGACCGGTTACTCCAGTCCTGATATATTCCTGGAACTCTTGACCGGTTACTCCAGTCCTGATATATTCCTGGAACTCTTGACCGATTACTCCAGTCCTGATATATTCCTGGAACTCTTGACCGATTACTCCAGTCCTGATATATTCCTGGAACTCTTGACCGATTACTCCAGTCCTGATATATTCCTGGAACTCTTGACCGATTACTCCAGTCCTGATATATTCCTGGAACTCTTGACCGATTACTCCAGTCCTGATATATTCCTGGAACTCTGGATGTATACATCCAACTAGCTGCTTAATATGTTTGGAGATCCATTACTCATCTCCAAGGTAACACATCTAAGATGCAACTCCTAGTCCCTCCTTCCCAATTTTCCCCATCTTCATTTAATGCTCCACTAGCAATATTCTTCATTTCTACCTTTTCCCCATTCTCTAAGCTAATCCATCAGCAAAAAGTACCCATTCCCCTTTTATCATTTAGGTCTCATTCATGTAATATCCAAAGTAGACTTCATTACCAACCTAAACTAGCCATCCCATTCTCTAGCCCATCCCTGTCTTACCTATCTGCAGAGCATTTACTTCTATTATATTTCCTTAGTTATTTCTTACATTTGTTTACTCACTACCTTCTCCCCCTCCCCACGTCTCAGATCAATGTCTCCCTTCTCCACTCTCGCCACTCCAGGGAAAGCAACCCTTGTGACAGCAGGGACGTTTCAGATCTTGTTCAACACTCTATCCCCAGTGCCCAGGAGAAGCCTGGCACATAGCAGATGGTTAGTAAAGACACACATTGAACTCATGAATAAATGAATCCTTAAATATCTATTTTTCTCAAACCTGTCCAAAGAAAAGGGACATTTGAAGCTATACAGCAAACTAAAAAATTTAGCTGTCCTGAACTATAACATATATAAAATATTCTGAGGACATAAATATTATTAAGCCATTTACCTCTCTTCCTTTGTATGTCACCAAGGCAGCCAGTGGTTTGGCGTAAAACCTGCTGTAGGAAAATCCCAGGCAACCGTACATACTGTTCGCTGTAAGCTTCAAAGCCTTCTGTCGAATGTCATACTGCAGGTCACACAAGGACAAAAGACAAACAACAATATTTGCAGATGCTTAAGCATTACATTATATGTCCTTCTAACCACCACTGAAAAAGAGAAACATTCAATATCCCTGAAAAAAAAAAGCTCTTAGCATAGTCAATCCATCCTCCCAGATCCACAATTCCCTAACATCCTAGAAGCAAGTAAACAAAGACACCAAAGCTCCCAGGAGTCAGAGGGCCTTGCTCAGACACAGATTTTGTAGGAGGAACCTCCCATTCCGAGGCATTCTAGCCGTTTTGAATGATCACGTTCAAACAAGCATATGCATTAGCCTACAGCACCCTGCCCATACCACTCCTAAATAATCAAATACATAAGAATGAGACTCTCCCTCGGGTGTCTCTTAGTGAAAAGATACACCTGGGAGCCGGTGCTGTGGCGCATCAGGTTAAAGGCCTGGCCAGAAGCGTTGGCATCCCATATGGGAACTGGTTCTAGACCCGGCTGTTCCACTTCCAATCCAGCTCTCTGCTATGGCCTGGGAAGGCAGTAGAAGACGGCCCAAGTCCTTGAGCCCCTGCACCCACGTGGGAGACCCGAAAGAATCACCTGGCTCCTGGCTTCAGATTGGCCCAGCTCCAGCCATTGAGGCCATTTAGGGAGTGAACCAGCGGATGGAAGACCTCTCTCTCTGCCTCTGCAACTGTCTTAAAAAAAAAAAAAGAAAGAAAGAAAGAAAAGATATACCTGAAGAACAAGGTCTGGATTTAAATCTTGCTGTTTCATTAGCTGTTTGACATGTTTTCTCCGCTCTACCAGTTTCCGGATCTCTCTGGGCAAAATGCCCATTTCTAAGCCTGGATCTGGCAACTCAGGGATTTGTTCTTGTTCTCCATCCTGATAAACATAAAACAGAAATTTCAGACAAATCAAAAACTCTTGTGAAATGAATTTCTAAAATACCTGATTACATCTTAAAAAGTTACCCTGTTGTATATGTAAATGTCAAAAATGTATGCGTAGTATAGGTGTAGCTCATTTCACTGCACTTCACAAATACTTGCTCCCCCCCAAATCAAATACAAGGTCTGTGGTAACTGCACATCAAACAAGTCTATCAGCGTCATTCTTCCAACAACTCAGATGACAGTTAGCATTTTATGAGAGGCAGGGAGACAGAGAGCTCCTACCTATTGGTTCACTCTCCAAATACCCACAACTGCTGAGTCTAAAGCTGGGTATCAGGAATTTAATCCAGGTTTCCTACATGGGTTAAAGAAACCAAATATTTGAGTCACCACCTCTGTCTCCCCAGAGTCAGGAGCTGGAGCTGGAAATCAGGCTCAGGTATCCACGGTGGGATATAGGTGTCTTCACGACTGTCTTAAGTGCTAGGCTAAATGCCACCCACATGATCAAGTATTTTTAAATTAAGATATATACACCAGTTTTTTAGGTATAACGTTACTGCTTACTTCACAGACTACAGTATAATGTAAGCATAGCTTTCATATTTACTGAAAACAATAATATACCTTGTACGATTTGCTTTATTGCAATATTCACCATATGGCAGTGGTCTGGAACTACACCCACAATATCTCCAAGGTATGCTGAGAAGGTTGTAGAACAAGCCAACATTGTCCCCCTTCCTCCCAATTCTTTCAGCCTGTCACTCCCAGTATCTCCCACCCCTGCAGTTAGAAATTTAGATTTCATTTAAAGGAACGAATCACACATACTATCTTAACTTCAACAATATTCAGGAGCAACAGGTTTGGGGATGTTGTTTCTAAAATATAAACACCAGGGGCCAGTGTGTGGCACAGCAGGTTAAGCCCCAGCCTACAACACTGACATCCCATATCAGAGCTCCAATTGAGTCTCAGCTGCTTTGTTTCCGACCCAGGTCCCTCCTAATGCACCAGCGAAAGCAGCAGACAATGGCCCACATATTTGTGCCCCGGGAGACCCAGATGGAGTTCCAGGTTCCTAGCTTCAGCCTGGCCCAGCCTCAGCCACTACAGCCATCTTAGGAGTGAATCTCTCTCTGTATCTCTCCATCATTCCACCTTTCAAATGAATAAAATATTGTAAAAATATATAACAAAATATAAACACCAATAAAGATCTGTAGGATTACTAAAACAGTCCCAGCACTAAACTCCTGTTTTAAATAATTGGTATTACCAAACAAAATGCTACAGATTTTTTAAACCAGAAAGAATCATAGCAATTACTGTAAATGTTTAAACTAAAAATAAAAAGCTAAATATTAAATCAGCAAGCCTCTTTTAAAAGTTTGTAGCATATTTAAGTACACCATGACATTTCTAAAAATTAACACACATAGATTCTCTAGCATTTATACTACATTTTACCTATAAATTGCCCTGCGACCAGTGGAGGAAAAAAAACATTTAAGAAAAGCAACCAATAGCCTTTATTGTATGAAAGTTTCTATCAGGAAAAGGCAGAAAAAGCATTAGACCATTTTTCTCAAGCCTCTATTAATTCTATTAACAAGCTGCAAAGAAATGTCAGGCACATTTGCCATTTCAATGGATCAAAACTAAAAATAAACCTCATGGCTTAAAGTATGTCAAGCCAATGCCCTTTTATAACCCATCTTTTACAAAGTATCTGATTTTATAATGATCAATATCCTCAATAAACACTCTTACGATAGTAATAGGAACCAACTATTGTTTTCCAATAAAGCAGATGACAGCAAACCTATTAAAGAGGTCTTGGTATACATTCCAATTTATTTACGGCAACTATCAAAGTCAGATAAAAAGTAATGTGAAAAGATCTGGAGTAAGGAAATGTACAATCCGCTGCCAGTTCTACCACTACCATCCCTGTGACATCAAGTGTCTTGATAACAAAGAAGGCATTGCACACGAAATGCTACAGAATCTGTAGGTTGTAGCATGCCGAGTATTTCTTATGACCTCTGAGGTCCCTCCAAACTCTGAAATGATTCTTTTGTACATCCAGAATCCAAAACTGGAAAGCTCAAATAAAAAAAAATGGGGCAGAGAGGAGTCAGTGGACAATAGTAATTATCACAAGGCTGGCACAGTAGGAGGTCAGAGTCCAAAAAATACTAATTGAACACAGTCACTATCTTTGGGGACGTCTACCTGATACCTTCTCTGTAAAGTTATCGCCTTGCCTCACAGAAAAGTTCCATACTTAGCAGATTTGTACTCTAAACTTACTCTTGTGGTCACAGGTGATGGGACCAGGGTGCTCACTGACCCAGGTAAGCCTATCAGCTTCTCTCTTCTGGAAGTACAGAACTAGGACTGAAAAATAGTTCCCCAATGTGTGGTTGGAACTAAAAGGTAAATTCAGCAGCTGCAGAGCAAATAAACATCTGCCATATATAAAAAATAAAAAAGCAATAAAGAGGTAATAAACAAAATAAATGCATACTTTATCATTGTGTAATAAAAAGGAATGGAATATTAACATATGCTACAACACAGATGAATCCTGAAAACAGTATGCTTAAGGGAAACAAGATAGGTATCAAAGACTGCATATTGTATGGCTCCATTTATAAGAAACGTCCAGAATACAAACATCTATGCAGGCAGAAAGATTAGTGGTTTCCTAGAAATGGGAAGGATGAAGGGGTTGAGTTGAAGGAGGTGACAGCTAAAAGGTTTCTTTGGAGAATAATGAAAATGTCCTAAAACTGATTGTGGCGATGTTGCAAATTCCATGAACACACTAAATGCCACTGAACTTTACACTTTAATTAGGTGGATTGTGTGGCATGTGAATTATACCTCAATAAAGTTGTTTTAAAAAAGACACAGAACCAGTCTGAGTCTTTCTACCCAACCCTCTCCTTTTTTGACCACTAAGAAAAGATGTAATTAACCTATCATTTAAGAAGAAAAACCAGAATGCTAACCCCTTTGATTCTCTCTTCCTTCTTCAAGCAATTTTTTTAACAAGTGTGTAGGATTTTTATTCCAATTTGATTTGCATTCCAAAGGAAATTTTTAAATGGATTCATTTCTTTATTAAAAAATTGTGCCTTGATATCTTAATGCAAATTATAAAACATGGTAAATTTGTGTATCAAAATTGGGCTAGCTGCTTAGAGTGACAAGTTTAGAAATCACCATTTTCCACCTCCACACCAAGGTAACTATCTAGAGATCGGCCATGCAGTAACAGCAGGACAGCAGTGAGACTTGAGTAAATGCAAACAATGAAGAGCTGCTGCAGCCCCAGACCAGAAACAGCAACCACACCACCAAAACAAAGAGTCTTATCCAGTCTGTCATCCTTAATTTCTTACAAAACATTTTCCTTTGCCATCCCATTTCTGTGTGTGACCAAGTTTGCCTCCACTCCAGCTAACGACAGTCTCAGAGGTTCTGCCACTGGTACTGATTTCATCTAGCTCCTCTCCCAGGTCGAAATTCAGCTCCGTCTTCTCTTGTGCAATACTCCCCAATCACCACTGTGACCCCTTTCCAACTGATAATCACTGATGGTTGGGTCACATTTCCCACCTGTCTCATGGCAAAATCCATAAGGAGAGCCTCTGTGGACTCAAAGTTCTGCCTGTCCGTCGGCTCCCAGGCAGCAGAGAGCCTCTATCATTCTTGCCCTTTCCCCTACCACGGTAACTTCAAAAATAGTTAAGAGACCCAAGCGACACTTTTAACCTCAATTTTAAGTACCTCTTCCCTGCTGAATACAAACCTCTGTAACTTTCTGGGCCTCTGAAACAACTCTTTGCACTGTTGTAAAACAGATGTTAAATTCCTGAATAATGGAAGGATATAAACTGTTGAAGTCCAGAAGCAAAACGAATTTATCATAAAAACCTGTGAAAAAAAGTCACATCATGTCAAAGTCTGAAGGAAAGCATAACTGTCAAAACATCACAGCAGAGTACTATAGTACCAAGTAAATTAGAAACTGCACACTACCAGAGCTAAGGAGTACACAAAAGGGGAAAAAAGGGCCAACTAGCACTTCATAAACTGACTTGGACTAGAGGACAAAGCCAGACCACCAAAGAGGGATGAAAAGATGTCCTCTCTCCTTGGAACCAATGACCACCAGTCTTTTTCCACCAGCCCCCAAAGCACACCATCATCATGGGCAAACACTTCACATCAATTACTTTAGGGAGGTTTCATATGCATTTTTAAAAGAGTTCTTAAATTGTCTATCAAGAAGGCATTCTCTCCCACCTACTCTTCCATGCCCATCCCAAATAAAGCCCCAGTGAGTACTTATATACGTATTATATAAGTAGTTTTACAATCACACTTTCAAAGAGTAAAATGAGCAGCTTATTTATGCGTATACAGACCACGAAAAAATCAGACAAGACAGGTATATATAAATGTCAGCAGTGGAACGATTCACCTTTTTCACTTGCAAAAGGTGAACAGAAAGCTACTATATTGTTCTAGGACATTCACAATGAGTTATCTTCACTTTGAGAAGAAACCAAACAAAAGTAAATGTCCACTGTTAAAACAGTAATAACAATTGCTAACATATACTGACAGCTTACTCTGCATCTAGCACTCTACTAAACAATCACTTCTATTCACTTCTATTACTTTAAACCTTTGTGTGGTAGGTACTATTCTTATTTCCATTTTACAGAAGAGGAAACTGAGGCTTACAGAGGTTAAACAACAGGCAGCCCAAGATCACATAGCCAAAATTCAAATCCAGATGTACTTAACACAATGTACTACTGTTCCATTTCATTATAACTAATAATAAAATTGCTTTTGTCAAAAATAGCTCCTACTCAAGAGATCAGGTTGCTTGATAAAATTCACGTAATTTCTGCATAGCCATGTGAAAGCACTTAACACAACTGCTGAACCATACACCTGAACACGATTAAGAAAATTATTAGAAATGTTCTTTCTAGATCTGTACACTACAAAACACCTTCTTTGCCATTTATCACAATAGGGAAAAATTAAATTTCAATTTGGTGGCTGGTTACTGTTTGTACTGTTTAAACTTTGCTGTCCAACTGAACTGTCCCTGTTTCATTGGAAAGAGGCAGAGCCCACCCTCACAGGGTAAATGAAGACAAAGGTGCCCCTCCCACAGGACAAACAACTGTCCATACACTGAACCAGTATTAGGCAAACAACGTGTGACCAAATCCAGCCTATCGTCTGTTTTTGTAGCATCCATGAGGTAAGAAGTTTTTTACATTTTAGAATACTTTGAAAAAGTCAACAGATTAGTATTTCATGATACAGGACAGCCATATGAAATTTAAGCTTCAATGTGCATAAAAATTTTTATTGGAAAATAGCAAAAAAAATTAATTCCATGTCACATGTCACATGCCTGGCAAAAAACTTTCACAGGATAAAGTCAATAAGAGACCTATTTGCTGACCTAGAAGCTTTAATTCTAGTCTCTCAAGACAAGCTATAGGTTAGGAAATTCCACTCATGGGCCAGTGTTGTGGCGTAGGAAGTCAAGCCTCTGCCCACGGTGCCAGCATCCCATATGGACACAGGTTCGAGACCTGGCTGATCTAGTTCCAATCCAGATCCCTGCTGATATGCGTGGGAAGCAGTGGCAGACGGCCGAAGTGCTTGGGCCCCTGCACCTGCAAGAGAGACCCAGAGGACGCTCCTGGCTCCTGGTTCCTGGCTTTGGCCTGGCCCAGCCACAGCCATAGCCATAGCAGCCATTTGGGGAGTAAACCAGCAGATGGGAGATCTCTGTCTGTAACTCTGCCTTTCAAATAATTAAAAAAGAAAAAAAAGCCATTCCATAACACCAGTGGATAACCAGTCCCTTGCCCAGGCTTACCAACTTTGGGGTCCAAGACCAAACCTCCAGCATAAGCTGCTTTCCTACGTCCTTTCTTGTATTTATCAGTGTCTCCATCCATTTCATCTTCATCACCCTAATACCAAATGGAAATATAACTTTACCAGCCTGTAACTAATCAACTAACTTAGAAATTTAACATTCTAACATGTGCAGTACTCAATATTAGCAAACATTACTTACTTATCATTAGTGGTCCTACATGTAGAGAATGGCAGTTATTATAATGTTTATGAGTCCAAATAAGTGCCAAGCATATTAACTTCCTGAACAAATATACTGTGTCTCTGAGCTAAAAAAATACACAAATTCTATTTTTAATATTGCTGAATTCAGGCCGGCGCTGCGGCTCAATGGGCTAATCCTCCACCTGCAGCGCTGGCACACCGGGTTCTAGTCCTGGTCGGGGTGCCGGATTCTGTCCTGATTGCTCCTCTTCCAGGCCAGCTCTCTGCTGTGGCCCGGGAGTGCAGTGGAGGATGGCCCAAGTGCTTGGGCCCTGCACCCCATGGGAGACCAGGAGAAGCACCTGGCTCCTGCCATCGGATCAGCGCGGTGCGCCGTCCACAGCAGCCATTGGAGGGTGAACCAATGGCAAAGGAAGACCTTTCTCTCTCTCTCTCTCACTGTCCACCCTGCCTGTCAAAAAAAAAAAAAAAAAAAAGCTATGCCTTTAAAAAAAATTGCTGAATTCATAAAAATTCCACGTTAAAAACCAATGAATCAGAGCCAGTGCTGTGGCGTAAGAGGCTAAGCCTCCACCAGCATCCCAGCCAGTTCAAATCCTGGCTGCTCCTCTTCTGATCTAGCTCTCAGCTTATGGCCTGAGTAAGCAGTGGAAGATGGCCCAAGTGCACCTTGGGCCCTTGCACCCACAGGGGGGAACCAGAAGAAGCTCTTGGCTCCTTGCTTCAGATTAGCCCAGCTCCGGCAGTTGCAGCTATTTGGGAAGTGAACCAGAAGATGGAAGACCTCTCTCTCTATCTTTCTCTGTCTGTAACTCTGCCTCTCAAACCAACATAAAAAAAAATTTTTTTTAAATTCAATGAATCATTAAAATAACTTCATATTACATAAAATTTGACATTTTGAAAGAATCGTATTAAATTCATTAACATCATAAAGGAAAAACATATATTTCATGTATTCTCATTATTAATATTGATACCTTAAAATAAGTATACCCATATACTGAATATCTATTCCCAAGTAGTTTATTAATGATCAACATGCAACACTCCAGAAGTTAAATTCCACTAAATTAATATTCCCTATACCAATCCTGATAATGTACCTAAAATAACCAAATGGACAAACCCAAATCACATTCTAACACTCAGTTCCCATTACAAATCCATTTTTATCAGTGCTGATAAAACAGTAGTTAAAATAGGTTTCAGTTTCAATGTCATAGAGATCACTTCAGAAACCTGACAATGGTGACCTTAATAATAGTACAAATTCAACAAAAAAGTAAAGGAAAGGAAAGTTTAAGGAAGTAAAAGATTTTACTGGCATTTAATTTTGGGTGGAGCTAAGATGGCAAAATACTTTCCATGTATGGTCATCCATCAAGGAACATGACATTCCGCAAATAATTTTGCATGTATAGAGAAAAGTGAAGAAGGAAATGCTCACATAAATCCAACAGAAGAATCACGACAGAGTGTTTACAGTGCACAGGAGAATAATTATTTTGGATGCAGTTGTTATCACAGCCAGGAAAAAAGCTACCCAGGTAATATAAAGAATCTTAAGAAAAGGTGTAAGAGTATACAATTTTGGACCCACCAGTTTTTGCTGAGGCTTTCTGAAAATCTGCTTGTCAGGCACAATATAGTTGTTTTCATAAAACGCATGAAGCAACAAGAACTCATTACGCTCAGATCGTCCACCCATCAGTGTCCTGGACTGTAAAACAGAATTGCATTTTAAAACTGGAGCTCAAAACCACAACAAACAACACCAACTCTGAGTTGTTAATCACAGTACCTCCTTCTAAACTATTCTAAAAACAAGGGTTTTTTTTTTTTTTGAAAAAGGTACTAAATTATGTCTGAAATTTTCCTCAAACACTATAGTTAAGAGACAAAGAGAACTTAAAATATTGATAACTTGGCTATTTCTCTACCCTTAAAAGGACCATTCACCAGACAGACACATCCAGATGTTAGAGAGATCATCCTTATGTTCGCCCAAATTTCAACACTGCACCTGGCATTCCTCCCCTTCTCACAAGCAGTTCTTCCTTTTACAAAAGAAGCCCAGCTTTCAGAATCCAAGTTACTCATTTTATAAGCATGCATTTAGACTCATTATCATATAACAACTACCCCAAGCAAACACTGAATCCAACAGGAAATGCTTTTTTCCCCTTCTGAGTTAAATTTACCATAACGTTCCCGGCGATGTTAGTGATCTGCAATGCTAATGGAAGAACATTTAGCTCACACATAATCTGCAAAATGAACTTGGCATCTTTCCAGGTGTGCTCCAACAGGTACAACAGATGAGAAGGTTCACTGTACAAAAAAGGTAAGAATGAAACAGAATCAAGTAATTAAAAGAAACAATGACTATAATCAGAACCTCATAAAATATAGCAAGGAATTTTTGTTGTAAGTAACTTCAGAGCAATGGCACTTCTGCTTTGGAAATAATTTAAAATGACGTAGTTATGTAACTGTAAGTTCGTTCACACCACTGATCCTAATGCCCTTCTTGAGAATACACAAAAAAATCCCATAATGGTAAAATGAAGTTATATGCTAACAACAAACCAGAATCTACCTAGATCCTTTAATTCATTCTAATAAGTACATTATGCTTACTATGAGCCAGGCACTGGCTGTAACCACGACAGACAAAAAGACAAAAATTCTCATCCTCATGGAGTCCATATCCTCATTAAGGAGACAGACTATAAAAAAGACAAATAAATTAAACATACATGTGCTAAAGAGAAACAGTTAAGAAGCAAAAGGAATATTAAGTATCAGGAGGAGAGACTGAAACTTTCCTTAAAAAATGGAGGAAGACTTCACTTAGAGTAAAGACACTGAAGAGAGGGAGCAAGGTTTACAGATGGGTATTGGAGGGAAGAGCATTCCAGGCAGATCGAACAGCATATTCAAGGCCTTCACTGAAGAGCCGGCGCCACAGCTCACTAGATTAACCCTCTACCTACGGCGCCGGCACTCTGGGTTCTAGTCCCTGTTGGGGCACCGGATTCTGTCCCGGTTGCTCCTCTTCCAGGCCAGCTCTCTGCTGTGGTCCGGGAGTGCAGTGGAGGATGGCCCAAGTGCTTGGGCCCTGCACCCCATGGGAGACCAGGAGAAGCACCTGGCTTCTGGCTTCGGATCGGCACAGTGCGCTGGCTGTGGTGGCCATTTGGGGGTGAACCAATGGAAGGAAGACCTTTCTCTCTGTCTCTCTCTCCCTGTCTAACTCTGCCTGTCAAAAAAAGTAATTAATTAATTTTAAATAAAGGCCTTCACTGGGTGCAAACCGGGCAAATTCAAGGAGCAATATAGTTGTATTAGAGACAATGATAAAGAAAGCTGTAAAAGAACAAGAGTTAATGATATAGAGACACTGTATAGGATCCTGCAGATAAAAGAGTACCATATCTGACTCAACTTTAGCAAGATAATTCCAGTCAGACCACAAGGGGGCAAGGACAAAAGCAAGCAGATCAGTAGAAAAAAAATGCTATAATCCTGGGAAAAGAGGATGATGGCTTGGCAGGGTGGGTCCAATGGAGGCAGAAATGGTCATATCTAAATGTATCTGGAAGCCACAGCTGACAGGATCCTCCCCCAACAGAGCTAACACTGGACGTGAGAGAGGAATCAAGCATGTCTTTGAGGCTTTGGACAGAGGAAGACTTTGGAGGTTTCCGGCAGTAATGGAAAAAAAAGATTTGCTATTAATTTAATAAGGAAAGACTAGAGGAAAAACCTAGGGGTGAAGATCAGGAGGTCAGTTTTCAAAAAGCTGGAGGCTCATATTAGACATCAAGCACAACAGGCACGGGGGACCCTTGACTCTGGAATTCAGGGGTGGGAGTGTCTAAGGTGAATACGAGCAGATGAGTGGCATCAGTCCCCATGTGGAAATGAATCTCTTAAGGCTCAAGGAGATCACCTAGAGATAAACATAGCCCAGGGGCCAGCGCCGTAGCATAGCGGATAAAGCCTCCACCTGCAATGCCGGCATCCCATATGGGCGCCAGTTCGAGTACCAGCTGCTTCACTTGCAATCCAGCTCTGTGCCATGGCCTGGGAAAGCAATAGAAGATGGCCCAAGCACTTAGGCCCCTGCACCTGCATGGGAGACCCAGAAGAAGCTCCTGGCTCCTGGCTTTGGATCTTCTCAGCTCTGGCCCTTGCGGCCATCTGGGGAGTGAACCAGCAAATGGAAGACCTCTCTCTCTCTCTCTCTCTCTCTCTCTCTGTCTGCTTCGCCTTCTCTGTGTAACTCTGACTTTCAAATAAATAAATAAATCTTAAAATAAAAAAAACATAGCCCAGAAAAGAACAGTAATCCAAGGACTCAGGATGGACAAATGGGCAGAAAAGAATTGGGGCGGGCGGGCAGGGTGATGGCATTGTGGCACAGTGGGTTAAGCAACCACTTGCAATGCTGGCATCCCACATGGACGCTGGTTGAAGTATCAGGCTGTTCCACTTCTGACCCAGCTCCCTCTAATGCGCCTGGGAAAGCACTGAAAAGTGGCCCAAATGCTTGGGCCCCTGCCCCCCACATGTGAAACCCAGATGAAGTTATAGGTTCCTGACTTCAGCCTGGTACACCCAGCCATCGCAGTCATTTGGGGAGTGAACCAACAGATAGAAGATTTCTCTCGTGTACTCTCTCTTTCTCTCCCCCTGCCTCTCCCTCTCTCTAACTCTGCCTTTCCAATAAATAAATGTATCTCTTTTAAAAATGACCAGAGGGTAGGAAAAAACCTTATTTAAGAAATAAACAGGTGGGGCCGGCACTGTGGCATAGCAGGTAAAGCCTCCACCTGCAGTGCCAGCATCCCATACGGGCACTGGTTCAGGTCCCGCTGCTCCACTATCGATCCAGCTCTCTGCTATGGCCTGGGAAAGCAGCAGAAGATGGCCCAGGTCCTTGGGCCCCCTGCACCCATAAGGAAGACCCAGAAGAAGCTCCAGGCTCCTGGCTTCGGATCGGTGCAGCTCCGGCCATTGCGGCCAACTAGGGAGTGAACCAGCAGATGGAAGACCCACCCCCCACCCCCCGTCTCTCCTTGTCTCTCTGTGAAACTCTTTCAAATAAATAAATAAATCTTTTAAAAAAAGAAATAAGCAGACAATATCTCTAAATAAGTTAATGATAGCTCAGTTTTTATATTTCTAAAATAGCTACACTAATTCCTGAAAGAATGAATTGAAGATCAAAATCTAAACTTCCTACCGATTTCTAAACTACAATTGGTAGTGTTAAGACAGGTAAGGGAAATAGAGATAAACTGATCAAATTAAGTAACTAAAGTGGAAAACTAGCTCAAATTATTAAAGTAATGGAGATGGTGGTTCTGACATGCAGACAGGCAACTTCCCATCCATACCAGCCCTGGCTGTGCCACTGCAGCCTAATGATGGTACTGGCATCCTGCATTTGTTGATTTCAAGACAAAAAAATTCTGAAGAATCTAGGATCATACCTATACATATTTTGTACATTTTCCATTGGAATCACAGTTCTTTCAGTTTTCAGAATCTGTTGAACAAGTTCGGACAAATGGTAGCTTTTACAACGAATCAATTCCTTTGCTGAAATTTCCACATCACAGATCATTCGGCCACAGGTAGCATTTCTTTCACCAAATCCACTCCGGCCCTATGAGGTGGGGACAAAAAGCAAATCCCATGAACGAGGATACACTGTGAACATTTCATTCTAACCTATTTTGAAGCTGGCCAGTAATAAAACTCTCATTCTATTTATCAATCAAATATTTATTGACATTTACTATATATATGAAAATTATCAAAGCTCTAAGAACAGAGCAGTTAACAATTTCTGGCCCTGCTTGAAATACACAATAAAAAACAGGAGTCGGGGCCAGTGCTGTGTCGTAGTAAGTTAAGCTTCTGCTTGCAGTGCTGGCATCCTATATGGGTGCTGGTTAGAATACCAGCTGCTCCACTTCCAATCCAGCTCTCTGCTAATGCACCCAGGAAAGGAACGGAAGATGGCCCAAATGCTTGGGTACCTGCACCCACTTGGGAGACCCAGAAGAAGCTCCTGGCTCCTGGCTTCAGATAGGCCTAGCTCCAGCCGTTGTGGCCATTTGGGGAGTGAACCAGTGAATGGAAGACCTCTCTATCACTCCCCCTCCACCCCATAATTCCACCTCTACAATAGAGAAATAAATTAAAAAAAAAACACGGAGTGGGTGTTCAGTCTAGTGGTAAAGATGCCCGTATCCATAGCAGACTGCCTGTGTTTGATTTCTGGCTCTGGCTCATGACTCCACCTTCCTGCTAATACAGACTCCGGAGTGATTATACAAGCAACAGGGTTCCCACCAATCATGTAGGGTTTACCAGGGCAAGCAGGTTTTAACACAGTGAGCAGGGTAGACCTACTGAGGAGATACCATATAAAGAAAATTTTGAAAGGAAGAAGGAGTTAACTAGGCAAGTGTTCTGATGAAATGTTAATAATGACTCTACCATATTAAAGAATGACTAGGAAAAGAAGCAAAGAGCAGTGGCCCCAACTCTGCTCTGTAACAGTGGAATCCTCTAGACAACATTATGAAAGGTATAGGGTCCTAAGATTTCTGATGGGCCATCATAACCATTTTATTTACAAGCTTTAAATAAAATAAGATTTTAAGCACCAAACAGTAGCAGGTTAAGGAAAAAGGCTCAAAAACCATCCAAGCCTCCCTACACGAAGCCAGCAGGCAGAATGAAAAAATACATGGGCTTTAAGGAAATGAGACAGGTCTGGGTTTAAATCTCAGTTCTTTCCCTCCCCAGTTATATAATCTTGATCAAATTCTGTTGTCCCCATGAGAATGGGGTTATTGTGCAAGGTAAGTAACACAAAAAGTACATAACCCACTGTCTTAAGACATTCAACATCAACTCCCTTTGATTCTTACCAAGTAACACGCAATTATTTCTGAACCCTGCAACCTTTCCCTAAAAGATATCACTAAGGGAAAGAATGCTGTAAGGGAATGCAAAATGGAAGTGAACATAATATGTATGTGTCATCATCTTGTTGTTTAACCACAGATTTTAAAAACTACTAGTGGCTTTTGCACATAAATTGCTGGGCTCAAAGGAAAAGATGTTTGGTGCAAAAGTTAAAATGTACTGAAATTTCTATCACAAGGCAATGAATTCCTTGGGGGCCAGCACTGTGGCAATGAATTCCTGTTTTAAAAATTAGAATGTGTTCCCCATTGGGTACCCTACATAAAAACACCAAATAAAAAATAAGATTCTGAAAATTATAATTACCCCAAGCTTTGGCATGCTGAATCGCTTCAGTCGACCTATCTTGGACCAGTGAGGAACTTTGCACATGTTAATTCTCTGCAGTAGTACTTCCAGATCAAACCCATAAATATTATGACCCTAGTCAGAAAAAGAAGGCAGCCAATAATGTTACAACAAACGCAAATTAGAGAATTTATCTTCATATGCAAAGAATCTCTTTGCCCTTTCTTTATCTGGTCTCTAATTGAAGACATCATGAGCTTACCTCCGATTAGGGGTCTTTTCTTCTTGAGGAATTTATTCATCAGTAGCATTCATTAGCTTTGACATTAACAAGGCTGCTAAGCAGATTGCTGGAATAAACTTTATTTCATCCTAATTGATGCAAGGCTCATATGATGTCTTTTAATTTGCAGCTCATGCCTCACAGGCTCTGAGGCAAATGCAAATTTTAATGTACCATAATTTTTATGTTATCAGTAAAAGCTATATTCAAACAATTTCATTTTACTACCTTAAAAACTGAGAACTTGTCTGTGTTATATAACAGATTATCAACGTCTTGGAAAACTCATGAATGCACTTAGTTTCTTCTTTAAAAACTGAGTTCAATACCACTGAGTTAGAACCTTAATTGGTGTGCAACAAAATAAATACATATCATTAAATAGGTCAAATAAGAAACTTCAACAAAACAAAGAAATAAAACTGAAATGCATCTCAAAAATGCAACCAGATTTTTCCTATCTAAAATGATAATTCCCAATAAAAATAGAAATTAACATGGTTCATATGCCTGTTTACTAAAAATTAATCAAATTTGGAAATAATTCAGATCAATAAATAGATTTACTTGTAATCAGTTTTATTAAAAATAGATACCACTAGAGATACATGGAGAATGATAGATGCCAGAGGCTGTTGAGAATGGGAGTCAGTGAGTACAGAGGTTTCATTTTATACAATAAGTTACAAAGATGGGAGGTGGTAATGGCTGCACTTAAAAATGGTCAAGATGATCAATTTTGTTACACGTATTTTATCACTATATATATGTATGTATATATTTATGGCAGTTTTTTTCTATTAAAAGACTCAGAGGACTTGAGAAAGTCTCATTTCCAAACTCCGCCTGGAATCAAGGACCCAATCCCATGTCAGGAATCCATCTTCTACCTGCATTTCTCATCCACATACTTGGCTCTAATTCTGTAAGCTAGATCAAGTATCCAAGCTCCCTGACATCTCCTTGGAGTCCAAAATATTGTTACTGGAGTCTGGGTGAGTGCCTCACGCTGATTTAGAGCACCATATTACAGCACTGTAGACAGAATCTTGGTGCTTTAGAGATGGGTCCTGAAATCTCATAAGGGAAGCAGAACACAGTTATAATCCAGACTCTCAGGATGTCAGTTTTACCACTGCCACAGAGGGTACCCAGGAGTAAACATGAACTTGGAGAAGAATACGGCAAACATTTTATAAAACTTCAATGTAAAGAAATTACTGGTATAACATTTAATATATTTACAGCTTACCTGCCTCCAAAAAAATCCCCAAAACACAATACAATTTGATTGATCTATTAGCCCAGAAATAAGACAGTAGGAGAAATATCTATCAAGGAGTTACACACTAAGGCCAGAGGATACACAAAAGCAAAATGTTGTTGGAGTAGGTATTTGGCATTAACAGTTAAGACACTGCTTGGGACACCCACAATCCATAAGATGGGGTACCTGAGTTCAAGTCTTGTTTCCGCTCTCAATTCCAGCTTCTTGCTAAAATACACCCTGGGAGGCAGCCGGTGAACATGCAAGGAGTTGGGCCCTTGCCAAGCCAACAGGAGACCCAGAATGAGTTCCAGGCTCCTGGCTCCAGCCTTGCCCAGCCCTAGCTGTTGTGGGTATTTGGAGAGTGAACCAATAGATGGGACATCTCCCTCTGTCAAATAAAGTTTTAAAAAGAAAAATGTTGCTTTATGACTCTGAGGAACTGGAGCTAAAAACAACTCAATGAATTATTATCAGCTTTCACTAGTGGGAACATACTAGACTGTCAAGAGAAAAAATTCCTATGCCTGAACTGTCAAAGCAGTATGTCATAGAGATCGATCATGCTCACAAAATTAAAATACTTAGTTTTGGGACTGGCACTATGGCACAGCGGGTAAAACTGCCGCCTTCAGTGCCAGCATCCCATTGGGTACCAGCTGAAGTCCTGGCTGCTCCACTTCCAATCCAGCTCTCCACTATGGCCTGGGAAAGCAGTAGAAGATGGCCCAAGTCCTTAGGCCCCTGCACCCATGTGGGAGACCCAGAAAAACCTCCTGGCTCCAGATCAGCCCAGCTCTAGCTATTGGGGCCATTTGGGGAATGAACCAGCAGATGGAAGACCTTCTCTCTCTGTCTTTCAAATAAATAATCTTTAAAACAAATACTTAGTTTTGTGATTTGTACTCATCCAAGGGAATTAACTCCCATGACCACTATATAACTGGGCCATTAAGCCAAAAAGTAGTTTGAAGATACTACCAGTTTACACAAGTTTCCTTACTTATGTGCTTTCTATTAGAGAAAAAACTATTTGGAGTGGGCTGAGTTTTTTTCCCCTTTCATCAGCAGAAAGTATGGCAATTCCAACATGTCCATAGGGTCACTTCACTCTGAAAAAATACTCTGCTTCTCAAAAGTACCAATAAAGTCACACTGAAAGAACTTAAGAAATGAAGAGCTTCCCCGACACGTGATCAAACATCTACTCACCACAATGATATCAGGATCAATTTTGTGAACTTTTGCAAGGAAAAAACCCAGCAGTGTTCTTTCTGTTGCGGCAACCTCAACCTTCACATTCTGTTAAATAAGAACATTCCAGTCACTGACTGTACTCTCAAGTATTGTACCTTGGTTTGCTGTTCAACCAAGGGAAGACTAGTTAGGGTTAAAAGAAACTTATCCATTTCAAACCTAAATGCAGCAATGAAATTCCTGATTCTAGGTTTTATGGTAATAATTGTGCAAAGTCTCTGAGGAGCTCATTCTAGTAATAAGCATGTGAATAAAGCAAAAATTTTTAAGTGCTAAGCAACATCAAGTGCAGACATGTCCCTCCACAGGGACATTCTTGAGCATCTGGACAGATTTTACAGCTCATAAATCAGACTACCTATCAAAAACATTACTTATTTTCCTATATAATCCCTGGTAGACTTCACTGTTTATGTATTTATCAGGCAAAGAAATCTCAAAGACTGTACAAAATAATCTCAAATAGTGGTATAAGAAAAAATAACAAACTAGACTAAAAACAAACACATGTTAAGAATTACAAGTGCTTTAAATATAAACGAAACCTATCTTTACATAAAAGGCTTTCACTTGGAATACTGAATACAAATGAGGTATTTAAAAGAATGATTCTAATTTTTTAAAAAATCTCTTAAAATGGATGTTGATAGGTATATGTTTTTTTTCTTTTTTTAAGTAGAAAAGACTCTATTTTAGGAGACAGAACGGAGAAAATAGAGACCAGGGGTTCACCCTCCAGGGCAGTGGGCAGGCTTTCCAGCTTTATGTTTTCTACAACCAGCTCTGTTTTTAAAAAGGCCAGTTTTACTCTAATAGAATTTTCCAATTCAGAGCATTTCATAAATCACAGACGAGCCTAATAGTCTCCCCCTCAACCACTGGACTTCTCAAGCCAATTTAAAATAAAATATATGGAACCTGACAAGATGGCTAATTTTTAAAATTTTTTTCAAGTAAGGACATTAAAAAATAAACCTACAAATTAATCAACACCATCATTTTATAAAAGATATGACATACTCTCCCCCACAAAAGAAATTCATATGACTGAATAAATTTACCTTTGTGAAAAACACCATACATCATTCTAGGCAACCCCCATACCCACCCCCGGATTTTTTTTATTAACCACTCATGAAAATTACTTCATGGAACAAACTGGGAGTTTAGCAGTCACTCACCAATGTTGGTCTGTCCATGTGAACATTGCCAATACAGGGCCCTGTAACATTCACAGTATTCCCAATTTCACTGGGCTTCCTTCATGGTGGGGAGGGTTCTACCCAACACTGTTCCCAAAGCAGGAATCATGTGATCATACATTTTGGAAAAGCTTCCAAATGAGGAATCTGAGGGAGGGTTTGTGCCTATTCATCTGTAAAATCCTATTGCTTTTAGGTGGTAAAACACTTAAACAAGGCTAAATAATATTTCTAGTTTTATATTTCTAACACATTTTAATGAGTTAATGCCATAGTCCAATCCAGCAGAACAGACCTACTAAATAATAGTCTGTTTATACTAGTCCATACCACCCTCCTATTTTCTCTCTTTACAAATAAATAGGTGTTTCATATTTAAAAGAAATAAATAGTTAAGTTCTTTACCTTTTCCTTAATGACTTCTGTGAAAGCATATGGGAAAATACAGTCCTTTGGTTTAGACACAACTATAAGAAGGAAAAAATAAAGATTTTAACATATATTTCAAGCACATTTTGACTGAATATTTTAGAATGGTAAATTGTCTTAAATGTAAATAAATCCCCTCCAATTCCTAGATTTAAGAGGATCAAGTATTTCCATTGGTCATGTTGTTAGACCTCAAAAGACTAGCCAAGCACATAAACCTATATCCCTACAATTGTTAAAAATGCTTTGATGGGGCCTGGCATTGTGGTATAGCAGGTAAAGCTGCCACCTGCAATGCAGGCATTCCATGTCGGTGCCGGTTCATGTCCCAGATGCTCCATTTCTAATCCAGCTCCCTGCTAATGGCCTGGGAAAAATCAACAGAAGATGGCCCAAGTGCATGGGCTCCTGCCACCCACATGGGAGACCCAGAAAAAACTCTTAGCTGCTACTTGCCCCAGCCCTAGTGTGTGCAGCCAGCTAGGGAACAAACCAGCAGATGGAAGACTGCTTGCGTGTTCGCTCTCGCTGTGTGTGTGTGTGTATGTGTGTGTGTCTGTCTCCCTTTCTCTCCGTAACTCTTTCAAATAAATAAATAAACATATTTTCAAAAACTCTTTGATGAAACACTTTTTATCTACTGAAGTCAAAATGGAGAATTTCTAAAAGGAAATTCCCTCATCAGCAAAGCCTCTACCAGCATTCTTTGGAGGAACTCAATTCAACTTTCTCCAAGTTCAAAAAGCTTTTAAAGATGACCAGTTTCCCCGACATACTGAACCGCTATTTGTAAAGGCACAGAGAAAATAAACATATGCATGCTGAAAGGAGCTAACGACCGCTCTCTTCCAGATATTTTCCAAAGTATTCTCATCATCATTCTTGTTCTGTGTTCCTAATAGTCAAGAAACCAAACAAAAGACGCTACTAAACCTAATCTCTAGTTCTGGGCTGAAAAAGACCTTAGGGAACGTAATAAATCAACAGTACTATTCCCTCTCCAAAGCACTGTTTTAACAACAAAATGCTTACTTAATGGCCAAACTCTAAAGACAAAGTATGTCAGAATATTTCTTGAAGACAAAAAAACACACGTAGGATTCTGTGGAATAATTCCACCCACCAAATTTTATGTATCACACAAACCAACTCCAATCTCCTCCCAAATATAAGTGGGCTTCAGGAACTTCATGGAAAATGAAATTAAAAGATCATTTTGGTTGAAAAAATTTTGAAACTGACACATGTATTTTCATAGTACACATTTTCCCATAAACCTCCTGAAGACCCCAGCTAGGCAAACATGCATTTGTTCCTTTATTCCTAAGCATGGTGCCTCGTCACACAGCAAACTCTGGCCAGGCTCCTAAACTGGCTTCACGGATGACACAGAAAATCGTCAAAGCCTAACTCTGACATAGAAAAACTACTCAGCCCCACGAGTGAGTACTGGAATCGAAAAATGATGTAGAACTAGCGCAGGAATGTGCTCCCAGAACAAAACAGACCAGCTGAAATGGAGACAACCAATCCAAAACAACTTGGTTTACACGACTGAAAAAAACCTTAAGCAACATGCTTGCACTACTCTTGAAAACAATTTTTGAAAACCAAGTTACTGATTTAACAGCTGGAGGAAAAAAGAAGAAAATGCAAATCAAGCCGTTAGTGAACCAGCTTAAAAAAACACGTACCACAGAAGTGTGACTGGAAGGGGGGCTGTGGGGGCGCCTTATCCAGGGCAAAACTGTGATGGACCAAAGCGGCCACAGCGATAATCTGCAAAGCAAGCCAGAAAAGGATCACAGGGCAGATGCCCACAATGGATTCTGCATTCTCCCCCCAATCCACCAACAAAATAAAAAGTATACATTTTAGTACTCAAGAACACTTGTAACTATTTACTATGTAAATAGTTAAGCAAATTACAAAAGACAATAAAATTAACTCACATATATACCCATCATCCAGTTTCAACTACCAAATTTACCTATGCCAAACCCACTTCCTGTGTCCCCTCAGAGTATTCTGAAACAAAATCTAGAAGTATAATTTTATCAGGAAATAATTGAGCATGAATCTCTTAAATAGCAGTTTTCAACCTTGGCACTATTGACATCTTGGGCCTAATAATTCTTTGCTGTGCGGCTGTCCTATGCACTGTAGATTATCTAGCAGCATCCCTGGCCTCTATCCACCAGAGGCCAGCAGTACCATACCCCAGGCCCCAGGCCGTGATCATGAAACAGTCTCCAAACATTGCCAAAATCTCACCCAGTTGAAAACAATCCCTCCAAACGGTAAGGCTTTTAAAAATGAAATCATAATACAAGTAGTAACTCTTTAAAATCATTAAATATCCAGGCAAAATTTAAGTTTTCATGCTTTCCAAATTATCTACATTTAATTACCAAATAAAGCCTACACTTTACAAATGGCTAATATGTAAAACTACAGGTACAATCCTGCCCCATGTGCCATTTCCGTGAAATTGCAATTTGCTGAAGATACTGAGTCGCTTGTCCTACAGAATGGCTCAGAATATGGATCTTACAGATTTTATCCTAACAATGTCATTTAACATGTCCTTTTTTCTCTGTACTGCCTGTAAATTCACACTTGGACCTAAAGGCTTGATCAAAATCAGGTTCCAATTTTGGCAAGAATACTCTGGAGGTGCTACTGATTACCTCTCTCAGAAGGCACAGGCACATAATGTCTACTTATCTCTAGTTCGGTGATATTAGCAGTCACTAGTGACCATTACCTAAATTCATTATTTGAGTGGGGGTTGAAAAACTGTAATGGCCGGTGCCACGGCTCACTTGGCTAATCCTCCACCTGCAGCGCCGGCACACTGGGTTCTAGTCCCTGTTGGGGCACCGGATTCTGTCCCGGTTGCTCCTCTTCCAGGCCAGCTCTCTGCTGTGGCCTGGGAAGGCAGTGGAGGATGGCCCAAGTGCTTGGGCCCTGCACCCACATGGGAGACCAGGAGGAAGCACCTAGCTCCTGGCTTCGGATCGGTGCAGTGCCAGCCGTAACGGCCATTTGGGGTGTAAATCAACGGAAGGAAGACCTTTCTCTCTGTCTCTCTCTCTCACTGTCTAACTCTGCCTGTCAAAAAAAAAAAAAAGAAAAACTGTAATACTCCATTTTCCCATGATCATTTCTTAGCAGGAAACCTTCCACAATGAGAAACTTCCATCAAGCAATTATTTGGTTACAGAGAGGTAGAGTATGCATTCAGAAAACTGAGGAAAATTCTCCATTTACCCAATTTTCAAAATAATCGTTGGTTCCCTAGCTTCCCTCACAAGTGACTCATGTGGCAGTGTCATTACTGACAGTATTAAGAACACATGGATTTGAGATATTTCCATCTGCAGTTTTTCTTCTAATAATCACATTCCCCCAATTTTGGCCAGAAGTTTCCAGAGTCCTTCAGACATAACTGCAGTACATGTTAATATCATCTTGCTTTCTAATGTAACGACATGTTCCAGACTTATCTCAGACACTTCCTGCCCTGCATCAGCCATTTCTCCTCAGAATCCTATGTGCTTTATTTGGAAACAGTAGACGGAAACCTCACTCTGGGCACTAGGAGATGAATACTTCTTTAAACTAAGTACTAATTAAATCATTTCCAAACATTTAACAATTGCCTCTGGTCATGTACTCTATTCTTTTAGCTTTCTCTAGTGTTCATCTTTTTTTCTTTTTAAGATTTATTTATTCATCTGAAAATCAGAGTTACAGAGAGAGAGAGAGAGAGACCAATCTTTCATCTACTCATTTACTCCTCAGATGGCCACAATGGCCAGGGCTGGGCCAGACCAAAGCCAGGAGCCAAGAGCTTCATCTAGGTCTTCTACCTGAGTGGCAGGAGCCCAAGCACTTGGGCCATCTTCTGCTACTTTTCCCAGACCGTTACCAAGGTGTTGGATTGTAAGTGGAACAGCCGGGGCTTGAACCAGTGCCCATTAGGGATGCTGATATCGCAGCTGGCAGCTTTACATGCTATGCCACAGTGCCAGCCCTCATCTACTCTAATAACAATTATTAAAATATCAAATCACATGGTAAAAGTAAAGCACTGAAAACACTGCTAAAATGCCATTTAAAAGACCCCCACCAAGGTCAAAAGGCCTTAGAAAATTTAAAGAAGCTCTCACTGACCAAAGCGATATCGATGCTGACATTTATATATATAGATGCCAGCATCGTGGCATGGCAGGTTAAGCAGCCAGTATCTTACATGGGCTCCGGCTCAAACCCCGGGCTGCCCCACTTCCAATCCAACTCCCTGCTAATGTGCCTGGGAAAGCAGCAGAAGTGCGTGGCTCTCCACCCACACAGGAGACCTGGATGAAGTTCCTGGCTCCTGCCTTCAGTCTGGCCCAGCTCCAGCTATTGCAGCCATTTGGGGAGTAAAACAGCGGATGGAAGATCTCTCTCTCTGTAACCCTGTCTTTGAAATAAATAAAACAATCTTTTTTTAAAAAAGTAACGATGAATGCAATAGACTTAAACAAGCTAAAATATATACATATATATAAAACTCTCATGCTCATAGTGATATTCCATAGAAAAGGAAGTAAAAAAAGTAACAAAGTCTCATCTCCACTGCACGTAATGTAGGCCAACTTCCTACTCAAAAAATATGCAATGAGGGACCAGTGCTGTGGCACAATAGGTTAAAGCCCTGGCCTGCAGAGCTGGCATCCCATATGGGTGCCAGTTCAAGTCCTGGCTGCTCCACTTCAAATTCAGCTCCCTGATGTGCAGGAGAGGAAGGCCCCCCTGCACCCACATGGGAGACCTGAAAGCAGCTTCTGGCTCCTGGTTTCAGACTGGCTCGGCTCTGGCCATTGCGGCCATTTAGAGAGTGAACCAGCGGATGGATGACCTCTCTCTCTCTCTACCTCTCTGCCTCTACCTCTCTTTGTAACTCAAATAAACAAAATAAAATAAAGCTTAAAAAGCATAAATAAATAGGCAGTGAAAGACAAAGAATTAAGTATTTATCCTATCTCTCCTAAACAAACACTACAGCGTAACCAAATAATGTTGGTTAGTGAAGAAAAATTGACATTATAGAAAAATTTAACTGATAATTATAGACAGAATTAGAAAACCACCATTTTCAAATTCCTAATGAAGTAACTAATCCACACAAAAACAACTAATAAATGAAGCCAACAGACCAGTGGTAGGGATAATGTTACCCCCAAGTCCCTACCCCAGGGACATCTGGCTGTGTCTGGAGACATTTTTGGTTGTCAGAACCAGGAGCAGGGGTACTCCTGGCATCTAGCACATAGAGGTCAGGGATGCTGCTAAATGTCCCAAACACACAGGGCAGCACCTCACAACCAAGAACTACCCAGCACCAAATATTTTTAGTTCGAAGTTAAAAAATAAAAACTCGCATTAGATGAAAAGCTGGAGAAATTCACAATGGTTATCACATGAACCCTTCACAGCCTCACTAACAGCAATTTAACCAGACACTATTCCTTTTGATATGAAGTTCGCTGTACTATCTATATAAAGTATTTTGACTAAAAAAAGGTGAACCTGAATCCAACTGATCTTTTAAAATGAACTTACAGAATACACAAAAAGGAAGAAACGAGGAGAGGCCAATGTCCTTTTTCTATAAAAGGCAGAGAGTAAATATTTTAGCCACTGCAGGCCATATGGTCTCCATTAGGACCATTCAACTCTGCCACTACAGTGAAAAAGCAGCTGTACATATGCTGTGTTCCAATGAAACTTCATTTTAAAAAAACAGGTAGGAGGCTGGCACTGGCCCACAGGCCACTGTTTGCCAATCCCTGATACAGAGGAAGAAAGAAGTCCAATGACAAGACAATAAAACAAATAAAGAAAATAGGACATTTTATGAGACAACCAACAGTGATCTCTAATTATTCAATGAAAACAACTACTGGGGCCAGCACTGTGGCGCAGTGGGTTAACACCCTGGCCTGAAGTGCCAGCATCCCATTTGGGCGTCAGTTTGAGACCCGGCTGCTCCACTTCTAATCCAGCTCTCTGCTGTGGCCTGGGAAGGCAGTGGAAGATGGCCTGGGTCCCTTGGGCCCCTGCACCCGCTTCGGAGTCCTGGAAGAGGCTCTTGGCTCTGGATAGGCACCGCTCGCTCTCTCGCTCTCTCTCTCTGCCTCTTCTCTCTCTCTCTGCCTCTTATCTCTGTGTGGCTCTGAATTTCAAATAAATACATAAATCTTTTAAAAAAGAAAAGAAAACAACTACTGGGGGTGAAAGGAAGCCTTTTCCATTTAAGAGACATTCAAGAAGCATAAAAATTATATAAAAAAAATTGGGTCTGGCGCAGCGGTATAGCGGCCACTTGAGTGTTGGTTCAAGTCCCGGCTGTTCGACTTTCAATTCAGCTCCCTACTGGTGCACCTGGGAAAGCAGCAGAGGATGGCCCAAGTGTCTAGACCCCTGCACCCACATGGGAGACCTGGATGAAGCTCATGGCTTCAGCCTGACCCAACCCCAGCCATTGTGGCCATTTGGGGAGTGAACCAGCAGATGGAAGATCTCTAACTCTACCTTTCAAACAAATAAATAAATCATTTTAAAAATTAAAATATTAAGTTTAAAAGGAAGAAAAAATAAAATAACATCACTGACTCAAACCAACTGTTAATAGACATTGAAAGAAATGGAGTAATGTAATTATGGACTTAGTATTTTAGATTACAGCAAGAAATCACTGTTAAGGTGTGTTCATGGCATGAGGGCACTTCAAAAATGTTTACACAGAGACTGAATTCAAAGATCTTTTTGGTGGGGCCAGTGCTGTGGCTTGTTGTCCTAACCCACCCCGTGCAACACCTGCATCCCATTTAAGGACCGGCTGCTCCTCTTCCGATCCAGCTTCCTGCTAATGTGCATGGGAAGGCAGTTAAAGATGGCCCAAGTGCTTGAGCCCCTGCACCCACGTGGGAGATCCGGATGAAGCTCCTGGCTTCAGTCTGCCCCAGCCACTGAGGCCATTTGGGGAGTGAACCAGCAGATGGAAGAACCCTCTCTGCCTCTGCCTCTCCCTCTCTGTAACTCCACCTTTCAAGTAAATAAATAAATCTTAAAAGAGAGATCATTATGGTACAAAAAAATTGTAATCCACACACAGTTTTTTTCATAAAACTTGTTTTCATGAACTTTAAGACTTCTAGTATGCAGATTTCAAAAATTTTTTTCAACAAAATAAGCTTACCTTCTATTTCCATTTATCCACAAACTTTCTGAAGTTCCCTAGTATTACATCAGAAAGTGTACGTTTTGAGAGAGGTGTACCAAGGCATGTAGGGGTAAAACGACACAAGGTCTGGTCTGAGACTAGCTCTGAAATACTCCAAGTTAAAAAACAAAAGCAAGAGTATAAGCAAATATGACAGAATCTTGCTAACCGCTGAATATGAGTGACTGGTACCGGAAGTTCACTGAATTAGTCTGTGTCCATTTAAAGTTCTCCAGAATAAAAACTTTAAAAACAAAACAAGGCCAGTATCATTAGCATTTAAAAACATAAAAATCCCAACACCAGACCAAAATTCACATCATTCTCCAAAATGCAGTTTGGAAATGAATTAAGTATCCTTTCCCCTCCAAAAAAGGACAATGTTCCCTTGTAAAAAAGCCAAACACGTTCGGCAAGAATTACAATTAAGGCACAGGTACAAAATTTGCCTTATTTCCTCACCTCATTTTGATGGCTCTTTGCATTCTGCATAGTCTTCATGCTGAAAGACATCACCACAAGTGGGGGAGGACTGACATCTTTGACGACATTCACCAAGTCTGGTTTCAAAGCCATTGCCTCAACTTTGCACCAACTGACTGACTGATTCAAGAGTTCTGAAAGAGAACAGATACAACAATATTTCCTGGAAAAGAAAAGCTATGATAATTAAGAAATCTGTGATTAACTGCGATATTCAATTCTGTCTTCTAATAAGAATAACATTCTATAACATCTAATAAAAATAAACCCTACTGTTGGGTAGTACACAAGCCCTTGTACATATGCTCATTTTTTTGAGAAAAAGGTCCGCAGCTTTCATCAGATTATCCAAAGAATCCAAAATGAATTTTTACAAAACCACAACAGTACTTTGGAGAAATCACAGAACATTTTTAAAAGATTCATGAAGACCAAACAGAGTATCACAGGTGTAAATACTGACAAACATCAGGTAACAGGCCAAACAAGCACTATACACTTCGGGGTCATCATTCCCCACATCAGCCAGGTTGGCAGTACACACAAACAACAACACAAAGACACAAAGAGGAACACGCCCCAAATGACTGCCTGGGCTAAAGCCTCCCCTGGAAAAGTACCTGGTATTATAGATACACATGATTCCAAATGTTTTTCCTACACCCACGCAAGAAAAATCTTGAAGAAACATACACACAAAAAAGGAAGTAGACACACTAACATAAGTAGATCAATCTCTAAAGTTTCCTTTTAAAAATCACATCAGCAACCCACTTAGCATTCAGAGTTAGGTTTTTCCTTACGTGGATTTTTTACTTCAAGCCAACACGGTCCTTTGATCTTTCTGTTCATCAAAAATAATTCTAAGCTGGACGTGTTGGTCCCAAATACATGAGAAAAAGTTTCTCCTTTCAAATCCTGAGGAAGCTGTGGCAATTCAGCCTGAAAAGGCAAAAAAAAAAACCCTCTTGTTTAAAACTATTACTTCATACTTTTCAAAGTCTATATTTGAAATAAACAAAAGCCTCTCTATGAAGCACCCGAAGAAACCCCTTTTCATATATATGAAGCGTAATTTGCTATAAATGAAATCCAAAACAATTCACAGTAGGAGACAAAAACAATTCACAATGACAAAATAATGCATCTTGATGATATCCATTAGAAGAAAAATAGGCCAAGAAACTCCCCAAAAAGAGAATTTCTGTCCAGAGCAGTACAGGCCTTGCTGACAAAGAATAGCAAAATAAGTACAACTGCATTACAAGAATCAAAGCAGTAGAGTGGGACTCGTTGAAAATGCTTCCATGGTACTTTTCATTACCACTGCAGAAACATTTCTTAAAAGTTTCCCTCTTCCAACATTGTGGGATCAACACTAGAAAGAGGTAAACAGAGGTTAAGGTCCAGCTAATTAACATCCCACAGCAATGACCTTGCCTGTCACAGGAGCATGAGGAGCACTATAGCACTGCTACTGACACTCCTCTCTCACCTTTCCACTGTTCACAAGAGACACTTCAACAGCCTAATGATGTCCAGCTTCATCATGTGGCATTCATTCCACTTGACAAACAGCCATGCTGCTTCAATTTATTTATTTTAAGATGCATACTTGAAAGCAGAGAAAAGCAGTATAACCTGCTATGTACTTAATTTTATCCATTTCAATTATTCATTACTGCACAAGTCCACCTCTGTGAACTGTGGGCTTGAGGAACCCTGACAATACTGTTAATTGAAAGCCAGCTGAAAGCTCAAAAATGGAAAAATGTCATTTTCAACCAAAACCCAGTAATTTTCTTTGTTTGACTTACCGAGTATCTAACTTCTAAGTACTCAGATTTTTCTGGAACATCAGGTACCTCAAAAGCATAGTTCTTTTCCACTATCTAGGTAAACAGATATTTTAAAAATCATTAAGATAAAGTTTCTACAAATTAAATTGACTATTATTACATATACAATACAAGCTCCTGTATTTAATCATTAGAAATCTAGCGATCTTACAGAATATAAGGGAAGTAGTCAAAAGGCACCCTTTCTCATTTCAACTGAGACTTAATACACCCAGTGACAAAACTCTGCAAGTACTGCTCTTAAACTTAGAAATATTTGCTTTCAACACAAGTAATCAAATGCTTTTTCAAAGTTAATGCATTATGTCATTAGCTAATATTTGATATTAAGTAATTCCATCTTATTAGAATAGTAAATGATTAGCATTATAACTAGAGCATATATTTACTTAGCATTAGTTTTATGTCAAGAACTATTCTAATCTTTTTTTAAAGATTTATTTATTTATTTGAAAGTCAGAGTAATACAGAGAAAGAGGAGGGAAGGGGGGAGGGAGGGAGGGAAGAAGTGGGGGGAGAGAGGTCTTTCATCTGCTAGTTCACTCTCCAGTTCACCGCAATGGCTGGAGCTGCACCAATCCAAAGCCAGGAGCCAGGAGCGTCTTCTGGGTCTCCCACATGGGTGCAGAGAGCTAGATCAGAAGTGGAGCAGCCAGGACTCAAACTGGAGCCCTTATAGATTGCCGGCACTGCAGGCAGTGGCTTTATACCCACTATGCCACAGAGCCGACCCCTAATCACTTATTATGAATTCACTGAACTCTTCTATTCCATCTGCTGGTTCACTCTCCAGACGGCTGCAATGGCCAGAGCTGAGCCCATCCAAAGCCAGGAGCCAGCAGCTTCTTCCACGTCTCCCACACGGGTGCAGGAACTGAGGCACTTGGGCCATCTTCTACTTCTTTCCCAGACCATAGCAGAGAGCTGGATCTCAAATGGAGCAGCCGGGACTCAAACCAGCGCCCATATGGGATTCCAGTGCCGCAGGAAGAGGCTTAGCCAGTACACCATAGCACCAACCCCCAACAACTCTTAAAATACGGCCCCACTTCTCAGATGAAGAAACAGGTACAGAGACATCACTCAGCACATGTTCAAGGTAAGACTTTTGCCTTAACTTCAGCAAAGCATCCTCCCTCCCTTACTGCAGCCACTATTTTCCTTTGTTAAGAAAACCATCAGGTGCCAGTATTGTGGTGTAGTGGGTAAAAGCCACTGCCTGTGATGCCAGCATCCCACAGAGGTGCAGTTTTGAGACCCAGCTGCTCCACCGCCAATCCAGCGCCCTGCTAATGTGCCTGGGACAGCAGCAGAGGATGGCCCAAGTGATTGGGCTCCTGTACCTGCATGGAACGCCTGGAAGAAGCTCTTGGCTTTGGCCTGCCACAGCACTGGCCATTGCGGCCATTTGGGGACTGACCCAGTAGATGGAAGATCTCTCTCACTCTTTCAAGTAAATAAACAATAAATATTTAAGAAGAACATTTCAAGTATTAATTTATTTATTTGAAAGGGAGAGTGACAGAGCCAGAGAAAGGTATTTTACATCTACTGGTTCACTCCCCAAATCTGGCCACAGCCAGGAGTGGTCAGGCCGAAGTTAGCAGCCAGGGACATCATACCAGTCTTTCTTGTAGGTGGCAAGAACCCAAGTACTTGGATCTTTATCTGCTGCCTCCCAAGTGCATTAGCAGGAAGCTGTGTTGGAAGCAGAGAGTAGCCAGGAGAGGAACCAAGAACCTCAATATGGGATGCTAGTGTCCCAAGCAGCAGCTTAACCTGCCACACCACAACACCCACCCCTGTGATCATTTTTAACAGTGGCTTTGGGGCCAGCACTGTGGCCGTAGCAGGTAAAGCCGCTACCTTCAGTGCCGGCATCCCATGTGGGTGCTGGTTCAAGTCCCAGCTGCTCCACTTCCTATCCAGCTCTCTGCTGTGGCCTGGGAAAGCAGTAGAAAATGGCCCAAGTCCTTGGGCCCCTGTACCCGCAGAGCAAGACCCGGAGGAAGCTCCTGGCTTCGGATCGGTGCAGCTCTGGCCATTGAGGCCAATTGGAAAGTAAAGCAGCAGATGGAAGGCCTCTCTATGCCTCTCCTCCTCTCTCTGTGTAACTCTGCTTTCAAACAAATAAATAAATCTTAAAAAAAAAAAATGGTTTCAGTCCCCACAATTATTCCCAAAGGCATCAACATCTCAATGAAATCAAGATAATTTATCATATGAATCACATGAATAAGATTCTCATTCTATTAGATACAGCATCTTGGTCCCTGATTTTTAAAGACAAAACCTTACTTAATCTTCTAACCAATAATACAAACAAGATTAGAACAGTTTCTCCTCTGCTTCAGAATAAAAGCACAAAATATGTTACAAGCACTGGAGACAACTAATTTGCTATGAGTTATCTTTCATGCAAATTAATGTTTTTTTTTAAGCACTATAAAGAATTGTATGAATCTAACACTATTTTTACATTCATATCTATGAAATTTTCACTCAATGTATTATAACCATGCAGAAGGCATTGTGCACAAAGCACATAGACAGTAACCATTTGCTAAATCAGAAAATGAACAAATAGAGCTGAAAAAAATTAATCACCAAATACTAACCTTGGACTTGAATTTCATGATTCTGTATTTTGTTGCTATTTTCTCATCAAACTCATCATAAACATCCTTCATGGTAACTGAAGTTCCTGTTTCTTTCTCTGTATTTAGATCCATTTTCTGTTCTCCCATGGAGAGAGGGATAGAGGGGAAAAGATGTTTGTACATAAGATCTTCTCAACAACCAAAAATTCAAGTCTAAATCAATTTTCATCCACATGCATTTAAACATTTAACACTAACCGAACAGTGTAACATGAGTTCAAACACACAGACCCCAAAAATGTACTACACCCAATGCCCAATTCTCCCAAAGACATTAGAAAAGGGAACCAGAAGTAAAGATGACCAAGAGCTCCACAATTCAACAGAGGGAGAACTAGGGCTGAGTCTGGGACAGGATCAGGGATGTTAAGCTTCAACAGAAGTGAAGGAGCAAATGGAACTGACCTTGTTAAACGGCCATGCAAAGTGTTACTGCTGCCTGTGCAGCAAAGGCATGAAAACTGGACCAAACACCATGTCACATTTTGAAGCTTTATGGTACCGACCCCAATTATTATGGAAATGAGGGGTGAGGGAAAAGACAGCATTAGACACACTAAAACTCAGACATCTGTACACTCTACCAAGATAAAAAAGTGAGTCCTACTTTGCCCACTTTTCCAAACCTCTAACAGAGATGCTGACAATCAGTGGTCACTAAGCAATCAAGAAGAAATATGCATCAGAGCTATGGAGAACGCATACGCTGTTCCAGCACAGGATTAGTGGCAGAACACACAATGAGTGACAGATACAACTACCAAGAACAAAAGGCTGATCAGTAAGTTTTACCATTTCACGGGGAAGGAAATAGAGTGTTCTCTCAATGTTTTTCACTGTAACACAACAGCTCACGTGGGTTTTGGCTGATTCAATCCAAACCTTGCCAAACAGAAATACCACACCTAAAGAAGCAGGAAAATCCATGAGAAAAGGAGTATTTCAATTACATTACATTAAAGGGGCAATATGAAAGACTCACAGAACGTCTCCACACATTTATATGTTCATGATAACTCATTCTGACAGCGAATTTCTATCTACTGCCCACACTCCAAGACCAGCCAGTTCTCTACTCAGCATTTCTGCCACCCTACACTATTACAACAATACAATCTGTGACCACTGGAAGGACAGGGGACAGAATATTTCTTGAACTTGATATAACCATGTTCCCTATGTAACGAAAGAGGATTACCCAGATTAAAAGAAACAAAACAAACTATTCTCCAACAAATCTCATCTCATATTTAAGCCTCTTGTGAGAACTTATGAATCTGAGAATTTTCATTTTTTTTAGCATTAGTATTTACTGATAAAAACTAGTATTCCTGCATCAGGATAATTACGGGGTATGTTAGTCATTTTCTATATATAACAATGTGCTTGAGAAAAACATAATTCATTGCATATCTCATGTTCCATGTAATAAATATCTCCTAATAGATTTCTACTATTATCTCCTCTTTCACCCTTTCTACCTCATACGCTACTTGGAATATCTGGCTAGGTAGCATTCATAAAGTTCTTTCTCATCTAATTCAATTTAACAATTGATTTCAAAATCAAATCAGTAAGCACTCATTTGAGATACCTAAGCAAGTATACTAAAAGTAAAAACATGCTTTTGGAGGTATCAAGTCATTGTACATGAAAATAGGCCATCAAGAAAGGACTTCAATGATTTAATACTCAACCCAAGAGATAGGTCACCGTGCAAATCCAGGGCTCCATGAATTAGACAACAGTGATCAACATAGCCACTCAACGCAGCTGTTTATCCGAGATACTAAGAAAATCTGGCACACGCGAAGGCTACTGTTCACAAAGCCAATTACCCCAGTTTCACAAGACAGCTCATCAGTGTTTCCTTTTGTCACTTGTTCTGGGAGAAATAAAACCACCTAAGAATTTTCATTTCTGCAAATGATTAAAATTCTTCTAACAGTTGTGTGTTTTTCAACTGGGAGGGGGAAGAGGCGGAGGGGGGAAGGGAAAGGAAAGGGAGGACTGTGGGGATCATTAAGAAAGGGGAAAAAAATCACAGTAGCTCAGAAAATTAAAAGTCATCCTTCCAACAGTTAAAGATGAAAAAACAAAATTCCATGCAAAGAAAAATAAAGGCACTAATATTGGATTCAAAGATTCAAATAGCTCATTTTACAGTCAGACTAATATCACACTTCATGCAACACATTTGACACTGTTTATGCCTCATTTGCCACAAAAAGATCATGGTAAACAAAGATTACACTCCCCCCAAAGTTACTAGCTGAAACCAGGTGCAGTCAGGATTATTCAACCTTGAAAAAGTCATAATGAAGACAGGATATCTTCCCATATGCAAAGAGTTAGATTCTTTTCATAATTATGGACCATTCAGCAACAACTGACTGACTGAGAATCTGTCAGAAAGTGAGAAACAATACCAGGATCTTTGGGAGTACTTCGTTTTTATTAGCAGCATTGATTTTACTACCTGCTGTCACGATGAAACTGTTCAACTCTGAGATTAAAGGACTTTTTTTATGCTTATTTAACCCACTGGCATCAAAAAACAGAAAAGTCGTGCCAGAGCAAAGGATACAACTTGAGAAGTACCGTGAAACAGTAGAATGGATAGAGGGGGAGAAGCCCAGAGCTCATTCCCTCGATTTTATCTTTTAGTCTCCATTTCCTCCTAAGTGAGCAACTAGACTGGAAGACCTCTGAGGCCTTCTCCTGACTTAGAAATTTCATTTTACCTTAGCTTCTGGATGATGGGCCAGTAACAGATTACTACCTCTTTTAAGTGAAAAAAAAAAAAAGGAGAATTAATGGAAAATTTTTCCCAATATTGGTTGAAAAAGTCTATCAATGACTACGGTCAGCACATTGAGTTCAACAACACATATCCTAAATTGGTTGCTCTGCAAATACAGCTGTGCTTCAGTGCTGCACTCTTAACCTCTAACACTTACCACTGCAGGCCACCACTGACCACCAGAAATTCCTGTGATGGCAGAATTGTTCTGTTTCTGGGCCATCCAGTATGGTACCAACTGGCCACACTGTGGCCACTGAGCCCCAGATATGTAGCTATGGCTGAGAAACTGAATTTTAAATTTCTTCCATTTTAAATCATTTAAATTTAAAGGGTAATGGATGGCCAATGGCTACCATAGTGGACAGTGCAGCTCTACAAAACAGCACTGTTTACCAACACGAGTATCAACCAGTAAACCAAACACAGAAATAATACAGTCATTTTCACAAAGGAAAGAAAGATTGTTGTTTCTTAACATTCTGATCCTCAGGAACAGACACTGGCAATCTGATGCTTACAGGTATAGTTACACTGGGGAGAGCCCGCTACACACTACGGCATTACGCATTACCCTACACTGCTACAAGGCTTCAAGAGGCAAACTCAGTAGCAGCAAATACACCTCTAGTACTCTGAAACCTTTCACGTGCATCTGCAGGATAGCTGACCACTGTGCGGTTTATTCAATAAATAGCTTAGTTACTGAATACCTGCTATGCTATATAATAATATATTGGATACCTACTATGTCCCTGGTATTGTGCTGAATGCTGGAAATGAAAGATTACAATCCTCCAGGAGCTTAAAGGCTTTGGAGGAAAGGAAACACAGATTGAGATCATTCCACAATAAAATGACAAACACTACAATGGAAAGGGTATGATGGGGTCGCAGGGAGGCTCTGAGGCCCATAGGAGGTTTAGGAGATGACACTTGGCCTACACTGTGAAGAATGAGTCAGATGAGGGCACTTCTGACAATAAACACTAGGAGTAAAGGGACACTAGGTATAAAGGCAGCAAGGTTCATACAAATATAGGGAACCAAATTCCTAGGGCACAGAATTCATACAAGGCAGGCATCAGAAGCCTTACTGAGCAGCATGGATTTTCTGTTGTAGGCAGCAGTCGCTGAGGATTTCCTCCAATGTGGAAATGACATGGGCAGAGTTCCCTTCTGATCAATCACTCTAACAGTAACATGGACAAGGATGGCTGAGAGATCAATTAGCAGGTAGGTGCAATGATTTTAGTAGGCAAGAGATCAAGGCTGGTGGTTATGAGGGGAAAGAGAAGACAGGGTGTCTATTTTAAGAGCAGAAAACCAAAAAGATTGGAAAAGTAAGGAAAGGCAGAGACTCAAGGATGGCTTTGATGGGACCATTAACCAACACAGGGAATAAAATAAGGTACTGAGCAGATACACCAAAGTACAGGCACTAGAACTGGCAAGAGCAGGCCCAGCATGTGCACACCTCCAGGGTGGTCATGTGAACAAGTCGTTTCCCGAGCTTGTATAACAGGGCAGCCCCGAGGTTCAGCAATGGATGGGAAATCATTTGCTCAGCCCCATGGAATCATACCTGCAGCATACCTTCCAGGAGAGAATAAGAAGTAATCAAAGAGATGACAGGGTCGAATCCAATCACCTCACCCTAGCTAAAACTTCTAAAACTGTTGATATCTTTACCCAAGAAACTAAGACTTGGCAGTGTGCTACTTTAGTGCACAGCTTATAGCGATGCTTCTGTCCTCCCCCACCATTAACATGTTTCCTGTTTCCTGGTACGATCACCATCTGACCGTCCTGAAGATAACTTTGGCCTTCAGGTCTTCCAGTTCATATTCACTCTTCTTAGTCATATACTTGCTTTATGGACACCTTAGGTACTCCCTCTGTTTCCACTGCAAGCAGTTTCTAGCAAACTACTTGAAAAAACACACTTCGCATATACAGACGCAGATCCAAAAGGGGACACAACTACGAGCAAGCCGTAACTCTCTATACCGTATTTTATATTAATCTGAAAAAACTTGTCAAGTGTAGTCCCCACAATGAAGAAGGGCTCAGAGAGGCATATAAGGAAGCCTAGTTTTGTTCCAGTCAAGAATTTGGATGACTTGAGAATTACTTTTGATTCTTTTTGTCAACACTCCCCCCCCATCATATTCATCAACAACTTTGTGTCAAAATGCATGTGAAATGTCTTCACTTCTCTCCTCCTCCCCAGTCACCAGGGCCCAAGTAACTAGCACCCATGCCCTAGACTGACACACCTCCAAGGTTTCCACACTCCTCCACCACCCCACTCCGGCCCAAACCCTGCTCACATATGCGTACATGCACTACACTCCACACAAACCCGCACAGTCCTGTTAAAATGTAAGCCTAACTAAGTATGTGACCATCACCCCTGCACTAAAAACCCTCCAGTGTCTCCCTGCTGCTCTTTGAATAAGATTTAAACTCGCTGATACGCTTTCAAGGTCCTTCATTATCTGGCCTTTGCCTTTATCTCCAAATTCATGCTATACCAATGTTGTCACTTCGCTATTACTATGCTACAACCACACAGGCCTTCTCCTTCCCTGTGCCAGGCCTCTGCACGTACAGGTTCGCCAAGCTGAAATGCCCTTTCCTCAGCTCTGCAAGAGCCTCAAATGTCAGTCGAGGGGCCTCTCCTCAGATAAGCCTTCCCTGGCCATCCCCTAGTTTCCTTTACATCATTTACCACTTTATCTTATTTACTGCTAAGTTTCCACCACCCATTCCCACCCTAACACAATGTAAGCTCCGTGACATTGTAGGGAATTTGTCCAGCTTGTTCACCTCATCTCAGTGCCTGCCACACAACAGGTGTTCAAATTTTCCAAATAAAGATACAAATTAGGGGCCGGTGCTGTGGCACAGGTTAATCCTCCGCCTGCGCTGCTGGCATCCCATATGGGCACCAGTTCTAGTCCTGGCTGCTCCTCTTCGGATCCAGCTCTCTGCTATAGCCTGGGAAAGCAGTAGAAGATGGCCCAAGTCCTTGGGCCCCTGCACCCATGTGGGAGACTGAGAAGAAGTTCCTGGCTTCAGATCAGCGCAGCTCCAGCCATTGCGGCCATTTGGGGAATGAACCAATGGAAGGAAGACCTTTCTCTCTGTCTCTTCCTCTCACTGTCTGTAACTCTACCTCTCAAATAAATAAATAAAATCTTTAAAAAAATACACAAACTAGTGACTGATTCCATTTAAAGTTCATTCCTATAACTTCAAAGACATCAGTGGTGAACTATAAAAACCACGTAGAGCTAACTCATTTTTTGGAATAAGAATCCTGAAGGATTATTCACATCACAGCTGCTCTCCATCAGGGTGGCTCACACACTTCACAACGAATGAGTACTACTCTCCTAAGATGCAAGCAAGAAAGGACAGAGCCTGTGCCAGTTATAACCACTACAGTATTTAATGGAGCCGGTCTGGGTTAAAGGCATATGGTAATCTCATGTATGATTACCTGGTTGGTTGTACTGATCTTCATAAGCATCCAGCCAATAAAACTGGAACACTTGTTCTTCATCTGCCCCTTTTACCAACGGGAGGTGACTGGAATCCACATGAACTTCCACTTCCTGAGCTGACAAACTGCTGTCATCTTCCTGATCAATGTCCCAACAGGAGACATCTGGCAGGAAACTTCCTCTGCAAAAATCACATTTTCAAAAACCTCTCAACAATCCGACAGACTACTTATGGTGCTATTTGCCAGAAAAGTCATAAAACACTCTTACAAGTAAGACGTGCTCTCTCTGCCAGGATCTGCCACGTCTTGCACTGCCTCTGCTGGCTCACTCTCTTGCGCCCATGTCTTGGCAGCAACAGGCTCTATGTCCACCTCCTCGGACTCCATGGGCTCATCAAAGTCGCCATCTTCAAACTCCATTGCCCCTGGCTCCTGCTCATCTTCTCGTGGCTCTCCCTGCACCACATCTCCTGTAGGCATCATTATACATCCCCATCATGGGGCACAAAAAAGGCTTCCCCAGCAACAAAATGGCAGCCTACCCCCTTGTCTTACACTGCTCAAATTTCTCTTCAATTTCCAAATTGGGTATTTTTCACTTTTACGGCTAGGAATTCAAATCTTTCACATTTAAACTTGCCATCACAATACCCTGGAAATCACCTCCACTTCCTCTATCCCGGGACCTCCATTTCTGACAGCAATGGCTCAACGCGCTTGTACTTCGGACTTACCAACAAACTCGGCACGTTTATGAGGAGCAGGAGTTAATGGAGGCACCTTCCCGACGACAGGGGAAGCAGATTTTCCTGAAGGAACTGCCTGTGAATGTTTTTAAACGTTTAGTCAGTTAGACCTGCATGCTAAAAATATGCAACTGTCCTACCCTGACCACAGATAATGACAGCTCCCATTTATAAAAAGATTTTATGTATCATTAATGTAACAGCTTCAATTATTTTACTGTTACCCAGGTTTACAAAAAAATACTTGTTTCCAGGAGGAAAATTATGGCATTTAGCACAGCTGTAATACCTATAATAAACACATACTAGCTACTACAAAATTTACTATGAAAAAAAAGCAGGCACACGCTATTTTTGAGATACATGAAACTATACACTGAATGGCAGTCCTAATTTAAAACAAAAATAAAAAACAAATTCAAAGGCATTTCCCTGAGAAAAGCAATGAAATAAATATAAGCAATATTATAAATCCAGACTGAAAGTATTTCAACATGCTTTACCTTGGAGGGACGCACAGAAAAAGGATTCAGCGACGCTCCAAGGGATCTTTTCTTCTTTGGTATTATTACAGGTGGTGGAGTTATCTGAGGTGTCTAACAGGATGAGTAAGACAGACATTCACTGCCACGCTTGGTTTACCGCATGATAGAGAAAGTGTATTTCTTCACTCATCAAAGCCTAGTAAGTAAAGCATTTTTCCCCCTACCTGTCCCCCCCAATCTACATTCACGCATGGTGGTTACTATAGCAACAATGCTATAGAAATTACTAGAAAAACAGAACAGATATTGAATCCCCCCCCCCACCATTTTCTCCTTTTTAAAATTTAACATAGTCTTTCACTTATCCTTCCAGATTATTACATTTAAAAACTGTCCAGCTAGAACTCCATGATGTAAATATTAGTGTTTCTAGTCAATGGTCATGTAGAAAGTAGTACACCTCTGAAAAAGAGATGTCTTTACGGGAAACAGCCAAATTTCAAATTCACAGTGCCACTGGGCCTACTCGAGCTCTCCCAGGGATGGCTCACTGGCTCTTCCCTCACTCCCACTCAGCATTTCAGATGAGGATCTCACGCCTGATTGTGCAGATTGACAGGTTTCAATCTATTTAGGGAACATACATTACAGCAACCAAACACAAGCAGTGAGCACTCAGAGAACTGACTCCTGGATGTATTCCTACGTCAAACACACCCACACAGCTTTATCTACAAAATCACATAGCTGTAACAGCTGGAAACTTCTCACCTAAACTGAGGAAAAGAAACCAATCTGAAGGACTTGTTTTTAATTTTTATGCATTTCCATTGGTGGTGGCAGTATCTGCTTTTTTTTTTAATTCCAGCAATTCTGTTTGGTAAAATTACTAAACTGTTTATTTTTTTTAAAGATTGATTTATTTATTTGAAAGGCAGAGCTACAGAAAGAGGGAGATGGAGACGGAGACACACACACACACACACACACACACACACAGAGGGAAAGAGGGAAAGAGAGGGTAAGCAGAGAGGAGATGGAAGGGGGGTAGGGAGAGAAGGAAGGAGCGAGGGAAGAGAGAAGGAGAGAGAGAGAGATCCTCCATCTGATGGCTCACTCCCTAAATGGCTGCAATGGCTAGGGCTGGACCAGGCCAAAACAAGGAGTGTAGAACTCAATCCAGGTCTCCAACGTGGGTGCCAGGGGCCCATATAACTGGGCCGATTTCTGCTGCTTTCCCAGGAGCATTAGCAGGGGGCAGGAACATAAGTGAAGCAGCCAGGGCTCAAACTGGCACTCCAACACCACAGGCAGTAGCTCAACATGCTGCTCCGCAACACCGGCCCCAATCATGTAATTGTTTCTTCAGCTTACGACCCCTACATATTTTACAATTCCCAGAGACTCACTTACCTCAGTGTTCAGATCCTGTAGGATGTCCCCAAGTAGATCATCCTTGGACAAGTCTACAGCTTTCTAGAAATTATAAGGCAAAGTAAAATGAGAAAGCCAAACACTAAATGTTTACCTCAGACCATACACATGTGTATGAAAGAAAGAATCCAACCAATCAGTCCTTGCCTCTTCATTCCTCACTGACTGCTACTCTACCACTCATAGATTTTAAAAACCATATGTGTATACATAAATCATAATCTATACCTTCCATTTTTTGTTTTTATCCTCATTCCATGATCTTCTTGCTAACCTCTAAAATTAAACAATTTAACTTTCCTGTTCAGTTTCATTTTCTGTCTCCGATGTTCCAACCACTGAGGTACCTACATTCATTTGAAATCTACATTTGACTTAGTACGTGAAATTGGGGAAATGTTACTCAAATATTTCTTAGGCATCTACTATCTGTATAATCAAATATGAAATTCACTTCGCAAAGGAAAAGACAAATGATAAAGAAACTACAAAACTCACATCTGCGGTTTTCTTTCCAGCACCAGCAATGAGCATGGTCTTGATATTGTTTGGTTTTGTCACTGAAGGCTTCTTTACATTCCTCTTGCCTTTGCTGTGTGTTTTAACATCCTTTCCTATAGGAATAAGTTATTTAGAAACATGTACCAGCAAAAATCAAAATGGATAACTAAAAGCCCAGTCACCTGCTTTGCAGATGAAGAACTCACAAGAAAAATGCTAAGAATTCAAAATTAAGGGCCAGTGCTGCGGCATAGTGGGTAAAGCCACTGCCTGTAGTGCCAGCATCCCATATAGGCGCTGGTTCGAGACCCAGCTGCTCCATTTCTTTTTTCTTTTTTTTGACAGGCAGAGTGGACAGTGAGAGAGAAAAGAAAGACAGAGAGAAAGGTCTTCCTTTGCTGTTGGTTCACCCTCCAATGGCCGCCATGCTGCGGCCAGCGCACTGCGCTGATCTGAAGGCAGGAGCCAGGTGCTTCTCCTGGTCTCCCATGGGGTGCAGGGCCCAAGCACCTGGGCCATCCTCCACTGCACACTTGGGCCACAGCAGAGAGCTGGCCTGGAAGAGGGGCAACCGGGACAGAACCCGGCGCCCCGACCGGGACTAGAACCCAGCGCCCCGACCGGGACTAGAACCCGGTGTGCTGGTGCCGCTAGGTGGAGGATTAGCCTATTGAGCCGCGGCGCCGGCCCTCAGCTGCTCCATTTCTAATCCAGCTCTCTGCTATGGCCTGGGAAAGCAGTACAAGATGGTCCAAGTGCCTGGGCCCTTGTGTACCTGCATGGGAGACCTGGAAGAATCTCCTGGTTCCTGGCTTTAGATCAACCCAGTTCTGGCTATTATGGCCATTTGGGGAGTGAACCAGCAGATGCAAGATCTCTCTCTCTACCTCTGCTTCTCTGTAACGCTTTCTTTTCTTTTTTTTTTTTTTTTTGACAGGCAGAGTGGACAGTGAGAGAGAGAGACAGAGAGAAAGGTCTTCCTTTTGCCGTTGGTTCACCCTCCAATAGCTGCCGCGGCCGGCGCGCTGCGGCCGGCGCACCGCGCTGATCCGATGGCAGGAGCCAGGAGCCAGGTGCTTTTCCTGGTCTCCCATGGGGTGCAGGGCCCAAGCACTTGGGCCATCCTCCACTGCACTCCCGGGCCACAGCAGAGGGCTGGCCTGGAAGAGGGGCAACCGGGACAGAATCCGGCGCCCCGACCGGACTAGAACCCGGTGTGCCGGTGCCGCTAGGCGGAGGATTAGCCTAGTGAGCCGCGGCGCCGGCTTAACACTTTCAAATAAATAAATAAATAAATCTTCTAAAAAAATAATTCAAAATTCTCTGAGATTTTATACAAGGTACACAGTAAGAATCTTTTCAGTGTGCTTATTTCAAGAAAATCCGAACCAAATATCATAACAAAAATTGATGAAATACCAGTCAAACATCAGGATGAGTTAACTGTGACTATTTAATTGCTACTGTTAGTATAAATTTAAAAATTTTTTGCAAGTAGACGCACAGGTAGTACTTAGCCTAGCAGTTAAGATTCCCCCAATCTACAATGGAATATTCGGGTTCAATACTGGGATACAGCCCCTTGCTAAAGCAGATCCTGGTGAGGCAGCACTGATGGCTCAGTGATTCTACAACCCACATGGAAGGCCCGCCCATATGGGAGACATGGATTCCAGTTCCATGCTTCTGGACTTTGCCTTGCCGGTTGCCATTTAGGGATTAAACCAGCAAATAGGAGTGCTTACCCTAACGCATGCGTTTTCCCTCCCTCCTTCTCTCCATACCTCCCTCTTCCTTCCTTCTCCAGCTTCTCAAATAAACTTAAAACTTTAAAAAAGTAGTGGATTAAGTTTGTTTGGAATTAAAAAAAGTTAAAGCTAATCTGAAATTAAGAGATGAACCTAGTAGTATCCTTCATTTGGTTATCTATGTAGCTCTATACTGAATCTAACAGGACAACTCAACAATAAAGAAATGATAGCCAGTTATGAATATTCTGACTTCTTCCTATGAATAACAGCAACCAGATGCACACAACATGCCATCTCAACACAAAACAACACAGAAACACTTGTTCATTAAAGGCCAACTTTCACCATATATTCTCTCTTATGGCCATGTGTAAATCACCTACAAAGTTTTCTAATACTGTCAGTTTTAAATTCTAATTCATTTCAGAATATTGATCTCAAAAAAAAAAACCTCCACTGAATAAGATAGTATGGTACAAACACATGCAGAGACAAGATGAAACAGAAAATATGTCCAGAGAAAGACCTAACTACTTATGGAAATCTAGTAAATAATAAACATGGCATCTTGTATCACTGGGAAAAAGATGGATTTTATAATAATTAGTGTTATATAGCCATTTGTAAGGAAGTAAATCAACATAAATGCCATATGAATCACATATCAAAATCCTTAAAAATGAAAATGCTCTGGCCAGCGCCACGGCTCACTAGGCTAATCCTCTGCCTGCGGCACTGGCACCGCTGGTTCTAGTCCCAGTTGGGGTGCCAGATTCTGTCCCAGTTGCTCCTCTTCCAGTCCAGCTCTCTGCTGTGGCCCAGGAAGGCAGTGGAGGATGGCCCAAGCCCGCATGGGAGACCAGGAGGAAGTACCTGGCTCCTGGCTTCGGATCGGCGCAGCATGCCAGCAGTAGCGGCCATTTAGGGGGTGAACCAACGGAAGGAAAACCTTTGTCTCTGTCTCTCTCTCTCTCACTGTCTAACTCTGCCTTTCAAAAAAAAAATGCTCCAAGTGCTTGAACATACATAAACAGTTATTAATCTCATGAAAAGGTGCTCAACTCCATGTGTAAAAGAAATGCAAACAAAAATACACTGAAATACCACTTCTCACATACCAAAGTGGCAAAAAATCAAAAGTTTGACAACAGATTCTGTTAGCAAAGCTATAGAGAAACAGACATTCATATGTCATTTGTGGGAGTGTAAAATAGGACCACTTTATAAAGAAGAATTTGGAATATCTAATAAAATTTGACAAGCATTTTACTCTTTAAGCCAGCAAATTATTGGAAATATAAACGCCCATCCAAGGAAACCATTTGAATAAATTACAGTACCTCTATACAATGGAAAACTATATATATAAAAGAAAGGAAGATCTCTAAGCACTAATATGCACTGATTTTTAGGCTATCTTGGTAAGTAAAAAAAAGCAAAGTACAAGACTATCTACAGACATTATCTTTTGGGTAAGAAAGAAAAGGAAATATAAATACATACAAACAATTCTCCTGGGTACATACCACAAAACAGTTATTCAAACAAAAACTTGTACACAAATGTTCATATCAACACCATGCACAATAACCAAAAGGTGGGAGGGGGACAGCACTGTGGCACAGCTAGTTAAGCCGCCACCTGTGATGCCAGAATCCCATACGAGAGCCAGTCTGAGTCCGCACTGCTCCGCTTCCAACCTAACTCTCAGCTAACAAGCCTGGGAAAGGAATGGAAGATGGCCCAAGGGCCTGGGCCCTAGCAGCCCACGTCAGACACGAGGGATGAGTTCCAAGCTCCTGGCTTCAGCCTGGCCCAGCCCCAGCTGTTAAAAAGTGAACCAATGAATGGAAGATCCATGTCACCCTCTCACTCTTTCAAATAAATCTTAATTGGGGTTGGCGCTGTGGCATAGTAGGCTAAGCCTCCGCCTGCAGAGCTGACATCCCATATGGATGCCCGTTCGTGTCCCAGCTACTCCTCTTCCAATCCAGCTCTCTGCTATGGCTTGAGAAAACAGACTTGGGCCCTGCAATAGTGTGGGAGACCCAGAAGAAGCTCCTGGCTCTTGGCTTCAAATCAGTCCAGCTCCAGTCATTGCAGCCATTTGGAGAGTGAACCAGCAGATGGAAGACCTTTCTCTCCATCTCTCTGTAACTCTACCTCTCAAATAAATAAATAAAACTTATTTAAAAAAGAAAATATTATGCTAAATGAAAGCCAGTCACAATGACCATCTATTATAAAATTCCTTTTTTATGAAACATCCAGAACAGGGAAATCTACAGAGACAGAAAGCAGATTACGGGCCAGCACTGTGGCATGGCAGGTAAAGCCCCCACCTGCAGTGCTGGCATCCCATATGAGTGCCAGTTCGAGTCCCAGCAGCTCCACTTCTGATACAGCTCTCTGCTACAGCCTGGGAAAACAGTGGAAGATGATGGCCCAAGTGCTTGGGCCCCTGAACCCGTGTGGGAGACCTGGAAGAAGCTCCTGGCTCCTAGCTTCGGATTTGTGCAGCTTTCGCCATTGCAGCCATCTGGGGAGTGAACCAGCATATGAAGGAATCCCCCCCCCCCAACGCCTCTCTATAACTCTGCCCTTCAAATAAATAAATAAATATTTAAAGAAAAAAGAAAGAAATTAGATTAATTGTTGCCAGGAAGGCAGACTGGGGAGAGACTACATAATAGGTATGGGAGGGCTGGCACTGTGGTGGATAAAGCCATCATCTGCACAACACTCTGAGAATAGACCCTTGGCAAAATATATGAAAAGAGCAAATAACCCTGAAAGAAACCAAAAACTCTTGGAATGATTTTTGGTAGAGGTAATCCAGTAATTCTAAAATTATTCTGAGTACATTACAGAAGGCTTCTCATTGAGAATGAAAGTAGACCTAAGTGGAGAATTGGGAAGAGGAAAAAGTCAGTGGTATCTGGATTTCAATCAAATACATCAGTATGAATTCATGATATACATATGATCGTCCTCAAAAAGTTCATGGAAAACGTGTATAATGAAAAACCTATGAGTGGATTTCAAAATTCTGCATCAAAATAAACTTACCTTTTAATTCCATTCTGTCAAGTTTTGAAGCACCCTCATATAACTTCCTAACTCTATTCATTGAAAGGGTCTAAAAGCCATTATGCCCCAGTAGGAAGGGGCACAGCTATCCCTAGATGTGAATGCCATTCCCCATAAAAAAGAACCAGGATTCTTGGGAGAATTGGTTGATCCCAAATCTTGGACAAGAGTACAAAGCAATTCTGGAATGTTTTCCTTTTATTGGTCCAGAAAGCAATGAAATGCTAAAAAACTAAAGGGGTCATGTCAAAAAAAGATGAAAGAACCAGCACAAAAGGGTTCCCACTGACTAAAACTATAATTTGAACATAAAAAAAAAAAACCAGGGGCCAGCACTGTTGCACAAGTTAAGCCACCGCCTGCACCACTAGCATCCCAGATAGGCACCAGTTCAAGTCCTAGCTGCTCTGCTTCCAATCCAGCTCCCTGTTAATGTACCTGGGAAAGCAGCAGAAGATGGCCCAAGTTCTCAGGTCCCTGTACCCATGTGAGAGACCCTGATGAAGCTCCTGACTCCTGGCTTCAGCCTGTCCCAACTCTGGCCATTGCAGCCATTGGGGAATAAACAAGCAAATGGAAAACTGATCTTCTCTCTCTGTCTCTCTGTCTCTGTCTGTCCCTGTCTCTCCTCTCTCTGTAACTCTGACTTTTAACTAAAAAATATTTTTTTAAAAAAGAGAAAATGATAATAGGCACTAGAATTTTTATTTATTTTTACTTGAAAGGCAGTAAGATAGAGACAGATTGGATACTGAATATCAACAGTAAATTTTCTAGAAATCCATGAGCTTGAAGCAATAATTTTTAAAAGGAGAAAAGAGAGGAGCTGGCACTGTGGCACAGCGGGTTAAAGCCCTGGCCTGAAGCACCAGTATCCCACGTGGGCGCCGGTTCTGGTCCCAGCTGCTCCTCTGCTGATCCAGCTCTCTGCTTTGGCCTGAGAGAGCGGTGGAGGATGGCCCAAGTCCTTGGGCCCCTGCACCCATGTGGGAGACCTGGAGGAAGCTCCTGACTCCTGATCGGCTCAGCTCCAGCCGTTGCAGCCATTTGGGGAATGAACCAGTGGATGGAAGACCTCTCTCTCTCTTTCTGTCTCTACCTCTCTCTGTGACTCTGTCTTCCAAATAAATAACAAATAAATTTAAAGAGAGAGAGAGAGAGAGAGAGAGAGAGAGAGAGAGAGAGAAAGAGAGCATCAATAGATGCTGAAAGCCCTGGGTAAGCATTTATGGGGAAATGGGATATACACATGGCCTCTAATCACCATCCCTTATTTGCATTAATTACAAAGAGGGAAATGTCAACTTTTTAAGAAAGAAATCTGTCAAGCAACATTTTTTTTTTTTGACAGGCAGAGTGGACAGTGAGAGAGAGAGAGAGACAGAGAGAAAGTTCTTCCTTTGCTGTTGGTTCACCCTCCAATGGCCGCTGTGGCTGGCGTGCTGCGGCCGGTGCACTGCGCTGATCCGAAGGCAGGAGCCAGGTGCTTCTCCTGGTCTCCCATGCGGGTGCAGGGCCCAAGCACTCGGGCCATCCTCCACTGCACTCCCGGGCCACAGCAGAGAGCTGGCCTGGAAGAGGGGCAACCGGGACAGAATCCGGCGCCCCGACCGGGACTGGAAGAGGGGCAACCGGGACAGAATCCGGCGCCCCGACCGGGACTAGAACCCAGTGTGCCGGTGCCGCAAGGCAGAGGATTAGCCTAATGAGCCACGGCGCCGGACGCAACATCTTAATATAAATACAAATGGCATGACGGACATTATGATATGCCCCTGAAATGATCAATGGGAAGGTCATAACTTCATCTATACTACAGATTTTGCCAAAACACTTACAAAAAACATTTACTGTTACAAAAATACGTAATCTAAAATTAGGCATGAAGAGACAATCAGGCAAATCCCAGACTGTGAGAATTCAACAAAATCACCAGTCCCTTTAAACTGTGAATGTCATGGGGGTGGGTGTTTGGTTCAAGGTTTAAGCCTCTGGTTGGACACTAGCAACCCACATAAAGATGCCTGGATTCAAGTCCCAGCTCTACTCCCAATTCCAGCTTCCTGCTAATGCACACCCTGGGAGGCAGCAGTGATGGCTTGGTTTACTCAAAATAAAAAATCTGCCAGTGACTGTGTACCCAAGAAAATGTGACGCATTTATTCACATAATTTTAAATTTCAATTAAACAAAGCCAGGTGATTATAGCAGTTCTAAACTTTGTTACTGTACTGTAAAATTACCAAAGAGCTAAAATTTTAAGTATACCACTTCAGTAGGAATTAGATGATATCACTTAAAATTTTAGCCCTCAAAATCACCAAGTGTAAATCAACAAAAGGACTCAAAAGCTCAAAGTAAATAGACTACACTCTAGATAATAAAGACATGAACCTTTTCATTCTCTGGTATTATTTTTGTTTAATTTTCCATGTAACAATGCTTCTCTGAAAATTTCAGACAATTCTTTAAATCTCAAAAGGACACAAAATGTAGGCACCTTTCTCACTGGCATCAAGGGTATCATCTTCAAGGTCATCATCAAAAATCTCTCGGCCATCTTCCACATAGCCGATACCATCTGCAGAAACAAAATTTAATATTGGTATCAATTTTAAAACGTGGGCAGTATTTTAGACATAACCAAAAGAAATCCTTATACCCATTCAGATATTCTCCTAGCCTGCGCCATTTTTAAGTGTGGCAGAATCCTGTTCAAACAAATGTCCGATAAGGCACAGCATCCACTTAACAGATGTGGAGACAAAATCAAAATACACTGCACCACGTTAGGTGAGCCAGTGAAATGATGTGGCTGATGAATCAAAGTCTACCATACAAGATGTTTTATAGCAGCTGTCCTCTATCAGAAGAATTAAAAGAACCAAGACTACCACAAGCCCAGAAAGGCTTCCCAGTCTACAAGGAAAAACTGGCAACACAGCTGAGTCTGCCACTTACAGAAGTAGAAACAGAAATATAGCCAAAGGCACAGTGTACATTTCCTCCCTGTACTCAGTATTCACACCCAAAAAATAGACCCTACAAGCAAAAGTAATGAGTTTTCTATATGGAACATAAGAACATGAAGACCGGTCCTTACATGGTGCTTTCCACTGTCAATCACTGTTCACACCTAGAACTTCTGGTACTCCTCACAGCAGCTCTGGGAGACTGGTGGTTTTCTTATCCTCATATTACAGATTTTTTAAAAAATTTGAGGCTCAGAGAGATTAAGTAACTTGTTCAAAGTAATACAGTAGGAAAGGGGGAAAGACAGAACTTGAACCTGTGCCCTTTAATTTCAAATGCTCCGTGTTAGCCCCACAGGCACATGGCTCCTCCCAATTCTTGCTAAGCCATTTCTTTGAGAAGTTATACTATACCCTGAAGTATGTGCCTAATTCTCCAAAACATTCACAAAGAGACTTCCTATTGTTCCTCAGTTAAGGAAAATTCAAATAAAAGATACGAACCTAACAGTACATTACAGCCCACACAGAGCAGCAACTCACTGCAAGAAATTCTTGAAGAAGCAACTAGCACAGTGCCTGGAAGGCAATTTCCTCTCACATACCATCATCCACAATCCAGTCGTCATCCTGGCGTGCCTGAACCAGCTTAGAATACTGTTCTTCATCAACTTCTTCATAAACACTTGTGAAGTCCTCGACCTGCCATTATACAAGTTTGAGAAACAGCTTCAAATGAAGTGAAAGCGTTAAAACCATTCTGATGAAAAAATTGTCAAACTGAAACTGGAATGGCAGCCTGATGGAGTAGCTGCAACCAAATCATGAGTTCTGACATTCAACACCACTACAGGGTTTTCCTTAAATAGACATCAATTAACTTAGTATTCCTTTTAGGTGGGTGTTAACATAAGATATTAAATGATTCCATTAGCATAATATACTTGTCATACCATCAATTACTCATCAACTTCATAAAAAACAAACTGAATTATAGCCAACTCTTCATTAGCTGCTTTGGGGATTATTCACTTGTAATTTCAAGACTGGTTTCTTCTTAGCAAACCCGTAAGGCATGCCATCTCCCTCTCCACTGACTGATGGATGCTCAGTGAACAGACAATCATTTTAATAACTGTTCACCCAACCAAATGTGATTCAAGAAAGAAAATCTCCCTCATCCATCCCCCTGCACAAATCAGCCAAACAAATATATCCTACATTCTACAAGCAAGCTGGAAAATGGTTTTGGAGTGTTTCTGTTTGCATTAGCACTGGACTTAAGTCCTGAAGAGTGGCAAGTCTTCCAACAGTACCAACTGCCTCACTGCCGGAGTATCAGTGTGCCAGCAGGTACTGGCAGGAATGAAGCATTCCACCTCTACAGAGTGAAAGCAACAAATGGGACAGACACCACTGCCCACTAGATGACACTCTGGTGGGCTACTGAGATCTTCGCAGCCATCTCATTAAAATGCCCGCCCCTGGGGCAGGAACTTGGCCTAGCGATGAAAATGGCAGTCTGCATCTGCCCGGTTAGATACCCAGCTCCTTATTCCAGCTTCCTAATAACGCACAATCTGAGATGCAGCAGGTGACGGCTCAAGCAGGTGGGACCCAGTCTCCCCCACGGGAAACCTGTACAGAGTTCCCAGCTCCCAGTGTTCAGCCCTGCCCGGCTCCAGCCATTACGAGCATTCGGGAGAGTAGACCAGTGAATGGGAGATCTCTAACTGTGGGTCTCTCTCTGGCTCTCTGCCTCTCAAATACATTGTTCTTTAACATTTCAACAGATTCCTTCTTCCCTCAAGAGTTCCACTGCTTTTTTCTACCTGAAGAGCTAAGACTCTAGGAAAAAGCTCTGAGCTTTGAGAGCCTGATGGCCAGGGCTGACTGGATTCCTGCCACACCTACAGGCTTATAATAATTACAGGATTAGGCTTAGTTTTCACCTCCTTTTTATCCTACTCTACAGGGATCACTGCCCTTTCACAATTCAGAAACAGAAACTACCTGCCCTGCCAAACTAAGCTTTCAACAAGCCCAATTTTACTCTACTGACCAAGTCTGTTTGAGGGGTTGGGGGAGGGCACAATTGTTTTCGCTGGCTGAAGACATTTGTTGACTCTCATTTAAGTAATTCACTTGTATACTACCAAGACGACACCAGGAAACTATTTCAAAAGCAATCATTTTGAGTAAAAAGTCATTTTCACTCTGTCTTTATAAAGAGCATTGCTACAGCTCGGCATGCACTCTTAGAGCCATACAATTAACATTAGTGCTTCAAGGAAAATGTGCCACATCGTGCCATCCTCTGAAATGCCTCTCGGAACTCCTGCAAGAAGCATCTCTGCTACAATCCTGTAGCAACTCTTCACGATCTGGCAGTCTCATTTAATTTGAACAAAAGGTGCCAAGTGGCAGGAATCGTCTTCTATTTGTTGTAACTACCCAATCCAGTACCAGTCATGGTTAAACATGAATATTCTAGGGCTGGCACTGTGGCGTAACAGGTAAAGCCGCCACCTGCAGTGCTGGCATCCCCTATGGGCACTGTTTGAGTCCCGGCTGCTCCACTTCCGATCCAGCTCTCTGCTATGACCTGGGAAAGCAGTGGAAGATGGCCCAAGTCCTTGAGCCCCTGCACCCACATGGGAGACCTGGAGGAGGCTCCTGGCTCCTGGCTTCAGATCGGCGCAGCTCCGGCTGTTGCAGCCAACTGAGGAATGAATCAGCGGATGGAAGACCTCTCTCTCTCTTTGTCTGTCTCTCCTTCTGTGTAACTCTTTCAAATAAATAAATAAATCTTTAAAAAGAAGAAAAGAACAACTTTTATAAAAAAAATACATGAATATTCTAAAGTCAGACTTCCTGGATTCTAAAGTCCAATTCCTGGAATCTGCCACTAAGACATCAGACATCTCATGTGGAAAACGTTAATCATAGTATCTAATTTAATCCTCCATTCGTGGTTGTTATTACTTTCTAGTGTCAATCACTTTCTAGTCTTGAGGAAGTGAAATAAAACTCAGGAAAGTGAAGCTAGACAATGTTGTACAGATAGTAATCACTATTTTTTTTGCCTGCAGGCCACAAATAGTGGGTAAAGGAAAATGAACACTACATTCAATCTTTTTTTTTTTTTAAAGATTTATTTATCTATCTGAAAGGTAGAGTCACAAAGAGGCAAAGGCAGAAAGAGAGAGAGGTCCTCCATCCACTGGTCCACTTCCCAGATGGCCGCAATGCCCAGAGCTGCACGAACCCGAAGCCAGGATCCAAGAGCTTCCCCCGGGTCTCCCACTCAGGTGCAGGGACCCAAGGACCTGGGCCAACCTCCACTACCCTCCCAGGCCACAGCGGAGAGCCAGACCAGAAGCAGAGCAGCCAGGACCCACACAGGTGCCCATATGGGACGCAGACACTGCAGACAACAGCTTGACCCACTACACCACAGCACCAGCCCCAACACATTCAATCTTATAAGACGAACATGGAAGAAGTAAGGTCCAAGTCTCCACTGCTACCCCCTCCACAAACGAGATTAAGAACAGTGCTCTCCGAGAAGGAGTGCTTAGCTAGACTGCTCAACAGCTTACCAGTAAAAGGACCTCAGTCCTCTCAACAAAGACATGGAACTTACTGGAGATGCAGCCAGCAACAGGGGAAAAATAGAGCTACTTTCATTTTGGAATTCTATGTTTTATTTTCACTTACTTTCACTTTATTTTTGAAAGCATAAAGAGACAGAACAGAGATCTCCCATCTGCTGGTTCACTCCTCAGATACCCACAACAGCAAGACTGACCAGGCTAAAGCCAGGAGCCTGGAACTCAACCTGGGTCTCCTAAGTGTGGGTGGCAGGGACTCAAGTACTTGAGCCATCACCTGCTGCCTCCCAGGGAGTGCATTACCAAGAAGCTAAAATGAAGCAGAGTAGCTGGGACTTGAACCAGGCACACTGATATGGAACGTGGCCTCCAGGACAGGGACTTAACTACTGCCAAAAGGCCCACCCGTTTTGGAATTTTAAAATCATCTGTAGGGTCCGGTGCTGTGGCATAGCAGGTAAAGCCACTGCCTGCAGTGCCAGCATCCTATACGGGTGTCAGTTCGAGACCTGGATGTTCCACTTCTGATCTATCTCTCTGCTATGGCCTAGGAAGGCAGTAGAGGATGGACCCGCGTGGGAGACCAGGAGGAAGCTCCTGGTTCCTGGCTTCGGTTCAGCCCAGCTTCAGCAGTTGCAGCCAACTGGGGATCTCTCTCTCTCTGCCTCTGCCTCTGCTTCTCTGTAACTCTGCCTTTCAAATAAATAAGTAAATCTTAAAATAAAAAAACTAATAAAATAAATAAAATCATCTGTAAAGTGCCTTACAGGAAGCTTAAGGGTTGTGTGTTTTCCATAATCTGTCTATCTACCTCATGCCCACATTCTATTAAGAAATCGCTATTATAAGAAGCTTGAAATAATATGTATATTGACTACATGCAAGCTATGATTTAGGTAAACCACAGGAGGATAAAAAAGAGAAAAATGGTTACTTACTTCATATTTATACTTCTCACCAGCTTTAGCCTTTTTCAGTCTCTCCAAAGCTTCCTGGCGTCCTTTCTTTGATTTTTTTTCTCGCCGGGCTCGAGAAGCTACAAAACTCCCTGAATCTGACACAGCCGGAAAAAAAAAAGCCAAATTTACATGAGATGTTATAAAATTGTCAGCCATCTTCCCTCAAAAACAAAGAAACATTTCTGACCAATAATACACAATATTATACAAACGGATTTGTTTATAATAGGAATAATTCACAAAGCTCATGGCCAAATATGCAGATTCTCTGGCTCTTCAAAAATTTTCTCTAAGATCCAGCTAAAATAACTGAATCAACCATTATCCCAGAGTCACCTAATATCCTGCAGAGGCACTAGGAGAAAAAAGATCAGCCATCAGTTAGTCCATAAACTTGCCACTAGAAATGACAGGCCATAAGTAATCCTGCAGGTTATAAAAGGAGGACATTCATTTTGTATTCTATTAATCAACATTCAAAAGGCTCCAAGGAGCCTCTGTTCTTTGCAAGTACTAGGTGCTAGGAGAGAGGCAAAGATCACAAAGACACCGCCCCTGAACGCTCAGAACTTACAATCTAATACAGGGGATAAGCAGCCAACTGGCACTCAAACAAGATTTAAAAGTAATGCATGCCTGACAGAGGTTTGGATAAAGGACTTGGAATTTCAATGGAGGAACAGACTGGGGACTGGGAGAATTTAACAAAGATGCCTGTGCAGAGAGTCTTGATTCTATCACTGATTTCAAGGACTCAGTTGGTTAGGATATTATAGGATGATATGAGTTCAACTTTTGAATTATTCACGCTTTGTCATTATAAACTGACCACCCCACACACATACTCAAAAGAATTCATTCACAGAATTAAGACTTCCGTATACCAGCTGACAAATAACCACACCAAGCATGAGAGTGCTGCCTGCCAGCCATGAGTTTAGGCTCAGCACGACTGCAATCTATGTCTGCGAAATGGAGTATTTTATTGTACTTGGTGCTAATTAACGTACAAAAAGGAGTAGGCCCAGGAAAGGAGAAGTATTGATAAGAGGCATCCTAAAAGCTGCAGCTCTGCTGGAACATTCATAACATTAAGCTGTTTGACTGAAATAGAAGATGCAATCTAAAGAACACATATCAAATGCTGCCAATAAACTGCTGAAAACTCTATCTTAGCGGTAAAGTATATAATTACCGATCTTATTTCTTTTTTCCCTAGCTTTCTGGAAATGGAATCTCTCTTTATAACATCTCGGTCTATTGTTTGACTTTCACATTTGACTTTTAAATTCATTTTCAGAAAGGCATTAAGTGTAAAGTAAGGAATACAGGTACTTAATGATGACAGTCATAAAATCTTAGGTGTCACTCAAATGACTTCAAAAATTGTAAGCAGGCCTACATGAAAAGGTTTCAGAGATTAAGGAACATGACCACTAAGAGTGGAAAGCTGCCTTCAATGTATTCAAGACTCCTCCGACCCCTAACAAAACACAAGGGTTTAAAATAGACCTACATCTCAAGCAACACTGTTCCACTATACAGAGTCTGGGGTACAAACAAACAACAGTTACTTGCCTGTCCTCAAGGGGCTCACAATCAAGTAAAAAAACTTGAGGGTGCCATCATACTATAAACATCCTGCCACAGAAAAAGGTTATACCACAGCACTCAAGTAACAGAGAAGCGAGCCTGAACTTTGCCTGGGAAATCAGGGAAGCCTTCACAGGGGAGGTTTCCAATACAGGCTTAAGGATAAGAATAGAATTTCATCATCAGAGAACAGAGTAAGAGCAGCAGAAGACGAAGGGGCATGAGCCAAATTACAAAGGGATGAAAATGACAGGTGTACTCAGAAACTCAAAGTCACTCTGGAAGGTAAATTCAACAGGAGAATATACAGCGCTTCAAACTGGGAGTTTAGGGAGAAGCAGCATACCCCGGTTCTACCATTTATAGGGTGACATGGGACCACCAATTAAGAAGTGGACAAGGGTCCTGTTTCAAGCTGCCAGCATCTGAAACTGTTGGAGACAATAAAATTCCCCCCTTATAACTCCTGATATCCTTTTTCTGAGGCTTTGTAGCTGAAAAAAAATCCTTCCCAGAAACCCTTACAACCAGTGCACAGGCTTATAAATTAGGCCCTACCAATTAGGAACATCTGCTTGAGGGCAGGCATTTGGCACTGCATTTGAGATACAGCCTGAGATACCCACATCCCATCAGTGTCTGGGTTTGAGTTCTGGCTCTGCTTTCTGATTCCAGCTTCCTGCTAATGCACACCTTGGAACACGGCAGAAGGCATGGCGGCTCTGCATTTGAGATACAGCCTGAGATACCCACATCCCATCAGTGTCTGGGTTTGAGTTCTGGCTCTGCTTTCTGATTCCAGCTTCCTGCTAATGCACACCTTGGAACACGGCAGAAGGCATGGCGGCTCAAGTACTTGAATCCCTGTCACGTGCATGGGAGACCAGGATTAAGTTCTGAGCTCCGGGCTTCAGCCTGGCCCAGCCCCGACTGTTAGAGGCATTTGGGGAGTGAACCAACAGACAGAAAATCTCTGCCTCTCTGCCTTTCAAACAAAATGAAAATAAATATAGAAGTTTTAGTGCCCCACATTTATTTAGAACAATAATCAGAAGCTAGGGACACTAGGCGGGGCGGGGGTGGGGGGGTTAGGAGATTTCACAAGTAGCAACAGCTGCAGAAGGACTGAGCCTATGCAACAGCGCCAGCAGTGTTGTAAATACAAGCTATACCACTAAGCACTTGGCCACAGTCGGCGACGACCTCCTCTCTGGCCTAGTTTTGTAGCATGACTTAAAGCACCTGTTCCTGGCTAAGCAGCCCTCAGAACGGCTTTCTAGAGTCCTCCTGAAGTTTCTGTAAGTAACACAGTATTCTAATAAATTCCTTTTCTGTTTAACTCAGCTGGAGTTGTTCCTTTGACTAATACAAAGCCTCAGAAAAAGGATAATCATGTGTGCTTCGTAGAGCTGTTAAGGAATAAACGAGGATGCCTATGTTACTTTACACTTCCCTATAGAGCAAAAGCTCATTTGAAGTTTGTGTGTGCACATAGATACAAAGTAGCCAAACACACATACAAATGAATGCTTACACCCCACATCTAGCAGTACCATGGGCTAGCTTCAGAAAGAAGAAATAAAAGCAAAGTCCTTTCCTCAGGGAAGCCTCAATATAGCACTACATATAATGACATGCTTACCATCTTGACTCCTGAAGACAAAAACCATGTCCAACCTACCCACCATCATAATGCCAGAGCCTGGCAGAACACCTGTGACCAGTAAGTACATAATAAATATCTGTCAAATGAACAAATGAATGAACCATTCTACCCACTTTTTTTTAATCATTAAACATCCCCTGATGTCTTTTCATACATAACAGCTAGTTACAGATCTTTAGACTTTTCACTGCTTTTGTCAAGGTGTTCCACTCTCCAATACATAAGGGAAAAAAAGCCAAGGCAGGTGTTAGGCACAGCACGTAAGACGCCATTTGGGATGCCCACATCAGAGTTCCTAGGTTCAAATCCTGGGTCTGCTTGTGATTTCAGCTCTCTGCTAATGTACACCTTGGGAAGCAGCAGGTGATGGTTCAAGTACTAGGGTCCTTGCCATCCACCAGGGAAGACCCAGATTGGGTTCCCAGCTCCTGGTCTGGCCCAGCCTCCACCCACCGTTCTAGGCATTTGGGGAGTGAACCAACGGATGGGGGATCTTTTGTCTCCCTCTCTCTCTCCCTTTGAGATAAATGAAAATAAATAATAAAGAAAAAAGGCCTAGGGTTTTTTTTTTGAATGTCTCCAATGCTTGGTACAGGTAAGTAAGCATAACAAAGAACAAGCATAGAAAAATCCAGTTAGGCAAGTTTAAATATTTGTTTCAAAATTACCACCTGCAGTCCCATCATTCTCCCTCAAAGCAGAGACACTAGCCCACAGCAGGCTATCAGGTAAAAATCTCACCCTCCTCCACAGCAGAAATTCCAGTCACAAGTCCCCAGTAACTACTTAATCAACACCACGACTTAAGAGAGGTATCAAGATTGCACAGTATCCTCCAGGGAGTGATTTCTTGATGTTCACAGATGACGTGCAGTTTTTAGGGTGAAAAGGACTTAGTGGCAAATCACTGATCAAGTGCTACAAAGGCTGCTCACGTACTCACATCCTACAGCCCATCTGTAATCCAGGCTAGTCGACTCTACACAATAAATTGTCTTTAAAAACGAAAGGCTAGAAGAACAAATTGAAATCTGTGATTCACAACTAGGTGAATGCAAAGGAAGCTGATTAGGAACCCAGTTCTCATTAATGATGATGTATTTGAGTGACAGGAAGTATGAGCCTGAGCTAAGAAAGCGAAGCATCTGATTTTAAGTTAGAAGTTCACTGAAGTCACACTTTCGTTGAACACTGTTCAAAAATCAGAAATCAGACAAAGCAATTTGCATTTCGGTATTCTATTTTTGGAAATAAAAGATTACTACTGAGAAACTGAGTGATATACAGGGCACCCAAAATGCTGAACTATTTTTTTTTACAAACTTCCTCAGAAATGACTAGAGTCGAGCATTATTTCTATGCACCACTTTAAGACCTTCCCACAGAAGAATTTGAAAGAAAAACTCTTAACGCAAAGTAGAAACGCATTACCCAAAAAGACAAAACGCATTTGAATCAGGTTGACAGCGCTTACAGCTAGCTTTCCTTAGTTACAACACAGAACAATTTTTCTGCAAGTTCCTAAAAAGGAAGGCGCACATCTGTTCTGTCCTTGGCAGCAGCGAAATACTTTCGATCGAGACAGTGCTCCACCGGGACCAGACTCAACGAAGTTGTGCCCAGCACGTGAGTACCACCCAGGAAAAATACGAGTAAAAAGAACAGCAAGCGAGTATGACGACCATCAGTGGGAGAGGGAAGGCAGTCTCCCGAACAAAAAAAAATCCTACAGGGAGCTCTTGAGTTTGCCAAGCGTACACAGCCCTGCAAGGAAATCCTGTCCAACACCAAAGGGCTCCCGCCCGAGACGCCTAAGATCAGCACCCAAACACACCCGCGGGGCAGACCGGGAGAGTGCGCTTCTCCAGGAAAAAAGAATGCAGAGACCTCCCGCAATCCGCAATAATGTCACGGTCCCCACATTCCCAACCAAGTGTCCCGCCCATGGAATAGTCCCTCACCGCTCGCCCCCAGCTCGGAATCGTTGCCGTGTATGGGCGCCATGGTCCCGGAGTCTCTCGATTCCGCGCCAACCAGCCCGAAACTGACTGGAGCGGGGGCCGAGATAGGCGCGAGCCCAAAAGCCAATCAGCGGCTTAGGAGGAGGTGGACTTCCGCCCGGAAGGACACTGACGTGCAGCGCGCGCCGCGCCCCGCCCCCGGCCTTCCCGCGGGCGCGCATTAGGCGCCCTGTGATGACCCCTTAGGGAAAAGCTAGAGCTGAAGGGAAGCCGGAGGAGAGCTGGAGAACGAAGCGGTCGGGCGCGGGAAGGGACCCGCCTGTAGACTGCGCAGGCGCACCAACGATGATGGGAACCGATTTGGGCGCGTGGAACTAGAGGCTCTCTGGTTCTGAGAGATGATTTTCCGGGAAAAGAGGCGCGGGCAGGCAGGACAGTGGGCGTGGTTGAACCGGTTTTTTCCCCCCAGCCTGGGAAAGCGACAGCCTCCTGCCGCGTTCTCAGAGTTTTGCCTGATAACTTAGCTTCGCAGTGTGTGAACACAATGGCTGTCTAATTTATCTATGCGTGTTTGTGTGTATCTATCTCACCACTTAAAAATATATGCCACCATTTTAACCAAATAACCAAGTATCACTAAACAGTAATTTCACCTCATATACCTTCTGATGTGCTGCATTTGGAAAAGGACCGACTTCGCCTATGTAGTCTTCTTGCCAAAAATGTCTACCTGACTATAACACTGAGGAAACAATCACACGAATTCAAAGTGTAGGGCAACTTAAAAAATATCCGGCCTAGACTTCTCCAAAATGTCAATGTTATCAAAGACAAAAGAGCACTAAGTTCTTGCTTATACTATCATGCATGCAATGTATGCATTTCATTTTATTTTTTTCTAAGTAAGTATAATGTGTTTTCATTAGGTAATGCCTGCCACACATTTATAATGTTTTCCTTCCTGTTTGGCCACATGCTTGTTGATACATTCTTCACATAACAATTTTTCTGATACTTTCTCTAAAGAGGATACAAAGAATTCAGTTCATCTTCTAACATGGTTGATCACTTTTAAAACTTTATTTTAGGGGCTGGCATTCTGGCACAGCTGGTTTCAGCGCTGGCTGCAATACCAGAATCCCCTATGAGCACCAAGACCTAGCTGCTCCATTTCTAATCTAACTTACTACTGGTGCACCTGGGAAAGCAGACTAAGATGGCCCAAGTACATGGGCCCCTGCCACTCACGTGGGAGACCCGAATAAAAAAGCTCCTGGCTCCTGATTTTGGCTCAGGCCAGCCCTAGCCATTGCAGCCATTTGAGGAGTGAACCAGCGGATGGAAGACCTCTCTCTGTCTCTATGTAACTCCGACTTTCAAATAAATAAATAAATATTTCTAAAAAAGAAAATTCAGGGGCCGGCGCTGTGGCGTAGCGGGTAAAGCCACCACCTGCAGTGCCAGCATCCCATATGGGCACTGGTTTGAGTCCAGGCTGCTCCACTTCTGATCCAGCTCTCTGCTATGGCCTGCGAAAGCAGTGGAAGATGGCCCAAGTCCTTGGGCCCCTGCACCCACGTGGGAGACCTGGAAGAAGCTCCTGGCTTCTGGCTTTGGATCAGCTCAGCTCCAGCTATTGCAGCCAATTGGGGAGTGAACCAGCGGATGGAAGACCTCTCTCTCTCTCTCTCTCTCTCTCTCTCTCTATGTAACTCTGAGTTTCAAATAAATAAATCTTTAAAAAAATAAAATAAAATTCATTCTGTATTTATTTGAAAGGCCGAGAAACAGAGACAGGGATCTCTCAGCTAGTTCACTCCCCAAATGCCTGCAATAACAGGGGCCAGCCATGCCAAAGCCAGGAATTAGGAACTCAATTCTGGTCTCCCAAATGGGTAGCAGGCACTCATCCCCTGAGCCATCACCTGCTGCTTCCCAGGGTACACATTAGCAGGAGACTGGAATTGGGAGCAGAGGCAGGACTCAGACCCAGGCACTCTGATAGGGGATTGTGGGCATCCCAAGTGGTGTCTTAACTGTACATGAAACACCTCCCCCAATGTTTGTTTCTTACTTGCTGACTGTTCAGAAATTTTTCTTTCAACTTCGCAATTTGTGTAATACGTGTTTAAGATATGAGCAAGGGGGCTTCAAAAAGTTCATGGAAAATTCACATCAGCTCTTTATTCCAATTTTTCACTAACTTTTGAAGCCCCCTCATGTAACATGTAGCAGTTCACACATTAACATAGTCACTGTTTATAGAGTGCCAGTTACAAGTTTATGCCTACACTTCCCTTTTAAAAATCTTGGAACTTCTATTATCAAGTTTATTCCTAACAGGAGAGAACCATTTTGGCTAGACATCCATAAGAGCCAAATTCTTTCCTTAATAATTTCACATGTCTGATCAGTTTCCACATGGCAGCTTATAATCATAAGTATTTCAAATCTCATTTCTCTTTCACTGCTGCTAGGGTCTCAATGTTTCCATCTCCCTAAAATTTATAGGTTGAAACCTAATCACCAAGGTGGTGGTATTAGGAGGTAGGAGCATTGGGAGACGATTAGGTCATGGGGAGAGGGGTCATGAATAGGATTAGTACCCTTACAAAAGAGGCCCCAGAGAGCCTTCTGCCCTGTGAGGACAGCGAGGAGGCACCATCTCCACGGCAGAATATCAGACTGCAAGCCACACACCAAATGTGCTGATACCTTCATCTTGCATTCCCCAGTCTCCAGAACTTCAAAAAATAAATTGTTGCTATTTATCAGCCACACAGTGTATCATATTGTGTTACAGCAGCCTGAACAGACTAAGACAAGTATTCACATACTCCAGGGGGCCAGGACATACAGGACACTCTCATGTCATGATAGGACTTCTGGTCCTGTGCATTCAAGTCACAACTCAGGTCAACCAGCACAGTAGAGGAGGAATAGTCCTGGAAGCTATTCGCATACTAGGAGGGTCTACCAGTAACAAGTATGTGTGAAAGTGCCTTCAGTCCACATAAATAAATGACCTAGGCCTAGAAACTAAGGAGCATCAACTCAACTTCCCCATAGTCTGATCCCACTTTACCACCTCTAGGTGGGAAGGGAAGTGTATCGGAGGGACAGTGTCAAGAGCTGGCTGTTAAATATTCAGGAGTTTTGTAATCTGCATGTTAAACCATCAGAAGAATGAAATCAGCCCCGGTGGGAGTATTTATATCATGGAAATTGGCAAATGACACAAATCAGAGCTTTTCTTTTTTCTTTTCACAGAAAAAGGCAGTTTGCCAGCAAACCTCCAAGTAGACAGCAGTCCTAACTGATTGAAGCTACATTTTTTACAAAAACATAAGACCATTGTGAGAGCACCTCTAAGAATCTTGGAAACGAAAGGCCCAGAGATTAAGCTTCATCAGCTTCACTAAACCTACCTCTGTTATCTAATCATGCACAAAAATCACAATTTGTCCTCAACTCACTCACTCCTGTCTGGGACCAGTTTTGCAAGGCGAACTGTTTGCTTTGTTGTTGTTGTTGCTGTCATCACTGTAAACAAAGAAAAACAAATTGAAGCTAACTCGAGATAGTATTTTCCACCTTTTTAAACATTTGTATTTTTTTTTTTTTGACAGGCAGAGTGGACAGTGAGAGAGAGAGAGAGACAGAGATAAAGGTCTTCCTTTGCCATTGGTTCACCCTCCAATGGCCGCCATGGCTGGCGTGCTGCAGCCGGCGCACCACGCTGATCCGATGGCAGGAGCCAGGTGCTTCTCCTGGTCTCCCATGGGGTGCAGGGCCCAAGCACCTGGGCCATCCTCCACTGCACTCCCTGGCCACAGCAGAGAGCTGGCCTGGAAGAGGGGCAACCGGGACAGAATCTGGCGCCCCAACCGGAACTAGAACCCAGTGTGCCGGTGCCACAAGGCGGAGGATTAGCCTAGTGAGTCACGGCGCCGGCCAAACATTTGTATTTATTTATTTGAGATGCAGAAAGAGACAGAGAGACAGAGAAAGGTCTCCCATCCACTGATTCACTCCCTAAATGCGATGGCCTGGGCAGCGCTGAAGCCAGGAGCCAGGTATGCAATGCATGTCATCTATGTGGGTGGTAAGATCCAACTATTGGGGTCATCACCACACCTCCCGGGGTAAACATTAGCAGGAAGCTGGAGACAGGTAATAAACCTAGGCACTCCATGTGAGACACAGACAACCTAACCAGTATCCAAATATGCCAAATGCCATGCCTTTTTTCCTATATTTTTCTATATTTTTTTCTAAATTTTTCTATATTTGAATTTCTCTACAAAAACTCCATCCATTACTGATAACCTTAGTGTTGAAGGACCACTTACTTATTGCAGGAGGCAATGTAAATTGGTACAGTCTTTTAGAAAATATTTCCATCTGGGGCCGGCACTGTGGTGTAGCAGGTAAAAGCCGCCACCTGCAGTGCCGGCATCCCATATGGGTGCCAGTTCGATTTCTGGCTGCTCCACTTCTGATCCAGCTCTCTGCTATGGCCTGGGAAAGCAGTAGAAGATGGCCCAAGTCCTTGGGCCCCTGTACCCACGTAGGATACATGGAAGAAGCTCCTGGCTCCTGGCTTCAGAGCAGCGCAGCTCCCACCATTGCAGCCATCTGGGGAGTGAACCAGCAGATGGAAGACCCCTCTCTCTCTCTCTCTCTCTCTCCTTCTCCTTCTCCTTCTCCTTCTCCTTCTGTGTGTGTAACTCTGCATTTCAAATAAAATAAATAAATCTCTAAAAAATATTTCAATTTGTCACAAGTACCATAAACATGTTTCTATCTTTCCAGTCATTATATCCAAAGGTAAAAGTGTTAAACTAAATAATAGAAACAAAAAGAAATGGGGGCCGGCGCCATGGCTCACTTGGTTAATCCTCCGCCTGCGGCACCAGCATCCCATATGGGTGCCGGATTCTGTCCTGGTTGCTCCTCTTCCAGGCCAGCTCTCTGCTGTGGCCCGGGAGTGCAGTGGAGGATGGCCCAAGTGCTTGGGCCCTGCACCCGCATGGGAGACCGGAAGAAGCACCTGGATCCTGGCTTCAGATCCGCGCAGTGCTGGCTGTAGCGGTCATTTGGGGGAGTGAACCAACAGAAGGAAGACCTTTCTCTCTGTCTCTCTCTCACTGTCTATAACTCTACCTGTCAAATAATTAAAAAAAAAAAAGAAATGCAAAGTTGTTAATGACTGCCATTTTCCATTAGCAAAAACACTGGGACATAGTTGCTCATATCAGAGAAAAGGTTTAATGTCCTGACTGCTCCACTTCCAAAACCACTTCCCTGCTAATGCGTCCGGGAAAGCAGCAGGAGATGGCTCCAGTGTGCGGACCCCTACCATCCACGTGCAAGTTCCACATGGAGCTTCTTGTGCTTCAGTCTGGCCCAGGCCCAGCCGTGCGGCCAGGTGGACAGTGACCTAGTGGATGGAAGATCTCTCTACCCTGTCTCTGTTTCTCCCTCTCTCTTTCTCTCTCTCTCTCTCTCTCTCTAACTCTGCCTTTCAAATAAACAAATAAATGTTTAACCAAATAAATAAATAAATAAAGTATACAAGAGGATGTATGTAAGTAAGTCATGAATAGTTCACCATTTTGTTTAAAGGACTTACGTATCAAGAATCTGGGTTGGGACTGGCCCTGGCCTGAAGCACCTGCATCCCATATGGGCACTGGTTCAAGTCCCGGCTGCTCCACTTCCCATCCAGCTCTCTGCTGTGGCCTGGGAAAGCAGTACAAGATGGCCCAAGTCCTTGGGCCCCTGCACCCGCGTGGGAGACCCGGAAGAAGCTCCTGGCTCCTGGCTTTGGATCAGCACACAGCTCCGGCTGTTGCGGCCATCTGGGGAGTGAACCAGCAGATGAAAGACACCTCTCTGTCTCTCTATTTCTACTTTTCTCTGTGTAACTCTGTCTTTCAAATAAATAAAGTTAAAAAAAAGAATCTGGGTGGGTGTTCCCCAGGGATCCAGGAGCCAATCCCCACAGACACCAAGGGACAACTGTAATTTGTCTCTTTATATTATACTGGTGAGATTAAAAATCGGACAGCACGAGTCTTGGGGTTTGATTCTTAGACTTCTACTTGCATGTGACCTTGGACTGTTTACTGAGACCTCAGTTTGTTCTTCAAAAGAATGCTTATCCTTTCCTGAGAGGTCACTGTGAAATTTAATAGAAATAATACGTGTACAGCACCATTAAGATGCCAACACCTAAAACGCATTCAACAAATAGCTATTGTTTTTATTGTACTTTTAGTCACTTCATGTGGACACTGATATAATATGATCAAAAGTATATGAGTCAACTGTTATTCAAATCGAGTATTTCAAATGGCAGAAACTTCTGTCAGTGAATACATTTGGTTATCATCAGGTTTTTGCAGCATATCAGTGCTTTGCCTATTATAACGATCCTCCTAATAATGCGAGGTAGGTATGTCAAGAAATTGCTGGTGACTTCCCCTACATCCATTCTTCCCTTTCTTTTTAGTAACAGAATGTGGATTTTCAGCTGGGAACATTGGCAGAAAGAGGGCAAGACTATGTTTCCCAGCCTTCTTTGCAACTAGTTTTAGCCGTGTGACTACTTTGGGGGCCAAAGTATATAAGAGGCAGTGTTGTGAAGGACTTGGAGGAAGGATACTTAAAGAAATCTGGTACATCTGAAAAGAGATTTTTTTGTCCTTCTTCATTTTCTCTTTCTTCCAGAAACACAAATATGATGGCTGAGACAGCAGCAGCCACGTTGGAACAGGAGATAACTATCAAGATGAAAGTCACACACTGAGATAGTGGAAAAGGTTAAGAGCCCCAATCCCCAACGTCCACGAAGCCACCATACCACCCCCACACTGCCTAACTCCAGACTCCTACATGAAAGAGAAATAAATATCTACCACATTTAAAGCCACTGGGTTTTTTTTTTAATTTCCTATTATATTTAACCAAACTTAATTATATGAAATATACTTATTTTTGTTATGAAAAAAACTGAAACTCCGTAAGGTAAGCAGCAGACAAGGGATCCAGCCTCTTACTTATCTAGCTCCAAAGCTGATACTTCTTCCCATTGTGCAACTGTCTTGGATAAATGGGTATTTATCTCAACTCAATGACAGTAGCAATTAAGGCCTACAAGTAACTTTCATAGCATTCATTTGATCAACATATATTTATTGAGTGCCTACTAACTTTCTGGCACTGTTCAATGCCCTAAGGATACGATGGTGCACAAAACCAATGATTTTCTACTTCCAATCGTTTGCTACTCCTCAAGCAACCTTTCTCTTATAAACTAGATTATTTTTCTAAAGGAAGAATAGCATGTTTGACAGGTACATTTCCAATTCCAACTCTGGTCTCAAATTTGGTGTGAGTTAGTATGGGGCCCTTCAGCCTGATTGTCTTTGGACATATTGTCAAAATCAGCTTTGTGACCATGCACAAATGTGAGCCCAACTAGGGAATGTGATTTAATATATGCAGCTGTGTAGAGAGGGGTTACCTGTTGGATGAAACTCAGCAAGCAACGACAGGGGCTGCATGGACTGTCAATGTTCTGTGGGATTGCAGGTGGTAGGAGAACAGAGGAAACCCCCTGAGCAGTTGGCAGTGCCCAAGCTCAAACCATTTCCTCATCCTCATAAGTAGCCAACCCCCTCTGTTGACTTACAAGGGGACTTCAAAAAGTTTGTGGAAAATGAAATTTAAAAATAAATGTATTTTGGTGCAAAATTTTTTGAGATCCATGCATAGTTTTTTCAAAATACTTATCTTCTACAAATTTTTAAAAATTATTTATGTATTTCTTTGAAAGGCAAAGAATCAGAAACAGAGAGAGAGAGAGCGCCCCCATCCTCTGGTTCACTGCCCAAATGCACACAATGGCATGGGGCTTCAAAGCCAGGAGCCAGGAACTCAATCCCAGCCTCCCACACTGGTGGCAGAAACCCAAAGACATGAACCACCACTGAAGCCTCTCAGAGTCCACATTAGCAGGAAGCTGGAATCAGGAGCTGTGCTGGGGTAGAACTCAGGCACTCCAACGTGGGACATGGAGTTCCCATTTGATGTCTTAACCGTTAGCCAAATGTCCACCCCTTCCATGAACCTTTTGAAGACTTTTTGTACTTGCCTATAGTCTGCGGCCATACCACCCTGAACGTGCTGCATCTCATCTGTACTTGCCTGTAAAAAAAAAAAAAAAAAAAAAGCAGAACAGGACCCCACTCCTGAAGCACCCTGCTGCCCTTGGACAAAACACATCTCTCTGTATGGCATCTGTCATCTTGTGCCTACAAAGCCCTTGTGCCCATGAGGTGCAGGTGCTATGTGACCTTTGTGGTATTTGGTTGAGTCCTATGCTTAAATGCAGTGACTCAGCATGCAAAGGAAGAGAGATTTTGGCTTGATTATGGACTCCACATACCCTCTAAAGCAAGAATGGATGATATCCTGAAAGTTAGGGATCTGAAAGACAAAACTAAATGGATCTAACATTTCCCAGGAGAAAGAGACACTGGGAAGAAAAGCAAATTCATCACTACTTAGATATAGTCCCAAAATAGGTATGCCTACATATAAACACACAGACATACCTTAGAGTTTCCTGATGTTGAGGACAAATAACGGCTTAAATAAATTGCAGTGGTTACTTGTCATTATTTCAGCTGTCCAGTAACTGATGCCCTTGCTGTGTCTGAGGAATTCCCCACACTGTGAGTTTTGGAGGGGTCACAGCCATCTGTAACTTTAGAAGCTGAAAGTGATTTTGTCCCGGCAACCCTTGACAGCTATAGCATGAACATATCTTAGGCCTGGCCATCACCATAAGAGATTTGTTAATCTGAAGCTAGTGTCACAAAAAAGTAGACATTTCAAAAAATCTGAAGACATCTCTGTGTTTTGTGGTAGCAGGTTCCCACCTCCTGCAGGGCAGCAATGGCTCCAGAGTCAACCAGATATGCCAGTGTCCAGGTCAGCTGGAGTGGCAGACATGGCTGTGATGCCTTTCACCAGCTTGCTCGATGGTGTGGTTTCAGCAGTGATTTTGGCTTCAGAGCCTCGCTTTGCACCTGCCCACTTCAGCCTGGTCCTCCTAGCTTCCTAGTGATTCTGTAAGCTACTTAATATTCTCTCATAAACCTATTTTTCTCCTCCTTTTCCTAGTTTTCCTACTCCTTTAAAAATCAGTCACAGGTCAGTTTCTGTTGCTTGCAACTAATGTCTCGGGCTGACACCATTCTATTTCTTTGCCTTATTCTCACCAAGAAATCTCCTGGTTAGTATTTCAGACAAATAATGCTAGGACAGAAGAATTCTCAACAGAGAATGGGAACATTCTTGCATTTGGAAAGTGATGGTCTCTACTATCCACTGATACTGCTTATTCTAGCTAGAACATATATCTTATGAGTTAAATAATATGGATCTGCCCTTTAGAGACCATCTCGTGTTGCTCTAAGGAAATCCAGTCAATACTCACAACTCCAAGGGCAAGAGTTTGCATCATGGAAACTGAGTAGAGGGACCCCAAGAAACGTTTCCTACAATAAGCCAGCACTTGGCACTCCCAGATCCCAGTCCCACAAACACACCATCCCTAAGCAGAGAACTTCCCCATGAGGCTTGACTTTCATGAATATATCTCTGCTGTGTCTCTCACCATATGAAGGGCTTCAAGAAGATCATGGAAAATGGAATTGGAAGATATGCACATGCACCATGAACTTTTCTTTTTTATTATTTATTTGAAAGACAGAATTACAGAGAGAAGTAGAGACAGAGAGTAAGAGAGTTCTTCCATCCGCTGGTTCACTCCCCAAATGGCAGCAATGATCTGGACTGCACCAGGCCGAAGCCAGGAGCCAGGAGCTTCTTCTGGGTTTCCCACGTGGATGTAGGGGCCCAAGCACTTAGGTTAATTTCAGCTGCTTTCCCAGGCACATTAGCAGGAAGCTGGATCAGAAGTGGAGTAGCTGGGACTCGATCCTGAGCCCATATGGGATGCAGGCACTGAAGGCCAGGGCTTTAACCCACTGTGCCACAGGGCCGGCCCCAGATGTACCATGAACTTTTCAAAGATCTCTCATATTTATTCATTCAGAAAATGAATAGAACATTGTTTTTCATTAATCCCCTTCAGATAAAAACCATTTTGTGAGGTATGGTTTTCCAGATCTTTTAAATTGAGAGAGAGGGAGCCGGCGCTTTGCGCAGCAGGTGAGGCTGCCGCTTGCAGTGCTCGCCTCCCATACGGGTGCCGGTTCTAATCCCGGCTGCTCCTCTTCCCATCCAGCTCTCTGCTGTGCCCTGGGAAAGCAGTAGAAGATGGCCCAAGTCCTTGGGCCCCTGCACCCGCATGGGAGACCCGGAAGAGGCCCCTGTTGCCTGGCTTCAGATAGGCCCAGCACCAGGCATTTTGGCTATTTGGGGAGTGAACGAACAGATGAAAGACTTCTCTCTCTCTCTGCCTCTACCTCTACCTCTACTTCTGCCTCTCTGTAACTCTGCCTTTCAAATAAATAAATAAATCTTGAAAAGAATTGAGAGGAGAGGAGAAACATTCTAGAATTAGCCATTACCCATCACTACATTTCATATCTGGTAATAATAATTCAGGTATTATTTGATTCCAGAAAAACCGATGCCAGTTAAATGTGTCTTGCCTATGTACATAGGCTGCAGTGCAGTATACCCTGTGAGGCTCAACCTTGAAGACAAGGACGTGAAGCACTGAGTCTACAGGCTCTGTTCTTCGGTCACTTGAATCCTCACTCCTACAGCTCTAGAGACTCCCAGACAGAAAATTTTATCTTCTTAGCGTGGCCATGAAAATTAATAAATTAGTTTAACAAACAGTAAAAACAGAGATATCTTCATGCATATCTTAACTGGACAGGACTAATTAAACCAAAACTTAGAGTGAGAATTAACAATCTTTGTGTTTTTTTTAAAAGATTTATTTGAAAGTCAGAGTTACACAAACAGAGGGAGAGGGAGAGGGAGAGGGAGAGGGAGAGGGAGAGGGAGAGGGAGAGAGAGAGAGAGAGAGGGAGAGAGAGAGAGAGCGCGCCAGGGCTGAGCTAGACAGAAGCCAGGAGCCCGGAGCTTCATCCAGGTCTCCACATGAGTGGCAGGGGCCCAAGCACTGAGGCCATCATCCTCAGCTTTCTCAGGCTCATTAGCAGGGAGATGGATCAGAACTGGAGAATCCGGAACTCGAACAGGTGCTCATAGGGGATGCCAGTGTCACAGGCAACAGTTTAACCCACTATGCCACAATACCAGCTCCAATCTTTGTTTTTTTTTTTTTAATACATTTATTTATTAGAAAGGCAGAGGGACAGAGAAAGGGAAAGAGACAGAGAATAGAGATCTTCCATCTACTGGTTCACTCTCCAAATCCCTGCAACAGCCAGGACTGGGCCAGGCTAAAGCCAGGAAGTCCTTCCAGGTCTCCCAGGTGGGTGACAGGAACCCAAGTACCTGGGCTATCATCTGCTGTCCTCCAGGTGGATTGGCAGAAAGCTGGGTTGGAAGCAGAGTAGCTGGGACTTGAAAAGGCACTCTGGGGGCCGGCGCTGTGGCACAGCAGGTTAATGCCCTGGCCTGAAGCATCGGCATCCCATAGAAGTGCCGGTTCAAGCCCCAGCTGCTCCACTTCTGATCCAGCTCTCTGCTATGGCCTGGGAAAGCAGTAGAGGATGGTCCAAGTCTTTGGGCCCCTGCACCCACATGGGAGACCGGGGTTGGGGGGAAGCTCCTGGCTCCTGGCTCCAGGCTTCCGATCAGCACAGCTCCAGCCATTGCAGCCATCTGGGGAGTGAACCAGCGGATGGAAGACCTCTCTCTCTCTCTCTCTCTCTCTCTCTCTCTCTCTGCCTCTCCTCTCTCTGTGTAACTCTGCCTTTCAAGTAAATAAATCTTTAAAACAAAAAGGCACTCTGATATGGAACATGGGTGTCCCAAGCAACAGCTTAACCCACTGTCGGCTCCAGTATTGAGTATTGTTCTTATGTAGAATGAACTGTAGTCATTCAGGTCAATGCATCTCTATCTTTTTTTTTTTTCCTTTAAATTTGAAATGGTGAGAGGGAAGGGAAGGGAAAGGAGGGGCAGAGTGGAGCAGAGCAGGCAGTGAGCTCCATCTACTGGTTCACTTCCTAAAAACCCACAATAGCCAGAGCTGAGCCAGGCCAAAACCAGGAACCAAGAACTCATTCAAGGTCTCCCATGTGGGTGAGAGGGACTCAGCTATTTGAGCCATCACTACTGCCTCTCAGGGTCCACAGGAAGCTGAAATCGGAAGCAGAGACTCAAATCCAGGTATTCTGATATGGGATGCAGGCATGCCAAGTCCATCTGTACCCTTTTCTCAAACCCACTAAGGCATAATACTATAGGCCCCATTTCTTAGACGGCAATATTAGATTCATGCCCTAAAGTCAGCCAACAGGAATTATGAGCAGATTCCTTGTCGCACCTGAGCCCTGGATGAGAGTGTATACGTGCAATGTCATTATGAATAAAACCTGTCCCCCAAAGGCAAATAGCCATACCACTGATTCAGAACCTTCTCAAATCAGCAGCATGAACTAACGCTTGCCCATAGAAAACTAGAACTCATGTATTAAGCAGTAAAGATACTGTAACAAAGATAAGAAACAATTATGATTGGGACATCAGTGATATGGTTGGTCAATAGTGAATTTGAGGGTCGGCGCTGTGGAACAGTGAATTAAACCTCTGCTCCCAAGTGCCAGCATCCCATTGCGGCCATCTGGGGAAAGCACCAGAGAATGGAAGCTCTCTCTCTGTAACTGCCTTTCGGCTCTGCCGGAACTAGGCTGATCTGAACCCAGGAGCCAGGAGCCAGGAGCTTCTTTCAAGTCTCCAATGTGGGTCCATGGTCCCAAGCACTTGGGCCATCTTCTAATGCTTTCCCAGGCCATAGCAGACAGCTGGATCAGAAGTGGAGCAGCCAGGACTGGAACTGGCGCCCATATGGGATGCCAGCACTGCAGGTGGAGGCTTTGCCCTCTACGCCACAGCGCCAGTCTCAATAAATCTTTTTTTAAGAGTTTATTTTATAATAATCTGCTTTAAAAACCAACCTGGAATTACAAAAATTATTTAAAGGGATAGGCAGGAGGGGAATATCTGCTACATGTTACTAAAAATATAAGTGTGCTGAAAAGTTATGTCTATGTGTATAAATCTGACACCTTCCAGAGCCACATATAAATTATCAAAGATTGTGTCTTGATTAATTGTTACTTTTTTTCCCAAGGATTTATTTATTTATTTGAAAGTTAGAGTTACAGAGAGAGAGGGAGAAACAAAAAGAGAGATCTTCCATCTACTGGTTCACTCATAAATGGCCACAATGGCTGGGGCTGGGCCAGGCTGAAGCCAGGAGCTAGGAGCTGCTTCCATGTCTCCCACATGGATGCCGGGGTACAAGCACTTGGCCCATCTTCCTCTGCTTTCTCACATGCATTAGCAGGGAGCTGGATTAGAAGTAGAGCAGCGGCCGGCACCGCGGCTCACTAGGCTAATCCTCCGCCTTGCGGCGCCAGCACACTGGGTTCTGGTCCCGGTCGGGGCGCCGGATTCTGTCCCGGTTGCCCCTCTTCCAGGTCAGCTCTCTGCTGTGGCCAGGGAGTGCAGTGGAGGATGGCCCAAGTGCTTGGGCCCTGCACCTCATGGGAGACCAGGATAAATACCTGGCTCCTGCCATTGGATCAGTGTGGTGCGCCGGCTGCGGCGGCCATTGGAGGGTGAACCAACAGCAAAGGAAGACCTTTCTCTCTGTCTCTCTCTCTCACTGTCCACTCTGCCTGTCAAAAAAAAAAAAAAAGTAGAGCAGCAAAGACATGAACCAGCACCCATATGGGATGCTAGTGTTGCAGGCAGTGGCTTTACTTGTTATGCCGCAACACTGGCCCTGGGATCATTACTTTTATTTTCCTCTGTTGGCATAAATATTTAGTGATTAATTATAATCAGTGACTTACTGTGTTATGCCTATAGTACTTTGACACAATGCACTTGCTCCTAAAACTTCCTGTCAATATTTACTTGTATTTTACGTGTTGTAGATCTCCTTACATTTTTAAATTAAACCTTTTGAGATAATTGTAAACTCACATGCAGGTGTAAGACTTAATAAAGATCCCATATAGCCTTTACCTAGTATCTCCCAATGGTAACATCTTGCAAAACTATAGTACTGGGGCCGGTGCTGTGGTGCAGTAGGTTAATCCTCCGGCCTGTGGTGCCAGCGTCCCATATGGGTGCAGGTTCTAGACCTGGCTGCTCCCCAATCTGATCCAGCTCTCTGCTAATGTCCAGGGAAAGCAGTGGAAGATGGCCCATTGGGCTCCCTGCACCTGTGTGGGAAGCCCGGAGGCGGCTCCTGGCTTCAGATCGGCTCAGCTCCGGCCTTCAGCCATTTGGGAAGTGAAACAGTGGATGGAAGACCTTTCTGTCTCTCCCTCTCACTGTCTGTAACTCTGCCTCTCAAATAAATAAATAAAATCTTCTAAAAAAAACTATAGTACCATATTCCCACCAGGATATTGACACTGAAATGGTCAAGATACAGGACATTCCTATCACTCCGCATTCCTCACGTCGCCTTTATACAGCCATACCTGCTTCCCTCCTCCGCCACACCTACCCTTGATCACTGGTGACTACTAATCTGTTCTCTATTTCTATAGTCTGATGTACAAGTCTATGCAAGGACATGTTTTGTTTTTCTTGGGTAAATATATGAGTGGAATTCCATAGTCTCATGGTAAGTACAAGTCAATGCTAAAATAAACTGCCAGAAGCAGAAAGGCTAGTTCCCTTTGACATAGCTGTCATTCATTTCACTTATTCCTATACCATAATCAACTAATCGATTGTTATGATTTTGCTTTAAACAGCTATCATTTAAATCAATTAAGAATATGAAAAACATGGGGCAAGCATTTGGCTCAGCAGTTAATTCCCACGTGGGACACTTGCATCCCATACTGGAGTGCCCAGTTTGAGTCCTATCTCCTCTGCTTCCAGCACTTCCTACTAATGCACACCCTCAAAGACAACAGTTATGGTTCAAAAGCTTGAGTCCTTGCCACCCACAAGGGGCACCTCGATTCAGTTCCAAACTCTGGGCTACAGCCTGCCACCCCGCCCCCAGGAGTTGCAGACATTCTGAGAGTGAACCAGTGGTTGGAAGATCTCTTTTTGTCTGTCTCTGTGTCTCTCTGTGTGCCACAGCCTTTCAAATAAAATGACAATTAAAATTTTAAAAATAATAAAAAATGTTATTTTACCTTATTTATCTTTATTCCTTCTCTGATGTGCTTCTTTACATAGATTCCAGTTTCTGACCTATATAATTTTCCTTCTACCCAAAGAATTGCTTGTAGCATTTCTTGCAAGAAAAGTTCTGTAGGATGAATTCTTTTAGTTTTTGTTTGTCTAAGAAAGTCATTATCCCTCCTTCACTTTTTTTCTGACTCAGTAGCTTTTTTTGTAGAGTTTTTAAATTATTTTTGTTTTTAGTTTTTTCAATTTAATTTAAGGAATACAAACATCATGCATTTAATATTTTTAAGACTGCATATAATGAGAAGCTAGTTCAAAGCAGTATTTTTTCCTTTTAAAAACGATGAACAATAATTGTATATATGTGTAGGATAGAGTAGGACATTTCAGTACACATATACAAAATACCCTGATCAAATCAGGGCAATCCAGGGGCCGGTGCTGCGGCACAGCAGGTTAAGCCGCAGTCACATATGAGCACTGGGTGAACACTCAGCTGCTTCACTTCCAATCCAGCTGCTTGCTAATGTGCCCGGGGAAAACGGTGGAGGGTGGCCCAAGTGCCTGGGCCCCTGCCACCCACAGGAGACCCAGATGGTGTCCCAGATTCCTGGCCTCAGCCTAGCCCAGCCCAGGCCACTGCAGTCATCTGGAAAGTACCCGCAGGTGAAAGTGCCTTCTCTCTCTCGCTCTTGCTCTCGCTCTCGCTCTCTCTGTAACTCTGCCTTTCAAATAAAAAAATATACCTTAAAAAAAATCAGGGCAATCCATATGTCCTGCTCTATGCATTACTTTATGACTGGAGCCTTGGAGCACCTCTCTTCTATTGGCTCATAAGATATATAACAGGCTATTGCGAACCACAGCCAGCCCTGTGCTGCGTAACACTAGGACCTTGTTCTTCCTAACTCTGATAACAGCATTTTGAAAGAAAGAAAGGTGAATACATTGTAAATAGCATTTAATTCCCTACAGGAGAATAATTACTCAAAAATGGTAATTATCCAAAACAGTGAAAAATTTAGCTAGCATTAAACAGGTCCTATTCTTTTGATATTAAACAGATGGACAGGATCTAACTAGCATTAGAGATAATGGAAAACTTTCATAGTTGGCATAACATTTTTGTTGAATCAATATTTCAAAAATTCCACAAAAGATTATAAAAATCAAAATAACAAATTATAAGCAATTAAACTTGAAAAACATAGAAAGAATGATTACATATTCATAATAATGGGAATTAAAATAAGGTCATCTTCTACTTTTTCACAAAATATTCTTTGTTCTCTGGGTTTTATACATCATCAAAATCAGAATAAAAGAAGTCAAGAACACTTTGGATCATTGCCAAGAATTGCTTTAGGATTTCCAATTCTCTTGTTGCTTTTATGTTAAGCAAGTAAAGAGAATTTGTTGTATTTTTTATTTTTTTTATTTTTTGTTTTTTTTTTTGACAGGCAGAGTAGACAGTGAGAAAGAGAGACAGAGAGAAAGGTCTTCCTTTTGCCATTGGTTCACCCTCCAATGGCCGCCACGGCCGGCGCACCGCGCTGATCCGATGGCAGGAGCCAGGTACTTATCCTGGTCTCCCATGGGGTGCAGGGACCAAGCACTTGGACCATCCTCCTCTGCACTCCCTGGGCACAGCAGAGAGCTGGCCTGGAAGAGGGGCAACCGGGACAGAATCCCGTGCCCCGACTGGGACTAGAACCCAGGGTGCCGGCGCCGCAAGGCGGAGGATTAGCCTAGTGAGCCGCGGCGCCGGCCCGTATTTTTTATTCTCTAAGTTGTTCTCAACCAAATTTTCCTACTTCCCTTTGAAAGGATGAGTTTGCTAGATATAAAAATTTAAGTTGGCAGAGTTCGTTTTTTTTATAGGATTTATTTATTTATTTATTTGAAAGAGTTACACAGAGATAGGAGAGGGAGAGAGGGAGAGAGGGAGAGAGGGAGAGAGAGAGAGAGAGAGAGAGAGAGAGAAAGACTGGTCTTCCATCCGTTGGTTCACTCCCCAATTGGCCGCAATGGCTGGAACTGTGCCGATCTGAAGCCAGGAGCCAGGAGATTCTTCTGGGTCTCCCACACTGGTGCAGGGGCCCGAAGACTTGGGCTATCTTGTACTGCTTTCCCAGGCCATAGAAGAGAGCTGGATCAGAAGAGGAGCGGCTGGGTCTTGAACCGGCGCTTCAGGCCAGGGCATTAACACACTGTGCCACAGTGCCGGCAGCAGAGTTAATTTCTTTCAACACTTAATCATTTAAATGTTTAATTATTAGTTTTATTTGAGAGTCAGAGAGAGAGACAGAAATATCTCCCATGTGCTGCTCACTCCTCAAATGCCCACAGCAGTCAAAGCCAGGAACTGAAGACTCAATCCAGATATCCCAGGTGGATGGCAGAGAATCAATTACTTGAATCATCACTTGCTATCTTCCAGGATCTGGATTAGCAGGAAGGTAGAAGTGGGAGTGGAGCCAGGACGTGAATCCAAGCACTCTAGTATGGGATATAGGTGTCCCAAGTGGTAATAGAACCACTTTGCCAAACATCTGCCCTTTCTTTTAAAGTTTCACTCTGCTCTCCTCTTAGTTGCATGCTTTCTGATGAGAAGTCCACTATAATACTTTTGTTACTCTTATTTTTTTTTTTGACAGGCAGAGTGGACAGTGAGAGAGAGAGAGAGACAGAGAGAAAGGTCTTCCTTTTGCCGTTGGTTCACCCTCCAATGGCCGCCGCGACCAGCGCGCTGCGGCCGGCGCACCGCACTGATCCGATGGCAGGAGCCAGGAGCCAGGTGCTTTTCCTGGTCTCCCATGGGGTGCAGGGCCCAAGCACTTGGGCCATCCTCCACTGCACTCCCTGGCCACAGCAGAGGGCTGGCCTGGAAGAGGGGCACCGGGACAGAATCCGGCGCCCCGACCGGGACTAGAACCCAGTGTGCCGGCGCCGCTAGGCGGAGGATTAGCCTAGTGAGCCGCGGCGCCGGCCTTGTTACTCTTATTTTTAAAAAAAGATTTATTTACTTATTTGAAAGGCAGAATTGTTTTAAACTTTTATTTAATAAATATAAATTTTGAAAGTACAGCTTTTGCATTATAGCGGTTTTTCCCCCCATAACCACCCTCCCACCCAGAACCATCCCATCTCGACACCCTCTCCCATCCCATTCTTCATTAAGATTCATTTTTGGCTGGTGCTGCGGCTCACTAGGCTAATCCTCTGCCTGCGGCACCGGCACACCGGGTTCTAGTCCCGGTCGGGGCGCCGGATTCTGTCCCGGTTGCCCCTCTTCCAGGCCAGCTCTCTGCTGTGGCCCGGGAGTGCAGTGGAGGATGGCCCAAGTCCTTGGGCCCTGCACCCCATGGGAGACCAGGAGAAGCACCTGGCTCCTGCCTTCGGATCAGCGTGGTGATCAGATGCAGGTATTTGGGGAGTGAACCAGCAGATGGAAGATCTCTCTTTCTCTCTCCCTCTCTCTCTGCCTTTCCATTGAATGAATGAATGAACAAAGTTTCGGTATTGCTGGCCGGCGCCACGGCTCACTAGGCTAATCCTCCGCCTGCAGCGCCGGCACCCTGGGTTCTGGTCCCGGTCTGGGTGCCGGATTCTGTCCCGGTTGCCCCTCTTCCAGGCCAGCTCTCTGCTGTGGCCCGGGAAGGCAGTGGAGGATGGCCCAAGTGCTTGGGTCCTGCACCCGCATGGGAGACCAGGAGGAAGCACCTGGCTCCTGCCTTCAGATCTGTGTAGTGCACAGGCTGCAGCGGCCATTGGGGGGTGAACCAACGGAAAAAATGAAGACCTTTCTCTCTCTCTCTCTCTCTCTCTCTCTCTCACTGTCCACTCTGCCTGTCAAAAGAAAAATAAATAAAAAGAAAAAAAAGTTTCAGTATTGCCATTTGACAGTTTCACCCTCTGAAAACGACTTTCCCCCAGGGAGAGGGCCTTTGTGTTGAAGAAGATTCTGAAAAGGTCTTCCTGCCAGGGTCCCCAGGACAACTTTCTCAGCTCCTCACAGAATATGATGAGATTCCTGGGGGGAAACTCACAGAAATGTGCCTCCCCATAACCGCAGCTCTCAGGAGTCTCTTACTTCATGCTAGTCCACACTCAGCCTCCAGCAAGCCATCAGAGTCACTGTTCAAGTTTCTACTAGTTCATGGCTCTGGCAGCTTCTGCTCCAAGTAAGCATGGCTTTAGCTATCCTGTGTAGGTGTCTGTCTCTCCAGATTTGGGAATGACACTTTGTCCTCCTACCTCAGTTCTGTGATGCACCTAAGAAAAGGCACTGATCTGCAGTTTGTTCAGCTTTTTATTTATTTGAAAGGCAGAGAAACAGAGGCAGAGATCTTCCACCTGCTGGTTCACTCCCCAAATACCTGCCAACAGCTGGAACTGTGCCAGACTGAAGCCAGGTGTTGGATTTCAATCTGGGTCTCCCGTGTAGATGGCAGGGGCCCACCCCAACCACTGGAATCATCACTCACTGTGTCCCAGGGATGTGCATCAGCAGGAACCTAGAATCAGGAGAGAAGCCTGGACTCAAACCCAGCTACTCCAGTATGGAATATGGGCATGCCAAGTGTCATCTTACCTGCTGTACCAAATGCCCACCCCAAAATGGCCCAAACCCAACTACTGTGGTCATTTGAGGAGTGAACCAGAAGATGGAAAATCTTTCTGTTTCTGTCTGTTTTCTCTCTGACTTTCAAATAAATAAAAATAAGTAAATAAAAAATTTTAAAAGAGGTGATTATGTACTGGGGGCACCACTCTCATTAATGAATGCTATTTTCAGAGAGTAAGCTCCTGATAAAATGATAAATTTAGCCCCCATCCTTCATGTCTCATGTGAGCTAGCTTGCCCTTTTGCCACAGTATGATGTAGCAAGAAGGTCTTTTCCAGATATGGTCTCTTAATCTTGGACTTCCCATCCTACAGAACTACAAGATCAAAAAACTTCTATTGTTGACAATTTACCCAGTCTGTGGTGTTCTGCTATAACGACAGAAAGTATATGAAGACAAGTGCCATCAAATATATTCAAATATTATGCAATCAATCTCCAGGATCCTTTTCATCTAACTTAACAGAAACCATACCCACTAAACAACTCCACATTCCACCATGTCTGCAGCTCTTGGCAACCACTATTCTATTTTATATCTCTGTGAATTTGACTACTCCAACTACCATATATTAAATCCAATCATACAGTGTTTAACTTTTGTGATTGGTTTATTTCACTTAGCATAATGTCCTCAAGGTTCATCTATGTTGTGGCATTTGTCAGAATTTCCTTTCCTGTTTAAGGCTGAATAATATTTGAAAATACATCTATAACACATTTTGTTCATTCATTCCTCCATCAGTAGGCACTTGGGTTGCTTTCATTTCTTGGTTATTATGAATTATCTGCTAAGAATGGCACCATTTGAAGGCACCCTTTTACCATGCAATCATCTTGGCACTTTTATTGAAAATCAATCTACTACATAGATGTGGGTCTATTTCTGAATTTTCCATTTTGTTTTATAGATATCCATACTAGTGGCAATACTACACAGTCTTAACTACTGTACCTTTATCGTAAGCCTTAAAATGAGGGGATTTGAATTCCTCAGTACTGTTCTTTTCAAAATTATTTCTGCTAATCTGTCTTCGCATTTTTATGTAATTTTTAGAGTTAGTTTTTTTAATCTTTAGATTTTATTGTCTTCATAACAAAACAGAAGACGAAGATTAGAACTTGATCACTTGCCCGTTTCTCTTATCTCCTCCCAATTCAAAATGTTTACATCTCTTAATAGCCAACATTCTCTTAGACCTGCAGTTGGGATCCATGCACTCAAGCCTCAGCACAATCTTCTTTGTAGTTTTAGCCTTTTTCCGGAAAATCAGCTTAGTCTGTCCCCCATAGCCACTCTGCTTCCTATCAAAATGCTGCTTTCTCTGGGCATACAGAGAGTCTTTGCCCTTCTTATACCGTGTCACCTTGTAGGGCTGGTGCTTGCCACGCTTCTTACAGAAGGTCCGGCACATTTTCGGAACATTCACCACGTTGCAGGAGCGCTATCGGCACGGAAAGCTAGAGCTAGTTTCTATCAGAATGCTGGCCGGAATTTTGACTTGGATATCATTGAATTTATAGATTCATTTGGGGGATATTTTGTATCACAATACAGATTGTATCAAAGTACAAAATGTAACAAAATACCTTAGAATAAGTAATTTAAATACAGTAGATATTTATGCTCACAGTTCTCGAGGCTGGAAAGTTTAAGATCAAGGCACCATGGGATTTGCGGGGCGAGAGCCTGTTCCTCGTAAGTGACACAGGACATCTAAATGTTCCTCTAAGAAACACGAATGGATGCAGTTGTATTATCCACAGTCATGAACATCTGAAGTTGGAGTTGTTCTTAGAAATCCTTTCTCTTGTGGCCTGTCCCACGAAACAATTTCTTCAGTTTCACATCTGAAGGTGAAGACTCTTGTTTTGGTAGGTGAGAGAGTGGAGACAGGGAAGGGCAAGGGAAAACAGACACAATGAGTCAGGCTCTCGAGTCAAGTGCAGAAATTCTGCATCACACAAAGACCACTGGGAAACAACAAAAGTCATAAGAAAGATGGAGAGGCATTAAAAAAAATCAGTCTTTCTCCCAGTAGTTTCTCACCAAGCAGAAAGTCAGTCTCTCTCTGAGAACAATGTGTCCAAAATCCCAGCAATGCATGAAAATGATTGTTATGAGGTGGAGGAAAGAAAATAATGTCGAAGCTACTTGGCTCATTATTCGAACAGCTTAGAGAAGTACTGTTAATGGTCTAATGGAGCAACAAACTTCAAAGATACTTATTTGCTATGTACTTATCTGAATGAGTGACAGAGAAAAGGAGAGAGAGAGAGAGAGAGAGAGAGAGAGAGAGAGAGAAATCTTCCATCTGCTGGTTCACTCCCCAAATGGCAGCAATAGCCAGGGCTGGGTCAGGCTGAAGCCAGAAGCCAGGAACTCCATCCTAGTTGCTCACGTGGGTGGCAGAGGCCCAAGTACCTGGGCCATCTTCTGCTGCCTTCTCAGATCTGTTAGCAAGAAGCTAGATCAGAAGTAGTGCAGGTGGGACTTACACTGGCATTCCAACTGGTATCGTAAGTGGTGGCTTAACCCATTGCACCACCCCTGCCTCATTTCTTTCAGAAGTATTTCCCACTGTCAAATCAGCAGGTTGCACAGGTTGTTGTGCAAATAGCTCTTATGCTATTCTTTTATCCACTCAAAGCACACCAAAGAAGACAAAAAATAGTGCAATGTCAATGCCAAAATAATTTCCTCACTGAAAACGTTTACTGAGCACCTAATATGTGACATGCACTGTTGTAGGCACTGGGTATATCAGCAGTGAAGCAAAGTCCCTGACCCTACATCCTCCTGGGAGAGGCCAACGATAAACCAACAAACATAATACATCCCGCGGTAGCTGCCACAATGAAGCGAAATAAAGCAGTCGGAGGGGTGTCTTAGTCTTTTTCGTGGTGCTATAACAGAATACCGCAGGCTGAGTAATTTATCATGAATGGAAATGTATTTGGCTCACGGCTCTGGAGGCTGGGAACTCGGAGAGCATGGTGCTGGCATCTTGTGAGGATCTTTGTGCTGCCTCATCCCACGGCAGAAGGCAAGAGCAAGGGACGAAGGGCGGGCAAAAAAGGGCAAGAGCAAGAGGGGGCCAAATTCGGTTTAGAACAAACCCACTCTGGAGATAACCAATGACTGTCATCCATTCTAATCCCCTAATCACCTCTGTTGGGCCCCACCTCTCAACACTATTGCATTGGGAATCAAGTTTCCAACCCACGGACTTTGGAGGGCACATTTCAAACCACAGCAGGGGGACTAGAAAGTGGTGAGTTGGGAGTGGTAAAATAGTTTATTCATTTAAGTCGGGGAAATAATCAGTTTAACAGCAGTTGTATACCGATTTATAATTCCATGAAGGGGGCTACGGTTGTAATCATCATCCTTTCTCACCTGGCTTCAGGCTTGGCCGATGTCCAGTGGAGGGCCTGAGGCTGCTGTTGGGCAGGAGTCAGCACACAGAAAGAAGACCTGGACACAGAGAGAAGGAGGGCAGACATGTTGGGACCACTGTCACTTACACGTCTGTTTGTCACCACAACAACCTGTGCAAAGTAATGGCTCCTGCTTCACTTCTGCATGCCGAATCTTGCGAAGATTCATTCCTCTTTTGGCCAGCTTATCCCAGAGCCTTAAGGGCAGGATATCCTGGGAAACCTGCTTCTAGCTTCCCAAAGAGGCACACTATGCACTGTCATGCTAGATTTCCCGGGGGGCCACTGACAGAGCCCTCGAGCAACTGGCATGGCACCCAGAGAGGGTGTGGGATGACTGAGGAGCGTCCTGCCTCGGACCCTAGAAAGTTGTACTGTCCCGGAAATTGGGTCCTAAGAGAAAGTTCGTAAGGGTTTTCCTGCTGGCATGGGACACAGGAAATCTCTGCCCGGCTAAGGTGAATGTGGGTGGCTGGTAGTCTTCATTCTGAACTCAGGTAACGGGGTCAGCAGACGAAGTTTCCCAGAGCACCCTGGTGCAGCCAGATTTAGAAGGAATCTTTTTGTCAGAATGGCCCAAGCACTGCAGAGTTAAAGAAACTGACACGGTTATCTGTGGGGACATTATCTTAGCACAGATTATGAAGACCCCGCATTGTTAAAATGTACAAATTCATTATCAATAGTGGTGAGAATGGCTCCTTAGAAGAAAGAAAATGTACACTAGAATTAAAGTGTGTGAGAAAGATTTATTTTCTCCATCCTTATTCTCCTACTCAAAGGAAGTGCTGAGTTGTACTTAACACTTTGAGATCTTGACCACTTTTTATCTTGGAAAAAAAAAAGCAAGAGAAATGTTTGTCATTCCGGGAGCATAATCGGTTGAGCCAGCGGACAATGACATAGTTAATTCACCAACGGAATTTGTTGCCATAGCTCCAGGGAGGGACAGGGTAGATTAAACAATGGCCTTTTTCACAACCGCAGCTTTCACCACAACCTGCCTGTCCCCACACAACAGGCCATCAGAGCACCAGTCCCAGTCTGGAGCACAGCAATTGTCAACGAACGACAGCCTAGAGGGACAAGTGGAGGCTTGTGGCACACAGAGGAGGAGCACCCAGGAACTTGAATCTCTGCTTACTCCATAACTGGGGCACTCCTATCTCCTCCAAGCTTATCTCCAAGCACTGGGCACAGGGAGCTGGCTTGACCTTTGGCCAAGTGCCCAGAACGAAACCTTAAAAGGGCTCCAAAGGGAAGAGGATCCCAGAGAAGAGAAGGACATGGTGGGCTGCCACCAGGAAGGCACCATGGAAGAAGATACCAGGGACAACTGCACTCCCAAATTCTTACGCAAGGTAATGTCGATGCTTTCTTTGTCAATTTTTGCCTCTGAATATCAAAGTCAGTTGGAAGCATCAGGTCCTAGGTGTCTGCAAATGGAGCAGACCTGTGCCAATTAATAGAGTACTAACAATGGAAACGTTATTCTCTCCATCTTCAGATCATAAAAATGAAAAAAAAAAAGAAATTGTGGCTAATCTATATTTCTGTATCCCCTTACAAAGTAGGTAAGCTCCCTGAGTAGAGTTAAATGATAGGAACAAATTTGCTTTCTAAAAAAAAATATAGTCAAATCAATGCAAGGAAATGTAGATAGTTCAAGGCAAAGGATGAAGCTGTGGGAGTTCAAGGGCCCTGGAGAAATGTTCTCACAGAATGTTTATTATCCTATAGTGGGAGAAATTCTCCTAGTAGAGATGTCACAGAATCCTGATTAGAACATCTATTTCTGAATTCTACTTATGCAACTGTCACATAAGTGACAATATGCACATGGTCTTTTACAGAGGACAGCGAGTGCCCCATTAAACTGTAAGAGTTCTTCTAGAGGGAGAAAGTGTAGGCAGTGGGACCAAGTGACAAGAGGGACTCCAGGTGCTCTGAAGAGATTTGAAGCCAGAGGGAGCTTCCCAGTAACGATGTAATTTCTTCGCCGAACAGTGAGGTGAATTTCACGCCACCACCCTGGGAGTGGGTTCTCAGGCCTCGGGACACCTGCTCTGCGCACACTTGCCTGTGACTGCAGCACTCCTTCGGAGCCTTCCCATGCCCTTTGGGATGGGCATGGATGCCTGGGTGAAGCACCACATTCCCCGAAGAGTATTCTGGGGCCTTACCTAGTGGACGCTAGAGCTACATGACAGATAGAGCATTTCCCCCAACTGATCCCTTTCTCGGTCCCCTCTATGTGATCTCATATTTGGAGAAATCTGCATATTGAAGGCCCATGTGTTTTACCAGATCATGTTAATGGCATGCCAGAGGACAAAATCACAGTAACATAAAGATCTTAATTGGCTTGATTTTTGATTCTGTAATCAGGTAACCCTTCATTCCATAAAATAGAGTAAGTGTCCCAGTGAGCTGAGAAGAGGAGGTAAGTATCATAGAGAGGAAAGGGCTGAAGAAAGCAGAAACAAGCACTAAAAAGTGATTTTCCTTGTAAGGCAGGGACAGAGTGAAAAAAAGTAACTAATTAGTTAACATCAGGTTACTTCAGTTACCTTTTTCGGTGTAAGGATTAAAACAGAGGGAACTTCATTATCATGCCAATGGAAACTGGCCTGTTTGAGAACTTTGGCTCTAATTTTGATTTCTCAGCAGGTCAGATAAACAGCTTGGTGATGTGGACCTGTAGCGTGAGTAGTCTCCATTTTGATTTTTAGCCTGGTCTTTTGGGGGCCTAGTGCAAGAGCTTAGTCCAAAACAATGGTTTCTTTTTTAAAAAAAATTTTTTTTTATTTGAAAGGCAGAGTTAGAGAGAAGCAGAGGCAAAGGTAGAGAGAAAAAGAGGTCTTCCATCTGCTGGTTCACTCCCTATATGGCCACAATAGCCAGAGTTGGGCCAATTCGAAGCCAAGAGCCAGGAGTTTCTTCCAGGTCTCCCATTCGGATGCAGGGGCCCACATTCTTGGGTCATTTTCCACTGCATTCCCAGGCCATAGCAGAGACCTGGATGGGAAGAGGAGCAGCCAGGATATGAACCGGTGCACAAACGGGATGCTGGCACCACAGGTGGGAGCTCAGCATATGCCACAGCGCCAGCCCCAAAACAATGGTTTCTTTTAATCTTTACTTAACAGGGGAATCAGGAGACATTTATATCATCACTCATTGATTCATGCCTCTGTACCAGATTTAGTTCTTGACGGGTACAGTTATAAAAAAACTGAGATGATCTTTCTATGCTCCAGTCATGCAGAATTAAATCTGTGCAAATATCACTCTGGACTCCTCTACTGTCAGTGAATTAAAAAAATAAACAAAGGCCTCTAATTTCACGGTCTCCTAATAATATCACTTGTACTCACAATCATGACTAGCATGTTTTAGTCTTCAGTGGATGGCATGCCTTGTGCTAAGTACTTCCCATGCCTTATTTCATGTGAGTGTGTTAAATAAAAGTGAGGTGGGGGCTCAAGCTCTCGAGCACTCACCTATCCTGCTAATTTGTGCTTCGATTTCTCCCAGTTAAATGGAATGGTCTATTTAACCTCCTTAGACAATGAAAACGTACTACATTCTTAATTGTAATAATGAAACAGTGATGTCATTAACATTTTTATCATGCTTTTCAGTTCTCAGCATGCAATACCTTTCTTACACAGGAGATCTCAACTGCTATAAATTTAACTTTCTGACTGCCAGTCCCCCCCCTTTTTTTAAAAAAAAAAAAAGGATTTTTTTTCTTTCTTTATTTGAAAATTAGAGTTACAAAGATATCCTCCATCTGCTGGTTCTCTCCCAAAATGGCCACAACAGCCAGCGCTGGGGCCAAGCTGAAGCCAGGAGCTTCTTCCAGGTCTCCCAAAAGGGTAGCAGGAGCCCAAGCACTTGGGCCATCTTCCACTGCTTTTCCCCAGGCACATTAGCAGGGAGCTGGGTCAGAAGTGGAGCAGCCGGGATTGGAAATGGCACCCATATGGGATGGCAGTATCACAAGCAGCAGCTTTACTTGCTACAGCACAATGCTGGCCCCTGCCAGCCCCTTTATGCACCATATACTGATAACCGCAAGCTGACACATGACCATTTCTGCCTATTACTATTGGCGTTACTAGCTAATAGTACAAGCACACTGTCATTAAACACTGTATCTGAAAGTTGAGGATAATTATGAATTTAATATTTTAGAGTTCTCAGGGAATAGAAACTTCCTTTAAATGATAGAGTTGGTTATTTATTTTCTGCATATTTAATTTTACATTTGGTTGGCATCTCTTTGGAAACAAAGACTATCTCAAACACTATCTTATTTCCTTTCACCCAGATGCTGTGGGGGTAGATATTATTTATATTCTCATTCTCACATGAGAAAATTGAAGCTCCCAGAGGTTAAGTGAATTGTCCCAGATACTAATGGTAGAGCTGGAATTCAGATTCCTAATATTAAATTTCACTTTTTCTTTAAATTTATACTATCATTGAATAAGATAGTCACTAACCATATAGGTCAGCTTAAATTTAAATCAATTAAAATTCTGCAGTCATACTAACCACATGTCAAGTGCTCAGTTGCTCCATGTGACTAGTGGCTACCCTGTTTGAACAGTGCAGATACAGAATATTCCATAATCACAGGAAGCTCTATTGACTAACACTGCTTTAAAGCATAATGTCTTTTAGATATGTTGACATGTGTCCTCAAAATACACCGCAGTTCCATTACAAGTAATATGAATTTAAAATTTTGCAGTAAAATCTAATTCATTTGAAGTCTCTTCATTTGCATAGTACCAAGTTAACTTTCATCTGGAAATTAATAATATAGATAAGAGTCAAGGAGACTGTTAAACGCACTTCAGAGACCAAAGATTTTTGAGCATCATCAAATAACTCCAGAGGCACACTTAGATGCAAGCAATTGATATGATAATTACACATCATTTTTATTTATTCATTAAAACAGGGATCCCCTAAGGTCCTCTTGTAGGAAATAATGTGGTTAGCCTAGTTATTTCTAGCAACCCTTCTGCTATTTCAAAGTTCTCTGTAAAATCATTTTATACTACTACTGATTTAGCTTCCTCTCCTCTGGATCATAAAATAAATTGGTAGCATAAAATACGTTCACACTGAATTTTTGACTAACTGAATATCTTATTTCAAACCTTTTGCTTCTTCCTCTAAACCCTGTGATTCCCTGGATGGGGTTCTCTTGTGGGTACTGCCTTGAGCCTAGCACACAGTAAGGAGCCTGATACATGTCTGCTGATTCACTACCACAGACAGTTCTTTCAAGATAGCACTCAGAAGCAGACTCCTATCTTCTACAATAGGCACGGAAAACATATCTTCCATTTTTTTCTTTTCCCTTTACCAGTCTTTGCTGCCAAGTCTTCATGGTGAGATAAGGGCTTCCTGTTTACACGAGGAGATGCCTCCTAGACATTCAGGTGGGAAGAGTGGAATTGTAATCTGGCCTGAGGGTTTCGAAACAAAATCTGCTGGCTCCTGCAGGAGGGGGAGCTCAGTGGCAAGCATGTTGCTTTCTGGGGGCACCAGTCATCAGTTAGCTTCAACAGTCCTTGAACGCTATGTTGAGCACTTCTGCTAGGCTTTGCGCTGGTTCTAGGTAATAAATAGGACAGAAGAGCGAATCTCTGGCTGTGTAGAGAAGAATGGCACTTGCATTTCTAAATCCTTAAATAAGGTTGTTTCTTACAGCTTGCCAGGACTGGCCAACATCAAACATTAATGCCTTTTTAGCAAAAATAAAACCCAATCCCTCAATTTATCAGTAAGCTTTAAAAAATATGATTTATTGCTTCCTTATCTTCTTTAAGGAAGATTTCCAGCCTGCAGGCATAAATAAAGAAAATAAACAGACAATGTAAGTGTGTATTAAATATTTAGTTTTTATTAAACAAACTAGAACTAATTTACTATTTAGATATTAGTAAGTCACTGAAAAGCAGATCTTATATTTTTCCTTTTTTAAAAAAATGTGTTTATTTGAAAGAGCAAGAGAGACAGAGAAAGACAGAGAGATATCTCCTATCCACTGGTTTACTCCCCAAATGGCTACAACAGCCAGGGCCCAGCCAAAGCCAGGAGCCAGGAACTCCATCCTGGTCTCCTATATGTGGTTGGCAGGGATCCAAGTACTCAGGCCATCCTCCACTGCTTTCTCAGGTGTATTAGCAGGAACCTGCATTGGAAGTGAAGAGGCCAGGACTAGACCTGGCACTTGAATACGGGACATGGTCCCAAGCAGTGGCTTAACCCACTGTGCCAATACACTGGCCCATATATTTTTACTTTATGTTCCAAAACATCATTAGGCCTTCTCTCTCCTCATCTCTGTAATTTCTACACGTGAACTCTAATATTACAGGAACAGGAATGTATTTGCCCAATCTTCAGCTAACTGGACAATCTTTGTCTCCCTTGGAAATGGTTGTAGGCTGATTCAAGAGTCTCACGTGCTCTTAACTCAATCAGCAAATGTGTAACTGCTCCCATGGGCTGCTCCGCTGCTATTGCTCTTTCTGAACATTGACGGGTACAGCACAAGCTGACTCTGAATTCTGCTCTCTGGAGCGCACTAACCTCTCTCTCTATAGTAGATCCCCACCCTCTGTGTTCCCCTAAGGCACTCCCGGTGAACACTCATTCCCTAATTGTTCCTCAGCTCATGGAAATGGCCCACTTACATGCAAAAACATGTGGAGAGAGGGCCTCGTGTCAAACTAGGGGTTCCCTGGTCTTCTGAGGGCTGGGGACAATGGGGAGAAAAGTAGGCTTAGTGTTTTGTCTCATTTTTGTTCTTTATTCTCAAGGACTCAGAGTCAGCTTTCCAATACAATGGGATAAAGAAAATAGTGGAATTGGCATACAACTAATTTTTCCCATTCTCACAATGAGGCTGCAAAGTGAGAAAATATAGTCTTTATTTCAATTGCACCCCAAGTACTAGAACATTTTAAAGTTCTCTTTGTTGTTCCATGCACTACAAATTCATTTCCTCTCTCTCTCTTTCTTTCTCTCTCTCTCCCTCCCTCCTTCCCTCCCTCCCTCCCTCCTTCTCTCTCTGATAAGGAAAGGAAATTTTTAAAATTAGAAAGTATTGTCCAGGACAAAGAGAAAAATAACATTTCAAATCTGTTTTCCTTGGCTCCATTATGCCATAAATACAAGCATGGAAGAATTTAAATGATGCTGTCTTCTGAAAGCAAATACCAACATGATTAGAATTTTTTGTAGTACCTTCATATTTAAAGATAATCTTCAAGAATTTGCCCTACATATTCATTCTTTTACCTTATTTATTTGAAAGACGGAGACAGAGAGAAAGCACTCCCATCTGTTGGTTCATTCCCCAGACGCTGAAGCCAGGATCTTGGAACTCAATCCTAGTAGCCCACAAGAGTGGCAGGGACCTAAATATTTGTTTGTTGCTTTTAGAATTAAAAACTAAATTTATTTTTCTGCAAAAACGGTGAAATCCATAAACAGATTTTTCATAATATGCATTTCTATGAACTTTTAAAAATAATTTTTATTTATATAAGGTGAACAAATTTCATCTTTCATATATACAGATTTAGGAGCATAGTGATACCTCCCACCCTACGTCAGGACCCAAGCACTTGAGTCATGAGTTGGGACTTGAACCTAGGCATTCAAATATGGGATGTGAGTTTCCCAAAAACCCATCCCTATAGTCTTTTTTTTAAAGATATTTATTTATTTAACAGATAAAGTTACAGACAGTAAGAAGGAGAGACAAAGAGGTCTTCCATCCACTGGTCCACTCCCTAAATGGCCACAATGGCTGGAGCTGGGCTGATCCAAAGCCAGGAGCCAGGAACTTCTTTCAGGTCTCCCACACGGGTGCAGGGCCCTCCTCCACTACTTTCCCAGGCACATTAGCAGGGAGTTGAATCAGAAGAGGAGTAGCCAGGACTAGAACTTGAGCCCATGTGAGATGCCGGCACTACAAGTGCAGGATTAACCTGCTGTGCCACAGCAACGGCCCCAATAGTCTTGAAGAGTATAGATTATTCATCTTAGATGTATGGCTATCTTGAATGAGTAAAAAGGAATTCAAATCACAATTCTGTATCCTACTTGCCCAAGGAGAGTCCTGTATTTTTCCATCTAGTATCACCTCTAGGTCATCCAGGAGAATGAATGGGTTTCAACCCAATCTTTTTATTATTATTATTTTATTTTGTTTAAGGACTATGACTTCATGCATTGAATATATACAGATAGAGAACACGATGATTCCCCACCCTCCTCCCTCCTACCCATACTCCCACCTTTCTTCCTCCTCCCTCTTCCTTTCCCATTCTTACTTTTCACAGAGATCAATTTTTCAGTTAATTCTTATACTCATAAAATTAACCCTAGACTAAGTAGAGAGTTCACCGATTAGTATGAAGAGAAAAACAAAACAAACAAGCAAAAAAAATAATGTTCCTCAACAGTCAAGGCAAGGACTGTTCAAAATTAATGCATCTCACATTGTCAGTTTCACTCCTATAGATGACATTTTAGGTACTCTATTAGTTTTCACACATCAGAGAGACCATATGGTATTGTCTTTTTGTGACTGGCTTATTTCACTAAGTATAATGGTTTCCAGTTCCACCCATTTTCTTGCAAATGAAAATATTTCATTTTAACTGCTGTGTAGTATTCCATAGTTTATACATACCATAATTTCTTTATCTAGTCCTCAGTTGAAGGACATCTGTCAACCTAATCTTTGAGGTATGGATTAATGTTGGGTGGACCAATTTCAACTTGACTCCAGCCTCTACATTGTTGACATTATCATTAATACCACCGACAAAGATATTGTAATCATTATTCACAAGGCTCTGCACCCAAAATGGTGCCAAGCTTCTAGGGTTGTTTTATGTTTCCAATGTCTGAAGACCAGGTGGGACTCGCTTGCAGACATCACAGACTGTAGGCTCACCATTCTACAATGCTTCCTACTTTTTCTCAGGGGGCAAGAGCTGGACCAGCCACTGAGCAAAATTGGTAAGACTTTGTCACATATCTGCCTCATAAACTCTTACCCATGGGACTAATACACCTTTCCTTAGGATGACAATTTAAGGGCTTTCTTAAATACCACAGAAAGAATTCAAGGCAAAAGAAATGGAGAATTAATAAAAGAGCTTTGTAGAGTTTTCTCCATTATACAAGGTAACAGAGAGTTGTAATCACTAGGAAGCATAGTAGGAGCCTTCTTATCATATATAATGGGGACTAGTAGATCAGTTCATTGAAAAATAAAATAGTCATAATGAGGAATCATTTAAAAATGATAGATACATACATTAAACATTTTACTTAAATTTAAAATATACCTGTATTATTAATTTGCCAATCTTTTGATTAGACCACTGATTAGAGCTCTGTGTTATCTTTTTTCATTAGGCAGACACATACACATTGCCTGTTATTTCCATTTTTGGTTTATTCTAATTGAAGTTAAAGCCTAAGATACTTTCAAAACACGCTAGGTATAGAATCCTAGTTTTTTTTGTGATTTTTCTCCCCCTAGCTTTTACAGTTGTCTTGCCCTCAAGCAGTTCAACAGAAATTAAAAATAATTTTCCCAAAATATTTAGTTAGCTTATGTGGAAATGGGGAGAGAGAGAGAAGAGAGAGAAATCTCTGATGGTTCAGTCCCTAAATGCCTATAACAGCAAGGGCTGGGCCAAGCCAAAGCCAGGAGCCCAGAACTCAATCTGGGTCTCTCACATGGGTGTAAGGGGCCCAATCACATCATTATTAGCTGCCTCTCAGGCTCCACATTAATAAGAAACTGGAACTAGGAGCAGAGCCAGGACTTGAATCCAGGTACTCTGATATGAGATGCGGGTGTTTCAAGTAGTAGCTTAACCATTGGACCAAATGCCTGCCTCTCAACAGCAATTTTTAAGTCATATAATCATATGTTTCTTTTGAAAGCAATTTCATTTCTTTTTAGATAGACTTATTTATTTGAAAGTCAGAGTTATAGAGAGAGAGGGAGAGACAGAGAGACAGAGAGAGAGATCTTCCATCTGCTGGTTCACTTCCCAAATGGCCACAACAGGCTGGGCCAGGCCAAAGCCAGGAGTCAGGAACTTCTGGGTCTCTCACATGGGTGCAGGGGCCCAAGCACTTGAGCCATCTTTTGCTGCTTTCCCAGGTGCATTAGTAGGGAGCTGGATCAGAAGTGGAGCAGCCAGGACTCGAACTGGCGTCCACATGGGATGCAGGCTTTGCAGGTGGCAGCTTATCCCGCTATGCCACAACGCCAGCCTAGTTTCTTAAAAACAACTTTTTTGCATCGTTTTATAGGCTCATACAATATTTGATCAAATTATATAATTATAAATCACAAGTGTAACAGGCATAAACAGGTCTCAAGAAAAGATCCGTTAATTCTTGGAAATTCAAGTGGTGGGAGCACAAGTGCCCGGGCATTCTCAGAGTTGTTTACCCACTAGCCAGAGGCATTCCGAGCACTCTTAGAGGAAATGGAAAGCATTGCTTAGTTCTGCAGGTTGACCCACTTGGCGGCGGCTTAAGGTAATCACTGCTGTTCTTTTTTGTGCATAGTGTTAATAGTCAGGCACAGATCTCTTCATGTTTGTCTTCCATAACTCAGGTCTACTGCAATATTTCGCAAGCATCTATCTACTTTTGTGATAGGTGCGCAGGAGATTCAAAGACACATTTTTAAAGATACAATGTATAGTATACAATTTAATGTGGGACTTTCTTGGGTTTATTTATCGGATTATGAAACCTTCACCACAATTTAATTTTAGAACACTTCATCACCCCGCAAAGGAATTTCTGTGTCGAGTAGGAACGATTCCTCATCCCCCCAACACTCTCAGCCTCAGGTAAGCACTAACCTACTTTCTGTTACATGGATTTGCCTATTCTGGACATTGCGTATTAGAGGTATCCTATAATATATCATCTTTTGTGTTTGGATTCTTTCACTTAGTATGTGTTTTCAAAGTTCATCCAAGTTGTGGCATGTCCCAGTAATTCATTCCATTTTTGGTCTAGATAATATTCTATTGTATGGATATACCACATTGTGGATATGCCACAAGTTGTTTTTCCATTCATTAGTCAACAGACATTTGAGTTGTTCCCACTTTTTATAATTTGGAATAATGCTGCTATGACATTCATATAGAAGTTTTGTGGACATACGCTTTCAGTTCTCTTGGGTATATACCTAGAAGTGAAACTAGTAAGTCAAATGGTAACTCTATTTTTCACTTTTTTGAGAAAGTGACAAACTGTTTTCCAAAGATACTGCGCTGTTTTATATTCTCATCATCAATCTCTCCATCTTCTCACCAATCCTTGTCACGCTGAGTTTTAAAAAATTAATATTATAGCCATGCTAGTGGGTGTGAAGTGATATCAAACTGTCATTTTGGTTTGCATTTTCTTAATGGCTAATGATATTGAGCATTCTTCGTGTGCTTGTTGGCTATTTGTAATATACTCTTTAGAGAAGTGTCTACTTAAATATTTTCCCCATTTTGAATTGTGTTATTGATCTCAAAGGCACATCTTTGTTCTGACATGTTAGGTCAGAACATTCTTTATTGCAGAGAGCTGTCCTGTGACACTGTAGGATGTTTAACAGCCGCCTTAGCTTCTACCCACCAGATACCAGCAGCACTTCCCATGTGACACTCAAAACTGTCTCTCAACACTGTAAAATAACACTTTGGGGGGCATAAAATTTCTCCCAATCAAAAATACCGCCCTAAAAGATCATCCTTAGTCACTAAGAAACGCTAACGCGGAAACATAACTCAGTTTCAGTGGAATGGTGGAGGCAGAAGCATCTGAGTGAGTTGAGGATGATTTAAGAAAATAGACCCTGGGGGGCTGGCGCCGCAGCACACTTGGCTAATCCTCCGCCTGCAGCGCCGGTACCCTGGGTTCTAGTCCCTGTTGGGGTGCCGGTTCTGTCCCGGTTGCTCCTCTTCCAGGCCAGCTCTCTGCTGTGGCCCGGGAGTGCAGTGGAGGATGGCCCAAGTGCTTGGGCCCTGCAGCCTCATGGGAGACCAGGAGGAAGCACCTGGCTCCTGGCTTCGGATTGGCGCAGCGCGCCGGCTGCAAAGCGCTGGCCTCAGCAGCCACTTGGGGGGTGAACCAATGGAAAAAGGAAGACCTTTCTGTTTGTCTCTCTCTCACTGTCTAACTCTGCCTGTGAAAAAAAAAAAAAGAAAAAGAAAATAAACCCTGTAGACCATGGGAGTATAATTCACACTTCCTAAATTTGGTTGGTGTGTTAATTAACAATATTAGAGATAAATATTCAGGTTACAAAGGAAGATTAGGTAACATTATGATATGCATAATAATTCAAAATATTAACACAAAAAGAGTAGTAAGACTGCTTATAAAAGTATCACAAGTGGGGTACACCTATGGGGCAGGCATTCCGCTAGCATCCCACATCGAAGTGCCTGCCTTCAAGTCCCGGCTCTGCTCCTACTTTGAGCTTCCTGCTAATGCACACCCTGGAAGGCAGCAGCTGATGACTCAAGTAATTGAGTCCCTACCACTCAGTGGGAGACCTGGATTGAGTTCATGGCTCCCAGCTTCAACAAGGCCCAGCCCTGGTCATTGCAAGCATTTGGATAGAGAACCACTGAGTGGATGATTTCTCTCTCTGTATCTCTGTCTCTCAAATTAAAAAAAAAAGGTGATGTTTGTAGAACAGTATGATTTCTGGGAAAGAGATTTGCTGTGAGCTGGTTTCTGGGTCAGAACATCACCCCTTGACCCTCTCAGGCATGCAGTGCAAATGACTACTAAGTGGGCCCTCCCTTCACGGTAGACAAGCTCTCAGCTTCTTTTCTCCCGTAGGACTGTGTTTACATATGTCTCAGACACAGATAGTATGCTTGCAAGGCACAGCATCCATCCAGCTAGCTCCTTCAGCAGGTCCATTTCTTGGGAGGACACAAAGGACTATGTAGTAGAATCCACTGCTGAAAAGCAGACCTCAGCAAAGCTAGGAACCGGGTAGCTTTGAGTCTCAGTGGCGGCCATTTTGTCTATTTAATGCTGTGCCTACAGCCCTATGACTCAGCTCTCGACCCACGTGGTCTCCATGCTTTAGTTCTTAGTCCTGAGGGAAGGAATCTGGGGATCCAAGGAACTACTGCACAAGCAATGCCTTGGCTGTCTTGGTCAAGTAGCCCAGCATGATTCCCTGGGCTGTGGGATGGGGGCAGTTTTCATAAAATGAGTGTAGCTGGGTGAGGGAGAAATAAAGAAGTAGGAACCATATCATAGATCCTTAAGCAATTCCACATCTGTACATATTCCACTCCCCACGTTTTATCTCCTCAAACGATTTTACTCCATTGTCCCCTGAAATGCACAAAGCACCTCATAGAAAGGGCCTTACTTACTATTGTTTAACAGTTGGTACACAAGTACCACTATTCATCCAAGTCTTTCCTTCAGTGACTATAGCACTGTGGGCTTGACTTCAAGTATCCTGACTCTAGAAAGGGGGTGGAGGGTAAATTATACATCATGGTTTTCATATAATAATGCCATGGTAACCAGGTGTCATCTCAATGGTGATGGGGTATTTCAACAACAGAAATACAGTCTGTGGGAAGCACCGTCTGAATTCCCTTCATTACAACCTTCCCCCATGGGCATAATCGTTGGTAACAAAGACTATGGAACGGTTGGGAGATGTTACATCCTCTCCACTAGTTAATAAAGTGATGCCCTGCCTTCATAGTCTATTAATTAGGAAGGTAATCAGTGCATGCTTTGAATTTCCTATTTGAAACTCAAAGGCAATAAAATCAGAACACTACTTAGATTTTTTTCTCATAAAGAAATGAATAACAAATTAGGGCCACGGAGCTAGAGTAATCACATTTTGAATGATTTCTCCTGAGCATGCCTTTAATAACCTCTACGTGTTGTGTAAGAAGAACAAAGAGAGACAAAGTTAATTACCCAGGAAAAGTTTCATCAAGGAATTTTGGTTACATGAGCCTGGGTTTCTGAACCTTGGTACTACTGTCATTTTGAGCCAGATACTTCTTTGTTGCAGACAGGGGAAAAGGGGCATCCTGTGCATAGTTGGGTGTTTAGCAGCACCCACTAGGTACCAGTAGTAATCTCCTCTGCCAAGTGGTGACAACCGAAAATGTCACATTTTTAATTGTCCCCTGTGGGGAAGAATCACTTCCTGTTGAGAACCAGTGAATTAACTGCCCATCTCCTGGGGTCCTGAGGTTGCTGTTTTAAACCCTCAGAACAAAACAGTTCATACCAGATCCTTCTTCATTTTTAGGGAAATCATTCAAGAAGAAATTGTATCAAAATTTCTTGTGCAGATAACCAGAAGTAGACAAGAAAAACAAAGCATAAAAGATAAAAGTAGCAGACAAAAGAACAAAGCAAGGTCTATTAAAGTATTTAGGGCATTCAGCTAAACACTTTACTTGTATTCAATTGCCACAAAACCCTCAGGGGAATTATGAACCTTTTCTTATTCTTGAAGAAACTGAGGCTTAAAGAGGTTAGGATACTTGCTCAAAAACACAGTTTGTAATTGAGTAGTGGAGCTAGAAGTCTGACAGCAAAGTTTTGGCATTTATGAATATTGGCTTATTTATCTTTCTGAAAAATATAATTTTTAAAAAGAGTTTATTTATTTATTGGAGAGGCAGAGTTACAGAGAGAGAGAGAAAGAGAGAGAGAGAAAGATCTTCCATCTACTAGTTCACTCCCCAAATGGCCGCAATGGCTGGAGCTGAGCCAATCTGAAGCCAGGAGCCAGGAGCTTCTTCCAGGTCTCCCAAGTGGCACATTACCAGAGAGCTGGATTGGAAGTGGAGCAACTGAGACTCAAATCAGCACCCATATTGAATGCCAGCACTGCAGGTAGACACTTAACCTACTATGCCACAGCATCAACCCCTAAAAATATAATTTGTATGTGTGGAGTTTCAAACATATACAAAATTAGACAAAGCAGTATATTCCCTATACAATGTATACATGTGTGGACATATCACATTGTACCCCCATACATCTGTACAGTTATGTGTCAATTAAAAATAAAATAAAACCTTAAAATTTAAAGTAACCAAAAACATAATTTCCCATTTGTACTATTCATGTACTCTCCACCTAGCTTCAATGGTGAGCAGCTCATGACCAATTTTGCTTCACCTAAAGCTTTTGAATCTCAGCATTACTGACATTTTGGGCTGGATAATTTTTTGTTGAGCATGTCAAGCACACACATAAGACAAGGCAAGGTCAAGGTCTCACTGATTCGACTGGTGAAACTACAATGAATCACTTTCAGATTCAGACAATTTATTACTATGTTCACAGTCAAAGAAACGATAGCCAATGGTGCCAGCTTCTCCTGGTTCTCGCCCCACAAACCAAAAAGAACAACACTGAAACAAAAGGGGCCAGAAGACCCTGACTCCCACTGCTATGGAACCCACTGTAGAACAAAAACTAAATACTTGCAAGAGATTACAGCTCTGTACTGAGAGGGGCAGGGCAGAAAGGCCCATATCTCCACAGAGGGGAGGAAGCCATTAGAAACTGTCTCATGCTAAGGAGATGAGTGGGCAATGGCTTTGGAGTGATGAGCCTCCCATCCTTTCACATGCCCGGAGAATCACAAGGTGTTCCCAGTGCTCCGATGAACTGCACTTCAAGCCTTTGGCTGCGTGATCTATGTGAACACATTCAAGGTCATCAGGGTGCCAGGGTAGGACCATTCCCCTACAGTGGAGGACTGTCTTGTGTGTTTTAGGATGTTTTGCAGCAGTCATGGCCTCCATTCAGCAGATGCCTTTAGTTCCACCTCCAAGTTATAACAAGCAAAAATGTCTCCAGATGTCGCTACATGTACCTTGGAGGAAAGGTACACTCAGCTGAGAACCTCCGATCTACAGCATCCCACATCCAAAAACAGACTTTGTAAGGAGGAGGACTTGAAAAAGTTTGAGGAACATGGAATTTAAAGGTCACTTTATTTTGGTGCAGAAAATTGAAATCTGTTCATGTTTTTTTCATAATATGCATTTTTCATGAACCTTCTGAAGACTGCTCATATTTGATCTACAAATATTTCAAATCTATTTTTAAAATAAAGTCTTGAAAACATAACACAATACCATCATTATATATAAACAAATTAACAATATTTCCTTTATAGCATTCAGTTTGTTCAAATTTCTAATTATCTCATAAATTTTTACAGTACTTTGAATTAGGACTCTATTAATGCAATATACAGGTTGATATGTCTTTTACATTCCACTTAATCTATATATTTCTCCCAATGTTTTGGTTAAAGAAATTAAGTTTGTTCCACAGAGTTTCCTATAGTCTAGGATTTGCTGATTACATCCCCATGGTGTTAGAATACTCCTTTTTCACTTGTGTATTTCCTGTGAATTGGTCTTGGATCCAGAGACGCGATCAAAGACAGATTCTATTTACTTAGTAGACTACTTCATAGATGCTGCACCTACTTCTGTCAATAGTACATAACATCTGGGTTGTCTGCCTTTCTGTTGTGCTAGTAGTAGTTAATGAACAGTGCCTAGACCTGGTTATTAAAGTTTATAAAGTAGGGATAATTCATTACTCATGCTAAGGCAAGACACTCTTCTTCACTATATGATTATCCAGAGGGATAGTGTGTATAGGAAAAGTACGATAAATGCTTGACACTTTCTCTTGCTTTCAGTTTTCAAAGTTATGCATTTATTCTTTTGGGTTCTCCAATGCAGATAAATGAGGCTTGCTTGTTTTTGGATAGCATTATGAACTCATGCCTTAAACATACTCGATGGGTTTCAATCCATTACAGTTCTTACCCTTATTGATGCTTAAACTTTCCATCTTTGACTGGCAGGGGTCCCCTCAAATTGGCTTAACTTCTTTTGACAATTTCTGTCATTTAAAATTTTTTTAAATTTATTTTCATTTTTTATTTGAAAGGTAGAGAGACAGAGACAGAGATCAGTCTTCCATGAGCGGGTTCATTCCCCAAATGTCTACAACAGTTAGGACTACGCCAGGCCAAAGCCAGGATCCCATAATTCTATCCAGTGTTCCTCATGGGTGGCAAGAACTCAACTACTCGAGCCATTAACCAATGCCTTCCAGGGTATGCATTAGTAGCAAACTGGATTGTAAGCAGAACAGCTGGAACTTGAATCAGGCACTCTGATAAGGGTTGTGGGTATCCCAAGAGGTGATTTAATCACTGCATCAATGTCTGCTCCTCTACCATTTTCAAAGTTTAATATAACTTACATATTCACGTATTGCTATCTTCACAGCTTCACCTGGTGAACCACTGTACTTACTATATTTTTGCAATTGCTCTACAACTGTGTTACTGGAAGTGTGGGCCTCAGGTAATGCCTATGAGCTTGTTCAAAACACGAATTGATGGGCCTTACTCTGACCTAATGAATTAGAAGCCCAGGAAACTGCAGTTTACTAAGATCTAAACATGGTTCTTCTGCACATCAAAGTTGCAGAAATTCTGCTGTAAGAACTGACTTCAGAGCTTTGGGTACCTGGCATCTTCTGTTTAAGGTCAAGATCACAGGGATTATCTCTAGTCCTTCAGGAACCTTTCACCATAGCAGGCCATCTCTCTATTCTTGTTGGATATCAGCAGGAGTGCAATCATCTTGGGGTGGGAGTGGGGGATATTTCTGAAATTTTTGCAACAACCATAAGTGAAAATTTGATAGGTGCATGATAATTCTGGTTAATACACCTTTGGATCCAAAAATTATGACTTTATAACATAGTAACTGATTTTCATGAGTGGCCTTATTAAGTTGTCATGATGAAAATTTCTCTTTTAATTGCTTTAAAAAAGATTTTTATTTATTTGAAAGTCAAAATTACACAGAAGGGGAGAGACAGAAAGAGATATTTCATCCGCTGGTTCACTTTCCAGACAGCTGCAAAGGCCAGGGCTGGGCCAAGTCAAGGCCAAGAGCCAGGAGCTTCATCTGGGTCTCCCATGTGGGTAGCAGATGCCCAAGTACTGGGTTCATCTGCTGCTGCTCTTTCCAGACAATCAGTAGGGAACTAGATTGGAAGTAGAGCAGCCAGGACAAGAACTGTGCACCCATATGGGTTGCCGGTGCCCCAAGCTACGGCTTTACCTGCTACACCACAATGCTGGCCGCAGTCATGATGAAAATTCAATAGATTTATTTAAAAAATGTTTTTGAGCAATGGCAGTATTTTGCTTATATGTGCTAGGGAATTCCATGGTTCACTGCCAATGGTTTTGCTTTTTTTGAGTTCCTATAGCTGAATGGTGAGGTTATTTAGACCATTTTGCAGAAATAAAGGTTTGTTTTTCCTTGAAACCGTGCTTATCCCTTGCTTGCTCGCTTGCTTACTCAAGAGAGTACCTTCATGTAGTGAAGCTGGGTTTCTGCGGAGAACCATTAGCTTCAGAGTTATCCTCTAGCACTGTTAGTGAGTCATTCGACACAGCCTCCCATTTGACACTTTAGTGGGTTATATATGGGGCCGGTGCTGTGGCGCAGCAGGTTAACGCGCTGGCCTGAAGCACCGGCATCCCATATGCCGCCAGTTCTAGTCCTGGCTGCTCCACTTCCAATCCAGCTCTCTGCTGTGGCCTGGGAAAGCAGTAGAAGATGGCCCAAGTCCTGGGGCCCCTGCACCCATGTGGGAGATCCGGAAGAAGCTCCTGGCTCCTGGCTCCTGGCTCCTGGCTCCTGGCTCCTGGCTTCGGTTCGGCGCAGCTCCGGCTGTTGCAGCCATCTGGGGAGCAAACCATCAGATGGAGGACCTCTCTCTCTCTCTTCCTCTCCTCTCTCTATGTAACTTTGACTTTTGAATAAATAAATAAATCTTTAAAAAAGTAGATTATGTGCTTAATATGATTGCTTTTGGACATACTGAAGGTTTTTACACAGCCAGCTTCTTGGAACACAAATTCTAATAGGGTTTTTCTCTCTTGATGCAAACAAAATGGAGACTCTTGAAAAAAGAGGGGCTGATAGTTTGGGGGTCAAAATCTATTTCTTAATAAGGCCCTTCATCATCACTGCTTCAACACAATGATTCTGGCTTGGAGTGCAACACAAGGACTTTGGAAAGTTTAGGGGGTGCAAACCAGGCATCAGTGTTTTTGAGAGCTTTCCAGGTGATTTGAATGTACAACAAAAGTTGAGAACCTTGTGTAGTGATGCAAACACTATGAGAGGATTTATGAAGATACGAGCTTAGACTTCTGAAATGTTAGGCTCTCTTTTTCCAGTGTAGGATAGCTGATAAACTTGAGGGCTTTCGGAAGGGTCATTTATCGCCAACACCACCCATAACTATTCAGAGATTTAAACTTCACTCACAAAGAAGAGAATCTTCTGGTGAGTTCACCTCTGCTTGTATTGCAGGGGAAGAACCTATTATTCATGGAGAAGAGAGTCTGAAAGAGCTCCCTCTGCTGGTTCACTCCCCAAATGCCTACAACAGCAGCGACTGGCCTGAAACTCAATCCAGGTCACCCATATGGGTGGCAGGGACCCAATCACTTCAACCATCACCTGCTGCCTCCCAGGGCCTCCATTAGCAGAAAGTTAGAGTCAGAAGCCGGATCCTGGCATTGAACCCCAGCACTGTGAGGTGGGATGCATGTGTCTTAACTGGTGTCTTAAGTGCTGCACCAAACGCCCACTTCAAGACATCATCTTGAATGTGTGCTTTGTAAATGACATGCCGCACTGTCAGCTACTGAACGAGTCAAATATGAGATTTATAGGGACTTAATAAAAGCTTTTATCTAGCTAGGTTATATTATTAAATGTCAAACAAACTAAATGAAAAGCTATCCAAAAACAGCAAAATGAACAGAGCTGGGGAAATGATGAGATATCAAGGCAGCATGCAATGAGCGGGGCCTCTGACGTGCAGTGGCTCTGAATTGGAAACTTCATTCTGCCATAGAGGATCTCTGTGACCTCAGGCAAATCATTCCACATCTCTAAGCTGCTGCTGTTATCTGAAAACGGAGCATAATGCCTGCACCTGACACAGAGTAGGCTTCCATACTATTACTACGTACTACAATCATAGACAATGTGTTGTTCAGAATATCTGGAGATGATACGCCATGTCCAGCCTATGATAAGGCAGGTGTTATAGGCAGAATAACAGCCTCTACATCCTGATTCCCAGAACCCGAGAATATGTTGTCTCACATGGCTAAAGGGCTTTACAGATATGATTAAGTTAAAGAGCTTGCGCCAGGGAGATTATCCTGGATTACCCAGGTGGGCCTAATGTCATCACAAGGGGCCTTCTAAGTGCAAAAGGGAAGCAGGAGACTTAGAAAAGAAGATGTGCTACTGAAGCAGAGGCTGGAGTGATGCATTTGCTGGCTTTGAAGATGGAAGAACACGGGGCATGAGCCAAGGAGTGAAGGCAGCCTCTAGAATCTGGGAAACAAATTCGCCCCTAAAGACTTCAGCAGAAACACAAGCATGCTGACACATTGATTTGAGTCAGTGACACACATTTCAGACTTAAGACCCTGGCCCAGAACTTGAAGATAACGAATTAATATTGTTTTAAGCCACTTCATTTGTAGTAAATGGTTACAGCAGCCATAGGAAAGTAAGCCAGATGATCAAACCAAATATCCGAGCATTCAAAGATTCTGAGTGCAGACTTTGTAAGACAAAGAGCTGCTTTGCAGAGCCTGTCATTCAAAATCTATTAGTAAAGTCCAAAGATCGTAATAACAGCTTACTGGTGAATTAGCATATTCATCTTGGGATCAGATGATCTTGATTACTCACCACCACTCAAGCTCATTTGTTTCACCTTGAGGACTCAGGTGACATCCTCAGGACCCTGCAATATTTGCTGCTGCTCTGACCAGTTGTACCTAGTTGGACAGCAAGAAGGAAGAAAACTGTTTATGGTATATCAATAGCCAAGGAGGGAAATTATTTAGTATACGAAAAAAGCATAAATGTGGTCAACTATTCTGAGGGCAATTTGACAATTAGTATCCAAAAAAAAGTGTATCAAAAGCCTTAAAAATGCAACTACTCTGACTCAGCAGTTTTACTTAGAAGAAAATTTATCCTAGGGGCCAGCGTTGCGGCGTAGCTGGTTAAGCTGTTGCCTGTGATGCCAGCATCCCACATGAGCACTGATTTGAGTCCTGGCGGCTTCACTTCCTTTTCAGCCCTCTGCTAATGCGCCTGGGAAGACAGTGGAAGATGTTCCAAGTACCTGGACCCCTGCACCCACTTTGGAGACCCAGATGGAGTTACAGATTTCTGGCCTTGGCCTGACAGCCTTGGCTATTGCAGCCATTTGAAGAGTGAACCAGCAGATGGAATATTTCTGTCTCTCTCTCTGTCTCTGTCTCTCTCTCTCTCTCTGTAATTCTACCTTTCAAATAAATAAGCAAATCTTTAAAAAGAGAAAAGAAAATTCATCCTGGGGGAAGACTGGATTAATATGCATATCATTCACCTGCTCAAAAATCCTTTCATAGCTCCCATAATTGCTTATAGAATAATACTTGGAGAGATTGAAAGGAGACAGAAGTATATCCACTTACATTGGATAATTAAGACTGGCAGGTGTTTGAAATGGTTACATCTTGGACTAGACTTGAATTTGGTTAGATTATTAACCTTGATGTTCCCTGAACTATCGTTGATATAGTTTCTCGTTTTCATTAAAAATCACTGGAACAGTGATTGTGACTAATAGTTTCAATGTTAAGTCAGTGCCTGGCCTTCTACATTTCTCATAAACTATTATCCAATTTTCTGGGTTCAATAATTTAAAATTTTATGTGTTTAGAATTGAGCCAATACGTGTTGGAAATTACCTGTATGTTACTTATCCAGTGATATTCAGATAATATATTTGGCATGGAAAAATGATTCCAAAATTTCAAATCATGCTCAAAGCTAAGTGAGGAATCTTTATTAATTTTTTTTGTCTGTTGTATTATCTGGTTCAGTTTCATGTCTGGACCCTAACCCGATGAAGGAAAAACCCAAATTTACACAGCATTCTTGAATATGATGGTGGCTGCCTTTGGAGTTTTGATTAAGCTGCACTACATGTGTGATTATTACTTGTAAACAGATGATTAGATATTAATTAGACAATAAGTGATTGTAAAGCACTTAAAAAATAAAAGTGTTTATAAATACCACCAAGTAATAGCAATAATAATTCTTTACTGACTGCACAGCTGCTAATGTCAATAAGAATGATTTATTCTAGCTAAGGGCAACATTAATTTATGCAAAAAACTCTGCCATCATATCTGTTTTGCTACAGCAAAATAAAATATTTTTACAACTGATTTTTATCATCAGCATTTAGATAAATAGATCTCATTTTGATCAAAAAAATCTCTTTTAAGACCTTCTCAAACACAGGTGCAACCATTACAGCACGATATCCTTGAATGCTAAGAATTCTGGAGCTCCTTACTGCTAACCCTCCAACTTACATCAAATATTTATTTAAATATAAGATGTAAGATGACATTTCATTAGCCATATCTTTATTTATGTCATGTTGAATCTATGCAATTGCTCCATAGCACCTTAAAGACCGTGCTTAGAATCAACACATTTTGGTCAAATGGATCAGTGAAGGTCAATTCTATTATGGTTATTACAGAATTGGGAGAAGAAAATCCATCTTAAGAATAAGACAAAGCACTTTCTTTCTATCACCTTGGATTTTTCTTTAATTTTCAAAATGTAAGTTTTGAAAGGCTGACTTTTGATGTGTTGCCATTAATTCCCCCCCCTAATGGCTACTATAGGTTATGACCATTTATCAGTCCTGATCTTGATCCACTGATGGGTCTGTGTTCATCTTTTATCATATGTAAATTCAAACACCTACAGTGAGTCCATCCAAGGTGCACACACATGATGTGAAATGAACTAACTAAATAAAAGTGCATAGTGTTTCATGTTACATGAATTCAACAGAAAATAGTTGGAGGGCTTTGTTGGATGACTAGACGTGCAGGAGTTACACAATAACCTTGTTAATAAGCAAATTTAACTATATCAAACAGTGAGACAGTGTAGTTTGATGGAAAAAGAGTTTCCCTTTGATTCAAATGACCTGGATTCAAGTGATACATCTATCACTTACTCTGTGACCTTGGTGAAGTCACTTACCCTCTCTGAATCTTCCTTATTCAGCTGAATAAACTTTGAGTGTTAAGATCAATCTCAGAGGGCTATCATAGTTTAATGCGTAAAAAACACATGAAGGATGAAACGCTTTCCACTGAAAAATATTTTTATTACTATAGCTGTCCTGGGGCAGGAGTAGAAACGATTTATACACGGGTTTTATTACTTAGTACAGTGGATTTTTTTTTTCCTGGACCACGTCAGGTTTTAGGCCCAAACCTTAAGATACATGTAGACAACTGAGGAAGTGACTCAAAACAGAGATGTAAAAGTGACAAAATTTCACAGGAGGTAATAATGGTCTCAGGAAATATTAAATTCTTCTGTCAACTTTACTTTGTGTTTTCCATCTTGTTTCTTTGTAATAAATTCCATGTTTGGTAAATCGAAGGAGGTGAGAAGGAACGTGAATAGGAAAGGAAATGTAGAAGAAATAGTGGAATCACGAGTGACAGCACTAGAGATGAATTTGGAATGAAGGTTTTACATGTGGCCTAGCTGATAAATACTAAGAGCAGTATAATATCTGTAGTGCCATACAAATTGTAGGTAAATAATTTACAATTTACAGTAGGGTTTTGCCAATATTTATATACAGTTTTTTAAATAAAATTTCCGTAAGCATGACTGAAGATTGGAAAATCGAAGGGAAAGATATGTTTAGAGAATAGAAAGCTGAAGAATGCGCACTTTATTAAAAAATAATAAAAAATATTGAGATTAAAAGAATTTGGGGGGCCCCCCGGCACTGTGGTGTAGTAGGTTAATCTTCCACCTGCGGTGCAGGGCTGCTCCTCTTCCAGTCGCACTCTCTGCTGTGGCCCGGGAAGGCAGTGGAGGATGGCCCAGGTGCTTGGGCCCTGCACCCCATGGGAGACCAGGAGAAGCACCTGGCTCCTGGCTTCGGATTCGTGCAGCTCAGGCTGGCCATTGAGGCCATTAAGGGAGAGAATGGGGTGGATAGAAGACCCCTCTTTCTCTGTCTCTCAAATACATGAATAAACCTTTTTTGTTTTGTTTTGTTTTAGTTAAAGCACCTGGGATTGGCATTAGAATACCTGGGCTGGAGCCCCAGAGCGGCTCCGGACTCCAACTTCCTGCTAATTTGCATTTGTATCTTGGGAGGTGGCAGTGATGGCTCACGTACTTGGATTCCGACCACTCACAAGGGAGACTTGGGCTGAGTTCCCAGCTCCCGGCTTTGGCTCAGCATTCTAGGCTGGCCATTATGAGCATGTGAAGAATCTGGGGGGTAAACCAGCAGAAAGAAGTGCTCCTGCTCTCTCTCATTCTACCTTTCAAATACATATATAATTTAATTAACAAAAAATAATCTGACTCTCACGTCACCCAGCAGGGCTGGGAAAGGGGAATCACAGATATAACGCAGAATTGACTCTTCCAGATTGATGGGCTCAGTAGAGCTAAACCTGCAGCTTGAGGTGTTTTGTACTTCCAGGTGGCCAGCGAGGCAGGAAGGAAATGCTCTATTTCAAAAGATCACTGGAATCCGTACATCATTAGCATTCTCCTGAGCACAGGTAAGGTACTGTCAAGTGATGTCATCATAACAGCAGGATCTGTAACTCAAATCGTGCAGATCTCTGCTACAGAATCCATTTTTTTTTGACAGGCAGAGTGGACAGTGAGAGAGAGAGACAGAGAGAAAGGTCTTCCTTTGCCGTTGGTTCACCCTCCAATGGCCACTTTGGCCAGCGCGCTGTGCCCATGCACCGCACTGATCCGATAGCAGGAGCCAGGTACTTATCCTGGTCTCCCATGGGGTGCAGGGCCCAAGTACTTGGGCCATCCTCCTCTGCACTCCCGGGCCACAGCAGAGAGCTGGCCTGGAAGAGGGGCAACCGGGACAGAATCCGGTGCCCCAACCGGAACTAGAACCCGGTGTGCCGGCGCCGCTAGGTGGAGGATTAGCCTATTGAGCCACAGCCGGCCCAGAATCCATTTTCTTCGTTTTTTAGGGCTAGCCTTTTTTGTATTTGAGGAATAATAAAAATAATGTCCCCTTATGTTGACATTTTAAACTACAAAGTGTGTTCATATTTTACTCCATTTGGTTTCCCACAATTCTATGAGGGAAGCAGACACAATATTTTTCACCCATCCTTTGGACTACTGGTTCTCAAAAGTAGTGCACAGACCTGCAGAATTAGTACTGGGGAGGAATTCATTAGAAAAGGAAATTCCAGTTTCATCCCAGGCCTACTGAATCAGGTCTGGGGTCCAGTGTAGGACCAAAATTTTCATTCCTTTAAAAAAAGTATTTTTGTTTTTATTGTATTTGAAAGGCAGAGAGAGAAAGAAGGAGAGAGGGAGAGAGAGAGAGGGAGATAGTGAGGGAGAGGGAGAGGAAGAGAGAGAGGGAGAGAGAGGTGTCTTCCACTTGGTGGTTCACTCCCTAAATGCCCACAAAAGTTGGGACTGGGCCTGGCTGAAGCCAAAAGCCAGAAACTCAACGTAGGTCACTCATGTGGGTCACGGGAATGTAAGTACCAGAGCCGTCGCTTGTTGCTTTCCAGGATGTGCATTAGCAGGAAGCTGGATTGGGACTTGAACCAGGCACTCTGATATGGGATGCAGGCATCCCAAGGAGCATCCTTTTTTTTTTTTTAAGATTTATTTATTTTACTTGAAAGTCACAATTACATAGAGAGAGGAGAGGCAGAGAGAGAGAGAGAGAGAGAGAGAGGTCTTCCATCCTCTGGTTCACTCCCCAGATGGCTGCAACAGCCAGAGCTGCGCAGATCTGAAGCCAGGAGCTTCTTCCGGGTCTCCCACGTGGGTGCAGGGGCCCAAGGACTTGGGCCATCTTCTACTGCTTTCCCAGGCCATAGAGAGAGCTGGATCATAAGTGGAGCAGCCCATATGGGATGCCAGCACTGCAGGCTGCGGCTTTACCCACTATGCCACAGCACTGGCTTCCCAAGGAGCATCTTAATCACATGCCAAATGCTTGCCCCAACAATTCCCATTTCTCACAAGTTCCCTGGTGATGCATCTGTTAGCGCTGCCAGCCCCAGATCACACTTGTATAAAAACCTTGGCTAAGTAAAATGAAAGCTTTGGAAGCCCGGGACTTGTCTTCAGAGCACTCCTACCTTGGTTCTTTCCCCACAGCATGTGCTGCATCCCTGCTCCTTGCCAGCACCCCTCCAGTCTTTCAAATCCCAGCCATTCTTTCTGAGCTTTGACACCCTGAGCAATTACTCTAAATTGTAATCTCCTCATCTGTAAAATGGGAATAATAATAGAATCTATCTCTTTGGGTTCTTGTGAAGAAAGAGCTAAGTACTGCACTGTTCTTGTGCTTATACATGCTAGTGATGACTACGATTTCTATTAATGTTAAAAGTATGACATTGCACTAGAACAAATTTTACAGTTTAGACATGAAGGCGCATCATCTTTAATATTCCATCTGGGATGTTTCTCTGATTGCCATGAGATTTGGTTGAAGGCTGTGTGCTTAGGAAAAGAGACCCGAATAGGAAAATGAGAGCAGAGGCACAGGCCAGTGCAGGCCAGACACTAGTGAAGGGCAGACAACAGCAAGACTTCCTTGGGGAAACTCCCAGCAGCTGCAGAGTCCAACAGTTGCTGAGGGAGGGAGCAATGGGCACGGGCAGCCAGAGGTGGGAGGCAAGCTGTCAAAAACAATCTACCTCTCTCAAAGTTTCTCCTAGGCAGCCCCAGGGGGCAGGCTCCAGGGCTACAAGGCCCCAGGGGACCTGCCCCAAGGGGTGAACCCTCAGGTGCTCACAGCAAACGCCCTGAAAAGCTCTCCGAGGTCAGCTAGTAACTGACACAGCGAGTTTGGGCTCAAAAGTGGCTTTGTCTTCAGGGTGACTCCTATTTGACAAATATTCTGACCACAGCACATCATAGGCTCATGCCAGGGACGTGGCCCCTTTTTTAGTGGAGGTTTGCTATGTTCTTTCTCAAGGCATCCTGGGCTCCTCAGGAAGCGGTTTTATCTTATCTGCGTAGTGCAGCCCGGGTCCCTTGCCGGGAACGGACCGAGACCTTCATAACAGAATTAAATAGAAGAAACAAAGCAGCAAGTTCGGGGCCCGTGGGTATGGCCGGCCGGCCAGCCAATAGGGCCCGGCCGCTCTCCGACGGAGTGGTACTATGATGACAGTAGCCAACCAGCGCGTTCCATGCAAATGAGGCTACTGTATTCCCGCACCCGCCGCTCCAGTGCCGTCTGGTTGTTATAGTGATAAACTGAGGCCTTGCCTCTTGGCTCCTCCGAGAAAGAAAGGGGCGGCGGCGAGGGTGGGTGGGTGGCTAACCTTTTACCTCCCCCAGGGAAGACAGAAAGAAGGGAAGAAGCAGGGGGATGGGTAGGGAAGAGAAAAATACGTGACAAAGAAAACATTCTCTGTCTGGGAGGAGACTCACAGAGAGTGTAGAGCCTGAGGGAGCATTCGCTGGCCATGCCAGTACTTAGCATTGATGCTGAGTCAGAAACAGGTATCCCAAAATCCCTTTCTAATGAGCCTCCCTCAGAAACCATGGAGGAAATAGAGCACACATGCCCACAGCCTCGACTGGTAAGTAAAGACAAAGGATGCAAATGTATGCGTGGCTATGGCACAAAAGAGTTCCTTACGCGCCCGCAGCCAGCGAGGAAAAGGATGCTTAGAGGATTTTCATGTAAATGAGAATGGAGCTACCGCCTAATCCGTCTCAGCTGTTTATACTTAGCTTCTCTACCGGGCGCTGCTCTCAGCTTACAAAGCATCATTGTTTTGGCTGGGTAGGAAACGGGCTGCTTGGGTTGTGCGGTGTTTTTGTGCTTTGGGAGGAGGGGATGACCTTTTTCCTTTCAGGTGTATTCTTCGTCTGAAGGTAAAGATCCTACAGTGTAATTTTAAAATGGTATTCTCTTGGCAAAGCCGGGAACGAGTCTCTTCTTAAGTTAGGAATTCTAGCTCAGGAATGATTCGGTCCTCAACTGATTTTTGAGCCTAATGTTAATTATGGAAAAATGAAAGCGACATGGAGGCAAAACTTCCCCATTCATTTGAAAATAAATATCAAAGAGTCCCTCAAGGATGTATTTAGAAATAATGTGTGTTTAAGATGAATCATAAAAATTTCTAGAGTATGCTGTGCTTTCTTTTTGGGTCGTGGAAACCTGAAAACCTGAAGCTACATCTGTTTGGAAAGGGGCTGCATGCCTTTAATAATGAAAGTGTTGAAACGGGGCACCCAGCACTTCCTTCCGTTTCAGTAACTGGTATACCAGATTGGATCAATCTCATCCTTTAGGTGCATGCGGAAGTTCGTCCTCAATCACCTTAACATGTGTCCCCAAGGAATGAAAAGCATCAAATGGGTAGTGGGCTTACTGTGCCCTGAAGTCTTGTGGAACTTGGGGAAACCTCTCTTTGAACCTCCAAATCCTAGAGACTCACTAGTTAGAGCTACCCTTTATCAATTTCCTCCAATTTAAAAAGTGCAGTATTTTGATTGGCTGTGGAGTTTGATCCTAGGAAGAGGTGTTTTTTATTTTTTTTAAGAATTTTGTCGGGTAGTATTTTCTGTTAACCTCCAAAATGAGAGCCCACAGATTCTAAGGAAAACTCACCCTGGAATTGTTACTTCTTAACAAAGGTTAATAAGGGTTCAAAGACAGGCTTAGAACAACTTCCTAAAAAGCACAAAAACAAAGGGAGTTATATTGGAGCCCTGTGGGCTTTTTTTTCCTGTTTTTTAAAATATATATTCTTCAAGCAGTTTAATATTAACTGGTCTCTAGTACTTTAGCTGCTTAGTGAATGACATGCACAATATAGTATCTATGTTCTTGTGGGATACAAACCATTCCTATAAGTTTGTTTCTAAGATTCCTTTGAGACACTAAACAACTCATGGCTTAATATCAAAAACAAAATTCATCACTAAAAGTGTGTTAGAAGGTCACTCAAGATTTTTTTTCATATGAATTCAGTGCTCAAATCTGCATCACCTATCTTGTGCAAAGGGCATGGAACAAAAAGGTAGTATCCAGCTCCAGTCTGGGTATTATTTTAGTCTCTTGTGTCTACTTCTTTTCCTTTCCTTCTCACCTTTGAACTATTCTGCTCCTTGGTTGCTTCTGCCTTAGAGAAGTAGGCAGAGGAAATCAAGGAAGTTCAAGTTTGCTTTCCACTTTGATTTGTGACACCTCATTCCAGGTGATAACTCACAAGAACCATGCAGAGCTGGTAATGTTACATCCTCATCTCCCACCCACCTTAGAAACGAGGAAACAGGTTCAGAGAGAGTAAGCAACCTCCCAAAGCCTCACACTGCTTCCCAGAGCTTCACACTGCTTTGAAGGGGAAGAACTCCATATGGTAGAAGTGGAAGGTCTTTGCCCTACAACATACTTTTAAGGTGAAAGACATTCCCTGCCTTTCCCATCGTTTTGGTAGTTCTGGTTTAAAGTGTGTGTATTACACAGGTGCACAAGCATGAAAGGAATGTACAGATGTTGAACTGTTGAAGCGACTGTTCTGATCTACCTTTAATAACAATTTTCCACAGTGTCCATCATTTTCATGGGCTACTGAAAACTGACTACTTAGAGACTTGCAACAAATTTATGAACCACTACTAAATTTTTGAAGCACCTTTTCTCTTATTAGTAAACCTTGATTACTGTAGGATTATATTCTGAATTTGGGTTTATACTTCATAGCCCAACTTTCCTGATGGTTTTATTTTAATTATTAAGGCATATGTTAACCTCTTAATTAAAGTTTGTTGATGAACAGAGTGACTGGCAAGTGAAACTAGAAAACTAGCATTCCTTCTTGTGATTTTTAAAAAAGATTTATTTGAAAGAGTTACGGAGAGAGGGACACACACACACAGATACACACACAGATCTTCCACCCCTTGGTTCATCCACAAATGGCCGCAATGTCTGGGGCTGGGCCATGCCGAAGCCAAGAGCCTGAAACTCCATCCAAGTCTCCCACGTGGGCAGCAGGAGCCTAAACACTTAGGACATCTCCTGCTGCTTTCCCAGGCACATTAGCAGGGAGCTGGATGTAAAGTGCAGCAGCCGTGACTTAAACCAGAGCTCATGTGAGATCCTGGCATTGCAGACAGTAGCTTAACCCACTGTGCCACATCACCAGCCTCCTTTTTGTGATTTTTCATCACTTCTGTCGATCTTGCACCTTTGCTGATACACATGGACCACCCAGTGGCTACTGAGTTGCTTAACTAACTTTGGAAAACACACGACAGATTTGCCAGGGGCCTGCTTAGGGATGAACCCCTACACTTAGATCTCTTTCTGACAGAAGGCACCTTCTCCTGGCTGCTGAAACAAAGGGGGAAGCTGGCACACCTGATCACATGGGACTTTAAAGCAATCTTTGTTTTAGATCCCTCTAAGTAGTTAATTGATAACATCAAGAATATGATCGAATCATGTTTCAAGGGGAAAGTTTTATAAAAGAAATGTGTGTAGTCTTCCCACTTGCGTTGCTCTTCAGTGGAGAAAAATATAAGAGAGGACAGGAGCAAACAGAATAAAGTAACACTAATCAATAAATTGAAAAGAAACAATAGAAAATTCTGTTGGGTTTATGATAAAGCCAGTATATTAGGAGTAAATCTTGTTACCCTTGCCACTTTACCATGGTGTTCTAGGTTGCGATGTTCTTGAGAATTCATTTCCATTGTTATATTTATACTTAATCCCTGACTTGTTTCCCCATTCTTTACTACTTCCCTGCTTAAACATGACGTAAGGTGACTCACAAGCTTGACTGTCAAGAATATAATCTAAGTGGCCTTGGATGATGTGATGTAACAGACCTTCTTGTTACCCTAACTCCTGAGGGATCAGGACCCTTTGTGGGAAAGGACTGTGTCCTCATCTCCCCCCACCCCAGATTATGCCTAGATAAATGCTCTAGGTCCATCAAGTGTTCCATTACCCTTCCTCCCTTTTTTAAACAAGTCCCCAGCCACCATGAAAGCTGTCTTGAGGATTTGGTGAATGACTTTGGTCAAGTTCTTCCAGGGGTGCATTCTGCTGTCAGAGAGAAATTCTAACTCTAGCCTGCAAAGACATTTCCATGAAGATAGAGGTAGCATGGATGGACTGCCAAAGGCTTAGAAATAAGAAAGGGGTGGTTCAATGAGCCACAGTCGCAGGAGTTCATTTCAGGATTTACTTCAAAGTGGAGCAGTGCCAAGAGACTGCTGTCTTTCCAACGGTGCATTGTATCAGTTGGGAGGTAGGACACTTGGTAGTGCACAAAAAGATAACCAGGTGTCCAGAGAACTCAATGACTTCCCTTACTAGTACCACCGTCTATTTAACCCCTTAGAACAGCATTTTAAAAGTGAGATGCTCTTAATGTGCTGTATTGGTGAAAACAGACAAACATGAGCTTCCCTGGGCATTTTCTGTGGTCAACTGGAATTCTGCCCAAGGTTATTATTAGACATCTTCTTGGTCTCTGTCCAAATGCAACATCTATTTCTTGCATAGTGATAATAGGCAGGTGTATGGGAATCAATGAATTTGTTTCCTCTATTCTTTTAAGTTCGTTCTCTCACTACCCCACAACCCCTGCCACCACCACCTCCACTTTGCTTAATGCAAAACTCCTAATGGAAGAAATACACCTAAATTAAATATAAGCTAGGTTTTTCTTGGTTTTGTTTTGGTGTTTGAGTATATAGAAATCAAAAAGGTGTATCTGTCCTCATTCAGGTAATGAGGAGGATTTAAACAATTCAGCGATGCAGGGCTTTAGAAGGTAGCCGAGAGAAAATTCGGTCCCCTACCAACTACCAACCCCTACCAACAGGAGTCACAGTCAGCCAGGTGGTTAACAACTTCCGAACACAGCAATGCACTAGGTGCTGTAGAGAGAAAGAAAAGAAGTGATCAGCGGCCCCTGCCCTTAAAGATCGTTTCCATCTGATAGAAAGCAGTAGCTTGGCGTGTGGAAGCATGCCAGGACGCCAACATCCCTTAAGGGAACCTTTATGGAAGTTTGACTTTAATATATTGGACTTTCTTAAAAGCTATATTTTATCCACTGAGCAGAAGAAGTACTTCCCAGCAGAGAGTTTTCTGTTAACCCCATCCGATCCCCAACTTAAGACAAGGCCCTGCATTTGAAAAAAAAAAAATTCTAAAACATGCTTTTGATATGGAAAGGATCAGTCTGGTTTTGAAGGGATCTTAAGCTCCCATTGCATATGGTATACTCTAGACTCTAGAGCATTACTATCCAAAATAAAACATACAAAGGTATTTCTAAAAGTTCATGGAAAATATTGATTATGAAAAAACTATACATGGATTTCAAAAAACATTTCTGCACCAAAATAAACTTATCTTTTAACTCTATTTTCTATGAACTTTTGGGAGTAGCCTTGAACCATCTGAGCCACATGTATAATTTAAAGCTTTCTAGAAGCCACATTTTTAAAAATTAAAAACACGTGAAACTAATTTTAATATTACATTTTATCTAACACAATATGTCCCAAGTATTATGTCAACATGCAATCATAAAAATGATTGAGATATTTTGCATTTTTCATATTAAGACAAAAATCCAGTGTGTATATCATACTTGAAACACATCTCAATTCATACTAGCCAATTTCAAGCGCGCAGTGGCTACCTGTAGCTAGTGGGAGTTCAGACACCTCCCCAGTTCTTTTTTTTTTTTTTTTTTTTTTTTGACAGGCAGAGTGGACAGTGAGAGAGAGAGACAGAGAGAAAGGTCTTCCTTTTGCCGTTGGTTCACCCTCCAATGGCCGCTGCGGCCGGCGCGCTGCGGCTGGCGCACTGCGCTGATCCGATGGCAGGAGCCAGGAGCCAGGTGCTTTTCCTGGTCTCCCATGGGGTGCAGGGCCCAAGCACCTGGGCCATCCTCCACTGCACTCCCTGGCCACAACAGAGAGCTGGCCTGGAAGAGGGGCAACCGGGACAGAATCCGGCGCCCCGACCGGGACTAGAACCTGGTGTGCCGGCGCCGCTAGGCGGAGGATTAGCCTGGTGAGCCGCGGCGCCGGCCACCTCCCCAGTTCTATGCAGGATGAGCTCTGAGGGCATACAATGATAAATACTTTTATTTTTTCAATATAAATGTTGTTCTTTTAAAAAATATTTGTGTATTTATTTGAAAGGCAGAGTGTCAGAGAGGGAAAGAGAAAGAGAAAGAGATCTTCCATCCACTAGTTTACTCCCTAAATGACTGCCAAAGCCAGAAGCCAGGAACTCCATCCAGGTCTCCCACGTGGGTGGAAAAAGCTCAAGCACTTATACCATCACCTGCTGCCTACTCAGGCATACCAACAGGAAATTGGATTGGAAGTGGAGCAGCTGGGACTTGACCCAGCACTCCAATATGGGATGCCAGTGTCACAAACAATGGCTTATCCCACTGCAACACAACACTGGCCCCAATAAATACTTTTCACACTGAACAGTACATACATTTATATATATATATACACACACACACACATATATACATATATATACATACACAGAGAGAGAGAGAGAGAGAGAAAGAGAGAGAGAGGCATAAATACAACCATCACTTCATATTTTACACTCTTTTTTTTTTTTTTTGACAGGCAGAGTTAGAGAGAGAGAGAGACAGAGAGAAAGGTCTTCCTTCCGTTGGTTCTCCCCCCAAATGGCTGCTACGACCAGCGCTGCACCGATCCAAAGCCAGGAGCCAGGTGCTTCTTCCTGGTCTCCCATGCGGGTGCAGGGCCCAAGGACTTGGGCCATCCTCCACTGCCCTCCCGGGCTACAGCAGAGAGCTGGACTGGAAGAGGAGCAGCTGGGACAGAATCCGGTGCCCCGACCGGGACGAGAACCCGGGGTGCCGGCGCCACAGGCAGAGAATTAGTCTAGTGAGCCACAGCGCCGGCCTCATAATTTACACTCTTACAATTTCTGTGGTATCCTATTCTGTTTCAGTTAGGAGACTGTTGCAGTAGTCTAGATGAGAGTTAATAAGTTTGCAGCTATGGACAGGCAGAGGGGAAGGAGAGAACTGGCTGCATATGCGAAACCATAAGGGGGTAAATGCCCCAGAATTTGATAACTGAGTCTGAGTTGGGCAAAATAAAGGAAGGGTTAATGAAGACCCAGTTTTATGGCTCCAGCGAGTGAGTGCTGTCACAGACAAGGGAGCACCAGTGGGGAAGAGTTTATAAGAAATGTTGGAGATACTATGGAGACTCCCACTTAGAGGCATCTAGTTAATATTTGGTTCTGGAACTCAGTAGAGAGTACTGAGCTTGAGATAAAGATCTGGGAGACAGCAGCATGAAGGAGATGAAAGTAAAATCGAGGTAGTGAAATTGAGTCACAATTTCTGGCCTGAGAAGGAAGTAGATGGAAATGATTAGCTAGGAAGAATGTCTGAGGATAATCCTACTGCAGGACTAATTCTAGCAAGTAACTGACTCTGAGCCATCCTATCAGGTTCTTCGAGGGAGAAAAACAGAACTATAATTAAAGATACTACAATCCCCTACATGAGATCTGGTTAAATGAATTCATTTTATCCCAGAATATTTCCAGGATGCAATCCTGAGGAAGATCATTTAAACAGCCAATAGAAGAAAGATTATGAAAAGAAGACAGAGAGGTATTTCTCAAATGGCTGAGAAATTGGGAGACCAAGGGCAAGGTAAATTATGTGAAGGAAATGTCCAATGGAACCAAATGCAGGAGAGAGATCCAGTGAGATGAAAAGAGAAAGCTGCTTTTGGATTCAGGGAGAAGAGGTCAGTGGTGTTTTAGTGAAGTGGTAGGGGCATTTGCCAGGTGGCAGTACATAAAGGAACCTCTAGGAGGTAGGGAAGTGGACGCTTGTCCAAGAGGGAAAGCAGAATTCATAGGATGAAGATGGATAAATCAGAGTTGAAGGTGGAGAGAGGCTACCTTTCCCCCTTCCTTCTTTTCTTCCCTTTATCTTTCTTTCCTTCCATTCTTTGTTCTTTCTTTCCAACTAAGATGCCAAAGGTTTTGGCATCATTCTTTACGATGATAGCAACTTACCAATTATACATGGGAAAGAGGCAGAGGGTGAAGGTGGATGGGGCAACAGATGGAGAGAATATCCCTGAGCCTGGAGGTACTGGACTCAGTGGAAGGACTGGCTTCAGGCAGGAAAAGAGATACCCCTCCCTCTGGTTAAGAGGCTAGCAAGGATGGTTTGGGTAAGAAAAAGTTATAAGAGGAAGCAGACTAAAAGCTGAAAGACTCCCTTATCTGCTAGCTTCATTTTTTTTCTGTGAAGGTGGAGGCAAATTCAGAGTGGCTTAGTTCTGGCAGGTGCACAAGTATGATTCTGGGATAGCCCCAGGGTCTTTCATCTCCAGAGGCTTCTAAGCTGGGGGGAGACAGAAGTAGAAAGAATGAGATGCAGTGATGAGAGAAGATGGGTGTGCTTCCTGATGACCTCCAAGGTTCCATACCAAACCTTACCAAAGCAAATCCAGATGTGGCCCACAGCAAAAAGGCTGGAGGCTGGTGACACAAATATACTAAAGCTTGGTTTCAGTGGCGCCTGCAGTCTCACTTTCATCTCAGTTTTGCCACCAAATTACCACGTGGACTTGGGCAAATAGCTTTTCCTCTCTGGACCCCAATTCCACCACCTACAATGAGCTGGATGGATGATCTCTAGTTCTTAGACTGTTTCTAGTTTCTATCTTGACCTGATCCTTCTGCCACAGTCAGGGCCACCCCACTCCTTACCTTCTTTTGTTTTTATCCATTTGAAGTAAAAAACAGCTTGAATGATCTTATGTTACAACACATTGTTTAAGTATGAATAACAAATGTTCACAAAGCACTTTAGAATTTTACATTTATGTTGTACAATTGATTTCTGCTGTCTTCTGCTTTATTCCTGAGATGCGTCCTTAGAAAGACTAAACATATTCTGAATCATATTTGGTAAGCTCTATTCATTGTTTAAGGAAATCTATACTGAATCTTTTCATACTGTAAACAATAGTGTCCTGGTTTATCTATTTCATAAAACTGAAGTTTGCAACACTGAGCTTTTTTGAGGCCTGAAAAATAGCATACGGAATAGCTTTGGACTAAAGTGGCCTTTTTAAACTAACTGCTATCCATCTAAGCTTGATGCTAGGGGTGGAAGTATAGTGATGAGTTAGGCCATAGACCTGAAACTCTCGCATCTTAACCTAGTGCATGCACAGAGCTTCTCGGTGATCCCTGGGTAAATTAATGTAGAAAAAGTGTTATTCCATTTGTCCACTGGGGGCAGGATAAAAAGGAGAAAGCCAGGAAGAGAGGAACAAACCAAGGCATTGCAAGCTAGGCCTATTTTCTTCCAATAATCTCCGAGGTAACAGCCTTTACCTTGCTAGGATCTGATTACCCGTTGCTGGCCTCAGACCATAGCATTATTGTTTTAACATTCCTACCTTCCTCTTTATCCCAGCATGAACTGGGTTGTATGGGAAGCTGGGGAAGCTGACCTTGCTTGGGGATAAAGAGAGAGTTTAGCACTCAACAATCTTGAAGGCAGACTTGAAAACACAGTGATTAGAAAATAAAGCAGTTAGCCCTGGTTGTGTGTGCCTGTATAATAATGTGCAGTGCCACACGGGGCTAGCCTATTGAGCAAGATTCATTTTCATATAATCTCCTCCCTCCCGCCAAAGTCTCTGACTTTGGTGTTTTTGTTTTCCACTCAGTAATTCATGCACGCTGAACCTGACATCAGTGCAAAGGGATGCTGGGGTATTTAAACTGGCATTTAAAAAAATAACAACAGCAATAATAGGTTAATAGAAACATCGTGAATGATGTGTACAGTCTATTGCCAACCAAATGATGTTGACAGCCCATTCCTGGTACACACAGACTTCTGTGCTTCATCTCTAGTGTGCCTAATATTGCTTGTAGGCACAGGCACATAATAATAAATTTTATTATACCTCCAAATTGTTTAGTTATAAGGTAATTGTTCTATACTGGGTTCGAGACTATTCTCCATGGGCAAGGTGTGTGTGGGGGGATGGAGCAACCATTCAACAATTCATAGTATATACTGTGTTGAATGCTCTATTTATGTTATCTCATTTTTTAAAAATTAGAGGCTCACAAGGTCTGGTCATTTTTTTTAAAAAAAAGATTTACTTATTTTAAAGGTAGAGTTAGAGAGAGGGAGAGGGGGAGAAAAGGAGAGAGGGAGAAAGGGAGAGAAGGAGGGAAGGAAAGAGGGAGGGAGGGAGGGAGGGAGGGAGAGAGAGAGAGAGAGAGAGAGAAACACCTACCCAGAGAGATATTCCATCCTCTGGTTCACTCTCCAAATGGCTGCAATGGCCAGGGCTGGACCAGGCCTAAGCCAGGAGCCAGGAGCTTCTTTCAGGTGTCTCACATGGGTGCAGGGGCTCAAACACTTGGATCATCCTCTGCTGCTTTCCCAGGTGCATAGGCAGGGAGCTGGATTGGAAGTGGAGTGGCTGGTAGTCGAACCAGTGCCCATATGGGATGTCAGAGTCACAGCACCGGCTCCCAGGTCCAGTCATTTTAAAAAAGAAATTTTATTGATTTATTGGAGAGTTAGGGAAAGAAGAGAAGTACAGAGAGAAACTCCCATCCATTGATTCACTTCTTAAATGTCCACAGTGGTTGGGACTGGGCCAGTCTGGGAATTCAATCTAGGTCTCCCACATGGATGCCAGCAACTCAACTACTAAAGCCTTCACTTGCTGTTTCCCAGGGTACACACTGGCAGGAAGCTAGAATTGGGAGTAGAGCCAGGACTTGAGCCTAAGTATTCTGATATGGGATATAGGTGTCTTAACAAGTGTCTTAATTTTTTGGCCAAATACCTGCTCCTATTTTCTCATTTAACCAGGTTATAGACCCATGAAGTAAGAACTACTGTTCTTGGGGTGGGCATTTGCCACTTGTGACACCAGCATCCCATATTAGAGAACATGAGTTCAAGTTCTGGCCTTGCTCCTGATTCCAGCTCTCTGCTCCTGTACACCTTGGAAGGCAACAGGCAATGGCTCAAGTAATTGGGTCCCTACCACCTACATGGAGGACCCAGATTAAGGCCTGCCGCTGCCCTGGCTTCTGTGGATATTTGGGGAGTGACCTAAAGGATGGAAGATCTCTGAAATCTCTCTCTCTCTCTCTCTCTCTCAAGTAAATACAATAAATAATTTTAAAAATAATTAGTATTCCTGATATCATAAGTAATGAAACCAAGAATTGAGTAATTTCCCAAAGATCAGATGCTAACTAGTTAGGCTGAGATTTAAAATCAGGCTTGTCTGAATTCTAAAGTCCAGTTTCTACTACACACAATTCTCAGGCATCAATGAGCAAAAAGTTGCCTGCTCAAGCACCCAGGTGATTCAGAAGAAAGATATTCTTGGACGCGCTTTGAGAGATGCTGTATTTAGTCCTCCCGTGTTGCAGCTTGTACTTTCAGGATCAGGAGTAGAAACAAATCAGATGGCTGGGCTCTTTGTAGTAAAATTAGACATTCAAAATCAATATGTTGACCCAGCAGTTGCACTCCTAGGAAACTTGCACCCAGGGCCACCAAAAACTAATATTAGTATATTTTGGTAGCATTATTCATAATAATCCCAAACTGAAAACTACCCAATGTTAAGCACAGGCAGAATGGATAAATGGATTGTAATGTATCTGAACAATATAATGCTGTACACCAATGAGACTGAAGAATGTACAACCATCTGTAGGAATATGGATGAATCTTACAGATATAACATTGAATGAAGCCAGACACAAAATAATATATATTGCATGATTACGTTTCTATGAAATAAACTAAGCAGGGAGCCAATGCTGTGGCACAGTGGGCTAAGCCTATGTCTTGGATGCTGGCATCCTACATGTGTGCTGGTTCAAGTCCTAGCTGCTCTACTTTCAATCCAACCCCCTGCTAATGTGCCTGGGAAGGCCCAAGTGCTTGGGTCCATACCATCCATGTGGGAGACCTTGATGGAGTTCTGGGCTCCTAGTTTTGGCCTGGCCCAGCCCTGGCCATTGTGGCCGTTTGGGGAGTGAACCAGCAGATTTCAGATAGATAGATAGATCGATAGATCTCTTTCTGCCTTTCAAATAAATAAGTCTTAAAAAATAAATTAAGCCAAGCTTATCTGTATTGTTAGAGGTCAGTGTAGTTGACAGGGCATGGGACAGATGCTGGCAGGAGTCAGTTACTTGATTTGATGGTTATGTATACTAAGTTCGTGAAAATTTACTGTCTATACTTTTCTGTATGTGTATTATTCTTTAGTCCAAAGTTTAGACAAATTCTGACCACAGTAATGGAGAAAGAATACAGTGCACAGCATACGTCCCATTCCCAAATAACTGTGGTGGTCTAACAGACAACACTCTGAGGAATGATACCAGGTTCTACATAAATTACAGCTCTTGGCCACTAACAGAGCTTCAACATGCTCAGCCCTTTTAGCAGCCAGGGTATCCAGCTCTGAAGAGACTTAGGAAAAGCCCTTGAACTAAACTTGCCTTTTTTTTAAGATTTATTTATTTGGAAGGCAGAGTTATAGAGAGGCAGAGGCAGAGAGAGAGAGAGAGAGAGAGAGAGAGAGAGAGATCTTCTATCCAAATGGCAGCAACGGCCAGAGCTGGGTTGATCTGAAGTCAGGAGCCAGGAGTTTCTTCCAGGTCTCCCACATGGGTACAGGGCCCAAGGACTTGGGCCATCCTCTACTGCTTTCCCAGGCCATAGCAGAGAGCTGGATTGGAAGCGGAGCATCCGGGACTCCAACCAGTACCCATATGGAATGCCAGCACCAAAGGTGGCAGCCTTACCCGCTACGCCACAGCACTGGTCCCAGCTTGCCTTATTTCTAGGACCAGCTCAGCCCTAGTCAGGTAATCTGTGAATTAAAATCCATGGCCCTCAATTTGTATGCTCTAACAAGGGCTTGTCCTTTTCAGACAGTTTCTAGACTCAGAAGGAAATGGTTAGCTGTGAGAGTGCCTCAGAATAATCCTGCTACAGGGTGGGTTCTAGAAAAGATCTGGCCCAGAGCCATTCTATCATGGTTTCGGAGAGGGAAAAATCAGAACAGCTGAAATGAAAGCTATTACAATCCTCCTTATATCTGCCTATCTCTACATGAAATCTGGCTAATCTACTTGCCCCATAATCTTCCAGGAAGGAACCCAGAAGAACAACATTTAAAGAATCAGTAAAGAAAAGGTTATGGAAAGAAGACAGAGAGGTACTTCTCAAGCAGGTGGGAGACCAGAGGTCTAAGAGCAAAGCAGTCACCTCATTGGTAATTACACTTCCACAGTTTTCCTATAAAGAATAACTTTTGTTAAAGAAGTAATCCACTTTATAGAATATATCTTCTTTGGAACAGCTTTCTTTTAGTGGCTCAGAAAAAAAGGTTTTGTTATGGAAATAGACTCTAGCAAATACTTCAAGCTGAGACATGATAGAAATATCTGTACTTCCATCCAACTGTATAGCAAACCTCCCACACTGCATAATTTGTTCTAATGCTTGTTTCTTCCAATCTTCAGCAATGTTTTCTATATGTCTTCTAAATATATTTGCTGACAAAGGAATGCATTTCAGTTTGACATCAATTTTTTTCTATGCGTTAGAGCAGCTAGTTTTACTGTGGCATGAAGAACAGATGTTTCTGCAATGGTATGGGACTTTTGTCTTTTTCTGTATTGGATTATAGAAACCCAACAAAGGCTTCTAAACATTTATCCTTATATGTAGCAGGATGCTGTAAAGTACTGGATTGAGTAGCACATGACTTGAAGCATTAAAACTTGAAAAAATCAAGAGATTTGGCTTCATGTTCAAAATGCTTCAATTTAAAGTATCATGGTAATAACAATACCATCATTAGCTAATATCTCAAGGCACAATATATGCTCCAGGCAAGGTTTAATGCTAATGGTGGCAGATATTTTGATTAGACTGTCTTGTCAGATCAGATCAGGTCCTTATTGTTCATACCTGATAACGCGACTGATGCAGAACCATACTGGGAGTAGAAGGGTCAGCCCTGCCATTTTCTTCTTTTTCCTGAGCTGGTATTATTTTTGCTTCCTACTGCATTGCAGGAAATGTTTTAAGCCACCTGCTGATTTTATAAGCACTGCTGTAGTTACAACTAGATAATATAAACCACAAATGTATTTATGAAAGCCCAGGTGAACTGCCCTATATTGTGATAAGCTGAAAGCAAATGCAACTGTCAGGAGGCTCAGGCCACCCAACATTTACTCCTCCCTTAGGACACCTCGTATACTTTATAGTGACACAGATAGGATGCCAGTGTAAACTTATGAATTAGACTTAGCTGTTAGCAATGCTTCCTTTCTTGTTTTTTTTTTTTTTTCTTTTTGACATGAACAATAAATACAAACACAAGTCTTGCTCTCCAGGGGGTTATCTTGCCCATCCCAGCCCATGTTAGAAAACACTGATCTAGAAGTTCTAAATATTACCCACGCATGCAGCTATTAGGAAGAACGAACTGCATTTTCAGACTGCACATTTGGCTCCCTGCAGAGATAGGTTTTGGTGCTGGGACTCTGCCTTGTATGGAGGGCACTATGGAGACAAACAGAAAGAACAGGACTCCTTTATTGGGAAATGTTGTTGAGTGTGGACATCTATGCTATAGCATCACCCAGCATGCCTCTTAAGGTGGTACCATGGGAGGAGTTTCTGTCGGAACTCAGCATCAGGAAATGCTGTGCTTTTTCTTTCTTTCTTTTAATTATTCATTTATATTTATTTGACAGAGAGAGAGAGAGAGAGAGAGAGAGATCAAATTAATTAAATTAAATTAATTAAATTAAAGAATAAATTTTTATTTATTTTCATTTTATTTGAAAGTCAAAAAGACAGACATCCAGTGGTTCACTCCCCAAGTACCTCCAACAGTCTGGGTTGGGCCAGGCCTGAGCCCAGAGCCCAGAACTCAATTTGAATCTCCCAGTGAATGGCAAGGACCCAAGTACTTGAACCTCCCAAGGTGCACATTAGCAGGAAGCTGGATCAGAAAGCAGAGCCACGTCATGATAAAGCGGCTCACTAGGCTAATCCTCCGCCTGCGGCGCCAGTACCCCAGGTTCTAGTCCTGGTTGGGGCGCCAGATTCTGTCCCAGTTGCTCCTCTTCCAGTCAGCTCTTGGATGTGGCCCAGGAAGGCAGTGGAGGATGGCCCAGGTCCTTGGGCCCTGCACTCGCATGGGAGACCAGGAGGAAGTACCTGGCTTCGGATCAGGCACAGCGCTGGCTGTAATGGCCATTTGGGGGGTGAACCAACGAAGAAAGGAAGACCTTTCTCTCTGTCTCTCTCTAACTCTGCCTGTGCAAAACAACAACAACAACAACAAACCAGAAAGCAGAGCCAGTACTCAAACCAGGCACTCTGATAAAGGATGTGCATGTACCAAGCCCTGTGCTTTTTCTTAATACGTATTTTGTTCTTTGCAAAGGATACCATTAACTTTGTTTTCCTCTTTGCTATGACTGCTGAGAGCTTAAAGCAATTTCTGTGATCCACCTGTCTGAAATGTAGAAGTATGATATGCATTCCTGCTTGCCCATTTCACCCCGACCTTTTTTTTTTAATCATATTTTCTCCTTAACCTCACATCTTTAAGTCCTTTGGGGAAGGAAATGGGATATGACTATAACTTAAGATTATTATTGATGTTCATTATAAATTCCTAAAGTTCAAAGGCCTAAGGAAAAAATGATTTAGGGTATGGAATTTCTTAACTCTAAGTGAAAAATATTTGCTATTGGTAATAGCATCTATGCATTTCATTAATCAAAGATGGCATTAATTAGAGCCGGCATTGTGGCATAGAGGGAAAAGCTGCTGTCTGCAGTGCTGGCATCCCATATGGGCACCGGTTTGAGTCCCAGCTGCTCTGCTTCTGATCCAGATTCCTGTTAATGAGTCTGAGAAAGCAGTGGAAGATGACCCAAGTTCCTGGGCCCCTACATCCGTGTGGGAAAAATGGAAGAAGCTCCAGCCACTGTAGTCATTTGGGGAGTGAACCAGTGGATGGGGGACCTTCTCTCTCTCTCTCTCCCCCTTCTCCCTCTCTGTAACTTTGCCTTTAAAAAATAAAAAAGATGCCATTAATTTTAAGTTGCATTTCTATTTGGGAGTGCTACAATGTGAAAAAAGGGGCCAACACTGATTTTAAGACAATATTTATTGTAAAATCCCTCAAATATCAAAGATATTAAAATAGTGGATGGGTGGGGAATGGAATGTGCATTTTAGAATCAATGGGATTTCATGAGAGTCTCACAGGCATGGGAAGCCACAACACGGTGGCAAAAACGACCTGAATGAAAGATCTCGGTGAACAAGATCCCAGCAGAAAGAACGGGCCATCAAAGAAGGAGGCACCTTTCTCTGAAGGGAGGAAGGAACCTCCACTGTGATATGGCCTTGACTAAATAAGTTCAGAGTTGGTGAACTCAAGAGGCTTCCATAGCCTTGACAGCTCATGGCAAGAGCCTCGGGTGATTACTGACGTCATAAATAAGAGTGCCAATTGTTAAATCAACAATGGGAGTCACTGGGTACAGGCTCCCCACGTAGGATCTCTGTCCTTAATGTGTTTTAGTATGAGAATTAACAGAAAAACTACTAGTCGAACAGTACTCTATATCTTGTGCGGTTGTATGGGTGCAGTCTGTTGAAATCTTTGCTTAGTATACACTAAGTTGATCTTCTGTATATAAAGATAATTGAAAATGAATCTTGATGAAGAGTGGGATGGGAGAGGGAGTGGGAGATGGGATGGCTGTGGGTGGGAGGGAGGTTATGGGGGAAAAAGCCACAATGATGCAAAAGTTGCACTTTGTAAATTTACATTTATTAAATAAAAAAAAGAATCAATGGGATTTGATTTTATTTATAGTATTAAGTGTCTTCTAGCTGTTTGAATTCACTGCTATGAGTTTCATTTTTTAAATGATTATAAAGTCTCATGTTTATTTTTTAAAAATAATTTTATTTATTTATTTATTTGAGAGGTAGAGTTATAGACAGTGAGAGGGAGAGACAGAGAGAAAGTTCTTCCATCCAGTGGTTCACTCCCCAAATGGCCACAATGTCCAGAACTGTGCAGATCCGAAGCCAGGAGTTTCTTCCGGGTCTCCCATTCAAGTACAGGGGCCCAAGCACTTAAGCCATCTTCTACTGCTTTCCCAGGCCATAGCAGAGAGCTGGATTGGAAGAGGAACTGCTGGGAGTAGAACCAGTGCCCATATGGGATGCTGGCACTGCAGGCGGAGGATTAACCTGCACCACAGCGCCAGCCCCTGCTATGAGGTTGAGGTTGTTGGTTTTTTTTTTTTTTTTTTTTTTTTTTTTTTTTTTGTGACAGGCAGAGTGGACAGTGAGAAAGAGAGACAGAGAGAGAAAGGTCTTCCTTTGCCGTTGGTTCACCCTCCAATGGCCACTGCAGCTGGCGCACCACGCTGATCAGATGGCAGGAGCCAGGTGCTTCTCCTGGTCTCCCATGGGGTGCAGGGCCCAAGCACTTGGGCCATCCTCCACTGCCTTCCCTGGCCACAGCAGAGAGCTGACCTGGAAGAGGGGCAACCGGGACAGAATCTGGCACCCCAACCGGGACTAGAACCCGGTGTGCCGGCGCCACAAGGCGGAGGATTAGCTTAGTGAGCCACGGCACCAGCCTCTGCTATGAGTTTCTAAAGAAGGTGACCATAGTAGGGGGTGAAGAGGGGGAGTTACAGGTGATGGGTGGTCAGTTTTTTAAAAATATTTATTCATTTATTTGAAAGGCAGAGAGAGAGAATCTTCCACCTGCTGGTTCACTCCCCAGATGGCCACAACAGCTGGAACTGGGCCAATCTGAGGCCTGGAGCCAGGAGCTTCTTCTGGGTCTCCCAAGTGTGTGGTAGGGGCCCAAGAACTTGGGCCATCTTCCACTGCTTTCCCAGGTTCATTAGCAGAGAGCTGGATCAGAAAAAGAGCAGTTGGGACTCAAACTGGTGCCCATACGGGATACCAGCACTGCAGACCTTCTATGTCATACTGTAGGCCCCAGGTGGCCAATGTTTGAAGGAAGCCTGTATCCCTAGGGCATAATAAAAATTCTGATCCTTGATTGTCAGAACAGTAATGTGTTCCCATACTGATTTACAAAACTGAGTTCTAGAGATGGACGTTTGGTGCAGCAGTTGAGCTGCTTCATGTCAGAGTGCCTGCTCTCAAGTAAATGGCTCTACGTTCTGCTCCCTGTTGCAGCTTCCTGCTATTGCACACTCTGGAAGGAAGCAGGTTAGGGCTCAAGTAGTTTGATCCCTGCCACTCACATGTCAGGCTCAGAATGAGTTCCCAGCTCCCTGCTTTGGCCTGGCCCAGCTCCAGCCATTGTAGGCATCATGGTAGGAATTAACCAGTAGATGGGAGATCTCTCTCCCTCTCTCTGCCTTTTTTTTTAATTTTTATTTTTTTAATATTTTTTTATTTCACAGGTAGAGTTATAGACGGTGAGAGAGAGAGAGAGAGACAGAGAGAAAGGTCTTCATTCCTTTGATTCACTCCCCAAATGGCCGCTACAGCCGGTGCTGCGCCGATCCGAAGCCAGGAGCCAGGTGCTTCCTCCTGGTCTCCCACGTGGGTGCAGGAGCCCAAGCACTTGGGCCATCCTCCACTGCCCTCTCGGGCCACAGCAAAGAGCTGGACTGGAAGAGGAGCAGCCGGGACTAGAACCCAGCGCCCATATGGGATACTGCCAGCACCACAGGCAGAGGATTAACCAAGTGAGCCACGGCGCCAGCCCCTCTGCCTTTCAAATACATTTCTATAAATGGAGTTCTTATGAGGGAACTTTAAATAAAGCTGGAAAATGTGATTTCTAAAAGACACTGAAGTTAATTTTTAACTGTGCTACTATTTTGCATTTAACCAACCTCAAAATACTTCTCAACAATAGAGAAAATGGGCAAAGGATAGATTATTCTCAGAAGAAAATACAAAGGGCTAATAAACATGTGAAAAATGTTCAATCTTTCTTGTAATCAAAATAATGCAAATAGAAGCAGCATGATGCCATTTTTTGGTCTATAAAATTGACAAAGATAATACTCCGTGCCGGTGAGATGGCAGCAAGATAGGTGCTTTCATACACTGTAATGTGAGTGTAAATGATACCGCTTTTGTGGAGAGTAATTTACCAATACATGTTAAAATGTTCTTCAAATATTTATCTTTAGAATGTTTATACCCCTGATCTAACTACCTCAGCTTCTAGGAATCTATTATAAGGAAATAATCAGAGGTTCAAAATTATGTTTGAGTACTATTTGTATTAGTAATAAATAAATAATATTCAACATTACAGAAATATTTAAATTATGATTTTTCTTTAAAAAAAAAGATGTGCTTATTTGAGAGGCAGAATGACAGAAAGAGAGGGACAGACAGGGTGAGAAAGAGATCTTCCATTTGCTGGTTCACTCCCCAAATGGTTGCAACAGCCAAGGCTGGGCCAGGCTGAAGCCTGTAGCCTGTAGCCAGGACCTCTGTCCTGGTCTTCCACTTTTGAGGCAAGGGCCCAAGTATTTGGGCTATCTCCCACTGCATTCCCAGGTGCATTAGCAGGGAGTTGGATTGGAAGTGCAGCAGCTGGGACTTAAACCAGCGCTCTTGTTCCAGTGTCACAAACCATGGCTTAACCCACGCCACCACAGTGCTGGCCCGTTTGATTTTTCTAACCAGTGGAATGTTTTACAGCTATTATAATTACTGAGGTAGAAAATTCTTTAATGGCATGATAAAATAATCATGAGATTGAGCAAAATAAAACCACCTATGGCAGTAAGAGTCCCGAGCTGCTAAGGTGTATATATGACATATCTGAAAGCCTGCAACGAAATATAGAGTTAGCAATGGTTGTCTCTGGGAAATGTAATTGTTGGTGACTTTTGTCTTTCAACTCAGTGTTCCAAGTGTTCTGTAATACATAACAGGATAATTATAAGAAAACATTGTGAAACATTGGTAAATGTATTGTCTTGTTGAGTTTAGAATCCGTCTTTGTTTGAATGTCTCATCTGACAGCAGTAGACCTCTCTTCTGTCTGCATTCATGCCCATAGCTGAATGAGTATATAATTAGTAATAAATGAATACTATCCCGATGGCTTTAAACATCATTTCTTTTTTTAAAGATGTATTTAGTTATAAGTCAGAGTTACACACAAAGAGAAGGAGACGCAGAGAGAGAGAGGTCTTTCATCCAATGGTTCACTCCCCAATTGGCCACAATGGCCAGAGCTGCGCCAATCTGACGCCAGGAGCCAGGAGCTTCTTCCTGGTCTTCCCATGTGGGTGCAGGGATCCAAGCACTTGGGCCATCTTCTTCTACTGCATTCCCAGGCCATAGCAGAGAGCTGAATTGGAAGTGGAGCAGCCAGGTCTCAAACTGGTGCCCATATGAGATGCTGGCACTGCAGGAGGTGGCTTTACCCACTATTCCACAGTGCCAGCCCCTAAATATCATTTCAATTCTGTTGACTTCTATACCTCTATCCCTAGCTTAGTCCTCTCTTCCAAACTCCAGAGTTGCATATAGAACTCTCTCCATGACATCTCCACTTGCAAATCTAGGAGGCATGCCAAACCAAATGCTGGAGAACGGAATCCTTGGTGCTGGTGATGTCCCTCCCACCTGGACCTTTTCCTGTGTCTTCCTGTCCTACAGCACGGCAATGCTGTCTTTCCAGTTCTTCAGGCAGATATCTTTGGAATTACCTGGACTCCTCTCACACTGTACATCCAATCTATTCCAAGTTTTATTTATGTAAAATCTAGCCAGAATCTGACCACTTCTCACCATCTGCATTGCTACTGCTCTCGCTCCAGCCTCTATCTTATTTTGCCTGTTTATTACACCAGAAGCCTCAGTTATTTTTTTGGACTCTACCTTTGACCTCTTATTGTTTATTGGTAACATATCAGCAGGAGTCCTGTTAGAGCTAAGTCATATCATATCATGCCTTGCTCAAACCATCTAATGGCTCCCAATTCCCTGCAGTGAAAGTCAGTCATTCCCAACCCCCCCCCACACACACACACACTGGGCGCCTCCCATCCTCTCCCTTCCTGTCTCATTTCCCTGGCTACATCTCCTACTACTTTTTGCTCACTTCCTCCAGGCACACTGGCCTCCTAGTTATTCCTGGAAGAAGCCAGATGTGCTCCTGGCCTTTGCGCTTGCTGTTTTCTCTGCCTGCAGTGTTTTTTCTCCAGAGCTTTCTCCATGGAGCTTGACTGATCCTTTATATATTTACACATCTATTGACTCCCTTGACTGTGCTACTTACAGTTACACCACCTACATTCTCTAGTCCCCCTTCTAGCCTAATTATTTTTTATAGCACTTAATCGCTTTTTGACATAAAACATCTTTTGTGTTTTCTGTTGCTGTTTATTATTACTATGTTATGAGCACAGATGTTTTTGGTCTGTTTTGCCTACTTATGCATCCTCAGAAGCTAGAACAATGCCTGGCACACAGTAAGCATTCAGGTAGTGCATGTTGGAAAAATGAACAACGCCCAGGGGCAGGCATTTGGCCTATCAGTTAAGACACCAGTTAAAGGGCCAGCATTGTAGCACACTGCATAAGCTGCCACCTGTGATACCAGCATCCCATGCGGGTACTGGTTTGAGTGCTGGTTGCTCCACTGCAGATGCAGCTCCCTACTAATGTACCTGGAGGGGAGCATAAGATGGCCCAAGTGCTTGGGTCCCTGCCAGCCATGTGGGACACCCAGATGGAGTTCCAGGCTCCTGGCTCCTGGCTTCAGCTTGGCCCAGCCCTGGCCATTGTGGCTATTTGGGGAGTGAATCAGCAAATGGATGATCTCTTTCTCTCTCTCTGTAACTCTGCCTTTCAAATGAATAAAAGAAATCATTTATAAAAGAAAGATGCCAGTTAAAAGGCCTGCATCTCCCATTGGAATACCTGGATTCTATTCCCGGCTCTGGCTCTTGACTCCCAGCTTCTGGCTTCAGCTCTGGTCCAGACTCACCTACTGCAAGCATTTAGGGAGTGAACCAGCAGATGGGAACTCTCTGTCTCTTGTCTCTCTGCCTGTCAAATAAAAATAAAAGGTACAAACACTAAAAAAACTTTTATTAAAAATGAGTAATATGTAGATAATATGAAAGCAATTTAATTTTTAAAAGCTCAAATGAGGGGCCGGTGCTGTGGCACACTAGGTTAATCCTCTGCCTGCCATGCCCGCATCCCATGTGGGCACCGGTTCTAGTCCCAGTTGCTCCTCTTCCAGTCCAGTTCTCTGCTGTGGCCCGGGAGGGCAGTGGAGGATGCCCAAGTGCTTGGGCCCCTGCACCAACATGGGAGACCGGGAGGAAGCACTTGGCTCCTGGCTTCGGATTGGCAACCATTTGGTGGGTGAACCAACGGAAGGAAGACCTTTCTCTCTGTCTCTCTCTCTCTCATGGTCTGTAACTCTGCCTGTCAAATAAATAAAATAAAATCTTTTTAAAAAAAGCTCAAATGAGTTTTTAAAAAAATATTTATTTATTTGAAAGTCAGAGTTACACAGATAGAGAAGGAGAGGCAGAGAGAGAGAGAGAGAGAGAGAGAGAGAGAGAGAGAGAGAGGTCTTCGATCTGATGGTTCACTCCCAATTGGCTTCAACAGTCAGAGCTGCACTGATCCGAAGCCAAGAGCCAGGAGCTTCTTCCAGGTCTACCATGTGAGTGCAGGTGCCCAAGGACTTGGGCCATCCTGTACTGCTTTCCCAGGCTATAGCAGAGAGCTGGATTGGAAGTAGAGTAGCCAGGACTCGAACCGGAGCCCATATACGATGCTGGCACTGCAGGTGGTGGCTTTACCTGTTACGCCACAGTGCTGGTCCTGCTCAAATGAATTTTAAAGCTTTATTTATTTATAAATAAATGCCTGTAATTGCCCTAGTTGGGAACAGAAATATGGGGCTAGAAACTCAATCCACGTCTCACATATGGGTGGCAAGAACCCAGTAACTTGGGCTGTCACAGCTGCCTCACAGGGTCTGCATTACCAAGAATGCTGGAGTCAGGAGCTGTAACTAGTATCGCACTGAGGTACTCTGATATGGGATATTGGCCTCTTTTTTTTTTCTTCTTAAAGATTTTATTTATTTATTTGAGAGGTAGTCACAGACAGAGAGGGACAGACAGAAAGGTCGTCCATCTGCTGCAAGGGCTGGAGCTGTGCAGATCGAAGCCAGGAGCTGGGAGCTTCCTCTGGGTTTCTCACATGGGTACAGGGGCCCAAGCACTTGGACCATCTTCTATTGTTTTCCCAGGCCATAAGCAGAGGGCTGGGTCAGAAGAGGAACAACCAGGACATAAACGGGTGCCCATATGGGATGCCGGCACCGCAGGTGGAGGCTTAGCCTACTATATCACAGTGCCAGCCTTGGATATAGGCATCTTAATCAATGTCTTAATCACTAAGCCAAATGCCTGTCCTTCAAATGAGTTTTAAATATTCCATGTACCTGGGAATCATAATTTAACAATTTATAGATAATAATTGTCATTTTTTTAAAATATCCCCCTCTTTTCTATAACTACTCCCATTCTTCTACATGTGCAACATCTGAACCTACATCTCTAAATTCACAGGAGACAATTCTTTAAATTTACTTTTCCATTATGTACATTTCATGTATGTGTTCCCATTATAAAAATAAGGCAAAATAGCCAACGTATGTGGAATAAACAATGAAAGCATTCCCTCATTGTCTCTCCAGAATGCTACCTTCTTTCCCAGAGACAACCTTAATGTGTATCCTTCTAGGCCAATGGTAGAACTTACTGTGATGACAGGAGTATTCTGTATTTGCTGTGTCCAGTATAGTACCCATGATAGCCACACATGGTTACTGAGCACTTGAAATGCGGCTAGGACTGAGACACTCTTTTTAATTTAATGTAAATCAATTGTGATTTGAATATAAATAGAACCTGGCTACTGTATTAGCACAGTTCTAAACTATTTCCATGCAATTACCTTTCTCTCTCTTTCCCCTCCTATAAATGGTATCATACTATACATATTGTTTTCTGACTTGCTTTTTGCACTCAACAAAATGTGTTAGAAATCATTTCCTGTTAGTACATGTCTGTCTTACTGTTTTCAATGGTGCCTGTCACTTCATAATGTGTGCACACCTTACTTAACTAAATGAAAAATGGATGTTTCTTGGCACTGAACCATGTACTGGGCCTCTTTTTGCTCCACTTCAGTGACATCTGTTGGTGAGGCCTTTGCACCAGCTGCCTAATGTGAGATTGTACATAATCAATGACACAGTCCAACAATCTAAGAGTTTACCTGCGGTAGACCTATGGCCAACTGTACAATCTTTTTTATTTTCCTTTCCTCTCTATTTTCAAACAGAGTAAAATATTTAAACTCCAAATTAAATCAAGCTTTCATAAAATATGGGAAGAGGAGCAGCTGGGACACGAACTGGCACCCATATGGGATGCCGGTGCTGTAGACAAAGGCTTAGCCCACTATAGCACTGGCCCCAGAGACTCGTAAATTCAAACGGACACAGGAAGATGAGATTTTGTGATATCTTTTTGTGATTCTGGATTTGTAGTGCTACACCTGCTGAGTCCTGAGGCAGAATGCCTGTTCGGGAGAAATGGACTCCGGAGCCCTGTTCTTACCTCTTTTGCATATGCTGATTAAATTGTTCTGTGCTTGTAACATTCTTGGCTACTGGAAGACATTCTGGAGGTGGTTATAAACTTTGTAACTATGGGCAATTACTTTTCAACTGATCTCCTTGCTTTTAACATGTCTCATCAACGTTGGCTAGCTAATGTCTGTTGAGTCTGGCATTATAGTGCTGGACACAGATGCTGTATAAGCAAGGCCATGTCACAGACAGATCACTGACATAGACCGATCACTATAAAGGGGAAATTTGAAGAGAGATTAATAAAGGGACTATTTACAAAAGTATGCGCAGGGTTTCAGGAACCTCAAGGACCAGGCCTAGAAACACTGGGGTTGCCATGCCCCTAGGCTTTCAGTGCAAGGGGTGTGTGTGGTGAACATAACCTCACAGAGAGCTATATAAAGAGAGACCTCTCACAGGAACCATGAATTCTAGTCAAAGGACAAAAACACTGCTTCTTAGCAGAGAGGAAGCCAAGGAGATAACACCCTGAGTTTCTTCTTGTGCTGCCCACCATGCTTTTCATGGACCCAGTCCAGCTGGAAGCAGGAGAGCAAGGGAGCCCATTGCTGCAGTCCATGTGGGAAGCCATACAGAGGAGTGGAAATGGACAGGAAGAGATTAGATTATGGTGAGGCAAAATGGTATTTATCATTCATACATTATTTCATTTAGTTTTTAAAACAGCTTTCTGAGGTAGATCTCTTTATTATCCCCCTTTCATAGGTGAGAACACTGAAAGTTACAGAAGTTAAGAACCAGCAGTTTTCTAAAAGTCAGATTTTAAAAAGTCAAATGGGTATATTAAATAACAGAGCTAGGATTTGAACTCAGATCTGTCTGACTGAATTGAACCACTGCAGTTAAAGAGTGGCTAAGCTTCAACAAGCAACTCTGCAGTAGACCTTCACCATCAGTAGTCCTATGTTAAGTTCTCACTGGTTTATCAGCCTGTTGTCTGATTGGTCCAGTCATCAGTGATGCACACTGCACAAGTACAGGTTCTATCAACCATTTTTTGCACTAAAGTAATATTTGTATTGTATATTTTATGCAGTACCTAATAGTTTTTAGGTAAATATTTGATGATGTCTAATTGAAAAGATTCCGCAATGAAATACCCAACATATCATGTCTTCCCCTTTAAAAAGCCTGATAGGACTATGGCATTGGTATGGTACTATGGTACAATTTACACGATGAGAACTTGTGTGACAAACAGGAAAAGTATACACAGGCAGTTCCTGGGTGTTATTTAATCCTAAATTAGGTAAAAAGAAGTCTTATTGTGGCCTAGCTCTATGACCATGATCTGGCAAGGCCATTGGCACACACAAGCTGCAGGATGCTTGGACAGGGCTTTTTTCTTTTTTTCTCTTTTTTGGACAGGCAGAGTGGACAGTGATAGAGAGACAGAGAGAAAGGTCTTCCTTTGCCGTTGGTTCACCTCCCAATGGCCACTGCGGCCGGCGTACTGCGCTGATCCAAAGCCAGGAGCCAGGTGCTTCTCCTGGTCTCCCATGGGGTGCAGGGCCCAAGCACTTGGGCCATCCTCCACTGCACTCCCTGGCCACAGCAGAGAGCTGGCCTGGAAGAGGGGCAACCGGGACAGAATCCGGCGTCCCAACCGGGACTAGAACCCGGTGTGCCGGCGCTGCAGGTTGAGGATTAGCCTATTGAGCCGCGGCGCCAGCCTGGACAGGGCTTCTTAACCCTTTAAAATACCTATTCCTTTTTGCAAATATAAAATCTCATATGCCTCCCTAACCCCGAATTTGGAATGTGGCTCCCAAGGGGGTCACAGTCTAGCCTCTGGTGACTTTCCCCAGTCCAGAGGCTTAGTTTCAGTGATTTGCATGTTGAAAAGAGTAGAACTTTTGTCAAAATAGGACATTGTTCAAAATTGAACACACCGGGGCCCACGTTGTGGCACACTGGGTTAAGCCACAGCCTGTGATGCCGGCGTCTCATATGGGCTCCACTGCATGTCATGGCTGCTCCGCTTCCTATCCAGCTCCCTGCTATTGTGCTTGAGAAAGCAGCAGCAGATGACCCAAGTGCTTGAGCTCCTGCCACCATGTGGGAGACCCAGAAGGAGCTCCTGGCCATTTGGGGAGTGGGCCAGTGGATGGAAGATTTCCATCTGTCTGCTCTCTTTCTCTCTGTTTCTCTGTCTCTCTCTCTCCCGCTCTGTAACTCTTTCAAATAAATAATCTTTAAAGAAATTGAATGTGCTTTCCCAACTAATATTTTCTCCCATTCTAAAAGGTCCACCCTTTACTCCAGAAGATTGCGGCCCCAGAGCCAATTCTGTTCCTTCCTCTATCAATCCTCTCCTCCATTTACTCACCTTCCAAGTGTGTAGCATCACAGTAAACCTCTGGCATGTATTAATAAACACAAAGGATGTGACCTGTGTTGTTAGGGTCTAAGCTGAGGCTTGCCAGAAACTACCCGGGAGTCATTTAACCTGCTTCACGAAGACTGGGTAACATATGACCATGCGCCTTTCTTTCTACAATTAATTATCTAGCGTCCCCCTTCTCCAGTGAGCAGGAAGAGCTGTATCTCCTCTTTGAGGTCTCTCCATTCTAATTGTTGTAGAATCCGGGGAGTTTGCTCAGTTCAGAAGGAGCCACAATGTTAACTGAGTCAAGGGACTGGCCATTGCTGTTGTTTCTTGCTGTCACTTGGTGTCACTGTTGGAAGACAGGTCCTGCACCATTCAGTGGAAATAGTACCTACCTCACAGAGTGGAAATGAGCAAATACACTTAAAGCGCTTAGCATATACATGGATACATGGCACTACGTAGGCACTCACAGATTTTGCTATTATGTTCTGTTACTGGGCCTAGACCAGAAGATCCTTGGAAGCATCTTGGCTTTTGCAAATGCTAAGGACTGTCTGGACCTTGGTCCCCTGCAGGTTGCTTGACAGTGGGATGCCAGGTTGGCCCAGTCCATGCCACTGCCGGGAACTTCGGGCTCTCTTACTCCCAAATGTCTGGAGGTTGGTCCCTCCTCTTATGTGGGTGGGACACAGCAAAAAATTTCCGATAAATAAAATTGTTTGTTCTGGCTCAGCGTAGGAGTTTTTTTTTTTTTTTTTTTTTTTTTTTTTTTTTTTTTTTAAATTGCAATCTGGAGGCACCTGGACTGAGGAACTACTGCCTCAGGTCATTATTGGTATCTGGGTCTTAACCAGGTCTTCCTGAAAAAGCTGAAAGTTGACTTTCAAATTAGAATACTCTGCCTTGCTTTGGAAGACAATGTTCAGGGAACAAGACTGTGCCTTATTTATTTTTGCATTCTCCCCATTCCAAGTCCAGTGCCTTGCACTGACAAGAAATACCCCTTCTCCAAGTCAAGTGCTACTGAAGATGCTCCCATATGCATGAGTACACATGCAAGTGCACTTGCACACTTAGGACTTTTCTCTGCCTTCCATTTCTTATGTCCTCCCTTTTCTGGCATTGGATCAGGTCCCCACCCTGGTGCCTAACAGGTTTCCCAAGGGACGTCATGAGTGTCCATCATTGCCTCTTGAGCAGGAGCTATGGTTAGGGCAAGAAATGTATTTGACTTCTTGTGCTCTTTTTTTTTTTCCAGCTTTTTTATTTTTTAATAAATGTGAATTTACAAAGTGCAGCCTTTGTATTGTTGTGGCTCCCCCCCAACCTCCCTCCCTCCTGTGGCCCTCCCCTCTCCCACTCCCTCTCCCATCCCGCCCTTCATCGAGTTTCATTTTCAATTACCTTCATATACTGAAGATCAACTTAGTATATACTAAGCAAGGATTTCAACAGGCTGTACTCACACAACCACACAAGGTATAGGGTATTGTTCGACTAGTAGTGTTGTCTTTAAGTTTCATAGTAAAACACATTAAGGACAGAGATCCTACGTGGGGAGCCTGTACCTAGTGACTCCCGTTGTTGATTTAACAATTGGCACTCTTATTTATGACATCAGCAATCACCCGAGACTCTTGCTATGAGCTGTCTAGGCTATGGAAGCCCCTTGAGTTCACCGACTCTGAACTTGTTTAGTCAAGGCCATATCACAGTGGAGGTTCCTTCCTCCCTTCAGAGAAAGGCGCCTCCCTCCTTGATGGCCTGTTCCTTCTGCTGGGGTCTTGTTCACCAGGATCTTTCATTTAGATTGTTTTTGCCACCGTGTTGTGGCTTTCCATGCCTGTGAGACTCTCATGGGCCTTTCAGCCAGATCCGAATGCCCCAAGGGTTGATTCTGAGGCAGGAGTGCTGTTTTGGGCATTTGCCATTCTATGAGTCTGCTGTGTGTCCTGCTTCCCCTGCAGGATCATTCTCTCCCTTTTAATTCTATCCTTCATTATTTGCTTACACTGGTCTTATTTGTGAAATCTCTTCGAAACTTACCCTATCTTTTTGATCGGTTGTGTATTTATACTTATCACTTTACCAAGTGCACTGGCATTGGTACCTGCCTTCTTGGTAAGATTGAGTTAAAATCCCCTGGCTCATTTCTAGTTGCACCATTGGAGGTAAGTCCGAGTGAGCATGTGCCTATTTCTATGCCCAAGTTCTAAGATAGTGCCTGACATACATGTGAATGAATAAGTGAATGAATAAACGAATGGCAGAAGCGGGTCACAGCCCCTGTTCAAGTGCTTGCGAGTTAAGGAACACCTGTCTCCATCTGCAAGAAACAATTCACACAGCACTCTGAGTGATGTTTACAGTGACTAGTCAACTTTAGCTTTAAAAATACCAAAGATGATGTAGTGGTGACTGTGGTAATGACACAGTTCAAGGACTACAAATGGCCAACTCCGGATTGCATTTGCCCTGTTTACAAAAACACCACTTGCTTTGTCTTCCTCTGTCTGGAGAGAGTGAGGTTTTCATTTTAAGAGGCTGACTGAAAAATGCAGGGCCACTTCCTGGGCAGGCTTCCAAGTGACTACATCTTTCTCACAGCGTTCCCCAGAGCCCCAGCCCAAGCAGCCTGGGGCGGGGCCTCCAGCCGTTGGTGGCTGGTAAAGCTACCACAGGGGCGGTTATCTGCAGCGGGCCAGAACTGCTGTGCCTTTAGGCCCTCCCAGGGCACAGATAACGGCCCTGGCCTTTGCGCTGAAGAGATGTCAGAGCTGGTGATTGGCCAGGCTGCTGTGTGTGGAATACAGGAAACGTGGTGCCGCCCTTCTGACTGTGCCGTTGCTTCCAGCCGACTACCCCGGGTGTGGGTGAGTCTAAATGCTCGGAGACTGCCCTGTTGGTTGTGAAATGCTCAAAGCTGGGCATCGTGACTTTCTGAGGCCATGACTTGGCATATTTCTGAGTCCTCTGAACCTCAGTGCCTTTGCTGTGAAACAGGGTTAGTATTATCCTATACTATCTATCCATCGTAGCGGGTACGGGGCCTGAAAGACATGATGTATCCTGAATGCCTCCGCTGGTACCTTGCATGTGGTAGACACTGAAGAGCTCTTTTCTGAAGCATCAGTTAAAAGACAGGAAAAGAAAAGATTTCAGTGACGATGCCTTTTCTTTATTTTTAACAATCCAATATTTCTCTGGAAGACTCAGCAGATATATTCTACTTCTTAATCATACCCATGTAGCCAACAAAAATAAAACCCCAGGGGAAGCTAGCGCTAAAGGCAAGTTTGTCAGACTACATTTCCTTTCTCTTTTTCCCTTCTAGACCCTGACTGCACCTGCCCCATTTGCAGATGAAACCAGTTGCCAGTGCCAAGCACCCCATGAAAAACTGACCATTGCTCAGGCTCGCTTAGGAACACCAGGTGAGGCTGTACTTCTTGTTCCCCAAGTGGGCCATGCCCTGACATTTAAAATATCAGAGAAGCCCATCACTGTTTGAACAGTACTTGCTTTCAATCAGAGGGTTGAATTTAGAAATTAGAGCATGGTACAAGGCAGGTAAATACTAACAGTGATAAATTCGCCCAGCCAGAGTAGTCAGGCAAAAGACGCGGTGGAATGTGGGAGTGTGATCCCCAGCTCTGCCGTTTGCTAGTTCTACAGCCTCAGGCAAGTCATAGAAACGTCCGAATCTGTTTCCTCATGTGCCAAACAAGGATAATGATACCTGCTTCACAAAGTTTTTCTGACAGCTAGATTTGGTGAAAAGTACTTAAGCACTTCTAAACCATGAAGACTTGTATGAACCTAAGCTACTATAATTATTACCACCCGTAAAAGTCTGCATTTTATAAAAGTTTCAAGTACATCTTTAAAAAATTTATATTTTCATTGTATTTGAAGTGAAGAGACAGAGATAGACAGGAAGACATCTTCCACGTGCTGGTTCACTCTCCAAATGTCTGAGACAGTCAGGGCTTGGCCAAGCCAAAGCCAGAAACCCAGAACTCCATTTGGGTCTCCCATGTGGGTGGGAGGGAGCATTATCTGTTGCTTCCCAGGATGCACAGTAGCAGGACGTTGGAGCCAAAGCGGAGAAGCTAGGACTCCAACCATGCACTCAGTGTGGGATGCCAGTGACCCAAGCAGTGACTTAACCACTTTGCCAAACGCCTGCCCCTCAAGTACACCTTAAACATCTGGGTTCTGTTCTGTTGTTCATTTCTTTAGCATATACCAGAGGACGGATAGAGGAAGGGATTTAAAAAGGACTATAAGATATCATCTCTGTTTCACATATCTTTCACAATAATTGAAGAGACAAGACAGCTTGATATGAAGTAAAATTGACATGTAGCATGAATGCATGCATGTGCTTTGGTGTTAAATCCTATAACAGAGACAATAACAGACAGTTTAGAGAAGGGCAGATTCACTTGGCCTGGGGTGGTCAGGCAAAACTTGAAGGAGAGAACATTAGAGACCGAATACTTTGGGGCACAAACACGATTTGGGATGTGTGGCAGAAACACGGATAGGTATTTTGAGGAACAGGAAGAGGGAAAGCACACAGAGAGCGAGCTGTGTAGGAGTAAATGAGTGCTGCTCCAGGTGAATGGGGAGTGAAGAAGGACTGGGTGGTAGTTCAGCTTTGAGCCACTTAATAGTATGACTCAATGGTTTCCACTTGCCATTGCAAAAAAAAAAAAACCCAACAGTCCAAACTTAAATGAATCTATGGGATAATGCAAATAACTAGTGAACCAAGGAGTAACATGTTAAATATCCTAGCTGACTGGGTAGATCTAGGACTAAACCCCAAGTTTAGCAACCTCAGCCCCTGGCTTTGTCCACCACATTGGACTGCCATGTGAAACACAGTCCACAGCAGACCATGGGGTGAAGTGGAAACACTCAAGCTTGAGCTGGAAAGAGCATGAACAAGACAGACAGTAGCTGTGACTTTCTGTAGTGGCACTATCTGCCAGGCTCACTGCTGTTTCACCAGTACCCAGAGAAGCACTGGTAACATACTGTGTGCTCAGGAAACACTTTGTGAGTGAATGGAAGTTTGGGACAAGAGAAGGAGCTTGTCTTCTGGAAATAGAAGCAGAGATTTTTTCCAATGCATTGAGCTGGCTTCAAATTAAATGGGTGACATTAGGCATCTATACCTCATGTAACCACCAAGCAGTTTAAGCCCTGAGAATAAGCCAGAGTAAGATGGCGGTATATTTTGAAATAGGTTGTGGAATTGCCAGGGGAGGGAGATAGAGCTTGATCTTTAGAGGGGAAAGTTCCCTCTTCTCTCAGGTGATGACATTGCAGTGTCTTAGAAGAGAATTTTGGGATGTTGATTGGCTCCTAGCCAGGGAATAAGAACTTAGTTCTTTGATTATCTAGAAGGTATGAAACAGTCTTAGACCCAACTTTGAGAGCAGTGGTCCTTCCTCACTCATCAGTGTGCCTAAAATTATAATTCCCTGGAGGCCTTGCAGAAACACACTGCAGGGCCCAACTCACACAGCTTCTGATTCAGTGGGTCTAGGGTGGGGCTCAAGAACTTGCATTTCCCGTAAGTTTCTAGCTGATGTTGCTGCTGCTACTGCTGCTGGTCCTGGGAACACACTTCAAGAACCACTGCTTATGGTCATCAAAGAAGGAGGTACTTTTCTCTGGAGGGAGGAGAGAACTTCCATTTTGCTCATGGCCTTGTCTAAATACTGACAGAGTTTGTGGATTCAAAAGGCTTCCATAGCCTAGGCAGCTCATTTCAAGAGCCTCGAGAGATCACTGATGTCATACATAAGAGTGCTAATTGTTAAATTAACAACAGGAGTCACTGTGCACTAACTTCCCATGCAGAGCCTCTGTCCTCAAAGTGTTGCGTTTTTTTTTAAAGATTTATTTATTTGAAAGAATTACACAGAGAGAGGAGAGGCGGGGGGGGGGAGGGGGGGGGAGAGAGAGAGAGAGAGAGAGAGAGAGAGGTCTTCCATCCGATGGTTCACTCCCCAGTTAGCCACAACGGCCGGACCTGTGCTGATCCGAAGCCAGGAGCCAGGAGCTTCCTCTGGGTCTCCCACATGGGTGCAGAGGCCCAAGGACTGGGGCCATCCTCCACTGCTTTCCCAGGCCATAGCAGAGAGCTGAATCGGAAGTGGAGCAGCCAGGTATCAAACTGGTGCCCAAATGGGATGCAGGTGCTTCAGGCCAGGGCATTAACCCGCTGCGCTACAGCGCCAGTCCCTAAAAGTATTGTATTATAACTATGTCTAAGTGCTCCCAAAAGATGTATCATTCTTGGGTGCTTCGTTAAAATTAATTAAGTTTCTAAAAAAAAAGTAAAATTAACTTCAAGATGCAATGACTTTGAACAGCCTCTGTCTCAACCATTGAGAAAGTTTTTTTTTTTTTTCTTACTGCGCAAATTGTTGAACTCTACTTAGTATAGAGTTGGTCTTCTGTGCATAAAGTTAATTGAAAATGGATTTTAGTGGAGAATTGGTCTGGAAATATGAGAGGGAGGAGGAGGAGGAGTGGGAAGGCAGGTATGGTGGGAAGAATCACTATAGTCCTAAAGCTGCACTTATGAAATATATGAAGTTTGTATTCTTTAAATAAAAGGTTTCTTTGGGGGGGGATAAATAAAAAATAAACTAAAAAAAGAACCACTGCTTAAGAGTAACCTTTGACAGTCATGGGATCTGCTAACAGGGGGATTATGCAAATATCGTGATTGTTGGAGCACTGTAGCCTTGCCAGGGAAGTTCAAAGGGTTTAGAAAAACCTTGCTGTTTGGCTACTTGTAGGAAGGGTTTGGTAATTTCTAAGAGAACTTTGTCTTGAGCATTCTATCAAAAAGTCAAAATGGAAATGCTGCTCAGTAACCTAGGAGAGACTTCAAAAAGTTCATGGAGAAATAGGATTAAAAGACAAATGTGTTACAATGCCAAAGACTTTTGAAAATCATGTACCCTGGATTTTTATTTTTAGAAAATGCATTTCCATGAACTTTTTGAAGACCCTTTATAGTTATAACTGAAGTTTCTCACGATCTCCTACACTAGCCACATTCTCTGACTTAATACAATTGCCTACATTATGGTTGCACAAGTTTAGGTCTATACAAACCAGGGCTGGGTCATAAATTCTAAAAGAGATCATGACAAACTCTGCTCATAGCTCCTTAACCTTGTTTCTGAAAAACAGAAAAAATCGAATAGAGCAAAAAAGCAACCAAAATTGGCACCTTTGGTCTTAGCTAGTTCAGCTGTGGCTCTGTGAACCTTTATGTAGTTTGGATCTATCCTGAGGCAGAGAGAATCATTACTGTTTTGACATAAAGGAAAGTCCAAGAGATTGTTTCATGGATTCCTTTTAAATGAAGCTGACCTTTTTCTTAAAGGGAAACTCAGTTCTCATTTTCCATTTTTCTTCTCAAAAAAAAGGGGGGGAATTTATATTATTCTCTCCCACAGTGTGTAGAATTTCTCAGACTTATGTTTTCAAGAGTTACCTTAATGAATTTTGCCTTATATTTGTGCCACCTGTGCTATAATTTACTTAATATTTCTTTAAATATACTTTTTGATCACCTAAATCTGATATACTTAAAAACCATAATCACTATAATTTATAGAAAATAGTTATCACTGGCTATAAGTAGAAGGTAACCATAAAATTTATATAAAACTATACATTTTATAAAATAAATATGTAATAGATTTTAGAAGGTTAACTTCTGTGCCACTCTTTTTGCATAATAATTGTATACAAAACAGCACTAATTATCATAATTACTGGGCATTTAGTAGTAGTGTCTACTTTTTTAAAAGAACCCATAGCAGCATGCAGTCTTTTCAAAGGCACCACCAGGTAGAAGAGTGGTTGGGGGTAGCGTGGTTTGCACTCAGATTTCATCACAGATTGGGTGTATGCCATTGAGTAAGCCACTTCGCTTCCCTCATGCTGCATTTGCCCTGCTCCGAGATGTGAGGATCGGTCTGGATGTGGTTTGAGTGTGTTCTCCAAAGCTTCCTGTGCCAGAGGCTTTGCCCCCAATGCGACGTGTTGAGAAGTCGGGGAACCTTTAGGAGTTGGGGCCTAATGGGAGAAGATTAGTTCATGGGGGCTCCACCTTCATGAATGGATCAATGCTGGTTTTAAGGAGTGTGTTGTGTATCACAGGAATGAGTTATTTCCTTTGAGAATGGGCTGTTATAAAAAGCGAGAGCCCGGCCCCTCCCCAGGCCCCTGCTTCCTGTCTTGCCATGTGATCACTCCCTCTGGCACATGCTCCCACCATGATGTCATCTACCATGTTGTCATCCACCATGTTCTGATGTAGCCAGAAGGCCTTCAACAAAGCTGAGCAAGTGCTGGCACCAGACCCTGGAACCTCCAGAGCTGTGAGCTTGGTGAACTTCTCTTCTTTGTACGTCACCCAGCATCTGGTGTTTTGTTTCAGCCACACAAAATGAACTAATACACTATCTCATAGGGTTAATGCAAAAGTTAAGCAGACTATATAAGCATACTTCAAAAATGTTGTGGAAAATGGTATGAAAAGATAAGTTCATTTTGGTGCAAAAATTTATTTGAAATCCATGTACAGTTCTTTCATAACACATTTTCCATGAACTTTTTTTGAATACCCCTCCTGTGTGCTTTATAAATAAATTTTAAAAGATTTATTTATTTGAAAGGCAGAGCGACAGAGGGAGAGAGAGACAGATATTCTATCCATTGGTTCACTCCCCAAATGGCTGCAACAGCCAGGGCTGGGCCAGGCTGAAGCCAGGAGCCAGGAATTCCATCCTGGTTTCCCACATTAGTGGAAGCAGCCCAGACCATGTTCCGCTGCCTTCCCAAATGCACTAGCAGGGAGCTGGAGCGGAAGAAGAGTAGCTGAGACTTGAGCCAATGTTCTGATATGGGCTACTGGTGTTCTAAGCTGCAGCTTAACCTGCTGCACCACAACACTGGCCCCCATATTGTAAGTATTTTTTAAGGTGTTGCTTAAATGCCTTAAAATATCCATAATCAAAGATGAATAATCACTGTGGCATAATGAGTTAAGCCGACGCCAGCAATGTCACGTCCCATGTGGGCACCGGTTTGAGACCTGGCTGCTCCACTTCCAACCTAGCTCTCAGCTAACACACCTGGGAAAGCAGTAGAAGATGGCCCAAGTCCTTGGGCCCCTGCACCCACATGGGAGACCTGAGGAAGCGCCTGGCTCCTGGGTTTGGCCTGGTCCAGCCCTGGCTGTTGCAGCCATTTGGGGGAGCAAACCAGTAGATGGAAGATCTCTCTTTTTCTATCTCTCCCTTTCTCTGTGTAACTCTGTCTTTCAAATAAATAAAATAAATCTTTAAAAACAAAGATGAATAATCATCTATTATTGCTGAACTGCTTTCTAGAGTAACTGTACCATTTTACATTCCCACTAGCAGTGTATGAGAGTGTCAATGTATGAGAGTGCCAGTTGTTCTATATTCTTGCCAGCGTTCGGGATAGTCAATTTTTTTTAAATCAGTTACTCTAGTAAATATGAAGTAGTATCTTGTGGTTTTAATTTGTATTTCCTTAATGACTAACAATATTGAGGATATTTTCATGTGTGTATTTGTCATCATATATTTATTTGGTGATGAGTCTTTTTGTTTTATGTAAATGGGTTGTTTGATTATTGAATTTTGGTTTATCATATTCTAGATATAAGTCCTATATCAGATATATATTTTGCAAATATTTTCTTCCTGTATATAACTCACCTTTTACTTTTTAAAGAATGAAAGTCTTTTTTTTGCATTTTTATTTTTTAGTTTATTAATGTTTTGTTTTTGAAAAAGATGCTCTCTGCCCCCATGATGTTGCTATAAAAAATGTTGGTTTGAACTCTGTAATTTGTCCAATAAAAATACTTTTCTTTTTTTTAACTTTTATTTAATGAATATAAATTTCCAAAGTACAGCTTATGGATTACAGTGGCTTCCCCCCCCCAATAACTTCCCTACCACCGGCAACCCTCCCCTTTCCTGCTCCCTCTCCCCTTCCATTCACATCAAGATTCATTTTCAATTCTCTTTATATACAGAAGATCAGTTTAGTATAAATTAAGAAAAGATTTCAACAGTTTGCACCCACATAGAAACACAAAGTGAAAAATACTGTTTGAGTATTCGTTATAGCATTAAATCTCAATGTACCGCACATTAACGACAGAGATCCTACATGAGGAGTAAGTGCACAGTGACTCCTGTTGTTGACTTTACAAATTGACACTCCTGTTTATGGCATCAGTAATCTCCCTATGCTCCAGTCATGAGTTTCCAAGGCTATGGAAGCCTTTTGAGTTCACTGATTCCTATCTTATTTAGACAAGGTCATAGTCAAAGCGGAAGTTCTCTCCTCCCTTCAGAGAAAGGCACCACCTTCTTTGAAGACCTGTAAGAATGAAAGTCTTAAATGAAGTCCAGTTTATCATTTTTTAATAGTGTGATCCTTTTGGGGTGCTAATTAAGAATTTCTTGTCAAACCCAAGGTCACCAATGTTTTCTGTTTTCTCTCCAGAAATTTTATACTTTTAGCTCTTAACAGTTAGGGTATGATTCACTTGATTTTTAAATTTAATTGTTGTGTATGATCTGAGCTGCGAGCCCTTTTTACAGTTCCACTTACTTGTAAGTACAAAATAACTTATAAAAATTGGAAACACAAGATCCAGGAAGCTAAAATAATCAGCTACTTCCCACAATACTGTACCATAGTCATTATTTGTATCCATGATCCTCAAGCAAATGCCCACCATTATTTTTGGTGTTATGTGTAATTTACTATATTTAAATTATTTGAAACATGGTAATCAATGTATAGTATACAATCATGCATTTTACCATAATATTATAATTATCTAATATGCCTTACTCTGACCATTTAGGATAAACAGGAAATTACTTGCAGTGCTTTTCAAAATTTGTAATTATCTATGGGCACAAAGACTATAATGCCATTGTATGTATTTTCCTTGCTTTGGTAACATACATATTACCACCGAGGTAGTGGTTTGAAACAACACATGTATATAATCTCATTTCAATGGGTCAGTCAAGAGTCTGAGCCTGGCTCAGCTGAGTCCTCTGCTCAAGGTCACCCAGCGCTTAGTTCTCATCTAGTAATTGACTGGTAAGCAGATCCACTTCCAAGCTCACTCAACTTGTCAGAATTTGTGACTGTAAGACAAAAGGTCTACCTGCTTACTGGTTGTCAGCCAGAGGCCATCCTCAGCTCCTATATGCCACCTGCAGTGCCTTGCCATGTAGCTCTCTCACAACATGGCAGCTTGCTTCTCCAAAGCCACCAGGGGAGACAGAGAGATAATACATCTGCTAGCAATATGGAGTCGTATATAACGTAACAAAGCTATGAGAGTGACTTTATCACCTTTTCCATATTCTACTGGCTAGGAGCAAGCCACATATCCCACACACACTTCAAGGGAAGGGGATTACACAAAGTCATGGGCACCAGGATGCAGAGGTCATTGAGAGCCACCAGCATGTCTCTTCACCAATGCCACGGTTGTGCTTTGACTTCTGATGCTGCCAAACCTCCAGCTCCACAGGCCAGAGCTTCCCAACTTAGAGGCTCCGGAGAGCCACTCCCTCCAACCCCCCACCCATGTCTAAAAGGATGACTGGAAAAATCTCAAACAAAAGATTAAAACCATCATACAAACTAACTAAAAAAGTCATGCTAATATTTGTTGAAAGCTTTATTTATAAGAGAATTTCAACCACACACAAAAGCAGAATAATATAATGAACTATCATGTATCTGTCCCTCATACCTAACAGCCATCAAGGTCAGTCGTGCTCCACGTCCGCCCCGTCTACTCTCTCCTCTGAAATGATTTCAAACAAAATTCCAGGCTTTCTATCATTTCATCTCACAAGTATTTCTAGATAAGTGTCTAGAACTACCAGGTGAGACAAAGCTGGTAAAAACAAGTTCAACTACTTACTGGTTAAATAATATGTTTAAAGTTATTTAACCTCTCAGAAGGTTAACTTCAGCTTCCCAATCTGTAAAATGAAAGTAGTATACAAATTTTCCAAAAGGAAAATGGAACTAAACGTTTATTTTGTTGTAAAAATTTTTGAAATCCATGTATAGTTTTCTATAATATACATTTTTCATGAACTTTGTGAGACTTCTGTATGCATGGGTTTCAAGTTGTTTTTTTTTTAACCAAAATCAACTTACCTTTTAATTCTATTTTCCATGAACTTTATGAAGTATTATCATATTGTGTGATTTGTACATTATTTCTATGGCTTAATATGTCATAATTTTCTGTTTTCCTTTATCTTTTTAGAATTTTTACTTTGAGTGAGAGATAGAAAAACAGCTGCCATCTACTGATTCACTCCCCAGATGCACACAGACTTATCTGAGCCAGGCTGCACACTCGGGCTTTGTAACATGAGATGCGGCAACTCAACAATATGTAAAGGATACCCCAAGATTGCCTCCTTAATACCATAAACTCTTACATTCTCTGCATCTCATCTCCCACCATATCTATTCCAAACTTCCTAGATTGCTGGGTATAGTCAGTCATCACCATCATTACAATTTTTATTTCTTTTATTCAATTATTTAGTAAAAGGAAGAGAAGAACTAACAAGACTTAATGCTCATGTATAAATGAGGCTACCAAATAATCCATGAGTTTTTTTTTTTTTTTTGACAGGCAGAGTGGACAGTGAGAGAGACAGAAAGGTCTTCCTTTTTCCGTTGGTTCACCCCTCAGTGGCCGCTGTGGCCAGCGCGCTGCAGCCGGCGCACCGCGCTGATCCAAAGCCAGGAGCCAGATACTTCCTCCTGGTCTAGATAAGTGTCTAGAAAATAAGAACTCTAGTTTATATTAAAGGGCCAGCATTGTGGTACAGTGGGTTAAGCTACCACCTGTGACACTGGCATCCCATATGGGCACCAGTTTGAGCCCTAGCTGTTCCGCTTTCAATCAAGCTCCCTACTAATGCAGCTGGGAAGGCAGCAGGTGATAGCCCAAGTGCTTAGGCCCCTGCACCCATGTGGAAGAGAGAGATGGATGGAGTTCCAGGCTCCTTGCTTCAGCCTCGTCCAGCCCTGGGTCTTGTAGCCATTTTGGGAGTGAACTAGAGGGCAGAAGATTTCTCTTTGTCTCTCCTCCTCTCTCTGTTACTCTGCCTTTCAAATAAATAAAAGTAAAATCTTAAAAAACCCATTTTACCATTATTTTACCGTAATTCTTTAAGATAATCAGATATCCAGCATTCAATTTCCTGTTATTTCACCATTTATTGATAGCGTGTTTTAACTCAAATCTAAAGTCCACACATGACAGTAGATTGATATGGCTTTTAAGTCTTTCAATCTGCAGATCCCCATTCCTTCTCTCTTTCTCTTGTTTTCTTTTACCTTAAAGTTTATTTGTCAAGAGACAAATCAGATCCCTGTTTTTTGTTTTGTCTTGGTTTTGATCCTGCCGAGTTTTCCAGTATGAAATTGCTGACACACTACACTTTTAAAAAGTAAGCTTACTGCAAAATCAATTCTGCAAATACTTTCCAGATTTCCTAAATGGCTTTTTTTCTCGGTAATTATGTCATATTTCTTTACTTGTTTTCTTCCTTGCTTCCTGAATTCATTTATCTTGATCACCTCTGAATCATTAACAAAAAGTTCTACAAAACTGCCATCTGCGTTCCCCTGGGATTTATATCTTAAAACAAATTTTCCTCAATTGAATTCAAATTGAATAAGAGCATTGAAACCAAGGATCCCTCATTAGACAGTTTGTTATTTCAAAGCATTTCTATTTACTGTGCCTTATTTAGAATACAGTATAATCTTGCAAAGGCAATTCTGCCTTTTCAAAATAGTGTATGATTGGAAATAATTGCAATTCCCAATGTGACATAAAGTGTCTCAATTTTTATTAGAGAAATTTAATTTATTAAAAACAGTGTATCATCTGAATTTATTAATGTAGCATTTCTGTATGTTTCAAATTATTGAAGTTGCATTGCATCAAGAAGCTATCATGATTTTAAATCTAAGTATTTAAGATTACTTATTTGAAATGATATATATATGTGTGTATATATATATATATATATAGAGAGAGAGAGAGAGAGAGAGAAATATGAATCTTCCATCCAGTGGTTCTCTTCTCATATGCCTTCAACAGCTAGGGCTGGGCCAAGCTGAAGCCAGGAGCTAGGAACTCAATCCAGGTCTCCCATATGGGTAGAGGGGACCCAAGTATTTAACCCATCAGTATTTAATCCAGCAGGAAGCTGGATTGGAAGCAGAGGTGGAACTCGATCCCAGGCACTCTGATAGGGGATACAGGCATCCCAAGTAGTGACTTAACCTGCTGCAACATAACACCTATCCCTCCCATTTAAAAAAAAAATCTAAGTCTTAAAGTTCATTCAATAGAAGTTTGCATTGATTTCCTTCTTTTAAAAACGTGTTTTTGTAAAATCAACATTATGCATACATTTTAAAAAGTCAGGATGCCTGTTAGGCTTACAAGGAAGTCCAGTGAGCCCTTTCCCTGTGTGCTGCACTCTTCATTCTTACTCCTTGTAAGCATTCAGAACTTGATCATCAACTTCCCAAAATGTTGTTGCACCCTCTTGTCCACTGTCATTACCATTTTTGTTTTCTAAGTTCTTTCTTGGTACTTCTGACTGGAAGGGGTTGGGACTTTGTCCTGGCTTGGCAATACTGTCATCCTGCCGTTTCAAGTATAGTCGCTTGCCTCCCAGGAGGTGGTGGTGAAGTATGTCCCTCTTCCTCATGGAATGGCACTTCCCAGAGCACCATATGCTACTATCAGTGTCTACCGTGTGTGGCCTCTTCACTTTTGATCTTTATATCTAGGAAGGACTATAGTGTTGCTTGCTCACTTCCAACCCTAAGCACCACCCCCATGTGCAACATTTACACCCCGACTTCATTCCCTTTTGCATCATGTGGCTCCCCATCTCTTATGATGCCAAAGAGGTTATGGTGGCCTTGTGCACTAACATGCTGGTAAATGTTAACCACTGGCCTTCCAAGGGGGAATAATCCATGATCTACAGCATTTGCCAGTTTGTATGGTGTAAACCCTCCTACCATGGCTGACTTCAGACCTGGTAAGAAAGGCTCAAAGTTATGTCTGAGTGCCATGAGCAGACTCTAGCAGGGAACAAGACTTGGGGTCTTCGCTTAGGACTGTCAGACAAGGATGAAGTCACATGTCCTTTCTATTGGGCTCTTCAGTTACCCCTACCTTGATGTTCCTGCCAGGCTCTGGCTCAGACATCCAGGCTCCACTCTGGGTTGAGAGAAATACCCAATGCTCTGTTTGTCTTTCCTGTTGGACAGCAACGTATGTTCCAGTTTGATTTTAATTTTGTTGCTCTTACTATATTTTGATATCTTAAGAAGAACCTGTTCTTTAAAGATTGTATTTATTTATTTGAGAGGAAGAGTTACAGAGAGATGGAGAGACAAAGAGAAAGGTCCTCCATCCAGTGGTTCACTCCCCAGATGGTTGCAACAACAGGAGCTGAGCCAATCTGAAGCCAGGAGCCAGGAGCTTCCTCTGGGTCTCCCACACTGGTGCAGGGGCCCAAAGACTTGGGCCATCATCTACTGCTTTCCCAGGCCATAGCAGAGAGCTGGGTCAGAAGTGGAGCAGGGGCCAGTGCTGTGGCACAGCAAGTTAAAGCCCTGGCACCAGTTCTAGTCCCAGCTGCTCCTCTTCTGATCCAGCTCTCTGCTATGGCCTGGGAAAGCAGTAGAAGACGGCTGAAGTCCTTGGGCCCCTGCACCCACGTGGGAGACCTGGAAGAAGCCCCTGGCTCCTGGCTTCGGATCGGCACAGCTCCAGCCGTTGCGGCCATCTGGGGAGTGAACCAGCAGATGGAAGACCTCTGTCTCTGTCTCTCTCTATAACCTTTTATAAATAAAATCAATCTTAAAAAAAAAAAAAAGAAGTGGAGCAGCCGGGACTAAAACTGATATCCATATGGGATTCCAGCACAGCAGGCAGAGGCTTAGCCCACTATGCCACAGCGCCAGCCCAAGAAGAACCTGTTTTTAAAGTCAATTTCACATACCAATCTGAAGTTGATGGTACATAGAGATTGTGTCTTACGCATGTAAACTTTCTTATGGAGCTGTACTGATGGAGAGTAACTCGGATTTGTTATTCAGCAGTTGTGTTAACAGTGATTTCTTTCTTCCACAGTTGACAGGCCTGTCAGAGTATATGCAGATGGAATATTTGACCTCTTCCACTCAGGTCATGCAAGGGCACTTATGCAAGCAAAAACACTGTTTCCCAACAGCTACTTGTTGGTAGGAGGTAAGAACATTTTCTCTTTGTCCAGAAAACTCCTTTGTACTATGCTTCCTAAAAAGGGTCCCTTTCAGAGTTCCATCAATAGAATCTGACATTGTTTATGCTTCCAATTCAGCTCATACTGGATTACTTGTTCACTAACTAAAATTCAAAATGATATTTAGAAAGCTATAGGGGTAGAAGCAGATGTTTAGCCTAGTGGTTAAAACTCTAGTGTCCCAAAACAGAGTTCCTGGGTTCAGTTCCTAGCCATGGTTCCTGACTCCAATTTCATCTCAGTGAAGATCTTGGAGAGCAACAGTGATGGCCCAAGTATTTGGGTTCCTGCCACCTTTGTGGGAGAGTTGGATTCAGTTTCCAATTCCTGGTTCCAGTGTTACCCAGCCCTGGTTGTTGTGGGTCTTTAGGAAGTGAACCAGCAGATGGGAGCTCTCTGTCTTGGTATCTCTCTCTTCCTCTCTGCCTCTCAAAAAAATACATAATTAAAAAAAAAAACTACAGAAGAGGGGCCACCTGCAACAGCGGCATCTCTTATAGGCCCTAGTTCAATCCCAGGCTGCTCTGCTTCCGATCCAGCTCCCTAATGGGCTAGAAGAGGCAGAAGATGACCCAGGTGTTTAGGTCTCTGACACCCAAATGGGAGACCTGGAATAATCTCCTGGCTTTGGCTTGGCCCAGCTCTCACTCCTCACTCCTTGCTCCTCGCTCCTCGCTCCTCACCCCTCCCTCCCTCCCTCCCTCTCTCCCTCCCTCTCTCTCTCTCTCTTTCTCCCCCTTTCTCTATAACTCTGAGTTCCAAATAAAAAAATCTTAAAAAAAAAACTATAGAGGAAATGACATCATGGCATTGTATACCACTGATCTTCAGAGAGACAGATAATACCATCCAGGGCAATTGCTTCATGTTTTCCATTAATGTTTTTCTCCTATTGCTTGGGGCATGTATATAGCATTTTCTAGAGAGTTAGGGAAAAAGCAATATTATTCTGATTTCAAATCTTGAGGAAGTTCAGGATGATTAAGGGCAAATAAAGTCATTGTCTATTCCCTTTGTGTGACCCACAGCACTTAGAATGATGTTGTGCTAACACTAGTGGCTTAACACAGTCCTAATTAGTTAAATTTATATAGTGCAGTAAAGAAGTGGAGATTTCCTTATCAGTAATGAAATGTACATGGACTAAATTTGCCAACCAAAAGACAGACATTGGCACAGTGGAGATTAAAAAAAATCGATCCCACTAAATGTCACCTGCACAATTCTGACTTTGGAGTCACAGGCACAACAAGGCTCAAAGGGAATGGACAGAAAAGATACCCCATGCATACAGTAACCAAAACTGGGCAGCAGTGTCTACTCTAGTATCAGACAAAATGGCTTTAAATCAAACAAGGATGCCAGAGACAAAGAATATATTAATAAAACAAGATATTACCAAAAGGTTCAGTAGAAAGAAGGTATAATTGTCAACCTATGCAAATCTAATAATAGACACCAAAATATACGAAGCAAAAATTGTCAGAATTAAAAAGGGAAACAGAAGATCTAGAAACAAAATCAGCACATGAAAGAGACAGTTGCACTCCTCACAACAGCCAAGCTATGGAATCAGCCCAGATGCCCACTGATGGATAAACACAACGTGGTATACGTCACAATGGAATACTACTGAACCATAACAAGGAAGGAAATCCTGACATTTTCAGAGATGTAGACAGAACTGTAGATCGTTCTGTTAAGTGAAACAAGCCACCTGCAGAAAGACAAATACTGTAGGTTCACATATATATGGAAGCTAAAGCGGGTAAAAGCCACCACTTGCAATGCGGCACCCCACATCAGAGAGCGGCATCCCGGCTGCCCTGCTTCCAATCAGGCAGCGGAAGGTGGCCCTACCACCCAGGTGGGAGACCAGGATGCAGTTCCTGGCTGATGGCTTCAACCTAGCCTACATCTACCTGCTGTGGCCATCTGGGGAGTGAACCAGCACACAGATCTCCACCCACCCACCCACCACCACCATTCTGCCTTTCAAATAACTACATTAATTTTTTTTAAGTAGTCCATCTGAACTTAGAACAGTGTTCACTAGAGGCTGGAAAGGATGGAGGAATAAAAAGGAGCTGAATAACGGGTTCTGAAGCAAGTCAGACAGAAGTACCAATTTCTAGTGTTCCAAAGCACAGTGGGACAACTTTAATTCATAATAACATATTATATAAATTATAATAAACTGGAAAAGAGGAGCTAGTAGGATTTAAGAACAAAGATAAGGAAAGTAAAAAAAAAGTGGAGATTTGTACACCCAGGGGATCATGGGTCACAGTGAAGGGAATGACTGATTTCCTAAGCCTAGAGAAAGAGAAGCATGGTTAGAAGTGATTGAAATGTTTCCCTTCCTGAAGGCCCACCTATTTCAATTTGGGTAAAAGAGACGGGAACCGACCAGGGAGACCTGCATCTGCACCTCACTTCTTCAGTTTCTGCAAATGGCACATCCATTTGCCGTGAGGGGTTTTTGTAGCATTACGTGTAATGGGTTAGTATTGACCCAAACACCTCCACCGTGAGAAAAAGGTGCTAGTAAGTCTGCTAGTACCTGTTGCTTAAGTTATGTTATTTTTTTCAAGTTTAAAACTACATTTTGGGGCCAGCACTGGGGCTCACTAGGCTAATCCTCTGCCTGCAGCACCAGCACCCCGGGTTTTAGTCCCGTTCGGGGCTCTGGATTCTGTCCCGGTTGCCCCTCTTCCAGTCCAGCTCTCTGCTGTGGCCCAGGAAGGCAGTGGAGGATGGCCCAAGTGCTTGGGCCCTGCACCCGCATGGGAGACCAGGAGGAAGCACCTGGCTCCTGGCTTCGGATCGGCACAGCACGACTGCCATAGCAGCCACTTGGGGGGTGAACCAACAGAAAAGGAAGCCCTTTCTCTCTGTCTCTCTCTCTCTAACTCTGCCTGTCAAAAAACAAACAAACAAACAAACAAACAAAAACCCTACATTTTGGATATTTAAGAGGAACCCTAGTATAAATTTGCTGAGAGTGATGACCACATGGGCACATGGCCACTGACTAGAATTCTTTCCAGAAGGAAGAGGTGGTGAAAGGTAGTGGTTACTACGGAAGTTGTGCAGATGGAATGCAGAACAGGCAGGGACTGTGACGTCTGATCACATTATCCATTTATCCTGAATAGAAAAACATTTATTTTTTGAAGTTTTTATTTCTTTATTTTCATTCATTTGGAAGATGTGAGCAAGGCAGAGAGGGAGGAGGAGAGAAGGAGATGGGAAGAGGGGAAGGGGGGAGAGAAGGAGGGGGTGAGAAGGTGAGGGAGGGAGGCAGGGAGGGAGGGAGAAAGAATGAATGAGAATGAATCATCCCCTTCTGGTGATTTACTCCCAAATGTGTGCAACAGTCTGAGCTGGGCAAGGCCATAGCCTTGAGCCTGGAGCTCAGTCCAAGTCTCCCATGTGGGTGGCAGAGACCCAAGTACTAGAGCCATTATCTGCTGCTTCCCAGGGTGTGCATTAGCAGGAAGCTGGATCAGGAGTGGAGAAGCCAGGACTCAAAGCAGGTAATCTGATATATGATGTAAGCATCCCAAACAGCAAGTTAATCACTGTGCCAAATGCCTACATCCCCTTTAAAATTGTGTAATTGAATTATTTTCATTTTATTTGAAAGGTACAGGGAGAGAGGTAGAGAGGGAGAGAGGGAGGCAGGGAGGGAGAATATGAATGAATATGAGCATTACTACCAGAATCTTGTCCTAGTCTACTGAGGGTGGGGACACAACTTTGCAGCATTTCTTTGGGCTTTGGTCATTGGGTAACCTGGGTTTGGAGGTGCTAATGAGTCAGTCACAGTTAATAGGTACACAAGCCATGGCCCTGGGTTATCACACCCAAAGTAAGATGAAAGGAAATGTGCAGCTTTCAGTACATTCTTGTAAAGTGGAGAAGGCAGGAAATTAACCTGAGCACCTCTCTAGGTCATTAGGCAACAACAGTGGTTTCACTGATTCAGTGAATGATGACTCTACTCACCAGCTGTTTACTGAACACTTACTATGTGCCAGGCACTCTTCAGTGGGAATGTAGCCATCAAAAAACACACTATGTCCCCAGAGAACTTAACAGTCTGCGGAGAAGGCAGAAATGGCCCACGAAACAGTAAATACGCAGTTGAGGTACTATGAGGAAATATAAAATAGAGAAAGGAGAGTGACTGGGTGCAGGAAGGAGGGATGTTTTTGGTAGGAAGGTCAGGGAAGGCCTCTCAGAGGAGGTGATGTTTGTGCAGAATGAATGCATGAATGAACAGAGGGCACACAAAAGCCAAAATATCCAATTTGCCTGCACAGCATTCTTCTCGCCAGTGAGGACGACACTGGGGCAAGTGCAGCAGCCATGGCAGCTACAGCAATGCCATTTTTGTGAATTTGTTTGTCTTACGGAAAGCTTTCCAGACCAGCACAGACAATTTAACACTTAGGACAATTAATATGAGCAGGAGTTGGGAGCCAAGAAGTAAAGCAGAGGAGGGGCAGATTTCCTACCAAAAAATCCTGCAATTCTCTGTAGTTCTCAAACTCCACCAGCTAATACTGCTCCATGAGGAAGATCTATCTTTCCTTCTCTGAGTTCCGGGATAAGTGTTTCAGAGGTCACTGAATATGGGACTTTATTTTTATTTATTTATTTATTTTTGACAGGCAGAGTGGACAGTGAGAGAGAGAGACAGAGAGAAAGGTCTTCCTTTGCCGTTGGTTCACCCTCCAATGGCCGCCGCGGCCAGCGCACTGTGGCCGTCGCACCGCGCTGATCCGATGGCAGGAGCCAGGAGCCAGGAGCTTTTCCTGGTCTCCCATGGGGTGCAGGGCCCAAGCACTTGGGCCATCCTCCACTGCACTCCCTGGCCACAGCAGAGAGCTGACCTGGAAGAGGGGCAACCGGGCCAGAATCCGGCGCCCCGACCGGGACTAGAACCTGGTGTGCCGGCGCCGCTAGGCGGAGGATTAGCCTAGTGAGCCGCGGCACCGGCCTGAATATGGGACTTTAAATAATGCAATGAACAATGTCTTCTGTAGCAACTTACAAAGAAATTCAGATACCCCTTCAAGGCTAGTGTATGGGCTCTCTGTGGAAGCCAGGGGCATGTTAAATTACCTAAATGACCATGGAGGTCATATCCTTTCATAAGTGACAACGAATAGATTACGGATGAGAATTGAAACAACACTACAGGAAACTATAAAAAGTGGAGCATAGACTTCTGGAGACAGTGACAATAAGAAATAAATCACAGGCAATATAAAGAATAGTTTCTGTATGTATTTTCTCTACAGATTTCTTATACTATTTAAAAATAATTGGATTATAATACTATGAAATATCTTTTAACCATTCTATCAATTTTAATGGTATCCTATATTTTATTTGTCTCTATTAATCCTGAGTCTGTTAAACAGACTCCTGTGTGTAGGCCAACTGCTGTGTGGGCATGGTACTGGAGCTCAAATCCCATGAGCTGCATATGTATTCCCCCTTTTTTTATTAGCTAGGACTTCCAGTACAACTTTGAAAAGCAATTGGGAGAGCATTATTCTTGCCTTGTTCCTAATCTTAGTGGGAAAGTTTCAAGTTTCTCACCACTAAATATGAAGTTAACTGTAAGTTTTTGCAGACGTTCTTTATTAAGTTGAGGAAGTCCCCCTCCACTCCTAATTTGCTGAGTTGTTTTTTTTTTAAATAATCAATGTCTTATTTTGTCAGACTGTTTTTCTGCACCTACTGATATGATCATGCGATTTTTCTTCTTAGCTGTTGATATGATGGATTGCATTAATCATTTTTGAGTGTTAAACCAGCATTACATACTTGTGATAACTCCCATTTGGGAATGGTGTATAATTTTTTTACATATCATTAAATGCTATTTGCTAATATTCTGTTGAGGATTTTTTGCATCTATGTTCAAGACAGTTATTAATCTGTAGGTTTTTTTCCTTGTAATTTTTGTCTGATTTTGGGATAACAGTAATACTGACCACATATAATGAATTAGGAAGAAATACCTCTGCTTCTATCTTCTGGAAGAGATTATAGAAAATTGGTATATTTTATTCTTTAAATGTTTGGTAGAATTCACCAGTTAACCAATGTTAACTTTGTACTTTCTGTTTTGGATGGTTATTAATTATTGATTTGATTTTTAAAACAGATACAGGCCTATTCATATGTCTCTTCTTGTGTGAGACTTGATAAATTGTGTCTTTTAAGGAATTGGTCCATTTAATCTAGGTTATCAAATTTGTCAGCATAGAGTTATTCACGGTATTCCTTTATTGTCTTTTTAGTGTCCAGGTAAACTATAGTGATGGTCTTGCTTTCATTTCTTTTTTTAAATATTTATTTATTTATTTGAAAGGCAGAGTTACAGAGAGAGAGGGAGAAACAAGAAGAGAGAGAGATCTTCCATCTACTGGTTCACTCACAAATGGCTGCAATGGCTGGGGCTAGGCCAAGCTGAAGCCATGAGCCAGGAGCCTCTTCCATGTTTTCCACATGGATGCAGAGGCCCAAGCCCATGGACCATCTCCCACTGGTTTCCCAGGTGCATCAGCAGGGAGCAGCTGGGTCTTGAACTGGTGCCCATATGGGATGCCAGTGTCACAGGCAGCAGCTTTACCTGCTATGCCACAATGCTGGCCTCTTGCTTTCATTTCTGATATTAGTAATTTGTCTTTTTTCCTTTAATCTTTATTAGCCTGACTAGAGGCTTATTGATTTTGTTGAATTTTTCAAGGAATTATATTTTGTTTTTTTTTCTATTGATTTCCAATTTTCAATTTCATTGATTTCTGCTCTAGTTTTCATTATTTCTTTTTTCTTCTGTTTACTTTGGATCTAATTGCTCTTCCTCTTCTATTTTCCTAAGTGGAAACTTAGGTTATTTATTTTAGATCTTTTTTCCTAATATATGCATCAATGTTACAGATTTCCCTCTAAGCACTACTTTCACTACATCCCACAATTTTGATTTTATATTTTAATTTTTATGTAATTCAAAATGCTTTTAAATTTCTGAGATTTTTTATTCCATATATTATTTAGATATGTGTTATTTAATCTCCAAATATTTTGGGATTTTTCCACTTAACATTTTGTTATTGATTTCTAATTTAATTCCATTATGGCCTGAGAACAGACATAGTACGATTTCTATTCTTTTACATTTGTTAAGATATATTTTATGGCCCATAATGTGGTCTGACTTAGCGAATGAATGTTCCATGTGAGCTTAAGAAGAATATATATTCTTCTGTTGTTGGATGGATTAGTCTATGGATGTTAATTATATCCAATTGATTGATGGTACTGTTGAGTTTACTATGTCCTCACCAATTTCTGTCAGCTGTATTGGTCCATTTCTGATGGCATGTTAATCATAGTTTTTTTTTTTTAAAAAATCCTGGTTTGATAATCTTAACATTCCTGACAATCTGACTGTGGTTCGGATGCATGTTCAGTCTCTTCAAACTGTGTTCTTTGCCTTTTGGTGTGCCTTGTAGTTTTTTTGTTGAAAGGCAGAGTTGAAGTTGTAGGTAAAAGGAACTGCAGTAAATAGGCCTTTAGTTAAGCAGAGGCAAGTTGTAGGAAGAGAGAAAGCATTCTATGGTCCTATAATTAGTTCTCAGTTTTTTGTTGAACCCATGTCCTGAACTGTGAACTTCACCAGTGTTTGTCAGTATTATTTCTTCTCCACTCATGTGAGATAAGAAGAGCTGAGAGGGCTGAAATCTGGAATTTCGTTCCCCTAGGTAGGTTAGGTTCCAGTGAATCCCCAGGCTACTCAGATAAAATGATTTTTCCTTGGGGCTGGCACTGTGGCATAGCAGGTAAAACTGCCGCCACTTTTGATCCAGCTCCCTACTAATGCACCTGGAAAAGCAGAAGATGGCCCAAATGCTTGGGCCCCTGTCACCCACATTGGACACCTAGAAAAAGCACCTGGCTCCTGGCTTTGGACCAACCCAACTCCAGCCATGGCAGCCATCCAACAGTGAACTTGAAGATGGATGATTCTCTCTTCCCTGCCTTAATTTTTTTCTTTAAAAAATAGTTTCTGCTCAGAGCAGGTGTTTTTTTTTATTTATTTATTTATTTATTTATTTATTTATTTTTTGACAGGCAGAGTGGACAGTGAGAGAGAGAGACAGAGAGAAAGGTCTTCCTTTGCCATTGGTTCACCCTCCAATGGCCGCCGTGGCCGGTGCACTGCGCTGATCCGATGGCAGGAGCCAGGTGCTTATCCTGGACTCCCACGGAGTGCAGGGCCCAAGCACTTGGGCCATCCTCCACTGCACTCCCTGGCCACAGCAGAGAGCTGGCCTGGAAGAGGGGCAACCAGGACAGAATCCGGCGCCCCGACAGGGACTAGAACCCGGAGTGCTGGTGCCACAAGGCGGAGGATTAGCCTATTGAGCCGCAGCGCCGGCCAGAGCAGGTGTTTTTAAAGAACACGGTGCTCTGGCATATTTCAGAATGGTTCTTTTTCTCCTTCCCCTGCTAGACCCACAAGGGAATTTTTCTCCCACACGTACTCTGAGGACCAGGTAGAACTCCTGGTGGTAAAACTCACAAAAGTGTGAGGATTTCCCAAGATTGTGTGCCCCTGGAGTTTTAAACTCTCAGACTTGTCCACACTAAGCCCCTCACAATCTGTCAGTTTAAGCCCAAGCCCAGCACTGATTTCCTTGGAGGATTCTACTTAGGGCGTTCTGCTCCAGTAAGTTACAAATCTGCACCTGCTTGTCTGTCTCTCCAACTGGGGGGCAGCAGTTTGCCCTGTGACCTGATTTTTCTGATAGATCTAAGAACTATCACTGATTTTTCAGTATGTTCAACTTCTTTCTTACTGTTAGAATGCAGTGGCAACATTTAAGTTTTTTACATGCCAGATAGAAACCAAAAATCCAATATTCACATTTTAAAATCGGAGTTGTTACTTAATTGCTTAAATGCATACCATGGTGTCTAAATACTATATGCTTTGAAACACACCATCTTATATTTACAGAATATATAACAAGCCTTTTTCACTTTCAAATATTTTACAAATTTCCCTTTTTCTCCTTAAACTTGTATTTTCATTCTGCTTTTCTTCTACAATTTTTCCTAATGTGATGTGTTTTAATGCTTGTAGCTGTTTTAATTATCATTCTATCATACTTCTTTGAAATGAATATATAAATTAGTACACAAGTAACCAAAGAACACATTATAAATTTGATAAATAATCATTTTATATGTAAACAAATTTAATCAGCAACATATCACTTAATGAAATGAATGGAACCTTCTTATGTGTAGATGTACCTATGGATGAATATAACTTCCTGCTAGAATGAGGCAGGGTTTAACATCAATTTTATTTCTATTTTTCCTTATTACATATGTAAGTGTTTGAATGAAAGGAGTATTATAGTGGTGCTACCCAATTCTTTGAACTCCTGAGTTATTTGCCAAAAATCACAAAATGATTTATTATTCTTGTTATCAAAAGTAATTTTAATGCTGTATCAAGTGACAGTTTGTTAAGATCCTCCTTCAAAATTGTTGCAAACAATAGATTGCAAAAGGATTTGTTACCAAGCAATTAGAATAATTTGCTTTCTCCCTTTCTGAGAATTACAACAAAAGGCTATGTTAAGAGTTATCAAATGACTCTTAATTATAACCCTTATTCTTTTATTTGAAAGCAGCATATACAACCAGATATATGCCAAAGGGTTGGGAAAATGGAAGCATTGGTAATCTCATTATACCATTGATGATCCAATACTTTTTGATAAAAGTTTTCATCATTTGCTTAAAACTTAATTAAAAAAAAAAATCGGGGGCTACAGTTTTAGCTTACTAAATTTGCAGAAGCAACTTCTAACCTAATTGACAAAACGGATTCTCAGTGTCATACCTACTAAGAACTTAAAAACCAAGATAATACCTTTATAATTAAATGTATTATTATAATTATAAATTTAAAAATATTGATATACTTCAAGGAGTTTATAAAAACTGATAAATTATAGAATGTTATATATAAAACAGAAATAAAAAAATGTAGATCTAATATAGATTATAAACAAAACACTGAATCAATGTACTAAACTTACAGTAAGGTAATGTAATTTATAGATAAACATATATATCAAGAGAGAAGTATGATTTTGAAAAGGGATGTTATTCTTTCTCTAAATATTGCTTGTGTGTAGCAAATTCTAGTGTTTGGCTTTATGGAAAAATAAAAATATAAAAATCAGAAATAAATTATCTTTTTAGATACCATATATTTAAAGATAAAAAGGGATATGTACTACTAAAAAGTAATTGGTATGGAAGTAGATAGTTTTTATTCTGAAAAAATAGAAAATAAACATTTTATATGAAACAGGATAGGGATTGTTTCTAAATGGAACAAATATTTTACGTGAGTTGATAAAAGAGGTTTTTTTACTTTTCTTTTAAAATTATGCACATGGCATCTGAAAAAAAATCATGTAAATGTTTTATCCATATGCTTCAGTGTAACCTGAAAATCTTGATAATTCCAGAAAATATTCCAGTTACATTTCTAAGCAGCAGCAGTACCAGCCTATATACCTTTGGCTTATTAAAGTGATTTTGAAGTGAATAGCTGGAAAAAAACTGCTTACCCCTAACTACAAGAGAAAAGCCATTTTTAGGATTCAATATGAGTATAGAGAATAGCTAGAAAAATGCTTACTCCTAGCTACATGAAAAATCCATTTTTAGCATTCAATATTACTTTGCAATGCGCCTTTTGCTTTGAATTCCTGGGCCTGTATCTCAAGATCAGCATGTTCTCTGATAATACTTGGGAGAAGAGGAGGTAAAGTTGCCAGGTAAAACTGTGCATTATTCTCCATTCCTCCACATTTAGTTTCCAGCACCAGTCTTCACCTCTCAAAGGAATGTGTGTAAGAGAAAGACAGGGAACCTTTATAGGTTCATGGTATTTTGAATAATAAGTAAATGAGTTTTTTACCTGGTTTGGCTTAAAGACTAAACCCCTCAACCCCTGAAATGCAACACAGTAAGGTTTAGATGGTGCATTTCTTTTTTACAGTGGGGCAAGGGTGGGTTTGAACAGAGACTGTTTAGGTCCATTAATTGTAGGAAAGGGTACCACTGGAAGTTGAGGATATGGACACTGACTGTTTTAAAACCCTTGTGCTCAGATGCCCCTTGAAAAGTCTTTGCAAGCCACTAGGGGTACGTGTACCCTAGCTTGAGGATACCTTGATCTTAGAGTATCTTTTTGGTTTATTACAAACCAACTTAATGGCAGACTCTTCTATACTGAGGAAAACTAAGGAGCCCTTTAGGAATAGGTATTCTGTTCTATTGCACAGTTGGGTGATAACGTACTGTATATTTCTCTTCAAAACAGAAAAAAAAGAATTTTGAATGTTTTCATCATAAAGGAATGTTAATGTTTGAGGACATATATATATATTTCCCTGATTGTACATTACATATGACAATACCATGTGACATCCCATAACTATATGCAATTTTTATGTCAGTTAAAATTTTTAACTTGTTTTTTAAAAAAGGAATAGGTAGGCCATCGCCGCGGCTCACTAGGCTAATCCTCCACCTGCAGTGCTGGCACTTCGGGTTCTAGTCCTCCACCTGCAGTGCTGGCACTTCGGGTGCTAGTCCCGGTTGGGACGCCGGTTCTGTCCCGGTTGCTCCTCTTCCAGTCCAGCTCTCTGCTGTGGCCCAGGAAGGCAGTGGAGGATGGCCCAGGTCCTTGGGCCCTGCACTGGCATGGGAGACCAGGAGAAGCACCTGGCTCCTGGCTTCGGATCAGCGCGGTGTGCCGGCTGTAGTGGCCATTTGTGGGGTGAACCAACGGAAAAGGAAGACCTTTCTGTCTCTCTAACTCTGCCGTTTTTTTTTTTAAAAAAAAGGAATAGGTATTCTATGTTGTTAGCTGAAAGGCTGGCTCTTGATATTCTGTGTGTAGTCAGCAAATGAAACACTTAAGATGAGTTGGAAGAGTCTGCCCTATTAACTGTGGTCCTCCTCACAATAAGTAGGTAGGTTTGCCATAGGAATTCCCCTGGGTGGAACGAGGGCTTCACTCATGAAGCCACTCAGGTTGAGGCAAGTACATGGGCAGGAATTTGGTGGATACACTTGATATTTGGCAGATATAACTTATTAGAAAGAACAGAAACTGTGATAACTAGAGGTACTACAGTCTACTTCTGAACCTTACGCAGAAACAACTGTCACTGTTTTACATTTTGATTATAATACCTGCATTTCTAATGTTTTAAACATGTAGCCAGTAGTGACTTGAAAATTTCTCTATGCAAGCTGACCTTGTTGGCATTATTTTAATGAATTGAGACTATCCACTTTTTTTTTTTTTTTTTTTTTGACAGGCAGAGTGGACAGTGAGAGAGAGACAGAGAGGTCTTCCTTTTGCTGTTGGTTCACCCTCCAATGGCTGCCGCGGCCAGCGCACCGCGCTGATCCGATGGCAGGAGCCAGATGCTTCTCCTGGTCTCCCATGGGGTGCAGGGCCCAAGCACTTGGGCCATCCTCCACTGCACTCCCTGGCCACAGCAGAGAGATGGTCTGGAAGAGGGGCAACCGGGACAGAATCCGGCGCCCCGACCAGGACTAGAACCCTGTGTGCCAGTGCTGCTAGGCGGAGGATTAGCCTAGTGAGCCGCGGCGCCGGCCAAGACTATCCAGTTTTAAAGCCCTTTTCCCCCCATTTTAACTTAAAAGTTCATGTCATTTACTTTTTTCAAATGTTTAATTCCTTCTTCCATGCACTTTTTTTTTTTATAAATGATTTCTTTATTTTGAAAGGTAGAGTTAGAGAGAGAGATAACTTCCACCCACCGATCCACTCCCCAAATGGTCTCCACAGTCAGAGATGGGCCCATCTGAAGCCAGGAGCCAGGAGCTTCTTCTGGGTCCCCCAGTAAGTGCAGGGGCCCAAGCACTTGGGCCATCCTCTGCTGGTTTCCTAGGTGCATCAGCAGGGAACTAGATTGGAAATGGAGCATCCAGGACTCAAACTGGCACCCATATGGGATGCTGGCACTGCAGGTGGTGGCTTTACCTGCTACACTACAGCACTGGCCCCAGTTCATGTTATTTAAAAACAGGTCAAGAAAATAAAATTCATTCAGAATCGTCTTCTCTATATGTTTTTTTAAGGGTTAAGAGTCATCAAATACCCACCTCTGCCTCATAGGAAGAGAATAAAAATAACACCAATAAACATACATACTATTGCTACTATAATAGATATAATATTATTCCATAGCCTCGGTTTATGTCTATTATATTTTAATTGAAGGTAAACTTTTCTGTAACATACTATTTTGCTTGAAGTTCAGTCTTAGTTATCCTTAGACTCTCTTCACCTCCCCAGAGTCAAATGTTCCAAATGTACATAGAAACAGGAGAGGGACTTCACTTTTCAAGCCAGTGCTATTTTTGTACTGCCTTCATCACTGGAGCCCTCATAATTACTAGAAGCAGACTTGCTGCACCTGTCACAGGCGAGGCACCTGCAGTCTATGTCCATGTGGGAACCTCAGTGCCTAGGGCTTTGTGTCTTCATCTCTCTTTAGACTCTGCTGCTTAGCCCCTGCTACTTATAGGATCTGCAAACATTTGGTCTTTTCCTTGCAGTTTGGAGGAAACGTTTCTGTCATTCTCTTCTTTCCCAAGTAGCTATGGCTTTGGGAAAATAGCATCCAGGAAGCCAGGCTCTCTACCAGCAACTTGAGCTTCACAGCTTCTGCAAAGTGTATACCATGAGGCATGGACACCTGCTAGCAGCAGGCACAGGAAAAATATAGCACACAAGATTCAAAGGAATGGCTGTCTAAATGACTGATATTACTACTAGTACTAATAAATGGCCAGTATTATTGAGCGTTGTTCTCTGCTCATATGGATTATCAAGTTTAACTCTCAAAGCTTCATTCTATTTCAAAGACCAGGCAACTGAGGCTTGGAGATTTTGAGTAAGTCTCCCAGTTGTAAGTAGCAGAGCTGGGATTAGAACTCAAGCCTGTTGGACTACAAAGTCCAATCTCTGTTATATTTTTCTCTCCTGTCGGGTATTTGATTTTGAGCCTCATGAGCTGCCAGGAGATGTTAGCTATAGCAGTAGCTCCCGGAGAGCTCAGTGAATTCATCCATGGAATACCACCGCTCAGAGTTCTCCATCTGGTTGTCAGAGTGCATTTGCCAAGACTCAAGAACAACAGTGCTGCTTTGGGCATAATTAATGTTTAGACAATAATTGGTCAGCATGTTCAGCTGTTTCTTGAGGTCACTCCTGGGATATGAAAATAGGGCCCTGTATTGGCATAAACAGGACGTTTGTTTTCTTTTTGGTCTGTAAGGAGGCCATTATCTATCTTGGTCATGTGGATGTTATACCAAATTGCTTAGGTGCAGGTTCAGTGTTAGGGAGGATACGGCCCAGACTAGTTTTGTGCTGTTTAAAATATAAAGTTGATGGATCTGAAATCTATCTCTGCTCCATGTGGTTCTTGAGGTAGCATTTTAATAAAGTCTTAAATGAACATTTTAAAAAGTCTCAGACCAATTTTTCAATTATATGACATATATGTGTGTATGTATGTGTGTATATATGTATATATATATATATATGTCCTATAAATAATTCCTGACTACAGAGTCAAAAGCCAATACAGTTAGTAAATCAATACATGCTCCTTATGGCCCTACTACCTGCCCTCCTCCTTCTCCCACCTCTGGTCATGAGGGTGAATCAAAGACAGGTAGACAAAGATCTCTGCGAGTGAGATCCCAGTGGAAAGAACAGGCCATCAAAGAAGGAGGTACCTTTCTCTGAAGGGAGGAGAGAACCTCCACTTTGACTATGAGCTTGTCTAAACAAGATAAGAATCAGAGAACTCAGAGGGCTTCCATAGCCTTGGAAACTCATGACTCGAGCATAGGGAGACTACTGATGCCATAGACAGGAGTGTCAATTGGTAAAGTCAACAACAGGAGTCACTGTGCACTTACTCCTCATGTAGGATCTCTATCCTTAATGTGCTGTACATTGAGATTTAATGCTATAACGAGTGCTCAAACAATATATTTCACTTTGTGTTTCTATGGGGGTGCAAACTGTTGAAATCCTTACTTAATGCATACTAAACTGATCCTCTGTAAAAAAAAAAAAAAAAAAAAAAAGAAATTATCAATTCCCAACTTGACTCTCACTGGGATTAAACATGACAATAGGTCTGCTCTGATTTCATCATCATTTAAAAAAATCATCTATTATTTTTCACTTTATGTTTCTGTGTGGGAGCAAACTGTTGAAATCCATACTTAATGTATACTAAGCTGATCTTCTGTATATAAAGAGAATCGAAAATGAATCTTGATGTGAATGGAAGGGGAGAGGGAGTGGGAAAGGGGAGGGTTGTGGGTGGGAGGGACGGTACGGGGGGAAAGCCATTGTAATCCATAAGTCGTACTTTGGAAATTTATATGCATTAAATAAAAGTTTAAAAAAAAAAAAAAAGACAGGTAGGTTCTTCACTCAAGTTGTTCCCTGTAAGCTTCAGAGGGATACAAATGCTGTATGTATCAGAATCATTTCAGAAGCATGTCCAAACCAGAACTGCCTGGGCCCCACTACAGACCCACTGAATCAAAATCTCAAGGAGTGAGGCCTGGGCCTCTTGATACTTAGCAAACTCCTTAGGCGATTCACTTACCCATGTTTTCCAGCCAGCCTCATGGTTGTGTGGTAACGTGAACTGTTGCAACAGAAAACACTTCAGGCAGCATGTGTAGGAGCTATACCCTTACAGGCATATACTGATGCATCTAGAGATTCAGTAGCCTTTTATTTTGTATGTATGTTGTTGAAATATACCCCTGCATAAATATATTTATTGTTTTAAATAACAGTAAACATTATCTATGCTAATATTTTCAGGCAGTGTTAATTCATTCAATAACTATTAAGAGCTTACTAGGGGCCAGGTACCATTCATCAGAAAATGAAACAGAAGTCCCTGCCCTCAGGGAGCTTACGTTTTAGGAGGATACCAACAATAAGACATGCCAGTGATAAGATATAGAGTATGATAACAGGAAGTCAAACAGGGAGGGACTGTGATTTAGAAGAGGGTTGTGGGGGAAAACTTAGGACAGAGAGGGAGTGAGTGCTACAGGAACGAGGGAGTCTTCCAAAACTTTGTGTAGAATACATATTATGAAAAAACTATTTCGTGGATTTCAAAGTTCTTTTGCACAGAAATAACCGTATCCATTTTCAATGAACATTTGGGAGTAACTTGTATTTGAGGCACAATTTTTCCAGGTTTGGGGAATGGGAAATACAAAGTCCTGTCCTGAGAGGGAGCATTTGGGGTGGATTCAGTAAAGAGCAAGGAGGCTTGGGCTGGACACATTGGGAGATGGCTCAGAGAGGCAAGGATGAGCAGAGGTGTGCACCTTGTAGGGGCCCGTAGGCTGCTGAAGGACTTTGGCTTTTACCCTGAGGAAGGCGGAAAGGGGTTTGAGTGTGGGAATGATGCAATCTGACAGGTTTCAAGGAGCTTGTTCTGGCTAATGAAAATCGGCTAAGGGGGTGGGCAAGGCTGGCAGCAGATGACCAATTAAGAAGTCACTGCAGGAACCCATAGGAGACAGTGAATGAGAATGGATGGGAAAAGTAGAGAGAGTGAGAATGTGGCTTCTGGGTGCACTTTAAAAATTTTGGGGAGTGGGAGTTGTGACACAATGGGATAAGCTGCTACTTGGGACTCCCACATGTCCCCCCTTGGAGTGCCTGGGATCAAGTCCCACCTGCGCTTCTGATTCAGGTCTCTGCCTGAGAGGCAGTAGATGATGGCCCAAGTAGTTGGTCCCTGCCACACATATGGGAGACCCAGATGGAGTTTCTGGCTCCTGGCTTCAGCCTGGCCTAACCCCAGTTGTTGTAGGCATTTGTGGAGTGAACAAATGGATGGAAGGTAATTCCCTCTTTCTCTCTTAAATAAAGAAATAATTACATCTTTAAAATATTATTTTTATTTTCTCCCAATCTACAAGGAATTCCCATTTTTATCACCTTATTTTTTTCTGGTGAATCTTTTTTTTTTTTTAAGATTTATTTATTTTGAAAGTTGGAATTACACACAGAGAGAAAGGAGAGGCAGAGAGAGAGAGAGTCTTCCAGCAGCTGGTTCACTCCCCAGACAGCCACAATGGCTGGAGCTGCATTGATCTGAAGTCAGGAGCGAAGAGTTTCTTCCAGGTCTCTCACATAGGTGCAGGGGTCCAAGGACTTGGGCCATCTTCTACTGCTTTCCCAGGCCAAAGCAGAGAGCTGGATTGGAAGTGGAGCAGCCGGGTCTCAAACCGGCATCCATATGGGATGCCAACACTGCAGGCTGCGGCTATACCCACTATGCTACAGCACCAGCCCCTGGTGAATTATTTTTAAAAAGACACATAGTATTGAGCAGTAATGATTGTGTATGCTTATGAAGTAGAGTATGATGTTTTGATCTACTGTGTACATTATAGAAAGGTTCGATCAAGCTGAACAAGATATCCCTTACCTTACCAAATTTATCTTTTGTGGTAAGATCATTAAAAATCTATTTTAGCAATTTTGAAATATTTAATACATTATTGTTAACTGTGGCCACCATGCAGCACGATAGATGACTGAAACTTATTCTTCCAGTCTAACAATTTTGGATACTTGGATCAACACCTTCCTGCTACCCCTTGAAGGCAGAGCCAGCAATTTTGCTTATGGTTTGGAAGTACAGTATGTAAAGGGGTTACAGTAAGAGGCTTTCCAAGGATGCTGGGTATGGCAACTGGCTGCACTTACTCTGTGGCAGATTCAGTTCTGAGTGTGGCCCATGATTCAGTTACAAGGAAATGATCATATTTGTGTTTTTAGAATACATCTTATATCCTTAAAATGAGAGAATATATTATATTTACACAGTACCTTTAAAAAACCTCATTGCAAGGAGTAGTCAAAGTAATTCTGACTGCCTAAAACAAGACCTTCCCTGGGATTTATCTAAATAGGAACTATACCCACATATAGTTTTTTCCTGACATATAAGAAACCTTAGGAAATCTGCCTTGCCAACCAAAAGATAGGATCATGAGTAATATTTATAGTTTACTTTTTTCAAGACTGATTTATTGATTTGAAAGGCAGAGCAATGGGAAAAATGGGGCCAGGGACATGGACAGAGAGAGACGTGTGTGTGTGTGTGTGTGTGTGTATAAAACTGTAAATGGGTTACTAAGTATAGAAATCCAGTAAAAGAATTGGAACTGGTGTTCAAAATTTCATAATTCAGACCTCTTAGTTCCTCTCCTATCTGTTCTTTTTCTGCTCATTTGGTCATTTTATTTCTGAAGAGTAATTTTCACTGATGAGTAGGATAGGGAAATAGAAAAGATATGAAAGTCATGTCAGGGAGTGTGGAGAATAATTTTAATAATAGCCTCAGTGGAAAATACACTTGCAATTAGCACTAAGACAAAATTATGAATTCCTAGTGGATTTCAGTTTGCTTCACTCTCCCGATCCTTTGTTCCTGCAAAAATCTGAGTTCAATTATGCCGAGCACCTAGTGAGGCTGTGCTCCTTTGTCTTGCTGAGGAAGCTATGTCCGCATGAGGAGAGCCTGGTGGGGTAACAGCATTTAATGCATTTGCCTGTTTCAGTCTGCAGTGATGATCTCACCCACAAATTCAAAGGGTTCACCGTGATGAATGAAGCAGAGAGATATGAAGCTCTCAGACACTGTCGCTATGTAGACGAAGTCATCAGAGACGCTCCATGGACACTCACACCAGAGTTTCTGGAAAAACACAAGGTACTCCTCATTTCTCCACATCCTCTAACTTAGGAGCAGGATTAGGGAGTTTGGTTCTTCAGCCAAGACTGCAGAAAACCCAGACTGCTCCAATTCCTAGAAGAGGTAACTTTAGGTACTGCCATGTGACATCACTTGAGAAAACATCTCTCTTCTGCCCAACCGTGGAACATGATATCTTCTCACTTCCTAGAGCATGGGTACTGCAGCTAGACCATCCAGGGCCAAATACTACCTCTGTCTCTTCCCAACTGTGGAACCTTAAGCAAGGTATTTACCCAAATTATATTCCCTTACATCAACTGTGAAATGAAATGATATTGGTATTTTCCTCCTTGGGACCATTTTGAGAATCTAATGAGATAATCTAAGTAAAGTACTTGGAACACTAGCCCATAGTAAGAGCTCCAAAAATGTCACTGTCATCACTATCACCACCATTGTTGGTGCTTATAGATTCACAGACATTCTTTTCATGGAGCAAATGAATACATATCTTATCCAGAAGGTCAGGGGCCAGCCTATAAGGAAAGAACTTTATATCTGTGATTTTGCAACCCTAAGACTCCCACTGACATAAGATTTTTATTAGTTGAAAACACGAGAAATTCTTTTGATATGCATCAAATTATGTGCTTTGTATCTCCCTACCAGTCCCACATTAGGAGCTATTCTTTCCTTTTATAAGCAGTACAAAAAAAATAAGATTAAGCTGTTCTAAGAATTTTCTTTTCTATTTTTAAATCCACAATGCAGAAGAGAATAGAGAACACTGATAAATGTGCATGGGTAATAGCAGAGGAGACAATTTCTCAGCAAGAATAAAAAGAAAAGGGAAAAACTACAATATGATTTACTTCCAGTAATCACTAACACATTTTTTACTAAGCATCTATTGTATATTCAACATGTGCTAGGCATGAATAATGGTAACAATGACTGCCATTTATTCAGTATTTACCATGTGCCCAGAACTGTGCTAAGAGCTTTGCTATTATATGAATTGAATTCAATCTCATGGCAACCATGAGAAGTTGTTGTTGTTATTATACATTGGAGAGGGGGAGAAACTAAATTTGAGTATTGAGAATAGAAGAAATAATAACAAGAAACATTTATTGTATATTTACTATTAGCCAGTTATCATTTTAAGCACTTTTACAAAAATTATATAATTTGATACAGTGATTCCCAACCGGTGGGCACCCAAGGGACATTTGGAGACATTATTGGATAATGTCTTGGATATTGCTAGTATCGAGGTTGAGAAATCTGATTAAATCCTACTGCCAATTTAGGAGGTGTATAGCTAGTAAGTGATAGAACAGGAATCAGACATACCCAGGCAAGTTAAACTATTAAACTCTTTGCCTCTCAAGGTAGAGTGAGGTCTCTTTATAAAAGACATTGAAAGCCATGCAGAGTGTGTTTGCATGTGTTAGGCATCTCCCAAGTAGTAGGATACAGGGATGAAGATTAGCAGGCATGAGGATGAGCAGAAGAAAACTCTGATTAAAGAGGATACCCCATGAGACAGCATGATGGGCTGGAGAGAAGACAGCCTACAGTGAGGAAGGCCAAATTCAAGTTGGTGTCAGGAATCCAAGTGCCATGCCTTGGATTTTGGGTAGTAGCAATGGGGGAGAAGTTCTGGGTATGTGTATATATGTGCATGTGTGCGTGTGCGCGCACACACACACACACACACACCAGTGGCACCTGTGCCCTATGTACCAAGAGTGAAGGCAAGAAGGAAAGAAGGCCAATTCCAAGACTTTAAGCCTAAGGAAACTGGGAAAATGGAAGTGCTACTGGAAGGGGCACCAGTTCTCCAGAAGATTAAGTTCAGACAGGCTAATTTTCAAGTGGTTGTAAGAAGTGTTTTGCAGAAAATAAGAGATCTGTAATGGGAGTTAAAAGAGCCTGGCTTGGTTCCCTGGCTGCTGTCCTCAGACTACTAACAGGCTATCTGTCTTTGGGCTAATCTGATCAGCTTTCCCAATTTCAGTGCTTTATGTCCTAACTGAAGTAATAATATATGCTCTACCTGGCTCACAAGGTGGCTATGAAGGCCAAATGAGGAAAGATATTTATTTTCACCACATAAAATATGACCAAATTGTGAAGGTATATTGCCACCAATGGGGCAGAAAATGGAGATCTGGGTTCTGCATCACAGCAACAGGGATTAAAATCTGAAGAATAGGTAAGTTTCCTGAAGATACAGCTTAGATGCAAAAGAGCCAAGAAAACACATCAGAGTTAGGAGAGGCAAGAGTGACCAACAAAGCAGATAAAGCAATAATTTCTTCTCTGGTTCTCATTATCACATGGAAATGGGGACCACTGGAAATATCTTTCAGTCTGGGTCTCAGATCTGTACTTTGTCAACACATAACTGTCTTATTCTGTAAAGGCAGTTGGGGGTCATCAATCCCCTTCAAATCTGCAGTGGGGACATCCATGCTAGTGGTGACATCACTTTTCTCTCTCTTCAACAGATTGACTTTGTGGCTCATGACGACATTCCATATTCGTCAGCTGGCTCTGATGATGTTTACAAGCATATCAAGGAAGCAGGTAAGTCATTCCCCCTCTGATCACCTTCTGTCCACTGTTTGGATTCACAATAATCAGGTGTAATTATAGACATGCACCCTGTAGCTGCAGCACACTCCAGACAGGGTGTTGGAATGTCAGGCATCTCCCAAGCAGCTTCTATAAACCTCTTTTGACACATGCTAAGGCTCATTCATGGCACACACACTGATTAGATATTTACATGGGAATAAACCTGAGCACCCAAAGTACTCAACTTCAGACCTAGTGCTCCATTTTTGGGCTTACTGGACTTAAATAACAGGACTGTGTTGCTTAGAGGACGTTTTCCCCATCCACAGTTAAGTCTTCATAATGAAATTATTTGATAACTCTAAGAAATTTCCTTCCAGAAAAAGTCAGACAACTGCCTAATTAATAATCTGGACTCTTTGGCACTAAAGTCAGCCTTGCCATATTTTTAGTGTCATTTTGTCATGTGACAGGAATATCCTTAGGTACCACATGTGGAGGCAAAAAGCATGGGTAAATCTTGTAATGGCCTGGCTTAGTTTCTGCTGTTTTACTATCTCCCATGCACCTCTGCTATTGGCACTGTAGGCACAGCCATCCATACCTTTTTAAACACAGTAAACCATTATCTGGCATGGGACAGGTAATCTGGTTTAGTGACTTACCAAATGCTTAGGGATTTTAAGAAGTCTGGTCCACCTCACACTATCAGAGCTGGCCCACTGCTGACATCTGCCATCAGCACCATCTCCATTACTCCCAGGAACCACTGGATCTCCCCTCATCTTGCTCCCACCATTCTGCTCTCAGCCTGCTGTTGCTATAGCCTTTTCCTGGTCTTCTTAATCTTCAGACTCTTGAGGTAGGACAGGCTTCTAAGGGAGCTTAAGGGCCATTAACCCAGATTCCCATTTCCTCTTTGGCATCACTACCAGCTCCTGGTAGAACATCTCCTGTGATGGGCAACTCCTTGCTTCATAAGGCAGCCAAATCCACCCGTGGATTTTTTTTTTAAGTTTAAATGTTACTTATTTATTTTTATTTGGAAGGCAGAGTCAGAGAAAAATCTTCCCACTGCTGGTTCACTCCTCAAACACTCACAACAGCTGGAGCTAGACCAGGCTAAAACCAGGAACCTGACACTCTATCCAGGTCTTCCATGCGGGCAGCAGGACTCAAGTACTTGAGACATCTTCTGCTGTCTCTCAGGTGCATTAACAGGAAGCTAGATTGGAAGCAGAGTAGTTAGGGCTCAAACCAGGAATTCCGATATGGGTGTCCCAAGTGGCATCTTAATCACTGTACCAGAGGCCCACGCTCTTTGGATGGTTTTGACTGTCATTGGATGGCCCATGATTCCCTTAAATGCGTCCACAAACCAGGAACTGTCTGAGGGAAAATGGGATACAAATATGACTAAGACATTTCCCTTACCCTTGAGAGACAGCAAGCAGAGACAGAAAAAAATAAGTACACCAAAATAAGAGGGTGCTTCAAAAAGTTCAGGGAAGATGAAATGAAATGCTAAGTTTATTTTAGTGCAAAAATTTTTTAAATACATGCGTGGCTTTTTCATAATTTGCATTTCTAAGAACATCTTGACATCTCATGTAACAATCCTGTGCTGGTGGCATCTGTACAAAGGTGTGACTGTAAGATGACGTGTACTACATTTGGACAAAATAAAAAGGCTAAAGCAGTGTAGGTCATGCAGAGGCAAAGGCAGAGATGGAGACTGGCAAGACAAGTTGCTTTTGACTTCTGTGTGTAACATGGAGCCAGACACTGCACTTTGGTAGGGTAGTGCCATAAGCAAGTCTCTCCAAAGTTCTTGGCAGTAAACATTTCCCCCACCCTGGAATTTCTTTTTTTTTTAGGTGCTTCAGTTTATTAACATATTTTGTTTTTATATCCAGTACATATTTTCTTTTATTCTTTTCTTTTTTTTAACTTTTATTTAATGAATATAAATTTCCAAAGTACGGCTTATGGATTACAATGGCTTCCCCCCCATAACATCCCTCCCACCCGCAACCCCCCCCTTTCCCACTCCCTCTCCCCTTCCATTCACATCAAGATTCATTTTCGATTCTCTTAATATACAGAAGATCAGTTTAGTATACATTAAGTAAAGATTTCAACAGTTTGCTCCCACACAGAAACATAAAGTGAAAATAATAGATGATTTTTTAAATGATGATGAAATCAGATCAGACCTATTGTCATGTTTAATCCCAGTGAGAGTCAAGTTGGGATTTCTTTCTTTCTTTCTTTCTTTCTTTTTTTTTTTTTTTTACAGAAGATCAGTTTAGTATACATTAAGTAAAGATTTCAACAGTTTGCACCCCCATAGAAACACAAAGTGAAATATACTGTTTGAGTACCCGTTATAGCATTAAATCTCAATGTACAGCACATTAAGGACAGAGATCCTACATGAGGAGTAAGTGCACAGTGACTCCTGTTGTTGACTTTACAAATTGACACTCCTGTTTATGGCATCAGCAATCTCCCTATGCTCCAGTCATGAGATTCCAAGGCTATGGAAGCCTTTTGAGTTCTCCGACTCTTATCTTGTTTAGACAAGGTCATAGTCAAAGTGGAGATTCTCTCCTCCCTTCAGAGAAAGGTACCTCCTTCTTTGAAGACCTGTTCTTTCCACTGGGATCTCACTCACAGAGATCTTTCATTTAGGTTTTTTTTTTCCCCAGAGTGTCTTGGCTTTCCATGCCTGAAATACTCTCATGGGCTTTTCAGCCAGATCCGAATGCCTTTAGAGCTGATTCTGAGGCCAGAGTGCTGTTTAGGACATCTGCCATTGTATGAGTCTGCTGAGTATCTCGCTTCCCATGTTGGATCACTCTCCCCTTTATTTATTCTATCGGTTAGTATTAGCAGGTACTAGACTTGTTTATGTGCTCCCTTTGACTCTTAGTCCTTTCATTATGATCAATTGTGAACAGAAATTGATCACTTGGACTAGTGAGATGGCATTGGTACATGCCACCTTGATGGGATTGAATTGGAGTCCCCTGGTATCTTTCTAACTCTACCATTTGGGGCAAGTCAGCTTGAGCATGTCCCAAATTGTACATCTCTTCCCTCTCTTATTCCCACTCTTTTTTTTGTGCTGTTTTTTTATTGTGTTTTCAATGGAGAAATACATCATCTGTTTACAAAATAGCTCTTGAAAAATACAAGGAGTACAGATACTATAAAACAAAGCAAACTCCAGTCATGAGACACTACATACATCATGCGAAAGCAACAGTCTGATCTCCAGGTTATGAAAACTAGAATTAAAAAGTCACTACACAGAAAATGTCCAAGTTTCCAGCTTGGCAAAACTTGGGTGCAGTTACATGAAACGTTTAATAAACCGAATTTTTTCCCCAATGTGTAAACAAAATGACAAGACTAAATCTGTGCCTGGCAATTTCAATCTAACTCTGAAGCTACACAAACACACAGACACCTTATACACTTCACCTGTTAGGATGACCATCTTGTTTTCTGTAGGTGGTGAAAGGAAGGGCAAGGTGACTGTGCAGAGCAAAGATGTGGGAAGCAGAATACTGTATACTAGACATTATAAATCATGTGGAAGAGAAAGCTTCAATTAATGCATAGCTTAAGGGGAGAGACTACACTCCAACTTTGGAAAATTAATTTAGGAGGACAGGGAAGTTGAACATGAGAATGCATATGTGACGGAATGAAGCACAAGGGAAGACTCCAAGCATGCGCATCAGCTTTGCTCTGTCCAGATTAAGACCGAGTTACCAACGTCTGGCAGCCCTCACACTCTGTAAGGATGGATGTTCTACCTAATTATGGGAATTATTTTCTTTAAAGAAAGGCTGTGGCTCAATAGGCTAATCCTCCGCCTTGCGGCGCCAGCACACCGGGTTCTAGTCCTGGTCAGGGTGCCGGATTCTGTCCCGGTTGCCCCTCTTCCAGGCCAGCTCTCTGCTGTGGCCAGGGAGTGCAGTGGAGGATGGCCCAAGTACTTGGGCTCTGCACCCCATGGGAGACCAGGAGAAGCACCTGGCTCCTGCCTTAGGATTAGCGCAGTGCGCCGGCCACAGTGCGCTGGCCGCGGCGGCCATTGGAGGGTGAACCAATGGCAAAGGAAGACCTTTCTCTCTGTCTCTCTCACTGTCCACTCTGCCTGTCAAAAAAAAGAAGTGTATTCCCACTCTTATGTTTAACAGGGATCACATTTCAGTTAAATTTCAACACTTAAGAATAACTGTGTATTAATTACAGAATTAAACCAGTCATATTAAGTAGAACAGACAAAAAAAAACTACTAAGAGGGATAATGTATTAAGTTGTTTATTAACAGGGCTATGCTGATCAAGTCACCATTTCTCATAGTGTTCATTTCACTTCAACAGGTTTCCTTTTTGGTGTTCAGTCAGTTGTCACCGATCAGGGAGAACATATGGTATTTGTCCCTTTGGGACTGGCTTATTTCACTCAGCATGATGTGTTCCAGATTCCTCCATTTTGTTGCAAATGACTGGATTTCGTTGTTTCTTACTGCGGTATAGTATTCTAAAGAGTACATATCCCATCATTTCTTTATCCAGTCTACTGTTGATGGGCATTTGGGTTGGTTCCAGGTCTTGGCTATTGTGAATTGTGCTGCAATAAACATTAGGGTGCAGAGCGCTTTTTTGTTTGTCAATTTAAATTCCTTTGGGTAAATTCCAAAGAGTGGGATGGCTGGGTCGAACGGTAGGGTTATATTCAGGTTTCTGAGGAATCTCCAGACTGACTTCCATAGTGGCTTGACCAGTTTGCATTCCCACCAACAGTGGGTTAGTGTCCCTTTTTCCCCACATCCTCGCCAGCATCTGTTGTTGGTAGATTTCTGTATGTGAGCCATTCTAACCGCCACCCTGGAACTTCTAAAGAGCTCCCTTCTCTACCCCTGCCCCTGAAGTTTGAACCTGAGTCGGGGTGAAGGACATGCCCTGCTCCTCTTCTCTCCCATCTGCTGCTCACTTCCCGATCCCTCTCTGGGCTCCTTGCCTCAACCCCAGGAGTGGTATTTTTCTTCCCAGAGAGCAAAACACCACCCCTTTGTTAATTTCATGCCTTTCCCCACTCTAGGGTTACAGTGAAACATTTTCACCCTGAGTCTGCTCAGCCTCTGGTTCTTAACAATTTAAGGGATACTTCTGGGATTTGTACTCCTGAGAGCCTGGCTCTTTCAACTGAAATCTTTGCTATTCTTAACTCCTCTACTTCCAACCAACCCTAAGAAGAGCCTATTTTAGAAGTTGCCAGCTGAACACTGTCTCCTGTATCCTCAGCTACATCTACTTCCTAAGAAAGTTACAGGGGTCTCAGTGTCACTGAGAACCAGACCTCAGGACAGACTTGATCCCTGACAATGGAAATCACAGTAAATAATAGCTCATAAAATTATCCTCTTACATAGAATGTATTTATTCTCCCTACTGGTGTTTCTGTTGGTTCGCATCATTTTGCAATCAGCCAGGGAAGCTCCATGCCACTCCAGCAAGACTGGTGCTTGGGTCTGTCCTGTCCTTAGCAAGGTTTCCCCCAAGACTCAGGCACATTTGATAAGAAGGGGAGAGATAACATTCTTAAGTCCTAATCTCGTTTGCAAGGAATTTCAAGAAAAGGAATACTGTCCACTTCAGACTTGGAAGGCTGCTAAGAAGCTGAGGAAAATGGTACAGGGAGGGAGAAGAAACCGGCCAATGCATCAGTTACATCATGATGCATTATGGCATTTCATGATTAATACCGTTTATAAGCTTTTGTAAGATCTGAGCTGCAAGCCATCTGCCCCTTTTTTTTGGAAACTGTGCTAAGGGTCTGATAGAGACAAATGCTTAAATGTGCCTACACATCATCTGCAAGAGATTGTGAAAACTTAGATTTGGATTCAGTAGGTCTGGGAGGGCCTGCAATTCCTATTTCCAATGAGCTCCTTGGTTATTAGATAGGACAGACACACAGACCTCATTTAGAGCAGCAAAAATCTAGACCAGTCATTCTAGTGTATTTGAGTTAGCTTCAGGGCTGACTGAATCAGTGTGTCCTGAGGGTAACAGTTCCTGAGCTACCTTATGTCGTAAGAACAAGCATTTTGTTCAAGTCACCACTTATCAATAGTCACCTTGAATGTAAATGGCCTTAACTCTCTAGTTAAGATACAAGATTGGCTGAATGGATTAAAAAAAACAAGACCCATCTATTTGCTGCCTACAAGAAACACATCTCACCAACAAAGATGCATGCAGACTGAAAGTGAAAAGATGGAAACAGATATTCCATGCTAACAGAAACCAAAAAAGAGCTGCTGTAGCCATACTAATATCAGACAAAATAGACCTTAACACAAAAGCTGTTTAAAGAGACAAAGAAGGGCACTATGTAACGATTAAGGGATCAATTCAACAGGACGATGTGACTATAATTAATGTATATGCACCCAATTACAGGGCACCTGGCTTTTTAAAAGAAATGTTAAGGTATCTAAAGGGAGACATAGACTCCCATACAATAGTAATGGGGCCTTTCAATACCCCACTTTCAGCAATGGACAGATCCACCAGACAGAAAATAAGCAAGGAAACAACAGACTTACTTGACTCTAAAGATCAAATGGACCTAATGGAGATCTACAGAACTTTTCATCCTACAGTTGCAGAATACACATTCTTCTCACCAGTGCATGGAACTTTCTCTAGAATAGATCACATGTTAGGCCATAAAGTAAGTCTCAGCAAATTAAAAAAAATCAAAATCATACTACACATCTTCTTTGACCACAATGGAATGAAGCTGGAAATCAACAACTCAGGAATCTATAGAACATATGCAAACACATGGAGACTGAACAATATGCTCCTGAATGAACAATGGGTCATAGAAGAAATCAAGGGGCGCCGGATTCTGTCCCAGTTGCCCCTCTTCCAGGCCAGCTCTCTGCTGTGGCCAGGGAGTGCAGTGGAGGATGGCCCAAGGCCTTGGGCCCTGCTCCCCATGGGAGACCAGGATAAGTACCTGGCTCCTGCCATTGGATCGGCACGGTGTGCCAGCTGAGTGCGCCGGCCGCGGTGGCCATTGGAGGGTGAACCAATGGCAAAGGAAGACCTTTCTCTCTGTCTCTCTCTCTCACTGTCCACTCTGCCTTTCAAAAAAAAAAAAAAGAAGAAATCAAAAGAAGAATCAAAAACTTTTTGGAAACAAATGAAAACAATGCAATGTATCAAAATTTATGAGATACAGTAAAAGCAGTGTTAAGAGAAAAATGTATAACAACTGGCACCTACATCAAGAAATAGGAAAGGCAGCAAATAAATGAGCTATCAATCCATCTCAAGCACATAGAAAAACAAGAGCAAACTAAACCCAAAACTAGAAGAAACAAAATTAGAGAATAAACAAAATTGAAACAAAAAATACAAAATGTCAGGGAAACAAAGAGCTGTTTTTTTGGAGAAAATAAACAAAATTGACTCACCATTGGCCCAACTAACAAAAAATGAGGAAGAAAACCCAAATCAATGAAATTAGAGATGAAAAGGGAACTATACCAAGAGACACCACAGAAATAAAAAGAATCGTCAGGAATTACTACAAAGAGCTGTATACCAACAAATTGGGAAACCTAGAAGAAATGGATAGATTCCTAGACACATGCAACTTACATAAATTGAGCCATGAAGACACAGAAAGCCTAAACAGACCCATAACCAAGATAGCAATTGAATCAGTAATAAAGACTCTCCCAACAAAGAAAAGCCCAGGACCTGATGGCTTCACTGCTGAATTCTACCAGACATTTAAAGAACTAACTACAGTTTTTCTCAAGCTATTCAAAACAACTAAAAGGGAGAGAATCCTCCCAAGCTCCTTCTATGAATCTAGCATCACCTTAATTCCTAAACCTGAAAAAGATACGAGAGGAAGAGAACTACAGAACAATTTCCCAATGAACACAGAAACAAAAATCCTCAACAAAATTCTAGCCAATCGAATCCAACAACACATCAGAAAGATCATCCACCCAAAACAGCCTGGTATTGGTATAAAACAGATAGACCAATGGAACAAAACAGAAATGCCAGAAATCAATCCAAGCCTCAATGACCAAATGATATTTGACCAAGGAGCAAGGACAGTCTCTTCAACAAATGGTGCTGGGAAAACTGGATTTCCACATGCAGAAGTATGAAGACAGACCCACACCTTATGCCTCACACAAAAATCCACTCAAAATGGATTAAAGACCTAAATCTACAACCCAATACCATGAAATTATTAGTGAGCATTGGGGAAACCCTGTAAGACATTGGCATATGCAAAGAATTCTTGGAAAAGACTCCAGAGGCACAGGCAATCAATGCCAAAATTAACAAATTGGATTATATCAAGTTGACAAGCTTCTGCACTGCAAAAGGAACACTCAGCAAAGTGAAGAGGCAACGAACAGAATGGGAGAAATTATTTGTAAACTAAGCAGCTTATAAGGGATTAATATCCAGAACATATGAAGGGCTCATGAAACTCAACAACAAAACAAATAAAGCAATAAAGCTGCTAAGAAACGGGCAAAGGACTCAAACAGACATTTTTCAAAAAGGGAAACCCAAATGGCCAACAGACACATGAAAAAATGCTCAGGATCATTAGCCATCAAAAAAATGCAAATCAAAACCATGAGGTTTCACCTTACCCCAGTTAGAATGGCGTTTTTTTCTTTTTTGAGTTTTTTTTTTAAAGAATTATTTATTTTACTTGAAAGTCAGAGTTCTAGAGTTCTAGAGAGAGAGAGGTCTTCCATCCGATGGTTCACTCCCAAATTGGCCACAACAGCCAGAGCTGCACCAATCCGAATCCAGGAGCCAGGAGCTTCTTCCAGGTCTCCCATGCACGTGCAGGGGCCCAAGGACTTGGGCCATCTTCTACTGCTATCCCAGGCCATAGCAGAAAGCTGGATGGGAAGTGGAGTGGCCAGGTTTCCAACCAGTGCCCATATGGGATACTGGCACTTCAGGCCAGGGTGTTAACCCATTGTGCCAGCCCAAAATGGCTTTCATACAGAAATCAACAAACAACAAATGCTGGTGAGGATGTGGGGAAAAACGTACTCTAATCCACTGTTGATGGGAATGTAAACTAGTACAGCCACTGTGGAAGACAGTATGGAGATACCTCATAAATCCGAATATAGACCTGACCTACCATATGACCCATCCATCCCATGCCTGGGAATTTACCCAAGGGAAATTAAATCAGCATATGAAAGAGTTACCTGTACCTCCATATTTATTGCAGCTCAATTCACTACAGGTTTTTTTCATTCTCTATTTTGAACTCTTAGTATTGGGTTAATCTTATGTGTTTAAAGTTAATTGAAAATAGATCTTAATAGAGCTGGCACTGTGGCGTGGTGGGTAAAGCCGCTGCCTACAGTGCCAGCATCCCATATGGGTGCCGGTTCAAGTCCCGGCTGCTCCTCTTCTGAACTTGCTCTCTGCTATGGCCTGGGAAAGCAGCAGAAGATGGCCCAAGTGCTTGGGCCCCTGCACCCGTGTGGGAGACCCAGAAAAAGCTCCCGGCTCCTGGCTTTGGATTGGCACAACTCCGGCCATTGCGTCCATCTGGAGAGTTGAACCAGCAGATGGAAGACCTCTCTCTCTGCCTCTGCCTTTCAAATAAATAAATTAATCTTAAAAAAAGAAAAATACATTGATAAACATGAACCCATTCCCACCTGCTGAAGAAAAAAAATAGATCTTAGTAAAAAATAAGAATGGGAATAACAGAGGTAGGCGGAAAAAGGGTGGGAGTGTGGATGGGAGGACTGGTAGGATGGGAAGAATCACTATGTTCCTAAATTTGTATTTATGAAATGCATAAAGTTTGTATACTTTTCTGGGGAAAAAATAAGCATTTTGTGGTGCTTTTCTTTCTGGGTGAGTTGGCCTCTAGTGAGCTAAGATTACATTGCTTTCCTGCTTTTATGGAGTAAAATGTCAAGTTCAGGTTGTTTGGGTATAAGAAACAGGTCTAACATTTTCCTAATTCCAGTAATCCAGCATCCCTACTGTTACATGACAAAATTACTCCCCAAATTAGAGATTTCAAAGAGCCAATTCATTTAACCCATGATTTTGTAGGACAGGATTTTAGCAAGGTCTTGGCTGGGTGATTCTCAGGTTGAGTCTCTCAAAAAAGTGTAGTCTGATGTTGGCAAGCGCTGCAAATCATCTGAAGGCTCAACTAGGCTTGGGTTCCCAGATGGTGCCTGGCTGGGCTTGGATACTTTCCACAGAGGGTTCAGTTGCAGTTGTCACTGGGGCACCTACAAATGGCTTCTTCATGTTGCTTGGCCTTCTCACAGCATGGTATTTAGAGAGCAAGCAACCTCAACACCTTAGAAGTCACACAGCATCATGCTACATCCTATTGTGTAAAAGTAAGTCCCCCCGGCCAGTTCAGATTCATGGGGGAAGGGAATTGTGATCATCTTTAATTCACCAGAATTCCCTTTCCAAATTGAATAGTCAGGCAGTATTTTGCTTGCCCTACAGGCACAGGCGTAAGACTCTTTTGTACAAGGACCTTCCTGTGGTCCATTAATCTGCCTCACCGACTCCTCATCTGGAGGGACAGTCATGGTGAAGATCTGTTAGGGGCCTCGGTAGCAAGTGCAGAGGTCACTGTGGGAGAAGATGCTCAGAAAAGCCTTGAGTGTCTACATTTGGTTTTTATACTCTAATTGTGTTTACTTTGAAAGTCAAAATCACTTTAAATGAAGCCAGCAATATCACAGCATGAGTTAAGCTTTATAGCATTTGGTTCTTTTTGTCAGAACTACATGTCAAAATCCTCTAGCAGAGCTGGATGAAGAGATGGAGTTTAAATTAAATAGACTGTAAGGTCCACATTACTCATCATCATTCTAATATTGCCCACTACTGTTTAAAGTTTCCTTCATTAACATGTGCTTTGCTGCTTCTTAAAATAGCTCCATAACCAAACACAGCAATTCTGAAAAGCATGATAAAAAAGGTTCTCTGATCATGCTCATTACTGAATATTTTTAGCAGAGCAATAATTAGGATTTGGAGGAAACTGGTTGCCTCATTATGTCAGCAAAGGGCTTGGCTTCTCTGAGACTTACCTCCCAACCAGCCAAAGTGAATCTCCCTTCACTCCCAAATCTACTTTCAGTCACTCAATCACAGAGACCTCACCTTTTGGCATCAAAGAAAAGATGAACTCACATCACCATTGTATAAATGACTTGCTAAAAATCTGTTAGTAGCTAGAGAAGTCTTAACATTTGAGCAGGCAGGGATGTGGTTGAAGTATCTAAAAGATGGTGGCAGATTTCTCACCAGAAAGCTCCCCACAGCTCCCTTTTTCCAAGGTGGAGACGTTATCCCTAGCCTCCTGGCCTGGGATCAGTCAGGGTTTTCCAATAGACCAGGGATGGGTCATACTATACAGGGCAGAGGGCCTGAGCTGAGATCAGAGACGCACAGGGAAGAGATCATGCCACCAACCACAGAACCAAGTTAAGAAGTTGACTCTTCACCCACAGGACTAATGAAGAGTTTTGAGCAGGCATTTCACTTGTCTTTAGAAAGATTACTCTGTGCTTCTTGCTATGTGGGTTGATGTAGACAAAGATGGATTGGGTTAGGGTAGATAATGGAGAAAAGTGGGTGGATTAGGTAAACATTTAAGAAGTTGGTGATCTTCTCTCTCTCTCTCTCACTGTCCACTCTGCCTGTCAAAAAAAAAAGTTGGTGATCAAAAATGGATTGGCTGTGTGGAGTGAGGGAGAGGGAAATGACACAGATGTGTCTTACATCATCTTATCCAGCCTCATTTCTCAGTTGAGGATACTAAGGTTAAGTAATTTACCTTCAGAGGGTTTGCGTGACCTGCTCCTCTCTGTAAAATGAAAACTCAGTGTCCCCGTCCCCAAACTTTGTCCATCATGCAGATCCATGCCTGGTGTCTCTGACTGAACAGCTAGAATGATACTGGGAAGAAAGATCTCAGTTGCCAACACGTTATTTCAGTAGACCAGAGAAGTGTGAACATAAACCCAGTTGTTGTCTTTGTTAATATCTATGACTTCTCTTTAGTCCTGCATTGGTAGTATACCTAAGTATATATTTGAAGACTTGAAGTTCTACAGAACTTGGCATCTTTTATGCTCGTTTACTTTTATTCCATTCCACATATCCTAGGTGAAAAGGCCAGTGAGTGGTGAAACCACTAGGCAGAGAGTAGACTGTTCTGAGGGAGATAAAATCATCTAGTACCCTACAGGCATGTCTTTAGATAAGAGACAACAAAAATTGTATACTTCTTCTTCTTTCCTTTTGGTGTACTATGACTCAGACTTCCTTGGGAGAAGGAGGGGAGCTGCCATGATCTGACTAATTCATTGACTCACTTGTTATTCCTCATTTATTTACTCATTAAATTTACATTGGGCAGCTTCCTTGTGCCAGATACAGGAGCACTGAGCTGGGTGCCAGAGCTGCAAAGGCAATCAAGACATGATCTATGTGTTTAAAATGTTTACTCCCTACATGGAGACAAATGCTAAAAATTATTTTGTTCATGGAAGATAAGTTTATGTCCCAGGTGTTGTGGATTCTCTCTGATGCTGTTAGAAAAGACCTGCTGGAGGCACGACCTGGAAGTGGACCTTACAGGATGAACAGGAACTGTGCTAGGGAATGGGCACCTGAGGCAGAATGGAAAGGGTTCAGCATAGCATGAGCAAATGCCATGAGCAGGGTAAATGTGTGGTACATCCTGGGAATGGGTCTGGGATGGTCAACAGGGAGTGTTTGTGGTATGAAGGAAGTGTATTGAACTGAGGCCGAAAGAGGCAGCTGAGGCCAGATGTGAAGGCCTTACTGGCATACCCAAGAGCTCCAGCTTTGTTCTGGAAAAGAGGGTCATTTAAGGGAATGGGTCAATTGAGGCAGTTTTAGTTTTATCTCTTTATCTTTTCTTTCTTGAACAGGAATGTTTGTTCCAACACAGAGAACAGAAGGCATCTCAACATCAGACATCATCACCAGGATTGTCCGTGACTATGATGTTTATGCCAGACGCAACCTCCAGAGAGGATACACAGCCAAGGAACTGAACGTCAGCTTTATCAATGTAAGCATGCCAGCCCATACCATATGAGGACCATCACATCACATTACTGCTACCTCCACTGCTGTTTACTAAGCACCTACTTTGTGCTATGTAGCATTCTGAATGCTTTCCATTGTTTCATTCAACCCACACAACCAGCCAGTGGTGTATTGTCCCTGTTTTACAGAGGAGACTGGTGTCCAAAGGGGTAACATAAGTTGGCTGAAGAACAAAGGTAGTGAGCTTCACATTTTAGAAAGGGACTTCCTCATTTCCCTCCCCTCATCCCAGCCTCCCTCTTTTGAGTTTTTAGGCTCAGGAAAGGCGTTTCTGGGAAATCTGCCCCCGGGGAAAGGGACGAGTTAGGTTCCACTCCAAGGGAAGGAAGGAGAGCAGAAGCAATACTATGCTGAACCTGGAGAAAATTCTGCCTTCTTGTAATGCTTGTCAATGTTCATTTTATGAAGGCCTTACAGATGCTCATCAGCAACCTTAACAGCCATTTATTATTGTCCAGAGAAATTACAGCTGCTTAAATTTCTACCACATTGTTCCCACAGAACTACGGTTAGTCTAATAATAGAACAACTGTTAAAATAATCTTTAAAACAAGCAAAGCAAGCTGCTACAAAGCACGGGGAGCAGTGCAGTGGCTGGAGGTAATGTGAGGGCATCTGGACAACTGGATTTGCTGGCTTCTTAGGAGTTGATGTGTTTGATCAAAACGAGAGCTCTCGATACATATGGAATTCCACCACCAGCTCCCTGCCAAAGCAGAGACTGTATTTCCAAAGGGTGATTTGTCTACCGAAGTAGGTACTTCTAACTTTCTGCAGCCATCATTATCTAGCATCTCACACAGTTGGGCATTGGTGCCTTCAAAATAGGAGAGGTTTCTTAATTGTAAACCAGTGATTACTGGCCCCATGGGGCAGGGAATTCTGGGGGTTCAGGCTCTGTGTCTTCGTACAAGCCAGGCAACAAAATGGGAAATGTTGGGTTCAAGTGGCACCAGAGTAAGTGGCTGAAAAGAATTCTGTCCAAGTGATTATTTGGTATCTTATAGAGAATAAAGCCCTGGTTATTTCAATAAATTAAACTGTCTGTTCTTTTAAATTGAATTCAGTCAGCCAGTCAAGCATGTTGAGCCATTTCCAAAAGTTATTGCTCTCTCTTTAAATGCTCTTTAGATAAGCCACTTAGCTCAAGGAACCGTGCACATAGTGGATGCGCTCACTGCCTTTCTGTGACAATTAAACCTGGCCACAGCTCAGAGGCGAAATTGAACGTGTTGGATGGGCGTATAGATGAATCATGGAGGCTCAGAAGTGGCAGGGACCTGATGGGGGTCAGTCACCCAATCCAAGTACCTCGATGTAGAGATGAGGAAAGCTGAGCCCAGAGAAGGGACCTGCCTAAGATCCCTCAAGTAAGGCAGGGGTGGAGACAGCAGTAGCTAGCCTCCTAGACTCATGACTCCAAGCCCAGTGCTCACTGTACTATTCTGTGCTACCCTCTGAGAGCTGTACGGAATCATTATTTCCAGGCAGAATGAACCATGAGAGGGAATGATACAAAGACAGCAGCTAACAGATATCATGGACCATCTAAATATTTTACTTGGATTATTTCATTTAATCCTCGTAAGGTACAAGCATATGTATAATTACTATACCCAACCCAGAGATGAGGAAACAGAGGCCTAGAGAGGTTTAACAACTCATCTAGTGGGTCCTGGAAGACAGAGTGACTTCCTACACATAGTGCATATATATATGGATACAGCCAAGTGGCAACACACATGGCTCACAACCCACCCTGAGGCTGCACGAGGTTTGGAAGGTTTAAATTGGAGAATTATGACCCAATTCTGCAATATTCCAAGGTCTCAGAAAATTCTGTAATACAAAATGTAGTCCCATGTAGTAAAGAGAAACAATAACCCTTATTACCCATATAGGAGAAAACATAAGCATGATTTCATGGAGGAAGACCCTTTCTCTCATGTTATTTCCATACTACTCACATCAGGTAGCACACATAAATGCTTATGCCACTAAATAGTAATGAAAGAGCCAACATGAATTGAGCATTTAGTAAGTGCCCATCTTTGTGCCAAGCACTTCACATGCATTATCCTAATTGTCACAGAAACTCTGAGGTGGAGATGATCATTTACAGATGATATAGGACTAGCACAACATAGGATGGCTTCCAAGCAGAGAGAGAAAGAGAACATTGCTACACAAAGGCTATTAAGAAAAACAAAATCCAAGTCTAGAGAAGCCATCAGAATTAAAGCTGTCTTCATCACTTAGGAAACTGATGCAGTTCAACTAATTTACGTTAAAGTGTTATGACAATTTAACTATAACATATGGGGTCTGAAGCCCAGTCAATGGCCCACTGATTTCAAGCAATATTGGTTTTAACAATGTCCCAGTAAAATAGAACTCAGGTGGCCTCTGATCAGCCATTCTGGGTACAGTTCATACTTTTATCGAAGTCCCAGCAGAATTCAGTGGTGATATTTGCCCAGTATCTACTCATAATAAAGGACAGCTGTGTATTTTTTATTCTTCTCTGATATACGTAAATCCAATTCATAGACATTTAGAAGAAAGGAAACATTCAAGCCACTTGCACTTCCCTCTACATATTTAAATAGGTGAATGACAAATGACTCTTCTATAAGGTCTGTGCCTTACCGTTGATCTAACCCTTGAGAAATGGCAACATTCTTAATCTTCCGGTTATAAACAAACACAAATACACAAACTGAAATAAAATGTGACCCTAAGTGTGATGCACTCTTACATCAATCTGTTTCTTTCTCCTGTAAATTGACCAGGAGAAGAAGTATCGTTTCCAGAACCAGGTGGATAAGATGAAGGAAAAGGTCAAGAACGTGGAGGAAAGATCAAAGGAATTTGTTAACAAAGTAGAAGAGAAGAGTCACGATCTAATTCAAAAGTGGGAAGAGAAGTCAAGGGAATTTATCGGCAACTTCTTAGAATTGTTTGGGCCTGACGGAGCGTGGGTATGTAATTATTTCACTTGGCCCCACAATGATTGGTGTTTGCAGTTTCCCTTTCTTTTCATGGAGCCACTCAAGGGTGTCCCTTATCTCAGTCTACTTTGAGCATCAGGTTGATGAGTTCAAGTCTGGGTCACTTCTTTATTGAGTTTCTGCTTCACCCCTCAATTTGATACCCAATAGTACTTGAAGCCAAGTCCAGTCTCTTTTTTCTATTTCTAGTCCAGAGCTGGAATGCCATTCAGTAATCACTGAATGTCTGCTATTGCGGAGGTCGGTTCCATAGCTCACATCAGTCTCCCAGTTGGAAATGATGCAAAGCTTGGGGATAGGGGTGAAGTAGATCAAGCAGCATGGCTTTGTGTTCCAGACAAGGTCAACAGGCTGTTGCATTAACCAGAAGGAGTCTATTCTTTGGGAAAGAGAATGCAAAGGAAATATAGCTGCTTTGTTCAGCTTTTGTTGTCAGGAACCCTCCCTCTTTCCATGGCTAGAAGAGACAAAGAAGAGGTAAGGTTTTGCCCTGCACCTGTGCCCATCATGCCCTGCGTTTCTCCTGTTTCCAGGGCATGTAAGTGTTGGGATAAGGCACCAAAGCCTCTGGGGACTAAGGTCACAGTGTGGATCTTAAAATTCAGAGAGATAATAAAGAGGATCTCCTTGCCTAAATTCTATAGACATTTCTGAATGATAGCTATCAAAAGGGAAAAGAAAGTTCTGGAAACCACTGTGTACTCCATTGGTACTTCTGTTGTGCATGCCCTTCCTGAGCAAATAATCAATATTATGAAATAGCTACTTTGAAGGCTAAAAGAAATGATTCCATTTGATTTCCTTGATTTAAGTGGCCTTAAACTGTTATGAGACGTTTCCCTGTTATGAGACATTTCTAACAAAATCCACTTCAACTTAATTTTTTTGATGGGTTGTCACTGCTGCCTTTGCTCACTTGAGCTCATTCATTATATGATCATCTAAAAGTAAAACACTCAATTAGTAATAGAAGAAGAAAAACGCTTGGGAAGTTGGAAGAGATGCTTTTCTTAAAGCCTAGTGGCCTCTTAAGTGATTATAGAGGTGAGCATAATAGGCAACCGCGTCCTATCTATAGGCTGAGTCTGAAATGGGTGGGAGGTTTGCAAGGGCTGCTTAAGCCCTCAATGACTTAAAAAAGCTGGCAAGAGTGAGGACTTAGGCACTGGGCTTCTTTTCATTTTCCTGAGGCCTGTTAAAATTTTCAGCTCAGTGTAACTCATGGGACTTGTGATTTTTTTTTTTTTAAGACTTTATTTATTTGAGAGGTAGAGTTACAGTGAGAGGGAGAGACACAGAGAAAGGTCTTCCTTCTGTTGGTTCACTCCCCACATGGCCACTACAGCTGAAGCTGTGATCCAAAGCCAGGAGCCAGGAGCTTCTTCTTGGTCTCCCATGTGGGTGCAGGGGCCCAAGCACTTGGGCCATCCTCCACTGCTTTCCCAGACCACAGCAGAGAGCTGGACTGGAAGAGGAGCAGCTGGGACTAGAACCAGTGCCCACATGGGATGCCGGCATGGCAGGTGGAGGTTTAACCTACTGTGCCATTGCATCGGTCCCAGGACTTGTATTAACATTCTTATTTGTTCCCAGTACTTTGACAGACTGCAAAGGTAGACAAGTGCAGACCCTGTTCCCTGGTCTCTGCAACATAGTCTCAAGGTTCCCATTTAATCTAGTATGTGTTTTAATAGTTCACGTGTTCACAAGTGATTTTCAGGCTCTGAAGAAACAGCTAGTGGTTTTTAATGAAGCCATGTAGGTATTCATTTGCTTACAGAGATTCAGAAACGTGTCTCTGCTGAGGAGCCCTGGTATTGTAACTTAAGGGGGTGGATGTTTTCTCCACCTGGAGTGAGCAAAAGCAGGGAAAGGGTGTAATTTCACAGAGACTTGATAGACCCTAGTCGTTTCAGGCACCCAGTGCAGGTGAAATAGTAGCTGGAATTGTTCTTGGGAAGTCTGGTGACAGCAAGCTGAGGTGATTCTTAAGAAATGAGACCCAGCCTACAGACTGGAGGTTTTTTCTTTTTAAAAGTTGCTATTAGTGTCAAAACTGTTATTAACATTAATTTACCATATCAGCCAGACTTAGACATTACTTTTTTTTCTGTTGACATTAAAAGTACAGGAATAGTTACAAGGATGTTAAACGCCAAGATAAGTAATTTGCTTTTCATGAATATGCTATTATTATAATAATTCTTTATTTGTGGATTTGGGACTAGAAATCACTTCTTAAAATAGAAGATTTGCATTACCTGCAATACAGTAGTGATTCAAATAACCCAAACTTAGGTGCAAAATAGAAGGATCTGACATATAAAATTTGGTACTACAGGATTGTAGTAGTATGTAGATTATAGTCAGTACTACTTAAATGTTTCTGGATTGAATGAATGGATGTGTGAGGAAGACCTATTCACAGAACCTTCCAGATTCTGCAAAGGATGTAGTGAGGCCTCAATCCTCCATATATTTATATTCTCCTTAGCATTTTTCTGCTTGTGGTGCTGGATATAGAAGTATACAACTTGGTAACTAGTGAATCAAATTCAGCAGGCAGATTCGGTTTGCTTGGCCCTGAATAGTACTTTAAAATTTCTTTTAGAGAGGAAGTGAACTCTCTAATTTGCCACGACCACACTAACCCCCACTGTCTCATTCACTCCCTGCCACAACCTGACTCATAACTTATGCTGTCTATCTGGCCCATGGGATATTTGAATTTACTTCTTGTGGTACACATCTCTAAGTCACCCCAAGCCACTGCATGCTTGTTATCAAAGACTGTGACATAAATCCAAACCCTTACACCCCAGCTGAGTCAAAAGTGGTGATGATGGTGATGGCAATGAAGATGAAAATGTTATTGCCTAGAAGTTGTACAGCAAGTTGAATTTTTTCCAATATTCTTCACATCTTTCCTACCCATTTTAAATATGGAAGAAGGTAGTATCTTAGCCATTCTATAGGTAAAGAAACTAAAGCCTAGAAAAATTATGAAACTTTCCTAAGATCTGGAAGGACATGCTGGGATAGAGCTGGGCTGCCTTCTCCTGGCCAGCCCTGTGTCTTCTACTGTAGGAAAGTCCATGAAATCAGTCATTTTGCTTTCCATTGGTCAAGTTTTGGTATGTGGCATTGTGGAGAAACTGAGGCCTACCAAAACCCATCTAAGGCCTTCTAACAGAGCCAGTTGCCAAAATGGCACTTTCAGCCAGGTCATCGAGGTTCAGGGCCATGCTGGCTTCCTAGTCCTAAGCAAGTAAAAAGCATGTTGTTTAAGGATTTACTACTAGTCATCTGTTGATGTGCAACAAATTGCCCCCAAACTTAGCAACTGAAAACAGAAGACACTTATTATCTCACACCATTTCTGAGGCTCAAGAATAGGGAAGCAGCTCAGCTGTGTGGTTCTGGCTTAATGTCTCCCATGTTTGCAGTCAAGATGTCCACTGGGGCTGCAGTCATCTGGGGCTTCCAGGCTATCGTTTACATGGCTGTTAATGATCTTGGTTACACATGGGCTTCCTCCCAAGGCTGCCTGAGGGTCCTCATGACATGGCAGTCAGCTTCCTCCAGAGTGAATGACAGGGAAAGAGTGACCCAGACAAAAGCGGTAGCCTTTTTAAGACCTAGTATCAGGAGTAACCTGCCATTGTTTCTGCCATGTTCTGCCATATCCAACCCCAGTACTCTGTAGGAGGACACCACACAAGAATGTGAATAGCAGTTTGGAGGCTACCTACTAAAATGGTTTCTGAGAATTTGAAGCAAGCAATCTAGATACTTCTTAATCCCCATAACAGATTATCGGTTCCAATTGAGTCTGATGAGTCCGTGATCTGAGCTCAAGGTACTGTTTTTCAGTCTCCCCACTCTACTCATTTAATGACTTCTGCCTGATTCTTCTAACTGGTTTTGACGTATAGTCAGAAGGTAGCCTGTAACTCAACCAGGGGGAAAATGGAAAATTTCCCAATAGAGGCTAGGTATTAACTTTCTTTAGGGGGTGTCTAATGGACAGAATTTCTCAAAGTAGCAGTAAGGGAGCATAACTTTCAAACTTTGTTGCCATCTTGGATAGGATATTTTTCATCCCCAAAATGGCATACAATACTGAGGGTCAAGGAGCCTGGGTCAGGGGATGTTTGCTCAGCATTTAGGGTTTGATTTGAGGGTAGGTTCTTTCCAATGAAACTTTGGAGCTTGCTTGTTTGACAAGTCTGAATTCTCAGAGAAAACACTCTATTTACACCACAGCACTTCAACCACATGGTGTTTTTTTTTAAATCATTATATATCATTTTTAATGATCTGCCATTGTATCCCATCATTAGCAGAAAACAGAATCCATTCCTGTTTAAGGTGAAGTGGGTCTACTTTTCCATGTGAACATAGACCCTTTCCTTATGCAGCAGGAACAAATGAACTTAAGTCAGTTGCAAGTTTTTTTAGTTAGATCAGCAAACTCTCATCGCTCCATCTTTTTTTTTTTCTTTTTGACAAGCAGAGTTAGACAGTGACAGAGAGAGAGACAGAGAGAAAGCTCTTCCTTTTCTGTTGGTTCACCCCACAAATGGCCGCTATGGCCAGCGCACTGCACTGATCCGAAGCCAGGAGCCAGGTGCGTCCTCCTGGTCTCCCATGCAGGTGCAGGGCCCAAGCACTTGGGCCATCCTCCACTGCCTTCCCAGGCCAGAGAGCTGGACTGGAAGAGGAGCAACAGGGACAGAATCCGGTGCCCTGACCAGGACTAGAACTTGGGGTGCTGGCGCCGCAGGCAGAGGATCAGCCTAGTGAGCCACGGTGCCGGCCTCTCATCGATCCATCTTATCAGTCTCACTGATTCCTCTGCGAATCCAACAGGCATTGCCATCTGATATAAACGAATAATACCCTTTGTGAGAAACCTGACTAGGTAGTTTCATTTTGGAAAGAACAGATTGACATAGTGTGAGAATTCTTTAAAATTTTGGCAAATATATACATAATATAAAATCTGCAATTTTGACAAACTACATGGAATTCAGTGATATTAAGTACATTGACATTGTGCAACCATCACCACCATCCATCTCCAGAACTTTTAAAAAAGATTTTATTTATTTTGAAAGTCAGAGTTACACAGAGAGAGACAGAGAAACAGAGAGAGACAGAGATAGAGATTTTTCCATCTACTGGTCCAGTCCCTAGATGGCCGTAACAACCGGCACTGGGCCAGGCCAAAGCCAGGAACCAGGAGCTTTGTCCAGGTCTCCCACATGGGTAGTAGGAGTCCAAAGACATGGGCCATCTTCTGCTTCTTTTCTCAGGCAATTAGCAGGGAGTTGGATTGGAGTGGAGCAGCCAGGACTTGAACCAGCGCCCATATAGGATACAAGTGTTGGAGGCGGCAGCTTTACCTGTTCTGCCACAATGCTGGCCCCCAAAACTTTTTCATTGCCCTAAACTGTATCCACTAAACAACTTCACAGCTCCTCTACCCCCCAGTCCCTAACCACTTTATTCTACTTTCTGTCTCTATGGATCTGACTACTCTAAATCCCTCATGTAAGTAGAATTAAACAGTATTTGTCCTTTTGTGTCTGGCTTATTTCATTTAGTCATGTTCCCAAAGGTCATCCATGTTGTTGCATGTGCCAGAATTTCCTTCCCTGAGTAACAGTCCATGTATGTACCACGTCTTGCTTGTCCAGTCTTCCACTGATGGACATTTGGGTTGTTGCCATCTTTTTGGCAGTTGTGAATAATGCCATTATGAATGTCAATGCTGTGAACATATCTGTTTGAATACCTGCTTTCAGCTCTTTGGATATATACTCAGAAGTGGAATTGCTGGATTATATGTTTAACTTCCTGAGGCTGCACTATTTTATATTCCCACCAGCAATATATAAACAACAGTTCTAAATTCTCCATATATTCACCCATTTTTTATAATAGCCACAATTTTAGGCACTGCTGATTTTTAAGACTTTGATTTCCAGAAAAGAGATACAAAATACAGCTGAAAACTTTTTCATAATTGATATTAAACATTATCTTTAAATGCACAATAAAATGTGAGTAAACATGAAAAGATTCTTATTTAAAAGTGGCTAATTACAAGAGTTAGTGATGAGCAAGGACTCACTTCATGGCTGGGTGGCCTTAGCCAAGTTCTTTTGCCTCTCTGGGCCTGTCTCAACATCTGTCACGGGGGGAAGTAATTGTAGTTTACTTCCTAGGACTCCTAGGGATGTTGGGAGGATTAAATTGGTTCATACTTTAAGGACCTTAGAGCAGTGTACCCGCACTCTAAGGGTTTATTGTTGTTGTTTAAGATTGACTTATTTATTTGAAAGGCAGTTACAGACACAGACACACACACACACACACACACACACACACACACAGAATGAATTGAGATTGATTGATCTGCCATCTGCTGGTTCACTCCTTAAGTGGCTGCAATGACTGAGGCTGGGCCAGGCCAAAACCAGGAGCCAGAAACCCGGTCTGGGTCTCCCACATGGGCGGGAGGGGGCCATCCTCCTCTGCCTTTCCAGGTGCATTAGCAAGGAGCTGGATTGGAAACAGAGCAGCTGGGACTCTAACTAGCACTCTGATGTGGGATGCTGGTCTGAAGATGGTAGGTTAGCCTGCTGTGCCACAACAAGAGCCCCTCTTGTTTCTTGATTTGGCCAAAACTGAAGCTTGAGCCCTTCCATCTTCTTCAGTTTCAGGGGTCCACCCCAGACTTTACCTGGATTTTTTCCATCTTTTTGGAAGATATTTCAGAATATATTTGAAATACTGAAACCTTTAAAGGCATTTGTGAAGACATTTACTGCCTCACTAGATGTTAAGTACTTCTTAAAAGGGAAAACTTTGTAGGAGGGAAATAGAAAATTACTTTTATATGGACAGGACTATAAGTGGATTATTTTCTTGGGGGAAAACTTTATAAATGGAAACCTCTTAATACAGTCAAAGACTGAATTTAAATACCTTTTCTCCTTGAAAATGCCATGCCATAGTCTTCATTATTTGTTATATTTCTAAAGTGCTTTTCTTCCCAGGAAACTCATTACAAACTGTCTCCTGACCAGATTGATTTCAGCTCCTTCGCAAGGAAACCACCCTTCCAAATGCACCAAAAACAGATCCCAGGCCCCGAGCTGTTTCGCACGGATACCACATTTTATGAAATGTGACACCATTGTTTATCATTAAGGATTCAAATTCTAGCATCCCCCTTCAGCAGAATATTCTCAGTTATGAGTTTGATTCAAACTAGAGCAGCTAAGTTGTAGATTTCTTAGAAAGTGGGCCTCTAATGGAAATGCTGACAATCCATTAACAGCAGGAGGGCTAATGGCTGCCACTAAAAATATGCTTAAAGATTACAGTAATACAAACACATATTTTAAAGTGCCTGCCAGGAGTTCAAGCATTTTTTTAATGTTGCTGTTAATAATAGGCCACCCAGTCCTTTGGCATTTGATTTTGTCTCCTAAATGGGCTTAATCTAAGGTAATGCTGTTGTACTGTGCTATTTTTTGTTTGTTTGATTTTGACAGTGGTCTGAATGTCTTTTGCAGAATCATCAGCGCTCTTAATGGAAGGTACATAATTGGCGTATTCGTTGACATGTAGAATTTTAAATCTGGAAAGGATCTTAGCGATCAGCAAACATCTCCATGCTATCTGCTACAGGAAACTTGGGGCTCTGGACAGTAATGGGCTAGCGTTTAGAAAGGGAAAATGATGCCTGGGGGAACTGATAACTGAGGCCTCTTTTCTCACTCACGTCCTTAAGGCAATGCTTATTCTTCCTCCTAACCTGCATGCTAGGGTTACCTGATCTTTTTGCCTATCATAATACTTCTTTATGTTGATAAAAATAGTAAGTAGTTGTCCCTCGGTATCCTCAGGGGATCAGTTCCAGGACTCTGAGGATACCAAAATCTATAGCTGCTCTAGTCCCTGAGATAAAATGGCATGAGACTTGCGTATAACCTATACATACCCTCATATACTCATCCTAGATGACTTCCAATACCTAACACAATGTCACTGCTGTGTAAACAGTTGTTACACTGTATCATTGAGGGGAAAATGAGTCTGCACCTGTTCTGTACCGACACAATTTTTTTCAAATATTTTTCATCTGTGGTCAGTAAATTCTGCAGATGCAGAACCTCCAGATACAGAGGGCCAAGTGTATTCATTACAGAACTTTAGAAAGTAAAGCTAAAATAAGTCTAAATGTCCTTGGCAGTTGTATAACCTAGATCTTTTTTCTATGTTCACATATGTACACTCTACTGTTCAGAAATCATTCTGACTTTGCCATCACTCATGAGCATTTGCTCACATTATTATTCTTTAAGAATCTGATTTTCATCAAGTGTTTAGTATGTCATCCTGTAGTGGAACAAGATCTAACATATTTAGGGAGCTTGCCATTTTCTCTATTATGACACTGGGATAACGAACATTCAGGTACAGAGCAAATATTTACTTACATCTCTATCTCTTCAGGAAGAAAATCTTTTAAAGATTTTAAAAAATTTATTTGAAAGGCAGAGTTACAGGCAGTGGGTGATACACACACACAGAGAGAGACAGAGAGAGAGAGAGATCTTTTATCTGCTGGTTCACTCCCCAAATGGCCACGACATCCAGGACTGGGCCAGGCTTGAAGCCAGGAGCTTTATTCAGGTCTCCCACATGGGTGCAGGGGCCCAGGCACATTAGCTGGGAGCTGTATCCTAGGTGGAGATCTCTCCTCCACTAGTTCACTCCTCAAAAGCCAACAATAGCTACGGGGCTGAAGCTGGGAACTGAGAAATCAGCCCATGTCTCCCAGGTGGGTGACAGGGTCCTGACTACTTGGGCCATCACTACCGTCTTTCCAGGTCTGTATTAGCAGGAAGGTGGAATCAGGTGCCAGAGCCAGGAATTGAATCCAGGTACTCTGATGTGGGGTGCTGGCATCCTAACCATCAGCCTAACCGCTAAGCTTGTGGTGGTAGCTGAGGCACACAAGTTTTAAATGTATATAAAGTTGAACATCAATCTTTTCCTTTATGGTTTCTGTTATGCTCCCACACCAAGATATGCTTAAAATGCAAATCTAACCATATTCTTCTCCTAATTAAAATCTTCCTAGAGCTCTTGAGGAGAAACTCCAGCCTCCTCTGGTGCTACAGACCCAGGCTAGTGCCACCTCATGGCACTGGGGGGCCTCATCATGCTGCACAGCTTGTACTCAGTACTGTCTACTAAGCACCTCCTGCTTACAGAGCCCTTACGGCAGACCCTCTTCTCTCGTCTACACCCTTTCCGTGTGTGTACTGGAGACCCCGCTCAGGACCCACCTGGTCCCCAGAGAGTCTCCAGAATGGTTTGTAAAATGAATAACCCAAATAGCAAGCAAAGTCCACCATGGATTAATACAGATTGAACATCCATGATCTGAAGACCCAAAATCTGAAACGTTTTTTTCATATTGAGAAGTGGAAAATTCCATCCCTGAGCTCACATGATAGACTGCAGTTACACTAAAAATACTGTATAAAATTATCTTCAGTCTATGTGTATCAGATGCATATGAAACATAAATGAGTTTCATGTTTAGACGTGGGTCCCGTTCCCAACATTTCTCATTATGTATATGCAGATATTCCAAATCCAAAAAAAAAAAAATCCCAAATCTGAAGTACTTCTGGTCTCAAGCATTTTAGGTAAGGGATACTCAACTAGTTTAGGATCAAAAGGTTGGATCAAAGTGAGGGTGAAGCTCAGTTATGAACAATGGAAAGACCCCCCTCAGTACAGTTAGGACACTCTGAAGTTAGTAGAACAGAGTCTGGGGGAGTGAGCAGCAGGCAAAAGGCACGAAGCCAAGGACACCGGCAATGCCAAGGCCAGAACCAGGCTTCCCAGAAAGCTGAAGGACAGCCTCAGGGAAGGTCTCAGTTCTGAAAGCACCAAGCAACAGTCACCTCAAGTCCCCAACTGGAAAACAGGTCCCACCGCCAAACCCTCCCCCCGCCCGTCTGCCTCACCCCAGCAAATGGTAGCACTGCTTTCTAGTCTCACAGGCCAGAAACAGTCCTTTAATTCCTCTTCCTCCCACGTGCCACCATCCCATCTGTCAGCGAGTCCTGTGGGCTCTACCTTCAAATTGTAGCCAGACCACATACTGTAGGGTCCCACTTCAGTAACACTTTGGAAAAGGCTTCACTGTAGGGACAGAAAAGAGATCTGCTGCCAGGGGCCTGGCAGGGGATGACTCCAAAGGGTCAGAAGGGCATTTGGGCTCTGGAACTCCTCTATGCCTCGACTGTGGCGGTCATGTGGTTGTACGCATTTGTCAAACTGCATAACCTTTTAAAGGGGTGAGTCTGTTATACCTTAGTAAAGATACAGGGGAGGGATACACTGGGAATCCGCCCATGACTCATTATTACTGTCACAGCCATTACTGTGGTCCAGGCCCCACCATAATCTTGCATTCTTATTGTGACAGTCTTACCTGGTCTCCCTGCTCCTGCCCTGGCTTCGCTGGAGGCCGTTCCCAGGCAGGAACCAGCGCAGCCCTCTGAAAGTAAAAAGCTTATTTTGCAACTCCTTTGCGGGGCACTCTCCAGAGGTTTCTCTCCTCCATGGCAAAACAGCCCCCTGCTGCTTGCTTCAATTTCCCACCCCCTCATAAGCCTCACATTCTCCCCTCCCAACCAGCTCAGGCCACTGCTCCCAAAAGGCCTCCCTCCTCCCCTCGAACATGAATAGCCCATGTGGTTCTCCTCAGAGGGAAGCCCAGAGCTCTCAAAATGGCCGCCAAGCCCTCTGTCACCTCCCTGATCTCCTACATGACTTGTCCCACTCCTTTCCCAGCTGACCCTACTCCAGCTCGTCCTTGGACATGCATGGCCTGCTCCCTTTGTAGGGTTCTTTGTTAAGAACACACTGCTGCTGATTGCTATTTATGGGGTGCCACCCTTACCTCTTTTAGGTCTCGGCTTCAATGGCATTTTCTCAGTGACACACCCCTTGAGCACCCCATTTGCAGTCACAGTCCCCCTCCCCCACCCCTTGTTATCCTCTGTCCCGCTGATTTTTCGCATAGACACATTTCCACCTGACTTAGCTGGTATTTTGTTTATTTTGTGATTTCTCCTCATATTCATGAGGACAGAGAATTTTGTCTTATTTTCTCCTACCTCCCTAGTACCTAGGACATTATTAATTACCTGCCAAATAACAGATCCTCAGTTTAATGTTATAAGTAGAAGGAAAAATGCAAGAGTCTTGGGAAACAGTAGCAATTGCAACCTTTTAAAAACATTTTATTCTGGATACCAGGGGTTTGAAATTGTGAGCCCTAGTGGACAGAATACTACAAGAACGCTGTGTAACCCGCTGTTGGGGGCCGCACTCGTAAGGAGTATCAGTCCCGATCGGTTGCCAGTCCCGATCACTTGCTTTGCCTCTCATTTTCAATAAAATTCATGTGTGACTGTCAAGAAAAAAGTTTTTTTTTTTGAGAGGTAGAGTTACAGAGAGGGAGAGAGAGAGGGAGGAGGAGGGACACAGAGAGGTCTTCTATCCGCTGGTTCACTCCCCAATTGGCCGCAATGGCAGGAGCTGCGCCGATCCAAAGCCAGGAGCCAGGAGCTTCTTCTGGGTCTCCCACGTGGGTGCAGGGGCTCAAGGAACTGGGCCATCTTCCACTTCTTTCCCAGGCCATAACAGAGAGCTGGATCAGCTGGGACTCGAACCAGTGCCCATGTGGGATGCCGGCGCCACAGGCGGAGGCTTAGACCACTACACCACAGCGCTGTTCCCCAGTGATTTCAATCTTGAGCGTCAGCATCTGGCTGCCCCTTGAATGATACCCAGTTCCTTGCCACCATGGTTTTCAGCAACATGGAGTTGTTAGGGTACCATTGTGTCGGCGGCTGCAGGTGTCTGGGAATGGTGGCTCTCCTTGCTGCCTTTGTTTTCTGTTGTGCCGCCACCTCAGATTGCTAACAGATGCCTTCTCTGAAATTCCTCTGTAGAAGCAGATGTTCCAGGAGAGGAGTAGCCGGATGCTACAGGCCTTATCTCCGAAGCAGAGCCCTGTGAGCAGCCCGACCAGGAGCCGGTCCCCATCACGCTCCCCATCGCCTACCTTCTCCTGGCTGCCAGCCAAAGCCTCGCCTCCCTCCTCGCCTAAAGCAGCCTCTGCCTCCATCAGCAGCATGAGTGAGGGGGATGAGGATGAGAAGTAACGGCGGCTGGCACACACGAGCCACACCACACAGATCGGGGAGGTGGGAGGGATCATGGGGAATGCCTGGGTGGTGTTCGGAGGGAAGATTCACAGGCGCTGTTTGGCTCAGCAGAGGGACTCTGAACTCTGTCAGTTCTCCCTCATTGTCCACATAGCCCAGGACTTGGGCTCGGCATGGAGGTTTCCAGGCAAACTACACAAACCTTCTTAGCATCATCTAGAATCACTCTACTTTAACCTTGCTAAGGAAATAGGCAGAGCACCCCCCAGGAGACTTGCACTGAGTGGGGTGTCCTCTGCTTTGGTCCTTACACCCAACCCTACCAAGTAAACCACCTGTGGAAGTCGCTGTTTCCTCCAATCTGCTACTTCTGGCTCCATGAGCGCCCTGCACGTTGTCTCCTGCCACCCAAGCTCTGCCAGAATAAATGTTTCCAATAGAGGTGACCAAGTACTTCTGAAATAGTCGAGTTAAAAACAGATTCCAACCTTCTTGGTTCAGCTACTAATACTTGGTGTAAAGCATCAGCTCTTTTCAGAGACAGGAATGTGGCAAGGCCGCCAAGTATGCACCTGAACACCTCGTGTCAAGGGTCTACTGTGCTCCTGGCTGTACCCTCTCTTCACTGGTTTGATGTCATTGTTTCCCAGAAAGTACCTAAAATCAGTGGGACCTGCAACAAAGAAACTTGGAAGAATGGGGCAGTATAGAAAATGAGGAGCTGTGAGCCTTTAGCTCCACGTTTGGCAATGATAAATGGCTCCCCCAGCTTCTCCTTTAAAGATGCTGTTATGGAATGGCCTTTCCCATTTCTGACCAATTAACAGCGTCATAGACCTCAAGTAACAGTTTGATGTACCAAACAGATAGTGTACCGATAGGGGTGCTACCTGCACGTATCTGTTCTGTGTATGCTTCAAACACGCCACCCCAGGGTGGATGTCATATACAATATGAATCTATGGTGATGGCATTTTACAATATACTCCTCTCCTGCTCACCATATCAATACCCCACTGAGATCTTTGGTCTAAAGAAGCATCTGGTTCCCTTGTGACTTGGGCAGTTTGTCAAAAGGTCATCCCAGATCTCTGTAGAAATGTTTTGTTCCAACCAAGAAATTCATATGTCATTACTGTGGTCTCCCCGAATACTGGTGGGTGAAGAGAGGCTCTGAAGAGCTTTGCAGAGAACCATGGCGTCAGTTAGGCTCTCAGCGTCTGAATGGTGTAGGTACTATTGCAGTTATCTCTGGCCCTCAGTTTGCCAAGTGGGATGGAGACTCTGAACACTTCTGCTGAGCTGTCTGAATTTACTGCTCCCTAATCACACGTAGGTCAAGGAGCAGACAAAGTTTGGAACCAAACTCTTTGATAGAAATAGATCTTGCCTGGTTATCCCAGTAAAGTTAGAGACAGAGCTGGGGCCTGACTGAGCAGAGGCCCAAACCAGCAACTTGGGGGCAGAGCCTAGCATCTCTTCTGATATCCCTTTTCAGAGGCCTTGGGAACCAGCTTTCTAAGTGACAAGGCGGGCAACCCATGAATGAAAGTGGCATGTCTTTCCCCTTCGTGTTGGGGTCAAACTACCTCCCTGGCCACCTGGAGAGGAGTGGCATTTGTTGCCAAGCAAAAGTACAAGGTCAAGCTGGCTTGGAACCTCCTCATTCCTGGCTCACTCTCTCTCCCCAGAACTCTGCCAAGTACTCATGCGGGACAGAGTGCTGGCAGGAACATGGCGCATGAGAAGAAAACATTTTGGACACAAGGCCCACCCAGACTATTGCTCCACAGAGAAAGGCAAGGGCCCCATTCTTCCATTGTGCCCATTTGACCTCTGTTCTCCATCATGTATCCAGGACAAACAGTTCATAGATGCCCTCCATTTCAGCTGGTTGCCACGTATAGCAATGAAGGGACAAGGAGACTGGCCAGGCACGAGGAAGAGTAGGGGAGAACAAGGGAACAACAAGGGAGAAAACAGGTTCCTGGAGAGAAGAAAGGAGGTTAAAGAAAATTTGCTCTCTTAAACCCCTTCAGGACCTCCCCTCATAGGTGAAACTCTTGGGAAAGCCTTTTATGTTCTTACTCCATGGCCCAGGGCAGAAAGATCCACTTTTACTGGAGTCTGCTTCTTGTGTGGGGTTGATGTAATAGACTGACAAATTTGCAGACGTCACACCCCATACCGACAGGTGCCACCTACATGACCTATCCAACAGTGCTGCCATAGCCGCCAATTACAGGAAACTGATGCCAGGGATGTTCCGGCAATACAAACCATGAATCTCACCCTACTAGCTCTAAGAAAACCTCGCTACCCTGCCAAGGCTAGGAGCCTACTGACAAGGAATTAAACACTCTGCAACCCACCTTTTGCTATCTCATGGCCATCTCTGTCTCTTCTAGCTTCTCCCCAACCCTCAGCCACCTTCCTGCTCCCAGAGGTTTATCGTTCTAGAGTGAGTTAAAGCTGAGAGAGGTAAGCAGAAATTACAGAAAGCAAGGACAGAGATCCCCTTTGCCGTGGAAAAGGAACGAAGGTCCAGATTGTGAGAGCCACAAGACCGCAATTTTGGATTGTGGAAGGGGCAGGTTGTGAAGATGGGAGAGCATGGGTCTCAAGTCAGGCGGCAGTGGGAGGGGACTTATTTTCTGCTCCCTTTCAAGTGTTATCACGCCTCCAACAGGTAAAGAACTAGGACTCCTGATATATATCTCCAGGGTTATGGATACCCATGCAGGGTGTGGGGTTCCTGCCTTGCTAGCTTCCCCATGTTGTCCTTATGGGAGACCCTGAAGTCATACATTTAGCCATCCTCCAGCTAAGAAACTTGGGTACAATTATAACGCCACAGTCACACTGAATGGCCTGTTTCTGGCAAGCAAGCTCCTGGGCACCAGGACCCTACAGATGCCAAGGAAAGGCAGCTACAAGACAAACAAGACACCAACGGCAGCCTGGCTTCTGCCTTGCTCAGAAAAAGACACAGCAGCGGGACTGCAAGCTTGCTCCCCTCTGCCTTAGGCTGCTAGATACTATGAGTCCATCCTTTGACGGAGGGACAGGAAGAGCATAGATTTATTTTCTCTCCATCTCAAGGACTTATTTTAGCACCTGGTCATCCCCCCAGGGAGAGATGCGAAATGACGTCACAGGCTCAGCTGAATCAGCTGAGACTGACTCTAGCAAAGAGGTGCCCGTTTCTCAGACATCCCTTCTGCACTCGTGTTGGCTGTCAGATATTTTTTTTAACAAAAGAAATAGCTCCTGAGGCATTTGCACCATCTACTCTCCTGTAGTGTTTTGTTGTGTCACTGCAATGTGTCCAGGGACAAAGCCATAAGAAGAGCATACACACTTGAGACTGTGCTGTACATATAAGACAAAAAGACCACGCGCCTGGGTTCACGCATGACCTTAGGCCCAAGCATTTGCTGTGGTGCTGAATATCGCAAACTTCTGGAATCAGCTCCCCACCCTGCGTTCCCATGCCACCCCCGCTCCCATCCCGCTCCTGCCCCCAAATGAAACACAGCCTTCCCAACTCATTTATAAATAAAGGGATGCAGAATTGCACTTTTGCTTGTCATGCTTCTTCCAAGTGTGCCGCTGGGTGTTCCTATTTCTGAGCTCTAGCTCAATGTGCAGAAAGCTACGGGCACTGCAGCGGTGGGCTGGCCCCGGGCCTGCCTGTGCTTGGCTGTGGCCCCACGCTTCAGAAGGATCAGACCCGGCTGTGCAGGCCAGGGCGAGGTCCCGGAGGTGCCAAAGGACTCACATCTTACTTAAGAGCTGACTAGGAAGAGCCAGGAGGAGGGGAGGCTAAGTGCTGAGCCCAGTCAGGCCCCTGAACTGGAGGCTGCACCATTTGTTGATGTGTAACCTTGGCCAAACCACTTCATTTCTCTGGCCTTGGTGTCTGCTTTTGTAAAGTGAAGGATTTGAATAAAATGGCATCTGAGATTCCTCTTTACCTGTGTCTAAATTTTTGACGCAGCCTGCACTGTCCTGAAGCTTCTCCCACCTCCGTACCCCCTCCCCCAGCAGCTCCCACCCGGCCCCCCACCCCCACCCCCAAGGCTGTCACTGAAGGGACAGAAGCAAAGTGGAAAGCTGCAAAGGGCGCCCCTAGTCTTCTGGGGCCTCCACCACTGACAGGGTTGGTGACGGGTTCCCGCCTCAGACTCCACACGGAGGCTCTTGGGTGCCTTCCACCTTTCTTTTCTTGCCACTTGACAGAAGGCTTTCAAGTGGACCTCAACTTTGAAAAGGGGTCATCTGGACCGCTTTCCCATCTTTGGGGAAAAGCTCCTGTGATCAACTGAGAGTTGCATAGACAGGGGGAGACCCTCAATCCAGGCCCCAGATGTCAACAATGAAGGCCTATGTCTGTGTTTTGAGAATTGTGCTTATGCTTACATTAATTCCATCTGCAGAAGTTTTGCTCTTCGAAATGACCACAATTCTGACACTGGCCTAGGCTGTAGGAAGAATAAAGCCAGGCCTGCAGTCAGCAAGGAAATGATTTTAGAAATGGAATAGTTATGATTCATAGACCATATTTCTTTACTTTGCCACACAGATCATACACATTCTTGACAGGTTTTATTTCAAGCAACAGTTGTAGGTTTCTTCTTGTCTTTCATGATCCTCAAACATGTTCTCAAGGGTAAAACAATTTTAAGGTATAATAAGACTCATACTTAAGAATCTTGAAATTTGTACCAGAGAGAATTCATCTTTGTAAATCAACACAACTCCTGAGAAAAAAATGTACATGATCACAGATGTTTACACACACACACACACACACACACCCCACAATCCTCTTGTACTGCAGTCCTCATAGGCTACTGGGGTTGAAATTTTAAACAACTTCTGCAGGTATTCAGCAGGAGCTATAAGACTCCCATGGAGATGCTTTTCAGACAGCGTGTAACAGTTTATAAGCATTATAGTATACCTAGTGATCAAATTATTTAAGAATCCATCAAGCAAAATCCAATAAATAACCAGTAAAGTCTGAAATATCACTAAGAGCACCAATATCTGTGGGTGCTAACTAACCCTTATGTAAAGCCCTTCTGCAATGATTTGTATTTTGGAAAAGACACCATATTGTCTGAATCTCAGTTGACCAAATGTGGGAAACAGAGAAATACAGTAGCACTCACTTGTACTGTCTTCTATAAGCAATTTCTATTCTTTTAACTTGATAATTTCTTGGGTGGGTGGTGTGGGGAGAATGACTTAATTTGCAAGGTTATGTATTCATAAAAGCAGAGTTCTTGTGACGGGTTAGAAACAACTAAAATTTTTTGTTATTTTCCATTTAAAAGCAATTAATGAATCCATACTTGAAAGAGTATATTGCACATGACTCTCTCCAGAGGGACCTTTTTAATTTACTCTATTTGCAAATAACCTTATCACAATAAAATTTATGTCCAAAGAAAAGACCATTTCTCATGTACATGACCCAGTACATAGCTTGAGAAGATAACCAATGTTTTTCATTTGTTTGATAATCACTGGTCGGATGTTGACAAGATAGCATTCATTAGCCAGATCACAAATCCATGTTAACACAACTGAGTCAGTGATTCTTCTTCCATTTGCTTCCATACCTGGTATCCACGGATGAATGATACATAAAAGCAGTTGAAGAGTTATTATTTTCTTACTGCTGTAACAAATTAGGAAAACTTAGTGGCTTACAGCAACAGAAGTCCCAAATGGGTCTTAAATTAAGGTGTCACCAGTTCCTCTATGGAGGCTCTAAGGGAGAGTGCTTTCTGGCCTTTTCTAGTTCTGATGTTCACTTGGCTCATGGTCTGCTCACATCAAAACCAGCAATGGCCAGTCCAGTTTTCCCACATCACAGCATTCCAACCACCATCTACCTCCTTCCTCCACTCACAGATCTATTGTGATGACACTGGGCCCACCTGGATAATCCAGCGAGCTCTCCTCATTTTAAGGTCCTCAGCAATTTCACCAATAAGCTTAATTACTTCTTTCTTTTTTTTTATTTTTTTTGACAGGCAGAGTGGACAGTGAGAGAGAGAGAGAGACAGAGAGAAAGGTCTTCCTTTGCCGTTGGTTCACCCTCCAATGGCCGCCGCGGCCGGGGTGCTGCGGCCGGCGCACCGCGCTGATCCGATGGCAGGAGCCAGGAGCCAGGTGCTTTTCCTGGTCTCCCATGGGGTGCAGGGCCCAAGCACCTGGGCCATCCTCCACTGCACTCCCTGGCCACAGCAGAGAGCTGGCCTGGAAGAGGGGCAACCGGGCCAGAATCCGGCGCCCCGACCGGGACTAGAACCCGGTGTGCCGGCGCCGCTAGGCGGAGGATTAGCCTAGTGAGCCGCGGCGCCGGCCAATTACTTCTTGTAATACAACATCTTCCCAGGTTTTAGAGGATTAGACTGTTGCCATTATTCTACCACAAGGTGACAGAATAGCGATCACAAACCCTTGAATCTTTTCCAAGTCCTGACAGCGTTGAAGAGCAGTAACCCTCATGCAGACAGATTTCTTTTTTCTTAGAAAAAAATCCCTATTTACCATTTAAATTCCTACTTAACAATTACTAGTGATTGCTTTGCATAAATGGTTCTGAAGCCCTGATATCCACTGGAGAGGCATGGACTAGACAGACCAGATGTGTGACCCAAAGGAACATGGGAATTGGCCCATGGGAGAGGAACAATGGAATCTTCAACTTCTGAACATGGAGCTATGGCCAACAGAGAAGGAAATTTGAGAGGCCCTTCCCCTGTTCCCTGTACACATCCTCCAATCCATATTCGGACTGGAACCAAGGACTAGCCAAAGACTTTGATCATTGGACAGGCATAGACCTTCCGGTCTCCGGGAGATGTGGGCAATGAATGTATTCACTTCCAATCCAGGTTTTTGTCTCCCAAAGAGGTAAAAACGCTAAGTGGTGACTTGTGTGCAAATAGGAAGAGAATTTACTTCGCAGTCAGGAAAGAAACACACTCAGGCGCTCCAGTGTGCGCCGCCCCACACTGAGAAATACCCAACATGAGTGAGCCAGAGTTGGCCGCAACCGCGAAGCAGAAAAACCTGGGAAGCGGTACCTTAAGCGAGAGCAGAAGAGCTCCGTCCGGACTGCCGCGGAAAGAAGAAAAACGGGAGTGGTGCACCCGAGCACCTTCCGCGGTGGAGACAGCACTTTCCGCTTTCCCGCCTTCCGCCTCTTTATAAGGAAGGGGATGGACCCTCCAATCGGGTATTCGACCTGGCTGGGGTCTGAGCCTGTGCCCTGGTCCCGGATGCAACAAGTGCATCCTGGGAAAGTGGGCGTATCAAGCCGACAGTTAAAGAGACAGTTAAAGCATTATTTTTGCAGGGATACAAGAGTTTCAGCTTGCCCGAACTTTAACTACCTGGTTACACCATACCACAGGCAAGCGTCTCTCCTGCCTACTAGCCCATTCTTTTTTTTTTTTTTTCTGGTCCTTTGGATACCAACAGGCAGTTTAAGCTGCAACTCACTGTTAGCCATCCAGTAGCAAGCTATTCCACACTCTTTATCTTTATTGTGGCCTTTGATCCACATTTTACCTTAAGGTTTGGCATACATTCCCATCTAAAGTATTCAATAAACATTTGAGTGAGCCACTAGGTGCTATGGATATAAAGATTAAAGACACACAATCCCCGTCCCCTGCCCCCAATTTCAGTTTAATAGCCTAACAGCTCTGTTCTCTCCTTACTGGCCCTACTTTTGACTTGACAAAGCTCATAATGGAAAGTCCATTTGCTGGCTACCAAGACTTCTAATGATATCAAAGAGAACCTGAAAACTATTTTCCTGACTCCTCGGGGTGGATTGCTCTAACTGTCCTAATGTGTGGAGACTGCCAACTCTTACTCAGAGTAGAGGAAAACAGGAAGATGAGATTTCAAAAAAAGCTTTCTATTTCGAACCACTCTGTTCTTAAAAGAGGAGACTGACAATGTCATGCCTTAGCTAGGTCCATGAACAGTGGTAAGGTTCCGGGAGAGCGACCAAAGTCATTGACACATACTCCTTCCTCCAAGGCCTCGACAAATAAGGCTGGGGCCTCGAGGGTGATCATTTAAACTCTCCTAATTGGACAGGGCTGTTTTATGGGCGAGATGGTCATTCCAGGTCTCACGCTAGATTCTTTGGATGACAGCATGCTTGATGGGCCTCTCACCTGAAGAATGGGACATTTATTTGCCCTCGTAAACTGTTATTTCATTACCAGTGGAAGCCGTAGGGGAAGAGTTTTCATATAGGAAGCCCCATTCCCATTACTGTGCTAAGGTGACAATAATTATCTCTAACTTTAGAAATAATGACACTGTTATATTACGCTGTTACTATGGAAGTGCTGAGACCTCCCGCACCCGTCACGGTTGGTGAAATCACTAACATGTGTGTTCTGAGGACTGGCAAATTCTGTTTGGACAAGAATGACAGAGAACAGTAAGAGTAGTAGCCTAGCTTAGAGTTTCCTGCACAGAATGGAACAGCAAGACTGTTTGGCTGCCTCAAATCCAAACCGATATGGCCTGTCCTCCTTTTGAAGTATTTTCCAATTATCTGTTCCTACAGAGGGGAACGTCCCAGCTGTAGGCCATATAAAGCCTGTGGAATCATTAGACCCGGCCCTGCCAGGGCAACCACACACGGGACCCAAAATTCAGTACATCAACAGTAAGATAATTTTTAAGTTGATAATTTTGTTTGCACCCCCATTCAATGATGTTACAAATATCCAAGTGGCCCTTGGCAGAAAAAATGTTCCTCGCCCCGTCAGAGCACCAGTAGTCGCAAGGACCTTAGGCCTGCTCTGTACCACAGACAGGATTTGCTGCTGCCGGCATTCTTGGTGTTTTCAAAGACTGGTCTATAGTTTGAACTTTTTTTTTTTAATTTATTTTTATTTTTTGACAAGCAGAGTGGACAGTGAGAGAGAGAGAGAGACAGAGAGAAAGGTCTCCCTTTTTGCCGTTGGTTCACCCTCCAATGGCCACCGTGGCCGGCGCACTGCGGCTGGCGCACCGCGCTGATCCGATGGCAGGAGCCAGGCGCTTATCCTGGTCTCCCATGGGGTGCAGGGCCCAAGCACTTGGGCCATCCTCCACTGCACTCCCTGGCCACAGCAGAGGGCTGGCCTGGAAGAGGGGCAACCGGGCCAGAATCCGGCGCCCCGACCGGGACTAGAACCCGGTGTGCCGGTGCTGCAAGGCGGAGGATTAGCCTAGTGAGCCGCGGCACTGGCCTATAGTTTGAACTTTATCAGTGGTTTTCAACCCTGTCACACATTATAACCTGTGAATAAACACATAAAAATACTTCCCAGTACCCCTGTGACGGGTCTGAAGTGGGATTCAAGTCTCAGAGATTCTGTCATGGAGCCAGGTTGAGACCCTCTGGGGCTGTAGCATTACATCAGAGCTCAGAAAACAAAGGGAGCCTGAGTAACTGGATTCAAATGGTAGATCAATGGCTTCATCTCATCAAGGGCAAAGGCAAAATGAGAACTGGCTTGCCATACGGCCATACCAAGAGAGTATCTGCTATGGTTTCAGTGTATCTCCCCAGGGTCCGGGTGTTGGAGTCTTGGTCCCCAGTGCGGTAGTATTAAAAGGTGAGGGAACCTTTAAGGTGTGGGCCTAAAGCAAAGTAATTAAGTTGTGGACATCACCCTCTGAAGAGATTAATGTGATTTTGTGGGACCTCTTAGTTACCAAGGGAGTGAGTTGTAATAAGAGAGTAGGGCTGGCCCCTCTGTGATCTCTTGCCTTGCACATGCTCCCATCATGATGCCATCTAATAATCTCTCGTTAGAGGCCAAACTCATGGGTGTGGGGAGCAACTCGGACTAGACTAAGTTACTGGAATTAAGACTTATTCTATGCATCTGCTCTCCCACAATATGGCGCTGGGAGAGGAGGAAACAGCTTCTACGCAGCTGCCTCTTGCCAACTTGAGTGATGACCTCCAGGAGCTGATCCTGCTCCTGATTGGAGGAGAGCAGCGTACTCGGCGTGTGGGCAGCCGAGTTGGGATTGGCGGAAGAGGACTATAAAGGAGGAGAGAGACAACATGCACCAGGAACATCTAAGAGGAACACCTGTGCAGCCCCCGAGAGAGCCGGCCGGCGGTGTGCCGCTCCCCCGCGGAAGTGGGGAATGTGGCAGGGGGAACCGCCCTTCCACGGAGGTGGAAGGGACGGCAGCCAACCCGGGAAGAACCAGCAGCAAACCCGGGGAGGGCCGAGCAGACAAAAGAACAGCGCAGGGTCCTGTGTCGTTCCTCCACGAAGAGGGGGAGCGACAATGGGGCTCCCAGATCTGAAACTTTCAGCCTGCAAAACTGAGTTACATAAACCTCTTTTCTTAGTATGTTAACCAGTCTTAGGTATTTTGTTATAGCAATGGAAAATGTCTTAATACCATTTATTTTCTTATCCAAAGATACTGTTATTAGAGAGCTGAAGACAAAGAATTATTTTTTAATTATTTATTTATTTGAAAGTTAGAGAGAGAGAGAGAGAGAGAGAGAGATACCTTCTATCTGCTGGTTCACTGCCCAAATGGCCACAACAGCCAAGGCTGGGCCAGGCTGAAGCCAGGAGCCAGGAGCTTCATTCAGGTCTCCCACGTGTGTGCAGAGTCCCAAGCACTTGGGCCGGCCTCAGCTGCTTTCCCAGGTGCATTAGCAGGGAGCTGGATTGCAAGTGGAGCAGCTGGGACTCGAACCAGCACACATATGGGATGCTGGTGCTGCAAGCGGAGGCTTAACCTGCTGTACCAGAAAGCCTGTCCCAAATAATTAAGACCAACATTTTAGAAATGACATAGCTATTGTTAAGCACCTAACCCAGCGACTGGCAAAAATCAGTGCTTGATGTTGTTTAATCAAAAAGCTCAACCGATGAAATAGCTGTTAGATATGGTCCCTTCCCTTAAGATCACCATGAGCCAAAGATAACTATTCAATTTCAAAAAGTAAAACTTAAAAATCATTTCCTTGAATGGACTAGCCTAATTCCAACTGTTCCAGTAGCCATTGGTTACCATATTTGGCAACACAAACATGGAATGTTTCCATTAGCGCTCTGCAGCAGTTCCAGTGAACCACGTGATCTTGAGGGGGACGCTCTTCGTGAGTCTAAAGCATGCTTTCTTCATGAATTTCAATCCAGGACACAAGCAGCTGCTCCGAGAATGCTAGTCCCAAGTTATGAATGATGCCTTAGTGCAGTGGTTATCTCAGTCAAATACAGACGGATCATTTTAAAAATCTGACTAACACCACTGTCACTTTCAAGAGTCACTGGATTTGTATTTTGGGGGCCAAATATACTACAACCTGAAAGTAGCTGATTAGTAACTGCTTCCTATTTTAAACAGTGCCATGAAGCATCAAACTGGGAAAGGGCCTTGGGATCCACACAGTCCAACTCCCAAATCTTACAGATAAGGAAACTAAGGCGTGGTTCACACAGCTAGCTGGTAGCAGAAACGACCTCATTTTCCACAGCAACACTGCCCAAGAATCGTTCAAACCCATGGTTTTCCCCTCAGATTTTCTCTAACTTTTGAGTTTTAGTGACAAATATGCAAGACAGCAGTTACATGGCTCTCATATTCATTTAGAAAAAGACAAGACATCCCCTAGTTACTGAGCGTTTAGTAAAAGGATGACATATTGCTAAATAACATGACTATACATCTCTTATTGCTGGGGAAGCACATAACTGCAGTCAAATGTCTTCGCAGCCCTGGGTTCTGGTGCTAGTGCTGTTCTGACTCCTGACACAAGACACAGCAATCAACAGCCCTTTAATCAAAAATATTCAAATGGTTTATCTTCCGAATATTCCACATGGCAGCAGTTCTAAACTCATACTTCTTAAAGAATTCCCCTGGGGCATTTGCTATATAGATTTGTGCAGACTTCACTGCAGAGACTCAAAGTCGGTAGAGCTGAAGTGGAGCCCAGGACCCTGCATCTGTGCTAAGCTGCGTTTCAGGTAATTTGCTGTAGGCGGTCCACAGCCGGGCCCCTCCAGTTTATCCAGGGCAGTTGAGGTTTACATCCATTTTCACAGAATACTAATAGTGCTCTTTTTCATTCGCAAAAGTGTCCTAGCTTGGGCAATATATTATCCGGGCTTCTTTCCCCATCCATAGACCATATTTTGAAAACTACCACTATCACAATTTACTGTTACACAGCTCCCATATTTTGTCCAAAGGATGCCCTCTAAAAGGTGAGCTCCATTTTTCCTGCTACATGGAATCGAAACAACTGATTTTTCCTTTAATGGATCATAAGAATTTAAGTAAACAACCTCATTTATTCCCAGCAACTTGTAATGGTTCTTGGTGCTGTTCATAGATGAATTTCAGAAACCAAGAGAGAAGATGAAGTTTACAGGTAGGAGTGACAGGAATACAGACTAGAACTAAGAAAACACCACACTGATGCACAGTGAATCACAACTACTATTTTATTGTTTTGGGTATTCAGGTACAGAATCGTCCATGTGCTCCAGGACTAGTTTGGCTATGACGGACACCACAGATTGCTCTGCAACCTACGGGAAATGGTATCTGGTTCCCACACTTCTCTGGTCACACTTTTTCCCAACAATCGCAGCAAAACATTTTTCTCCATGAAACGCGGAGTGACAAATTACCTTAAACCAAAGTCACCTTTCACTCCTGACAGTGTCTACGAGCCAGGCCACCCACCAAAAGAGCACAGAATTTGGGGGGGCCTGGCTTCATTCCACAAACTACAAGGCTGCTTGGAAACATGAACATGTGTGTACATTTATCATTGTAATGAAGCTGACAGAGGCACAGGGTGAACTAGGTCAGATTCAAGCTTGTGGGTACAAAGATTGTAATGAGCATATATTTCATGTACAAGTTAATATTTTCTCTTATCAAATCAGCAATTGCTCCCAGTTTAGACTCCGTTTTAGAATCAAGGAATTATGATGAAAAACCAGCAAAGCAAGCAAGTTTACATTTAATTGCAGCACTAGCTATGTTCAAAATGATACGTTTTACTCTACAACGGTTTTTCGTATTCAGTTCCAATATTTCTTAAGCATCCACGAGTTGTTCTAAACCTGGGCAATGTTTAAATTTCAAGCACTTGCGTACAATGTGAGGATGCGGCCTCAGAGCAGCAGACTGCATGTATATAAACCTTAGGCTGCAAGTACGACCTCAAATGATTTTAATACCAAGGAACTCTGCCAAGACTATGGTGAGTCAGAATGCTAATGCGGGAGGTTCCATTCTTCTAAAAAACGTGCCATGCCAGCCAGGGCTGACTCAGGCACAACTCTGGTTTCTCATCAGAATGTAGCATTCAGCTTTAGTGCAGTGCGACGCTGGGAGAAGAGATTTAGAACTGCAACAATAAACATATTGGAAATAAAAGAGGCAACAGAACTTGATTCCACCAACATTGCATAAAGTCCATTTCAATTTCCCAAGTACTTTGTACTTTATATTTTATAGGTAAACCTTGCCTTGGCGGCCCACTACAGAGTTAAGACACATTTAGTCTAAAAATTTTTTTCAAGTATATGCATAATTTCTTGGTCAAAATCACCTGTCAGTCAGCTCTAACAGGGAATCGTAAAAGGGAAAAGCAAGATTCCAAAGGACCTGATGCAATGCTTTCCCCAAGAAGAGTTACGTAGGTATCTTGAAAAGGGAGCAGACACGGGCTCTCATCAAGTCCCTTCTATGTCACTTTTTCTGCTGGTTACAGCAGCCAGGCAAAAACCCGTCTCCCAAGAGGACTGGGCGAGTGAGACCCAAAAGATTCAGCCTGGTCCCTTCCACCACAGGCAGTGTCAAGTTCTGCCAGATCCCCACAGTTCCAGGTTTTTGTCTTAACTGTTCTAAAGCATTTTAATTAAACATGTGAGATGGATACCAACCTCAGCATTTCTTTGGATAAAAATATAATGTCAGTTCTTACTGTAAATATAGTGCCTTTTAAAATACAGAATGAGATTCCTCACAGTCATAACAGTTTAAATGATAAAAAAATGGAATTGATAAGAAAGGGGTATAAACAATAGTATAACATTTTACACTCAACCTACCTGTTCTCACAAAGTCCTTCTGTGACACATCATTTAGCATGGCAAAATGGAGAATGCTACTGACTTCCAATCAGTTTTCACTTTTGCAATTGCCTTTTTAATGTCTAGCATATGTGAACAGTCAAAACAGAGCAGAATTGAATGTTAAGATTTTTTCTCAAAAAAAAAAAAAAGGAATCTCAAGGTAAGAACATTTTAAAACATTAAGTAGTTCTGTTATTAATATACATTCCATTCTAAGTTTGCCATTTTCAAACAAGTGGGAAGACAAAGATGAATTGGAGAGCAGTTAACCCAATCCTATGTGGATGAATTAAGCATTACTTTGCCAAGTGTATGGCAAACATCACTTTGTACACATATGATCTTTGACATTGCTGCTGTTTGGGCCCATTTGCAGAATTATCTGGAGTATTCAAATTAACAAGCCACTTTTAGGTTAACAGAAGTTAAAATTATTTAAGAGAACGGATGTTCTTTCAAGTGAAAGCTTATTGTTCCCAAAGGAGTAAGTTTCAATGGAAAACAGAATCCTCACTGAGAAGCCAAGAAGCAAAATTTTCAAACAATACCAAATTGCAGGGTTTTCTCGCTATGAAAATCTGAGAGGCATGATAAAGAGATCTTTGATAAAAGACAAAAGAAATTTGGATGTCATTTATTAAGAAAATGGCACAGCTCAGATACCATGGGGGGGAATCTCATGTTCCTGAGATAACAAGACTTTGAAATTCTAGCTCTAAAATTGAGACAAGGACTGTCAACTCTGAACACATTATGATAGAGTTCCCAAGATTTCCATGGGGCTTGTAGCAAAGGCTATTCCCTGAGACAGGCAAGGATAGGGAAAATGTAATTCTCTGAGTACAAAAAAAAAAAAATACATATAAAATCATTTTGATCTATTTCTCCCTTCAAAGAAATTATGAAAATAAAAAGATTCATCACTATAGTCTATATTCCTTAACTGTTAACTTTTTTTTTTTCTTTTACATCAACATTTATTGCGAGGCCAGGCATGGGGAAGATGCTTTCACAGGCATTCTCTCGCCTGATAATTCTCTTAAAACCATCAGTTGCACAGACATAAAAATGCAGGTCTTACCATGTATACAAACTAAGTTGAATCCTAAAGTAATTAGTTAGAATGTACTTTTAGAAACTATAACATGAAAAAGTTAAGCAAACCTAATGGAATCCTAAAATGATTAGAACTTTTATAGAATGCAATTGTAATTCTGTGCTTTTGGAAAATATAATGTGAAAAACAAATCCAAAATACCTCTTGATGTAAATTAAAGCTCAAGCCATGGTATTCAAAATTAAAATGATTTACATAATCTACTATACTTTGTGTTTTTTTAGTAATTAACCTTCCTGAGGCTGATTTTGTTCTCCTTAGTGTTTGCTTAACTAAAGTGCTTAATAAAATTTCCACAGAATATATTACCCTCTCCATAGATGAATATTATTTTGAACTACAATCTGACAAAAATCTAACTACATTTAATTATGCTTGATTAATCCAAATGTCACTGAGAGATTTATAGAACAGAGAAAATATTTTTCAGGTTATATTCATACTCTTCTCACTGTAAGCTTCCTGGATCCACTATCACCATAAATTTACTACTTTAATTCTCTAACATTTAAAAAAAAGCCACAAAAATATTCCCAACAGTCCAAACTGGGCCATTGGAGTTCAGACTTCAAGCTCTGCTTCTTATCATTTTTCAAAAGACAATCCAGGGGCCGGCACTGTGACATAGCAGGTAAGGCCGCTGGCTGCAGTGCTGGCATCCCATATGGGCACCAGTTCTAGTTCTGGGAAAGCAGTGGAAGATGGTCCAAGTCCTTGGGTCCCTGCACCCACATGGGAGACCTGAAGGAAGCTCCTGGCTTCAGATCAGCCCAGCTCCAGCCATTGTAGCCATGTGGAGAGTGAACCACATGACGGAAGCTCTCTCTTTCTCTGCTTTTCCTTCACTCTCTGTGTAACTCTTTCAAATACATTTTTTTTAAAACAAAGAGACAATCGAGACCTCTGTCAAAGAATGAAGTCTCCATTTGGAATTGGGATGCACACTGCTCCTGCAGTAGCCAACCACTGAGCAGGAAAGGATGGGGAGACCGGAAACTGATGCCACATCTTGGGTGTTTTAGGCAAAGAAACACATGTACAAGCTGCCTGGTGGCAGTATTCCAACACTGAAAGGGTATCACTACAAGACGGGGGGGGAGGGGGGTTGATTGTAGGCATGTAACTGGATCAGATATTTGGAGACTCTCATAATACCCTCCAGTGCTTTTGTTTATGCAACTATGTCCATTTTAAGGGTGACAAACTAGCTGTAGCTACAGGAATAACTAAACACAATCCATTTCCCTCTCGGCAGTTAAACCTCAAGTTACTGGGTCACTGGGCTCTACCCCAAAGGGCAGTCAGGTAGGTGGCTATGAGGAACTTCAGCTCTCCTCAGACAGCCTGTGTCACAGGCAAAATAACAAGCTGCACTCTGGCTGCCCTAAGCCTACCCCGGACATCATGGGGAATTCTGTCCCATTTTTACAGATGGACAGAAAGGCAGAACCAGAGGTTTCTCAAGAACTCTATGACTACAACACGGCTGTTGCTGCATTTTCCTCATTTGGGGCTAGTGAACACAGCTGACAGCACTCCACAGCCCTGAGAGGGAGGCCCTCTTGAACAATCCTTTCCTTCACCTCTGAAAGAATCTGCAAATAGGGAATGAGATTCCTCCTCCTGCAGAACAGCTATCTTAACTCCAGTAATCATCCTCCACAGGCTTTAACTTACAAAAAAAGAAAAAAAAAAAAGGATTCCGAAGTCCTAAAAAGTCTGGAACTGCTGTAACTGGATTTTTGTTATGAGGACAGCATTCAAGAAAATTTGCTTGTGAAAGCTGGCTCCTCTGACCTGACATGGCTCCATGTTGGTCAGTAAGACAGTGAACTGAAATGGGCTCAGCCTACTCTGCGCACCTGAGGCCACAATGCAGGGGCTTCCACAGGACCCCCTGCAGAACTGGGTGCAGAGCCAGGCATACAAGATGGACTCTCAAAATTCAGGACAACAGACACAATGGTGAAAAGGATTCAGGGAACGTTAACACTTCCTCCTCTAAGGAACACCTGTCCATGATGAAAGCAACACTCAGAACGTTTGGGGCCACCTCCGTATCCCCCATTCCTGGCTTTTTTTCTCCATAGCACTCACCTCCCAACTGGACTATAACAGGGCCTTATTCGGTTTCTAGGCTGTCTCCCCAATAGAGCATGAGCTCACAAGGCAGCGACTTCTGACTTCTTTGACCACTGCCATGTGCCCAGCACTTGGCACCGTTTCTAGCACGCAACAGGCACTGGGTGTTACTGAAATGGAGGACTCAACAGTTTCCCTTCACATGACTCTACTCTTTGTCCCCTTCATTTCCTTGGTTTCTGTGACACATGGAGGGATTTGCAATCAATCCTCTACTTCCCACCAGACAGACAGTAGGGAAAAGATAGTCCTCTAAGCAGACACGGCCAAGGGTGGAGTTTGGTGATACAGGAAGGTCGTCCCTCCTGTTCCTTGGTCATTAAACTGGAGCACTGAAGGTGACACAAGTGTGATGCTGACTGTCTAGAGGAATGTGCTGGCTATTGAAGCAAGGGGCTTCAGGCCTACAAACAGGCCAAATAAAACTCCCACTCCATGATCCACCAGTAACATGCACTTTTGAAACCTTCACCTGTGTGTTTCAATGTAGGCCCCAGACTTAGAAACCAACTGAAGGTTTCATGAACAACAAGAAAAAAAATCTTGGTGAAGATTTAATATTTTCTATTTCATAATAAGCCAGATTTTGAAATGGGTTGACTGAAGAGGCAATCAGTCACGCTAAAGCCTGATCCCAGAGGGTTAACCCCATCAGTGCGACAGACGGACTACAACCTGGTAATAAAAAAAGAGCTTATACTTCTCATAACTCTGATTTTATGCAAGTCTGAAATATTCGATCATATTTAATCAACTAATTAATCACTGTCAATGACTGATAACTTCTGAAATTTTTTAAAATGTCACATGTTCACTATTTTCAAACCAGAAGGTACTGATATCTCTAATCAATGACACAGGAACCTGAGTTAACAGTTATCTTTCCACATGGAACAGTAAACAAAAATCCTGTATTGATTACATTGTTAATGGTGCTTTCCTGCTGGCAATATTGGCTCCTTCTGTTTACTAACATATAGATTATGAAGGACATTATCTTCAAAGTCAATGTTTAAGCACCTGGGCTGCTGGGAAACTTGGCAGAATAAGTGCATGTTTACATAAGGGCTCCTGCCCTTCAGCATACATATCCAAAAACTGAGCAAGAAGCAGTCCATAACGAAACTAATAAAAACCACAGTCCCATACCATGGACTCCAGGGGGAATATATGACAGACACAGCGAAGTTGGGCACTAATCAAAAAAGATTTCTCCCATTTCTCCTAGTCTCAAGCAGATAAAAATTACAGGACAGTTTGTGAGAGGGTACCAAAGAACTCCACTAATCCTTTCCTAAGTTGGAGAAATAAAGACAGGCAGCAGGTTTCCAGAAACACAATCTAAGGGGAAGCTGAGACCTCAGATGCACCCTTTGTATTCTTTCTCTCTGTTCCCTCTGGTATCCCACACAGGAACAGCAGTGGGGAGGAAAAGTGGAAAGACAAAGTCAGGGACCCATCACACAGAAGCTCACTCCATACCATCCAGCAGAGCAGAATGATAAGGCCCACCTCACTCCTCCTAGAGTGACACCTGTTGAGGAGACAGCACAAGGAGACACTCTTCCTTCCTGTGGGACTTGGCCACTTTCAGGCCAGAAGATCCAAGCGTCCACAGAAGGCACTACAGTTGAAGAGCTAAGGTGATCATTCAAACACTTCTCACTTAAAAAAAAAAAAAAGAGGGGGGAAGAGGTATGGGATAGGTAGGAGTAGGTGGAAGGGGAACAGGTTGGTCAATGGGAATGATGCTAAAATTAGGCAGGAAGGGGATGGTGCTGTGGCGCAGCGGGTTAACGCCCTAGCCTGAAGTGTCGGGATCCCATATGGGCGCTGGCTGCTCCACTTCCAATCCAGCTCTCTGCTGTGGCCTGGGAAAGCAGTAGAAGATGGCCCAAATCCTTGGGCCCCTGCACCCAAGTGGGAGACCTGGCTCCTGGTTTCGGATCAGTGCAGCTCTGGCCGTTGCGGCCAATTGGGGAGTGAACCATCAGATAGAAGACCTCTCCCTCTCTCTCTCTCTCTGCCTCTCCTCTCTCTGTGTTACTCTTTCAAATAAATAAATAAATCTTTAAAAAATTAGGCAGGAAGAGTAAATTCTGGTGTTTGGTTGCACACTAGGATGACTATAGATAATAATGATGTATATTTCAAGATAGCTACAAAAGAGAATCACCACAAAGAAATGAATAGTGTTTGAGGTGGTGTATAAGCTAATTAATCTCTATTTGACCATTATACAAAGTACATATGCATTGAAACATCACACTGTACCCCATGCACAATTATTATGTGTCAGTTATACATAAAATTGCTTTCAACAGGAGGAGTTGAGTTCTCTCTTGGGCAGAGAAAACTGGTCTTATGCAAAACACAAATAATAAGCACAAACAGCCATCATGATACTTGTGCAGCAACACAATACAAGAAAAGAAACACAAGGAGCAAAAACACATAAAAATTCTCTGGAAAAAGAATGATTTCAGAAACCAAGACAATTATAAAACAAAGAAATGAAATAAGGACTCAAAGAGGACAACGTAAGGAGCTAAGGAAAGAAACAAATAAAAACAAAAAAAACGGTTACCAAAGCGAAAGCTACATTATAAGCAAAAAGATCTAGACTCAATAGTACAGGAAAACCTGTAAGTGAAATCGAGGATAAAAAGTGACACAAAAATCCCACAGCACAAGGAAAGACAAGGAGATGAAAGCCACCAAAGGAAAGAGAAATCCCAAGAACAGATGAGAGACAGCCAATAAAAGGACAAATTTTTGAAGAAGAGAAAAGAATAAACCCATATGAAATGCAGTAAGGCCTGAAATGTCAAAATCTAATGTGTACAAGAAAAAGCCAAGTCAACAGACAACTGTTTATCCTGAGATATACTGGAATGAAGTTCTTGAAGTTCAAGGATAAACAAAGAATCACAAGCATCCAGGGCAAACAATCAGGTCAGTTACAAAAGGGAAAAAATGCATCTAGAGTCAGACTTCTCAGAATCACCAGTTAGAGACACACAACAACACAGTAATGACAACATGGTAACATCGCCAAAGGAAAGGGACAGTGAAAGCCCGCCAAGTTACTGTTTATTCCTAAGTTACAGCAACAGAAATACATGTGTAAATATGCGAGGAAATCTAGCTGAATCTGCAATCCAGTCCACCAAAGATAAAAGCATCAACTCTCAAATCTGGAGTCTTTGTATGAAAGGGCTGGCAGTAAACACTGACTTCACTCAAACATAGAATTAAGTCTAAATAACTGTAGCAATTACCTACAGTTATATACTTTTATGTTGCCCATCTTTCTCGGTACAAGCTGCCAAATCCATCTGATTATCTCCTCTACCTATGCCAAAATGGAAACACACAAAAGAAAACCTCTCCTGAGTAGAATTACCTGGCATTATATAAAATTTTTGGTTTTGAGCTTACCCTTGAGGACTAATACACCCAAGAAATTCCTCAAAAGACAGAATGGTAATTACCTGGTGTTTGGTTCACAGCTCCAGTTGAGGAACAAGAAAACCCAACTATTCACTTTGGTTCTTCCAATCACTTACCATGCCACCTTAGCAAACCATTTAACTGCTCTGGACTTCACATGGAAAACAGAGATAGGCCTGTGTGGTTCACCTCATGGCACTGTAAGGATCCACTGGGACAGTGTGTGAACGATCTCCAGAATCTAAAAAGCAAGGCTGTTAAATCACCATTGTTCGCACAGAAAGAATCCCTTTATTAAGGCCAAGTTAGATATCTGAGACAAAGAAAGGATCAGATAGCTCCTGAGGATCCATCCCTACTTCCTTCCTTTCGTGTTCCTACATTTTAAAGTTACCTCTTAGCACTATAAAAGGAATTTCAGCACTCCCATAGCTTCAGATCTGAATTATTTTTATTTTGGAGACAATGACAGTTTAAGGCCTTAGAGAGGTATTATCTCACTACTCAAGGGAAATGTCCATCAGTTCTCCTCTTTGATTCAACTAATATTTACTATGCACCTACTATATGCCAGGCACTATTTCAAACAGTAGACACAGTTCTCAAACACTTAAAAGGGAGTAAATGAGAAGGCCTAACAGAGGAAGGGGGGAGAATTTCTCTGAGAAGTGGTCACTGTCTATTTACATTACAAGCTATGTGTAGAAATCTGACCATTTGCTTACAGACAAACGCAGCAAATGGCTAAAGCAATATGCCTGAGTTCATCCAACAAAGAGAATACAAATGGGGGCCGGTGTTGTGGTGCAGGGAGTAAAGCTGCCGCCTATGACACCAACACCCATATGGGTGCCAGTTCATGCCCTGGCTGCTCTACTTTCAATCCAGCTCCTTGCTGATGCACCTGGAAAACCAGCAGAGGGTGGCCCAGGTGTTTGAGTTCCTACTACCCATGTGGGAGACCTGGATGAAGCTCCTGGCCCCTGGCTTCAGCTTGGACTAGCCCTGGCTGTTGTAGCCATCTGGGGAGTGACCCAGTGGAGAGGAGATCTATCCCTCCCTTTCTCTCTCTAACTCTTTCAAAAAAACCAAATACATATTGAAAATGAGTATATAAATCAATACTTGGATAAAGAAGTTGGTAACTGTAATAATATGAGATGTCCTAGAAACTCTTCTTGTGGTTGCTTTAGGAGAAAAATTAAGTTCTTAGTGAAGAAAACAAAGGCAAGAGAACCAATATTGTACTTCGGTCAGATGGAAATGAGCAAATCCAAAAGAATATTAGTAGACCATCGATGAAGTCATTAAAACATTGAAATAAATTTGTACTTTTGGAAAAGACTTGTAAAGGGAAGAATGTGATAGAATTCTTGTGCACTATATCCTGTATATTCAGCCCCTTACAGGGTACTTGTTGTGAGGGCTTGGTGAGCAATGGGCACTTCTCAAATAATTGAAAACAGTGCCAAGACAGGGTAGTAGGTGATACAATTGGACTCTGTTGCCTCCTTTCCTGCACTGTATCACATTTGAAAGTGTAAAGGAATGTGGTTGGAAACTGAGGCCTACCAAAATACTGAAACGCTAGCTAATATTTATAAGGAGGCGACGGTCTTTAAATGTAAAGGATCATTATTCTGAAGACATCTTTTATAATACAAAAAAATCATCATATAGAGAAGCTGCATCCCCAAGACACTGATTCTGTCCTCAAACCAACAGGCTGCCATATGACCCATCTCTCTCCTGTCTCTGGGAAGTTGATGGGTATTTGTTTTACCCGACTGACTAAAAATGTTCTCTGACTAGATCCTTCTAAGGACTGAAGAGATGAGATCTTTCTCACATGAAGTGAGCTACCATGAGCTCAGGTGATACAATGAAAGGGAAGAAAAGTAGATTCAGCGGGATGGAGGGAAACAGAGATGTAGTCAAACTGTGCCAACTGGGCACGGTCCCTTGCTATGGATGCAGCAGATAACTGCGCTGCTACTATCATGTGACTGAAGGCGAAGGAAGACTTCAGAAGCTTCAACTTCTACACCAGTGGACAACAACCTTTATACACACACTGAAAGAGAACAGAAGTTGGAGTAGATGAGATATGTGAAAAAGTATCATCAAGAGAAAATATAACCTGTGCAGATGCGCAAGAGGCTGGTTTAAATCTAAACCCTCAGAAAGCCCAGGATATTATGACACCATTCTTCTTCCTTGACTCTAAGTCCTCTGCTACTTCCCACTTCCACCTTCTAGGCAAATCATAAAGGACTGTGAAAATCAGACTAGGCCAACAATTCTAAAACTGTGTAACATTAATAAAAATTAAAATTACAGAGACCTATAAGCATTTTTCAAAATAAAATAGAACTTCTGCCTTAAGTAGTCTATTTTCCAACTAGTAAAGTGCATCACGCAGGAATTGCAATTCCTTAGAAGACTACAAAGGAATATAAGATGGCAAAGGTACAATATTTGGTGAAATTCTTACAGAAGCACAAAAACTTCACTTCCCACTCTTTACAATACTCAGTATTGGACAAAAGTCAGCTTTTCACTTAAGATATTGGAAACCAAGCAGTTCAGTGAAAAATTCCAAGACAACTTTTGGAACGTTTTAATCAACAGAATGGAAATACACAAATGATTCTTAAAATAAAATCAATGCATCAGTAAGATCTAACATACAAGTACCACACCTCACAGTGAAAATATGAGCAGATGGAAGAAGGCTAAAGCCTAAATTGGAGCGTGGAGAGAGGGCCCTGGGACTGAATTACCAAGACATGGTCAGCGGATGTCCTCTACTTCCAGCTTCCTAGGCCCTAGTTAGAGGTACCAAATCTGCTATTTGGTCACAAACAGCAGCCGCAGGAACTGCTGTATATGGAATAGGGAAGGAGCTCTGTACCCAGGGAAGTCTCAGACACGGGACTCTATAACAAGATGGAAAGTAGGAGTGCACCCAAGCTCCAAGGAGGCTCTGTGCTCATTTGTGGCAGGCATCAACCACACCATAGCAAGGTATTATGAAAATTACTCAAGTCACTACTTTAGTGGAAAATCTGGAGTAGCTATCGGAAAGGCTCCGTGGAAAAGTCCGTCTGGTACAGAAGAAAACACACATTCAAGCACTGGGGACAGCTATGGTGCCACGCTCAGAGTTGGTAGAAGAAAGGAATTTTCTCTGGTTGACTTGCAGAAGACAATCTTTCTTCACAGAGAGGACCAAACAATTCAGTTCTCTAGAAAGTTCTATTTGTCTTGATCTTGTCCCTACAAAGAAAATAATGGGAATATCCATAGTGAGCTTACAAGTACAACCACCTGTATTTTAACTAAGACTTACTTAGAGTACTTAATATGGTGAGAATTCAAAAATCCTTGCCTTATCTCGGAATTATTTTCTATGGTTATTGAAAAAAAATCACCATTCAATTACTCATGTCTACTTTAAACAGTTCTTTATTCTCAGTTAAAAATCTGATTAGAAATGGGGAGTGATTGCTAATGAGTATGAGGCTTCTTTCTGGGATGATGAAAATATTCAAAAATTAATACAGGTGAAGACTACACAACTGTGAATATACTAAAACTCACTGAACTTTTAAAACGTGAATTTTATGGGGTATGGATTATATCTCAATAAAGCTGCTACTTTAAAAACTGCTTAGAGAATAAATTTTTTGGAATTTTTCATGTATAACCATCTAGTGAATTTATCATTCCTGTTAAATACATTTCACCAAATCTCTACCAATTATCCTATTTGTATAGCTTAACAGTTTTAACTCTCAGGCTAAGCATTGTAGAAGTTTAAAAACTGCTTTCTGTTATAATTTGTCTAATAATATATTAGAAATTAAGACTTACACATAAGTATACAACCTACTAACCTATTCACCTTATTAGAACTCACATAGATCTTATTTTCTATAAATATGGCACCCACATGATCTAAATTCCTCCATTTATCAGAGCAAAAGTTTGAATTACTGGCCATACGATGTCCAGCATGCTGACTTACATATATACAGACTGAAAGTGGAATCAAGGGAAACTTATCTCATCTGGCATTTCAAGCTGATTTAGTTTATTCTTGGCTGGCAATGGTGGCAGTGAATGTGTGTATCCGCATACAGGCACAAACCAAACTCCTCCAAATTTCATCATTGGAGATGAGTGGCCAGCCCCTCAATATTGCTCAGAGGTCTATCATGAGACTTTCACAAAGAAAAATAAACATTACCAATACTACTATAATGATATAAAACCACAAAGCTTTATAAATTATATCTGCATACAAGTAACTTTCTGATGTATTCAGGATGTTAAGAATAAAGGTTTTCAGGGTAAAACATGTATACAATTAAAATACATTAGAAACAATCCAATGATAAAATAGAATACAAAATACCAACATGGATTCATGATTTTAAAAAAGTATTTTTTTCCCAGTGCTGTGGCACAGTGGGTTAAAGCCCTGGCCTGAAGCGCCAGCATCCCATGTGCGTGCCGGTTCTGGTCCCGGCTGCTCCTCTTCCAATCCAGCTCTCTGCTGTAGCCTGGGAAAGCAGTAGAAGATGGCCCAAGTCCCTGGGCTCCTGCACCCACGTGGGAGACCTGGAATAAGCTCCTGACTCCTGGCTTCGGATCGGCACAGCTCCGGTCGTTGTGGCCATCTGGGGAGTGAACCAGTGGACTGATGGAAGACCTCTCTCTCTTTCTCTACCTCTCTCTATAACTCTTTCAAATAAATAAAATAAATCTTTAAAAAATGCATTTTTATGGTTCTGTCCAGAAAGAGGCCTAGAAAAGACATAATGAGACTCCGAACTCCAAGACTAGGTCTTGGAGTGACCATTGCGGCTATGTGAGGGAGTGAACAAGTGCATGGAAGACCTCTCTCTCTGCCTCTGCCTCTCTGTAACTCTGCCTTTTAAATAAATAAAAATAAATAAATTTTAAAATAAAAGCTCTCGATGGGTTTTTGTCAGTGGAATACAGAGGATTCAGATTAAAATAACTTTCACTGGCCAAAGGTGTGCCTATTTAACCACCAAATAATAATTCATAATAATACTAAATTTGAGGTGGCTTTTTTTTTAAAGATTTATTTATTTATTTGGAAGTCAAAGTTCACAGAGAGGAGAAGGAGGGAAAGAGGGAGGGAGAGGGACAGGGACAGGGAGAGAGAGAGAGAGAGAGAGAGAGAGAGAGGTCTTCCATCCAATGGTTAACTCCCCAGTTGGCCGCAATGCACACCAACTGGAAGCCAGGAGCCAGGAGCTTATTCCGGGTCTCCCACACGGGTGCAGGGGCCCAAGCACTTGGGCCATCCTTCACTGCTTTCCCAGGCCACAGCAGAGAGCTGGATGGGAAGTGGAGCAGCCAGGTCTCGAACCAGAGCCCATATGTGATGCTGGCGCTTCAGGCCAGGGCATTAACCCACTGTGCTACAGTGCCAGCCCCCTGAGGTGGCTTTTAACCTACCTTCTTACCTTGAAAAGTGGTAACTTAAAGAGAATTTAAGTTTCTCTTTAAATTTAAAGGGAAAGAATTGAACACATATTTGAAGAACTATACATGAAGGTATCTGAATGGTTTTAGTTGGTGAGAAAGAGCTTTACTTTATAGGGGAAAGTCAGGTAATAACTGTCAAGGGAATGATTTAAAAAATCGTTTACAAACACCAATAAAATTATTGGTTCAGGCCAAAATTATCTAATGGAGTTAAAAAACCATTAGGAAGAATGGCTGATGTATAAGTAGACATTTGTATAGTGCCAAAATGCCACCACTCAGCTTACATTAAGGTAAAAAAAAAAGGAATAGATCAGACAACCATCACCTAAACTGATGTAATCTTAATATCACTAATGGTGGATCAATTAGATACCATGTGCTTCACAGTGTAATTCTGCAACAGGGCTTATGGAGTGTTGTAGCAAAAATGCTCCACTGAACCTTTAGAACAACTTCCAGTTCACATATAGGGACTGGGGACAAATAAGCCAAATGACATTTCAAAGAAATCAAACAAATCAAAGTGGTACATTTTGCAGGATAACTGACATGGTGTCTCAACAACAGAATGTTCTACATTAAAGACAAGTTGAAACTACACAGATATGATCCTGGAATGTATCCTGGTTCAGACACACTGGGAATTTTAATGAGATGAAAATTTGTTGATATGGAAAGGTAAAGATGGTTAAACAAAACAAAAGCAGGTTGTAAAACAGTATGAATAGCATGATCTCATTTTGGGAAAAATACACAAACACACCCATACATAGCAAAATATTTGACAGAACATACATAAAACTGTAATGGGGCAATCTCTGGCTGTGGGAATTCAGTCGTTTCTCCTTGCTTTTTTTTAACTTAAGTTTTCTAATTTTTTTACAATGTATATATCCTGCTTTTCTATTACTAAAAGGTAACTTTTAAATAAACCAAAAGCACTCTTACCCTTGTTAGTAGAGTTGGAGCTTACAGGTAGTCAGAAGAAAAAAAAATTGGAAAGCAAAGACTGGATTATTTTCCTTATGACCATAAAATAGTGAAGATTCATTATCCTGTGACTGACAATTTTTTCTTCTAAATTTTTTTGTTGTGATAAACTGTATATAACATAGAACTTAACTATCTTAACCATGTTTAAGTGTACAGTTCAGTGGCATTAAGTACACACACGGTGTTGTGCCCCCATCACCACCACTATTTCTATCAACTTTTTCACAGCCTAAACTAAAACTGCAACCACTGAACAACAACTCCCCATCCCCTCTTCCTTCCAGCGCCTGGCAACAAACAATCTTTCAACTTTCTGGTTCTATGAATCTGACTTCTCTAGCCATCTCATATAAATGGAACTAGGCAATATTTGTCCTTTCCAGTCTGACTTGTTTTCACTTAACATAATGACTTCAAGGTTCATCCATGCTGTAGCATACGTTAGAATGCCCATTCTTTTTTTTAATGCCCATCCTTTTAATGGCTGATAGTATTCCATTGTATAGATAGATCATATTTTGTTTATATTGATAATTTTAACTCCTATATTTTTTAGCTTCAACTCAGAAAATTTCTCGAAACATTCTTCTATAAATATCTAAGGATCACAACAAATAGCAAATTTAATTGTTTTTTAAATAAAATACAGCAAGACAAACCCCTACTTCTTGCTGTTAATACCTCTACAGTGCAAGGATTCCTAGAACAGTGGGATCTTTATTCATACTGTACCTCTGGTATCCAATTCTTGCTAGCCTTTGTCTGAAGTGAAAAGTTTGCTCTAATCTTACCTTCATTGGGGATCACTTTGCTTGAAAAAAAAAAAAAAACTGAATATCACTGGCCATCAGAGAAATACAAATCAAAGCCATGATGAGATATCATCTTATTCTAGCTAGAATGGATGTTATAAAAAAGACAAAAGATAACAAATGCTGGATGTAGAGAAAAGGAAACTCTTATTCACTCTTGGTGGGAATGCAAATTAGTACAGCCATTATAGAGAAGAGTATGGAGGTCTTCAACAAATAAACATAGAGCTACCCTACAGCCCAGCCATCCCACTAGTGGGTATAGATCAGAAGGAATTTTGATATCAGCATCTGAAGTTGACACTTGCATTCCTATATTCACTGCACCACTATTCACAATAGCCAAAATACAGACTTAACCTAGGTGTCCACACAATAGTATATGATCTGGCCACAAAAAAACAATGCAATCCTGACATTTGCAGCAAAATGAATGGAACTAGAGATGATTATGTTAAGAGAAATAAATATAGCAGACACAGAAAGACAAATATCTTATGTTTTCTCTTATGTGAAGTTAAAAACAAAGCTCAATTTAGACTTAGAATACTGATGACTAGAGGTTGGGAAGGGTGGAGATATAAACAAGTTGAATAATGGGTACCAAAACACAGTCAGATAGAAGTACGAAGTTTTAGTGTTTTATAGCACAGTGCGGGTGATTACAGTCCACAATAATGGATTGCATAATGTATATAAGAACTGGAAAAGAGCTGGTGGCTCCAAACACTTAGGGAAGTTACAGAAATGAAATGCTACTGGCCTGGAATGATCAGTCTATTCCATGTATGTGTTGAAATATTGCACTGCATACCATCAAAATGTGCAAGTATTACCTGCTAATCAATTAAAAAAAAAAAACAAAGAAAATCTGGCAGAAAGTATCAAGCATCTGGCTAGTACATTCAAGGGACAAATCAGATTCTTTATAACAAAATCAAAGTGGCACATTACTGTTTAGCCTTATATTTTGACGCATCCCTGGGTTCTCTGCTTGGATTGCTCCAGTCATCAGCTTCAGGCGTGGTCTTGTAATGGCGCCATGCAGACTTATTGAAAACCGGCAGTCTCTCAAAGGACTCGCTTGAAAGAGCCTATTGGAAAAATTAAGAGAAACACCCGAAGGTCCACAGTATCATATTTTTTCATGTGAAGTACTATTCCAAATTTCACTACTTAAAACATCAGAAACCTTAATATGTAATTTTGAATTTGAATTAAAATTACATTTTAGTACTTTTACTTACAGTGTCTTGGAAAAAAATTAAAGCTTTTTTTTTTTAAATATATACTTATTTACTTGAAAGGCAGAGTGACAAAGAGACAGAAAAAGAGAGATCTTCCATCCGGTGGTTCACTCTCCACAGGCTCACAACAGCCAAAGCTGGGCCAGGAGCCTTGAACTCCATTCAGGTCTCTCACGTGGGTGGCAGGAACCCAAGTACTTGGGGCATCATATGCTGCCATCCCAGGAGCATTAACAGGAAGCTGGATTGGAAGTGGAGTAGCCAGGACTCAAACTGACACTTTGATATGGGATACAGGTGTCCCAAACAGTGGCTTAACCCACTGTGCCATAACACTTACTCCAAAAGCTTATTATTATTATGATTACTATAAAGAGAACAGATTTCATGCAGTTCATAGATACAATCCTCAGAATATAATGATCCTTCCTTCCTTCCTTCCCTCCCATCCCATGGCTTTTTAAAAGAAATTAAAAACATTCACTTATTCAAAACCAGTACTCAAGTACACATGACCAGAACTGAACGCATTTTAATTCAGTTAGTACTGCTTTGAGATACTCAACTGTTTTGACTACTGTCACCACACAATTGCTCTCTAACTGGTCTGGAATAAATAAAGACTCATATATACCAGAATTATAAACATATGCCATCAAATAATATCAAATCATTTAGATGTACTGGCATCTAAGAGAAATACTCTTAACTGGTTAAACTATGGCACTGCATATAGCAGCATACTATGCTATAGTTAAGAATAATGACTCTGGGCCATCGCGGTGGCGCAGCAGGTTAACGCCGTGGCCTGAAGTGCTGGCATCCCATATGGGTGCCGGTTCTAGTTCCGGCTGCTCCACTTCGGATCCAGCTCTCTGCTATGGCCTAGGAAAGCAGTAGAGGATGGCCCAAGTCCTTGGGGCCCTGTACCTGCACGGGAGACCTGGAAGAAGCTCCTGGATCCTGGCTTCAGATCGGCGCAGCTCTGGCCCTTGCGGCCAATTGGGGAGTGAACCAATGGATAGAATACCCCGCCCCCTCTGTAACTCTGACTTTCAAATAAATTAAAAAAAAGTTCTCAAAGAACTGATAGGCAAAAATCTCCAAGATATATTAGAAAGTCTTAAAAGCCAAGGTGCTAACATTCCACTTATGTGGGAAAAATTCATCTTTCCCCTAAGTTTATAAATGCAGAATTAATTTTTAGAGGATCCATAAAAAGTGGGACCTGGGTTTTCCTCTGGGGAAGAAAAATGGTAGCTTAGGGGTAGTAGTGGGAGAGAGTAAGCTTTCCCTTTGGTAGTTTTTACATTTTTATCATTTGCCTATATTACCCATTCAAAAAATGCTACAAATATTCTACAGTATAGAGACAAAAGTCTAACATCACCAATAAATGAGAAAAATTGAATTAGAGAGAACTTTATTATTAGGTCAACCTTTTATGAAACCATATTATGATTACTGAATTCTTATAACTCTGGCAAAGCCAAAAAGTTTTTAAAGCTAAAGACTAAAATGTTCAGATTATGAAAATCGGCCTCATTTTGGATTAAACTTTTCAATGGACCACAATTATTTAAACTCACAATTAAAGAACTAGGGTTTTAAGAATCAATGTTTTTTATTTATAGAAATGGAACAACTTTCATATTTATGTCTTTAAGAACATAATAATATGGTTTTTATATCTCAATCCTTGATATTTTGCTATCTCCAAGCCTAAAATAAAAGGTGAGGCATAACATGGTTTTCCCATGAAACTGACATAAATTTGAGCTGAATAGAAGAGATAATAATTTGTGTAGTTATTAGAATTTAGTAAAGATGCCTTTTCAGTAACAAAAATAAAATGCAGTACCTTTAAATAAATGACAGCATCTGTACCCACTCCTTCCATGGAATACAGTTTTAGGTCTCCCTGAAAATATCTAGCATATAGACGAGAAATTGGCAAACCATAGCCAAATCCAGCCTATCAAGAAAAGAAAATTAATGCAGTGAGACAGGCACAAATGTGGGCATATTTTGTATGAAGAATATTCAGAGAAGATGAAAATAAATTCTTGATTCAGATTTGAATAAAATGAATTATTGATTCAACTTTTACAATGATATATATATTCACACACATACTCGTCCCCACAATCTCTCTATTTTCACCCTGCAGAAACACTGTTCATATATTTAGATAATAATAGACATAACTTAGTTTTTGACTAATGCTTTTTGAAGCAAACTTTCAGCATTTATCTTTTTTTCAAATCTTAAAGTAGAATTTACTTGGATAACAAAACTAAAAACTAACCCATATCATTTCAAAGTTCCACTATCAGATTTCTTGCTCTTAAGGAAAAGTAATAGCACCAGATTTCTAATCTACCAGTGACAAGACTAAAACACTGAAAAGAAAACAACTTTCTGAGAGGCTACACCCTAAGGTTCTCAGAATGCCAGAGTAGTTTGCTTTTTGGCCCTTCATGCATTTTTAGAGACAAAAATATTCCAGTTACCTCCCATATCTCTAAGTCATGGAACTCTGACTGTAAATCATTGGTGTTTATTGGCAAGAACAGTAAGAAGTTTAAAAAAAAAAACAGTAAGAATAACTGACTAAATTCAGAAACTGAAATGGTGGCAGTGGCGGGGGTGGTGTTCTACCATCAAATTTTGTCACCCTTGGTTAAATCTATGAACAAGATCAAGGAAGGGGGCAGGCAGGAGGGTAATGTACATGAGGCACTGTGGCTTTAGATTCAGACACATCTAAGTTGAAATCCAATTTTGTTGGGCAACTCTGAGCAGTTTACTCAACCTCCTTGAGAATGTTTTCTCACCGGAACATATAATAAAAAGCTTACCCTGGCACTGCTGTAAGGGTGAAATGATGTAAATGTAAAGTCTTTGCAGAGTGCCTAACACCCAGTAAAACTAAATAAATGGAAGAGCTGGTATTACAGTTACTAGGAGTAGCAATTTGACCAAGTAACATGGATTTCTGCCATTTTCAAACATCGAACCTCTCACAGGGACACCCCGCTGAGGGTAGGGCGTGACTGCAAGGGCAGAGTGATGGAATGCACCCCATCACGTAAGGGCTTTAGGATGGGCTGACTACGGCCAGGAGGGAAGAACAGCCAGTCATGGTACTGACAGAGCAAGGAAAGCTGTGGACCCCAAGGAGAGGCCGAGGGAAATCTGCCCTCAGTGGTCAAGCAAGGCCCAGAACTTGCCCTCAGATCTAATGGAGGCCAGCCAAGAACACCGCAGCACTGAAGCCAAGGAGGCAGCGAAGCCTGGAGTTCCAGGGAATGCAGAGGAAGGTGCCCCTATTTTGGCCTTGGTGACGTTCAGAGAAGGTTTCCCAAGACACAAAAGGGCCAAAGGCATTAGGTGGGCAGACACTGCTGACAAAGAAGTGTGTCTGTCAAGGCACAGGGCTTAAACAGCTAAGGTGGTCAGTGGGGAAATTTCGTTTCCTAGTAGTACATGGCCACACATCCACTTTAAAGTTGAGAGAAGTTTATGCACTGGGAGAGACACTAGTGGGAGGATTCTGTACTGGAAGAACACAGTCAACCTGTACCACTGTGCCATGACTTCAGTCTCATCATCTACGCATTGGGCACATTTTAAGGTCTCTTACTCCTCCATTTCATAAAAACCCATGACATAAAGCTACCCTCAAGATGCTATTTTAAGACCTGAAAGAGACAACCTACATTCATTTTAAAAAACTGGGGAAAGCACTAGTGCCATTTTTTCTCTGGGTGTTCATTTAAGAAGGTGCCAGAAGTTGGTCAAGGCAATGCCTTTCCAAATTGTTCATGAATTTTCTTGAATCCTGTATAAATGACTTCCCCTGTTTTCAACATGCTGAGTTAACAAACTCTGTCTCAAATAAATGATGCCGAGCATTTGATTTTATTCATACAAATAAAATACAATCTTATGTGGTTATCAGTCAGGTAGGCCTTTAAAATGAAACTTAATTTATACCCTGAATGGTTTTGCAGACTGATAGGTATGTTGCTGTGTTTAATGACAAAGGGTTCAATTGTTGTTTGTCAATTAGAAACACTCAGCAGGGGGAAGAAAGTGTGGCCCTACCAGGGTCTAAATGCTACCATGGTAACCAGAAGCTTTTTCTCTCTGCCTTAATAGGGCTGAAGGTTATTTCCAGAGTGTGACAGAAAGGGCTCTGAAAATGCATGTACCACCTATATGTTTCATGCTTATGTTATAAAAAATAAAAATTGAGTGTTTTCATAATTGAATGCTTTAATTATATAAACAAATTTGACAGTGGAGAATCAAAGGCCCTGGGTTACTTGGGCCTTGAGGAGTACCCAGGAACAAGCTTTAGCCCTACACCCTGCACCTGGCCCTTGGGCCACCCACTGGGAGCATCCACCCCGTCTAAGGGCAGCAGAAGGTGGTAAATGGTGCTCCACTGTGAAATGCTTTTCCTCTGTATCTGGAAGTGAGGCACTCAACTCAGAGTACTTCTCAGACACAAATTGGAGAAGAAATCTAAGTTCAAAGCAATCATAATGGAAGGAGCCAAAGGAAAAAAACTGCCCCTCCTCCAAACCACACAGAAACATTCTAATTCAGCAAGGCTAGTGCCACAACCTGGGGAGATGGGAAGCTCTTTCCCTCCAGTAAACAGAGCCCCTCTCCAGGTAAATGATCTTTCCTTCGTGCAGCAGTGTAGGACGCTTACCAAAGGGGCAGCTCTTGTGGGTTCCAGGCTGGGTCTAGGAGCCGTTGAATACATGTAGTTAAAAAGACGATCTATTTTTCGAAGTGGGACTCCACCACCTAGGTCACTTATCTGCAGTGTATAAAATGTTACAAATAAATTAAAAATAAGTCAATCTGTACCCAGGAGTCAGCAATAAGCTCATTAAACAGAGTACTCTAGAAGACACAAGGGCTTTGAACTCTCAATGAAGTTTGGCTCCTTTGGGAACAGTGTACAACAAAGCAGGCAGAGTAATACAGCAGGGTCTGATAGGCTTGGGTTTGAGATCTTGTTCAGCTCCCTGTATAATGGGATTCTAATGAAGTCTAAGTGAGGTGCCTTAAGCTAAGAATCCAGCACAGTACAATCATGCATTACTTAATGACAAGGAGAAGTCCTGAGAAATGCTTCGTTAGGGATTTCATCATAGTGTGAACATTACAGAGCACACTCACACAAACTACAATGGCTACCACCTCAACAGGCTACAGAATCTTACAGGATCACCATGATACTTTGTCGCTCCCCCACTCGCGGAGGAACGACACCGGACCCTGCGCTGTTCTCTTTCCCCGGCCCTTCCCGGATTTGCTGCCGCTCCCCCGCCTCCACGGAGGAGCGGCACTGGTGAGCTCTCCGACCGACTCTCTCGGGGGGGGGGGGCACGGCCACGCATGTTGTCTCTCTCCCCCTTTTAAGGGGTTGGGTCAGGAATCAGCTGATTAACAAAGCAGCGTGTAAGATTTGTTTACTCTCTCAGCGCCATATGATGGGAGATCAGATGCATAGAGTTAGTCTTAATAGTCTCAGTGGTCTAGTCTAGTCTCGGTAGTCTCAGTACTCATTTCGCCATGTTGTGGGAGGCAGGCCCTGCTCCCCACAATACTTGTGGTCCATTGTGAACCAAAACATCGTTAGGCAGTGCATGACTGTACTTAGCAACTAGACAAAATATGTCAGTTTTATTTGCTTCCCTCAGATTTCTCAATGTACAGAAACTATTAAATCAATGTTTAACTAAGGAATGCATGCAGGTGCAGCCATCCTAGTATCAAACAAAATAGACTTCAACACAAAAAATGTTAAAACAGACAAAGGACGACACTATCCAATGATTAAGGGATCAATTCAACAGCAAGATATGACTATATGCACCCAATGCCAGGGCGTCTGGATATTTAAAACAAATATTAATGGATCTAAAGAGAAACACTGACTCCAATACAATAGTAATGGGAGACTTCAACACTCTACTTTCTTACTTTTTTTTTTTTTGACAGGCAGAGTGGACAGTGAGAGAGAGAGAGACAGAGAGAAAGGTCTTCCTTTTTGCCGTTGGTTCACCCTCCAATGGCCACCGTGGCCGGCGCACCGCGCTGATCTGATGGCAGGAGCCAGGTGCTTATCCTGGTCTCCCATGAGGTGCAGGGCCCAAGGACTTGGGCCATCCTCCACTGCACTCCCTGGCCACAGCAGAGAGCTGGCCTGGAAGAGGGGCAACCGGGACAGAATCCGGCACCCCGACCGGGACTAGAACCCGGTGTGCCGGCGCTGCAAGGCAGAGAATTAGCCTAGTGAGCCATGGCACCGGCCAATACTCTACTTTTATAATGGACAGATGAGCTAGACAGAAAATCAATAAAGAAACAACAAAGCTAATGTAGACTCTGGACCAAATAAACTTAACTGAAATCTACAGAACATTTCATCCCACAGTTGCAGAATACACATTCTTTTCACACAGCTTTCTCTAGGATACACCATATGGTAGGCCATAAAGCAAGTCTCAGAAAATTAAAAAAAACTGAAATCATACCATATATCTTTTCAGACCACAATCAAATGAAGCTGTAAATTCACAACTTAAGAATATCTAGAAACTACGAAAACATATGGATACTGAACAGTGGGTCATAGAAGAACTCAAAATGGAAATTAAAAAATTCCTGGAAAAATTAAAATGACAATAAAACATCAAAATTTACAAGATACAGCAAAAGCTGTGTTAATAGGGAAATTTTCAGCAATTAGTGTCTACATCAGGAAATTGGAAAGGCATCAAATAAAGGAGCTATCGATGTATCATAAGGACCTAGAAAAACAACAAACCAAACTCAAAAAATAGTAGGAGGAAAGAAATAATTAAAATTAGAGGAGCAATAGACAAAATTGCAACTAAAAAAATACAAAAGATCACTAAGATTGGATTAAGATGGCAGAGTAGGGAGGGAGCTTACTGATCTAGTCTAGGAGAAGATAGTTTATTAAAAAAGGTGACAGAGTGAAGTCTCAGTGAAGAGCGAGGGAGAAAATACCAGAGGAAACTTCACACAAATTAGAGAGGCAGAGTAGACCTACCTGGAGGGCATGGATGCCCATAACTCAGGACCCCAGCAGCCAAGAACCTATGCATCAGTTTTGGAGAGTGAGGTGAAACCAGACTACAGCAGTACAAGCCACTGGCAATAAAGCTGCAGGAAGAGCCTGGAGGGAATCTAGCTTGGAGCTCTGTAGGGGATAGTATACTTACCAAACTAGAGGAGAAAAAGGGGGGGGGGAGTACGTTTCTCTCTCCCTGATCACCATGCAATAGCGTCCTGTAACAAGCTGATAGAGCGGGTGCCATTTTGAACATATGTAACAGCTGCGCCAGCTCGTGTCTGAGCCCAGCAACCAGCCAAGTGGAGACTCCTGAGTCTGGTGGGGATAACTGACAGGAGGCTGGGTGCTTGTGACTGTAAAAGGCTTGTGTGCCAGGACTATGAAAACACTGAGGCTGTGTGGGAGGGCTCAGGGTGTGGCTGGGACACTGGGCAGACACTGTGGAAGACTCCACACTATCAGGACTCCCTGGTTACCTGGTGAGGGACATTGCTGGGGAATGTAAGCTTACACTGAGGACTACACAGATACTTTGTGTGGTCCTTGTGGCAGCATGGACCAACATAATACCCACTGGGGATAGTGCCCAGGCATTGATGTCCTTTGAGGAGAGGAGGTGAGCTGAGTCTATGCCAACAGAGCAGAACAGACCTTTCCTCTGATAAAAAAAAGAGAGAGAGATTTACCACACTCAACCCACGTGTCACCATAGACACTCCCTTCACCCTGGAGCACTGAACAGAGTTCTCTGGCCACACCCATCACATGCCTTTACGGATTCACTCAAAAAGTAGACACTCTACTGATCTATAGAGGCATGGTACAAAGATGAAAGCCACCTCAGTGAGAAAAAAAAAAGCTGTGGGGAGCAACTGGGAGCAACTCGGACTAGACTAAGTTACTGGAATTAAGACTTATTCTATGCATCTGCTTTCCCACAATATGGCGCTGAGAAGGGAAACAGCTTCTACACAGCTGCCTCCAGTTCAACCAGTAAACTGTGGGACCTGCTCCTGATTGGAGGAGAGCAGCGTACTCGGCGTGTGGGTAGCAGAGTTGGGATTGGCGGAGGAGGACTATAAAGGAGGAGAGAGACAACATGCACCAGGAACATCTAAGGGGAACATCTATCTGAAGGAACACCTGTGCAGCCCCCGAGAGAGCCGGCCGGCGGTGTGCCGCTCCCCCGCGGAAGTGGGGAATGTGGCAGGGGGAACCGCCCTTCCACGGAGGTGGAAGGGTCGGTAGCCAACCCGGGAAGAACCAGCAGCAAACCCAGGGAGGGCCGAGCAGACGAAAGAACAGTGCAGGGTCCTGTGTCGTTCCTCCACGAAGACGGGGAGCGACATAATGGTGCCGTGACTCGGATGCGAAGCCTAGGCAGGGTTCAGTGTCATTCCTCCATGAAGAGGGGGAGCAACAAAAGCAAACAACTACCTCCACAAATGTCAAATAACAAATGCACCAATTCAAGAAAGAAGAATAAGGAACACAACATGACGCCTGCAAAAGAACAAAACACTTCAATACTAGACTGTGAGGATGAAGAGACTGAAGAAATGCCAGAAATGTTCAAAAAATTGATCATAGGATTACTTACAAATAATCAGAAATAAATGCATGAACTAATGAAATACATACATGACATGAAAGAAAATTTCTCTCATGAAATTGAGATCTTAAAGAGAAATTAAAATAAAACCTTGGAAATGAAGAATTCAATAAGACAAATAAAAAATGCAGTGGAAAGCCTTCACAACAGAATCAATGAAGCAGAAGTATGAATATCTGACTTAGAACACAAAGCAAAGGAAATTATACAGTCAGACCAAAAACAAGAGGAAGAAATTAGAAAGCTAAGAAACACTGTTGGGAATCTACAGGATACTATCAAACGACCCAACATACAGCTTCTAGGAGTTGCTGAAGGCATGAAAAGAGAGTAAGGCTTAGAAGGCCTTTTTAGTGAAATAATAACAAAAAACTTGACTAATTTGAAGAAAGGAACATCCAAGTACAGAAAGCACATAAAACTCCTAATAGACATGACCAGAAAAGATATTCACCAAGACACATTGTAATCAAACTCCCCAGAGCAAAAAAAATTAAACATTTAAAAATGTACCTGAGAGAAACGCCAGATTACTTTCATAGGATTTCCAGTTAGACTCACAGTGGATTCTCATCAGAAATCCTACAGGCTAGGAAAGAATGGTGAGATATATTCCAAGTCTTAAGAGAAGAAAACTGTTAAAAAAAGATACTGTACCCTGCAAAACTCTCATTATGAATGAAGGTGACATAAAGACCTTCCATAACAAACAGAAATTGAAAGAATCTGTCACCACCCATGCAGCCTTGCAAAAGATGGTTATGGATGTGCTACACACAGAAATGTGGTCATCACTATGAAGAAGGTAAAGAAAGAAAATCTCCCAGGAAAGATACAAAGGAAATCCAAAGTAAACAACAGGAATGTTTATGGAAAAATGGCAGAGCAAAGTCATTACTTATCAATAATCACAGTGAATATAAATGGCCTCAACTCTCCAGTTATAAAGACACAGACTGGCTGAATGGATTAAAGAACCCATCTATTTGCTGCCTACAAGAAACACATCTCATCAACAAGGATGCACGCAGACTGAAAGTGAAAGGATGTAAAGAGATATTCCATGCTAATAGAAACCAAAAAAAGTGCTTCTGTAGCCATTTCAATATCAGACAAATAGACTTGAACACAAAAACTGTTAAAAGAGACACAGGGCCAGCACTGCAGCTCAATAGGCTAATCCTCTGCTTGTGGTGCCGGCACACCGGGTTCTAGTCCCGGTCGAGGCACCAGATTCTGTCCTGGTTGCCCCTCTTCCAGGCCAGCTCTCTGCTGTGGCCCGGCAGTACAGTGGAGGATGGCCCAGGTCCTTGGGCCCTGCACCCCATGGGAGACCAGGAGAAGCACCTGGCTCCTGGCTTTGGATCAGCACGGTGTGCCGGCCGCGGCGGCCATTGGAGGGTGAACCAATGGCAAAGGAAGACCTTTCTCTCTGTCTCTCTATCATTGTCCACTCTGGCTGTCAAAAAAAAAAAAAGAGAGAGAGAGAGAGACAAAGAAGGGCACTATGTAATGAATAAGGGATCAATTCAACAGGAAGGTCTAACTATTATAAATAAATATGCAACTAATTACAGGGCACCTGGCTATAAAAGAAATGTTAAGGGATCTAAAAGCAGACACAGACTCAAATACAATAGTAATGAGGGATTGCATACCCCACTTTCAGCAATGGACAGATCAACCAGACCAAAAAGCAGCAAGGAAAAAACAGATTTAATTGACACTAAAGACCAAATAGGAAAAAAGAAAGAAAGAAAAAAAAGACCAAATGGACCTAAGAGATACCTACAGAACTTTCCATCCTACAGCCACAGAATAAACATTCTTCTCAGCACTGATGGAATCTCTCTAGGACTGACCACATGCTAGGCCATGAAGCAAGTCCGATCAAATTTAAAAAAACCAAAATAATCCCATGCAGCTTTGACCACAATACAATGAAGCTGGAAATCAGCAACTCAGGAATCTCTAGAACCTATGCAAATACATGGAGACTGAACAACATGCTCTTGAATGAACAGTGGGTCATAGAATCAAACAAGCGAAATAAAAAAAAAATTCTGGAAACAAACGAAGACAACAATACAACATATCAAAACTTATGGGATACAGCAAAAGCAGTGTTAACAGGAAAGTTTATAGCAACTGGTGCCCACATCAAGAAATTTAAAAGGCAAGAAATAAATGAGCTATCAAATCATCTCAAGGATGTAGAAAAACAACAGCAAACCAAACCTAAAACTAGTAAGAGAAAAGAAATAATTACAATTAAAGAAGAAATAAACAAAATTGAAATCCAAAGAACAATCCAAAAGATTAGCAAAACGAAGAGTTGTTTTTTGAAAAAACAAACAAACAAAATTGACACAACAGTGGCCCAACTAACAAAAAAAAACAAAAACAGAGAATATCCAAATTAATAAAAGTATAGAAATGTAAGAACAGACACCACAGAAATAAAAAGAATCGTCAAAAATTACTACAAAGAGCTGTATGTCAACAAACCAGGAAACTGGAACAAATGGATAGACTGCTGGACACATACAACCTACCTAAATTGAGCCATGAAGACATCCCCTAAACAGACTCATAACCAAGACAGAAATTGAATCAGTAATAAAGACTCTCCCAACAAAGAAAAGCCCAGGACCAGATGGCTTCACTACTGAGTCCTACCAGACATTTAAAGAACTAACTCCAATTCTTCTCAAGCTATTAAAAACAACTGAAAGCGAGGGAATCCTCTTGAATTCTTTCTATGAAGCCAGCATCACCTTAATTCCTAAACCTGAAAAAGAAGCAACAGAGAAAGAACTACAGATCAATTTTCCTGATGAACAGAAATGTAACAATCCTCAACAAAATTCTAGCCAATTGAATAAAACAACACTTCAGAAAGATCATTCACCCAGACCAAGTGGGATTTATCCCTGGTATCCACAGAAGGTTCAATATTCACAAATCAATCAATGTGATACATCACATTAATAAACTGAAGAACAAAAAACATATGATTATCTCAATAGATGTAGAGAAAGCATTTGATAAAATATAACACCCTTTCATGATGAAAGCTCTAAGCAAATTGGGTATAGAAGAAACATCTCTTAAAAAAAATCAAGGCAATCTACGAAAAATCCACAGTCAGCATCCTATTGAATGGGGGAAAGCTGAAAGCATTCCCCCTAAGATATGGAACCAGACAAGGATGCCAACTCTCACCAATTCTATTCAATACAGTCCTGGAAGCTTTAGCCAGAGCCATTAGGCAATAAATGGAAATCAAAAGGATACAAATTGGGAAGGAGGAAGTCAAACTAACCTTATTTGCAGATGACATGATTATATATATAGGGGATCCAAAAGACTCCACTAAGAGACTATTGGAACTCATAGAAGAGCTTTGTAAAGTAGCAGAATATAAAATCAATAAACGAAAATCAACAGTCTTTGTTTATACAGACAATGGCACGGCTGAGAAAGAACTTCTAAGATCAATCCCATTCACAATTTAGCTACAAAAAATCAAATACTTTGGAATAAATTTAACCAAGGATGTCAAAGATCTCTGATGAGAATCACAAAACATTAAAGAAAGAAATACAGGGAGATATTTTTAAAAAATGGGAAATCTTCCATGTTCATGGATTGGAAGAATCAATAACATAAAAATGTCCATTATTCCGAAAGCAATTTACAGATTCAATGTGACATCAGTCAAAATACCAAGGACATTATTCTCAGATACAGAAAAAATAATGCTGAAATTCATATGGAAACACCAGAGACTTTGAATAGCTAAAGCAATCTTATACAACAAAAATAAAACCAGAGGCATCATAATACCAGATTTCAAGACATACTACAGGGCAGTTATAATCAAAACAGCCTGGTACTGGTACAAAAGCAGATGGATAGACCAACGGAACTGAATAGAAACACCAGAAATCAATCTAGGCATCTATAACCAACTAATATTTGACCAAGGAGCTAAAACCAATTCCTAGAGCAAGGACAGTCTCTTCAACAAATGGTTCTGGGAAAACTGGATTTCCACATACAGAATTATGAAACAAGACCCTTACCTTACACCTTACACAAAAATGCACTGAAAATGGATTAAAGACCTAAATCTATGACCAAATACCATGAAATCATTAGCAAACACTGGGGAAACCCTGCAAGACATTGGCACAGGAAAAAAACAAAAACCCAGAGGCATAAGTAATCAAAGTCAGAATTAACAAATGGGATTACATCAAATTAACAAGATGCTGTATTGCAAAAGAAACACTCAATAAAATGAAGAGGCAATCGACAGAATGGGAGAAATTATTTGCAAACTATGCAGCTAATAAAATATTAATATCCAGAATATATAAGGAGCTCCAGAAACTCAACAACAAAACAAACAACCTAGTTAAGAAATGGGCAAAGGACTTACACATTTTTCAAAAGAGGAAATCCAAATGGCCAACGGACAAATGAAAAATGCTCAGGATCACTAGCCATCAAGGAAATGCAAATCAAAACCACGATGAGGTTTCACCTCACCCCAGTTAGAATGGCTATCATACAGAAATTAACAAACAACAAATGTTGGCAAGGATGTGGGGAAAACAGTACCCTAACCCACTGTTGGTGGGAATGTAAACTGGTAAAGCCACTATGGAAGACAGTATGGAGGTACCTCAGAAATCTGAAAATAGTACTACCACATGACCCAGCCATCCCACTTCTGGGAATTTACCCAAGGGAAATGAAAACAGCAAATAAAAGTGTTATCTGCACCCCCATGTTTATTGAAGTTCAATTCACAATAGCTAAGACATGGAATCAACCCAAATGTTTGTCAACTGAAGACTGGATAAGGAAAGTATGGGATACATACACCATGGAATACTAGACAGCTATAAAAAATGAAGTCCAGTCATTTGCAACAAAGTGGATGAATCTGGAAAACATCATAGTTAGTGAAATAAGCCAGTCCCAAAGGGACAAAAACCATATGTTCTCCCTGACCTGTGATAACTAATTGAGCACCTAGAAGGAAATCTGTAGAAGTGAAACTGACACTTTGAGAAGCAATGACTTGGGGATGGCACCATGGCTCACTTGGTTAATCCTCTGCCTGCGGTGCCAGCATCCCATATGGGCACAGGGTTCTAGTCCCGGTTGCTCCTCTTCCAGTCCAGCTCTCTGCTATGGCCCAGGAAGGCACTGGAGGCACCGGGAAGCCCAGGTGCTTGGGCCGCTGCACATGCATGGGAAACCAGGAGGAAACACCTGGCTCCTGGCTTCGGATCAGTGTAGCTCTGGCTGTAGCAGCCATTTAGGGGGTGAACCAAAGGAAGAAAGACCTTTCTCTCTGTCTCTCTCTTTTACTGTCTAACTCTGTCAAATAAATAATAAAAAAAAGAGAAGCACTGACTTTAACAGTCCTTTTCTTGACTGATGAACAGGTTTTTTTTTTTCATATTATTTGTTGAATTCTTTACTTAATATAGAGTTAAACATATGTGTATAAAGTCAATTGAAAATAGATCTCAGTAAAAAATATGAGTCAAGATAAGAGAGGGCGGTGGAAGAGGGATGGGAGTATGGGTGGGATGGTAGGAACCAAAAGACTCCACCAAAGAGGCTACGTGAACTAATAAGAGAGTTTGGTAAAGTTCCAGGATGTAAGATCAACACAGACAATGCCATGGATGAGAAAAAACTTGTAAGATCAGTCTCATTCACAATAGCTACAAAAAATTTAAATACCTTGAAATAAGTTTAATCAAGGAGGTGAAAGATTTCTACAATTAATTACAAAATATTTAAGAAATAAAAAAATGGGAAAATGTGGGGCTGGTGCTGTGGCATACAAGATTAAATCTCCACCTCCAGTGCCTGCTTCCCCTATGGGCACCAGTTCAAATCCCAGCTGCTCTACTTCTGATCCAACTCTCTGTTAATGTACCTAGGAAAGCAGTGGAAGATGGCTGAAATGCTTGGGCCCCTGTTCCCACATAGGAGATATGGAAGCCCCTTGCTTTTGGTTTCTGCCTGGCCTGGTCCCAGCCTTTGCGGCCATTCAAGGAGTAAACCAGCAGATCAAAAATCTCTCTCTTCTCTCTCTCTTCTCCCTCTCTTCTCCCTCTCTTCTCTTCTCTCTCTCTCTCTTTCTCTGTATTTCTGCCTTTCAAATAGATAAAATAAATCTTTTTGAAAGAATGGAAAGATCTTCAACATTCATAGTTTGGAAGAATTAATATAATCAAATTTTCCATACTACCCAAAATAATTTACAATGTGACCTCAAACAAAATACAAATGACACATTTATCTAGATCTAGAAAAATAAGAAAATTAATATGGAAATATAAGAGACCCAGAATAGATAAAGCAATCTTAAACAATAAAAACAAAGCCAGAGGCAACACAATACCAAATTTCAAGACATACTACAGGGCAGTTATAATCAAAACAGCCTGGTACTGGCAAAAAAATAAACATGAAAACCAATGCAATGGAAGAGAAACTTCAGCAATCAATCCACACATCTATAACCAACTCATTTTTCACAAATGAGCTGAAATTAATCCTTGGAGAAAGGAAAGTCTCTTCAACAAATGCTGCTGGGAAAACTGGATCTCTAAGTGCAGAAGTATGAAACAAGACCCCTACCTTATACCTTATAGAAAAAAAATCAACTCAATGAATCAAGATCTAAATCTATGACCTGATACCATCAAATTACTAAAGGAAAACATTAGGTAAACTGCAAGACATTGGCATAGGCAAAGACTTCTTGGAAAAGACCCCAGAACCACAGGCAATCAAAGCAAAAATAGACAAATGGGATTACATCAAGCTAAGAGGCTTCTGCACTGCAAAGGAAACACTCAACAAAGTAAAGAGGCAACCAAAAGAATGAGGAGGAATGTTTGCAAACTATGCAACTGAGAAAGGTTTAATATCCAGAATCTATAAAGCACTCAAGAAACTCAACAACAACAAAACAAATAATTTAGTTAAGAAATGGGCAAAGGATATGAAAAGAGGAAATTCAAATGGCCAACAGACACATGAAAAAATGCTCAGGATCACTAGCCATCAGAAAAATGCAAATCAACACAATGAGGTTTCACCTAAACCCAGTTAGAATGGCAGAAATAAAATCAAACAGAAATCAAAAAACAATAAAAGATGGCAAGGATGTGGAGGAAAAGGTACCCTAATACACTGTTGGTAGGAATGTAAACTAGTATAGCCATTGTGGAAGATGTTATGAAGAGTCCTCATAAATCTGAAAACAGATCTACCATATCATAAGACCTAGCAATTCCCACTCTTGGGAATTTACCCAAACAAAATTAAATCAGCATATGAAAGAGTTATCTGTTACCCCCATGTTTACTACAGCTCAATTCACAATAGCTATGATATGGAATTAACCCAGATGTCCATCAACCAATGACTGGATGAAGAAAATGTGGTATATATTATACACTATGGAGTTACTACTCAGCTATAAAAAAAGAACAAAACCCTGTCTTTTGCAACAAAATGCATGCAACTGGAAACCATTATACTTAGTGAAATAAGCTAGTCCCCAAAAGACAAATACCATATGTTTTCCCTGATCTGTGGTAACTAATAGACTACAAAAAATATATATGAGTGAAACTGACATTTTGAGATTCGATTATTGTTTACAGCCTTTGCCTCTACTGTTGAAAAAGTTTTTTTCCTTCTTACTATTTGTTGAATTCTTTACATAGTGGAGGGTTAAGCTATGATTATAAAATAAACTGAATGTATGTCATTGTAAAAATTAAAAGAAAGAATAATAAAGGAAGGAGGAGGGAGGGAGCATGGGGAGGAGGGAGGGTAAGGTAGGAAGTATCACCATGCTCCTAAATCTATATATATGAAACACATGAAATTTGTTCATCTTATATAAATAATAAAAAAGAATGCATGCAAATAAAACAGCTACCTTAATGGATAAATCTTCTTTACCCAAAGTAACCAGGGTTTTAACAGCAGGGTAGCCCTCTTTTCTGTCTTCATAGAGTTCCACCGTTGCTCTCATTGAATTCTAGAAGAAGACATGTCTTTTTAACCAAACCACTCACTGACTTTTAAACTACAATTTTAAAAAAGAAACAAGCACAACATTACTTACATACAATAATTCCTTCGTGAAGCAAATATCAGCTGGATTTTTGTGGCATTTCTTTCCCTCTTAAAAGCTAAGCTATGTGTGGACATTAGGTCTAATGGTTAAGATGCTACTTGGAATGCCTACTTCACATATCAGAGTGCCTGGTTTGAGACCTGGATCTGCGTGCAATCCAGTTTCCTGCTGATGCGCACACTGGGAGGCAGTAGGTGATGGTTCAAGTACTTGGGTCCCTGCCACCCACTTGGAAGACCTGGCGTGCGTTCCAGGTTCCTGGCTTTAGCTTGGCCCAGTCCTGACTGTTGAGGGAATGTGGGGAATGATCCAGGGGATAGAGGCTCACTCTCACTCACTTGCTCCTCCCGCCATGCTCGCTCACTAGTTCTCTGCTTCTCTCTTTTTTCTCTCTTCTCTCTTTTGCACTCTGGCTCTCTGCCTTTTAAATAAAATAAAATTTTTTTAAAAAAAAGCTTAGCTATTGAACATGTGTTCAGATCAAGGAAAAATTTCCTGATACTTTATTTTTCATTTATTTTTAGTCCCAACCAACATGCTAAATATTTATTTTTCTTCATTTCCTTCTTTTATCTTTTTTCTTGCTTCAGGGTATTTAAGTCACTCAACCCAGAGGAATTTTTTTATCCCAAGTAATGAGGCTGCAGGGGCTGATTTGTGCACTTTGAATCCTATTTATCAGTCTGCATTTATAGATCACCTTTCCTCTAAGGAAGGCAGAAAAACTCAAAGGATTCACGCTTCCCACAAAAATCAACCATTTGGCTGAAATATAAGTAGAAGAAATATCAGTTAAAAAGAAATTCTGAAAAAGCCACAGCTATTGAAGTGCAAGCTCATAATTGAAGGCCCATCTCAACCTTTCACGGTTATGTCAGTAACATTCTAATTTTTGGAAGCAAATCAGCATAATTGATTTTTTCATGTGTTCAATTTAGTGTTTTACACATGGGAAGAAATCAAATGCTTAACTCAAATGCCTTGTGCCTATAATATTGCTATGGTAAATGTCAATAGCTACCAGTTAACAAAAACAACAGCTTTAAGTAGAAAATTCAGAAGAGTTCTTTTTTTTTCCTTTTGTGCTTTTTGGACCAGCCCATCACATCTTTCTCAGCTGCCTCTGTCAGATCTTCTGACTTGATTCAAATATGCAAAAGGATTACAGGATCTCTCAGGACTGGAACAATTACTAATGCATCAATACAGTTAATGTTCAGAGGCATAAATATGTTTTATTTTTATCTGGCTATGACCCATAAAGCCTTTGCCAGGTTTGGAAACTAAAAAGCATCTCTAATCTCATAACTGAAGGAAAAACAGTTATGTATTTTGCATAAAGTCACTACAGTACAATTAAGTTTGAAAATCAATATGTACTAATATTCACAAAAAGTATACTGCACACAGCAAGTTTTCATCTCACAGTGTACAAATTATAGAACCCACAGGATATCAGAAATAGAATTTTTTAAATGGTTATGCAAAATCTTTTTCTTATGCTAATCTAATGAATCCATTATGCCCTGAATCAAAGTAATTTAAAATCAAGACTTCTTTCCATGTTTTTAAATTCCACTTACCTTGAACAACTCAAATAGCATGTGAAACAGATGTGAGGGCACATAAACTACCTGAATAGGTTTGTCTGGTGCTTTGGCTGAAAAGAGACAAAACCATCAATGAATAAGGACCAAAACTAGCAAAGTAAACAATGATGTTTGCATTGTACTTTCCAGGTTCAGAAAACAGCTTGAGAAAAAGCTAACTTAGCTTCCCACCTCTAAAGGCAGGGCTGAGCAAAAGTGTATGCTTTGGATTCAAACAAACCTGGGGTGAAAACTACCTCCTTCACTTCCCAGCTATGTGGCCTTGGACAAATCACCCAGTTTCTCTGATGCTTAGATGAGCACAGCACAACCTATGTCATAACATTCCAAGCACTACATGAGACGTCCAAAGGTCACTTTGTGTTCTTCCAAGTGGAGGACACCCCTGCCACTGACCCAACTGGTCAGCAGGGCGAACGTGTAGCCACCAGTGTTACATTTTGCTAAATTAAGACAAGGAAGGCGTATTGCTGAGGAGAATGTAAGGTTCTCATAGCTCCTGCTGCCGGCAGGTAGCAACTGAACTCCTGGAGACCTACAGTCCTTTCTCCTCACATCAGGGATCTTCTGAGGCAAGTGGGAGGAATACTGGAGCCCACATCAAACACTGGCAAGCACATGTGCAGAGATCAGCTGCTCAAAAATTTAGTCCTTTCTCCTCCTCACAACCCCAAATCACTTAAGAGACTGAAGCTACATGAATAATCCCAAGCAGAAGCAGACACACTCACCCACAGCAGCACTTCAACCTCACCAGTTCATACAGCGAAGTAAAACACTGTAAACTAGAGTTAAACTTTGTTTCTTAGCACTTTAAAGGGCCTTCCCACACATTACCCAGTGGAATACTCATAACAGTACTTCATGCTGCAGAGGGTGGGTGGTACAGTTTACAGGTGAGCAAACAGGCTGTGGAGTGGCTGTGTGACGGATGACACACAAAAACTGGGCAGCTGAAGCAGGGGCTTTTGATGCTAATTGGGGAACTCTTTGACTATCAATTATTTTAAGAACTACCTAGTAGTGTATGCAAATGCTTTCAATTTTTTAAAAAGATTTACTTATTTATTTGAAAGAGAGAGAGAGAGAGAGAGAGAGAGAGAGAGTATCTTCCACCTACTGATTTACTCCACAGATGGCCACAATGCCCAGTGCTGAGCCAGGCTGAAGCCAGGAGCTTCATCTGAGTCTCCCACATGGGTGGCAGTGTCCCAAGCACTCGGGCCATCTTCTGCTGCTTTTCCTAGGTACATTAGCAGGGAGCTGGATTGCAGCAGCCAGGACACGACCAGTGCCCATATGGAATGTTAGAATTGCAGGTGATAACTTTACCTGCTATGCCTCAATGCCAGCCTCCAACTTTTTATTTTTTTAAATGATTTTTTGAAATTTATTTGAAAGGCAGAGTCAAAGAGAGAGCCCTCATCCACTGATTCACTCTCCAAATTCTCACTATTGCCAGAACTGGGCCAGAGCCAAAGCCAGAAACTGGGAACTATACCCAAGTCTTCCAAGTGGGTGGCACTAATCCAATAACTTAAGCCATCACCATAGCTAGAGTTAGGAGCTGGAGCCGGGGATTGAAACCCAGATAATATAATATGGGACACAGGCATCTTAACTACTAAGCTAAAAACCCACCCAAAATGGGCTTAAAATGTTTTTAACTTAAAATTTTTTAGAATTTATTTTTTAAAAAAGAAAAGCAAAAGTCCCCCATCCTTCCCACCTCACCCCTCAGTCTACACCCAGATGCAGCCACTTTACTATGTCTGCTATAGTCTTTTGGACTGTAATGAGATGGCTTCAGAAAATTCATAGAAAAAAATCAGTTAAAAAATAACATGAGTTTCTAGGAATCTTTTGAAGCTCCCTCACATTTACATTCTTTTCTGTAACCCTAATTAACTGTTCTGTATGTTGCCTATACAATCTTTTAACAAAGTTGAAAATCAATAGTATTGTTGACATTATAGCTATGCAAATTTTGATCACTACAGAGCTGGCACAACAGTACACCTGGACAACATTCCCTTCCTTAAGAGTCTGAAGACTCATGTGTCACTAGGAGAATATTTTCAGCCTTAAGGTGAAATGAATTCTCTTTATATTAGGGTACTTCAAAATGTTAATGGAAAAATGGAATTCAAAAGATAAGTCTCTTTTGGTACAAGAAAAGATGGTGAAATCTAAGCATAGTTCTTTCATATATATTTCCCATGAACTTTCTGAAGACCCCCTCATGTGCATGGATTTTTGAAAATTTTTGTACTCAAATAAAATTCCTTTAAAGTACCCTTGTACTCTTTGTTTTTGTCTGTTTTCTACTGCTATAACAAAATACCCGAGGTTTGGTACTTTGTAAAATAAAAAAAAAATTCATTTAGCTTACAGTTTTGGAGGTTGGAAGTCTAAGATCAGGTGGCCCCATCTGTTTGCACTCCAGTGAAGACCCCTCTGGCTACATTAGAACAAAATGGAGGAGCAGAAAGGGCAACAGCTGCATGAGGGGGGCCAAGCATGGGACGGACTTGCATTATAACCACCTACTCTCACGAGATCTAACCAGAGTCTCACAAGAACTACAGCAATCCCTTCCGAGGCTGGCCCCGCCTCAATGACCTAACCACCTTCCATTACACTCTGCCTCTTAAAGGTTCCATCACCTCAACACCACCACACTAGGAGCCAAGCCTCCTGCACATGACCCACTCCTGAGCAAACCACATTGAAATCACAGCAACTGCTCAGTATCATGCTACTCTCTCGGGTTGCTTCATATTTAGTCCACATCTTTCTCACAGTTTTATATTTTTCCTGGAGTTTCTACACCTCCTTTTGGGTGTCTGGACAAGAAGCCTGCTTCCCTTACCATATCATTTAGATCTTCCAGTTTCTCATTCGATTGCATGGTATCCAGGCCATTTTTCATAGATTTTGCAAATTAGAATAGATTGTTTGCCAGAATTCTGCACTGCCATCACCCTAAAGTTGTTTTTCCTCCCATTGAGTCAGTCAGAAGTCTACGTCATGGAAATGAGCATGGAAGACCCATTTCTCAATGCTTACACCTTTGACTCAACTGAAGGCTTGGCTAGGTAGAGGATTCTAGATTTGAAATCATTTTCTCAGAATTTGGAAGGGGCTTCTGGCAATAACAGCGCTGCTGGTAAGTTTAAAGCCAGTTAGATTTCATTCATGCTGCTCACTTTTTGACCAAAGTCTGATACAGCTTGGTTGTAGCATTCATCATTCAAGGTAGCTAGTTTTCATCCCCCCCCCCCCCCCCGGGGCTCTCCCCTAAATGGGAAGGTTGACCTGAAGATCTCTGGATCTTTTTAAGATCCAGACCTTTTTAAGATCCTGGACTTTTTTAAGACTTCTAACTGGCTTTTTGGAGGAGCAGGTTGTCAGCCAGCCTCTGATCAGAGGGGCGTCCAAATGTTCAAATGAAGAGAGATTTACACTGACATAACAACCCAAACATGAACAACCCCAGCTCTTCTCAGATTGTCCTTGAACAAAGTAGTATTATTTGGCATCAGCTGGCAGAGCCTAGCCAGAGTCATATTGTTCTCGCTCTCATCCCTCCATGCTCTTTCTTAGATCAAGCCTTCAGTTAACCCCAACCATGTGGCTTTCCATTTTCACTGTCAGCACTGCCCCTAGGGTCCCTCCAGGACAACCCTCAGCTAACTGGTCGCCATCCCTGCTGTGTGGCTGCCTCTGCTCTGTCTCATTAACCAGCACACTTCAACCCAGTGACTGTCCTTCAGGATTTGGGATTAATGGTTGTTATGGACTGTGTCCCCCCAAAATTTGTACACTGGAAACCACTCCCTTAAGTGATGGTTCTTAGGAGGTAAGGTCTTGTGGAGGTGATCAGATCATGAGACTGGAAATCTCATAAAAGAGACCTCAAGAGCTGCCTCAGTCCTTCTTCCACATGAGGATGCCAAGAGAAGTTGTCTATGAACCACTAAAGCGGGCTCTCACCTGAAACCAAATCTGTGTGCACCTTGAACTTGATTTCTCACCCTCCAGAACTGTCAGACATCTGTGTCTGTTGTTTAAGCCACCAATCTCTGGTATTTTTGTCATGGCAGCCTGAATGGACTAAGGGAATGGTCCACTGATGAATGACCTCTGGTTTCCCTGGTTGTTTTCCTTTGGATTCCCTTACTGTCATTTTTAAAAAAAGATTTATTTATTTATTTGAAAAGCAGAGTTACACAGAGATAGAGGCACACACACACAGAGAGAAAGAGAGAAAGAGAGATAGAGAGGTGTCTTCCATCCACTGGTTCACTTCCCAGATGGCTGCAATGGCCGGAGCTGCGCCGATCCAAAGCCAGGAGCCAGGAGCCAGAAGCCAGGAGCTTTTTCCTGGCCTCCCATGCGGGTGCAGGGGCCCAAGGACTTGGGCCTTCTTGCACTGGCTTTCCCAGGCCATAGCAGAGAGCTGGATCAGAAGTGGAGTGGACCGGACTCAATGCCCATGTGGGATGCGGGCACTGCAGGCAGTGGCTTTACCCGCTACACCACAGTGCCAGCCCCCTCTGCTGCCATTTGAATGGAGCCTGTGGAGCAAGCTGTGTGCTTAGTCTAGCTCTTACCAAAAGGTATGATTATGTACGTATACAGTCTTCAGAATTTAACATTTTCGCTCCAAATCTCAAGGAAATGAAAATGCCTTTTACAGATTTTTTTTAAAAGTTCAAACAACATTCTCTAGGAGCCATTTAAGGGCTTGCTCAATTACTTGCACTTTTCTTTGGAAACATTACACTTTAGATTTCTTTCCTTCCTTTTAAAACCACATAAAATGTTTTTGCCCATGACTCTTCCCCTCTTCGGTAATCCTGGATCTAATAGTTATTAACTAGTGGGTGCTTAATAGATGTCTGTTGACTTTTGAAATAAAACACAAATGGAATATGAATTTTCCACATAAGAGTACATTTTTAAAAGTCAAAAGAAAAAATGGTTCATCTTTTTCATGCTCAAGATTCAAAAAATAAAAGTCTATTTGGCACAGCCACTGTTCCAAATACCATTAGTTGAAACAGCATAAATACCAATAGTACTGTACATAGACTAAAGGAATTTTATTCTCAGATGGTTCTTCTAACTGAATAGGAAAAAAACCCTGAGAGCTAACCAGGAAAAAATGCATTTAAAATACAGCAGATCTTCTGTATATTAAGATAATCGAAAATGAATCTTGATGTGAATGGAAGGGGAGAGGGAGTGGGAAAGGGGAGGGTTGTGGGTGGGAGGGACGGTATGGGGGGGGAAGCCATTGTAACCCATGAGTCGTACTTTGGAAATTTATATTCATTAAATAAAAGATAAAAAAAAATACAGCAGTAGACTTAAAGTGGTTCATTTATACCCAAAGTCAATGGAGAAGGCTATGAGAAACAGGTATATGGTATGGTTCAAAGTTATACTGGGTTCAAGACCAGACTTTGGCATTGGATAGCTATTTTAAGAGATATTAACCCATTTGGGCTCAGGGTTCCATTTCTGAAATGAATACAGTATGTATCTCACTGGTTGAACAGAAATATTAAGTGCGATAATGGTGATGAGTTGGTATACACAGAGCCTTCCATATAGAAAGTAGTCCATAAGTCTTGGTTTCAGCATTACTAAACATTAATTTCTATAGTGCTGACAGAGCAATCAGTAATAGCTATTCCACTATATAGAAAACTTTACTGAAAGTATGCATACAAGTTTCCTATATGGAGACACCAGAGGTCAAAGATGCCAGGAAAGACACACACCTTTTCTGTGAGCCCTTTAAAAACAAAATATACATATAGAAATTAAAATGTTCACGTTTCCCACCAAATCCAAAGCTACGAAGTGCCCTCTCGACAGGAATGACTAATGTAGAAATGGTGAAAAAATGCAAGTGGTGACAACACTGACTCCCAGTAGCCACCCTTTACTAGGTATTCAGTATGTTGCCGATGCAATATTTAAGGCCCTAGCGACGCTCTCCTTCCACAGCCCAGCAAGACGAGCTCAGAGATGAGGAAGCTGAGCGTTGCAGAGGCGCAGTGATTTGTTCAAAGCCTACGCTGCAGAAGTGTCGGAACCAGGATTTCCACTATCTGGTAAGCTCACACTTTGCTGCTAAATCACACTGTCTACCACAAATAGAAAAAAGGTAAGGAAAATGGTTATTTGCTTAATATTTTGGCAACTGAATAAGAAAAGCAAGAGAATATGCACAAGTGTGATGAAACTGTTTCCTGCCTTCGGAAAAACTGACCACGGGTTGCCACAGATGGCTAGTCAGATGGTATCTGTCAAATGAGCTAAGGAAAGGACAACGAAGGAAATTAATGTCAGCTTGCCCCCTACAGTCAGAATTATACTAATGATGCACAATCCTGATGGCATTCCAGGTAGTCCCAGTTACTATCCTCTTGGGGCTCTACACAGGGAAAGGGAGAACAAAAAACCAAGTTCAGACACAAAATAGAAAACGTGAAAGAAACAGAACCTAGGTCTTCAGGTAGCAACAAATTGTCGTTTGGGGTTAACTGTGACCTTGCTGAAGGCAGAGCAGCATGTGGCAGCACCCTGTTATGAAAGGCACTCAGTGGTCTGAAAGCATCCTGCATGGGGATGCTGTCCTCCATCAGACAAGCTCTGGATCTACATGCATCTGGATCTGACTCCTCCCTACACTAACCTGGAATCAGCTGTCACTGTGGGACACACATGCTGTCTCATTCTAAAGCAAAAGAATCTAAGTAAGATGTTCAGGATCAGCATCCAGCCTATGGCTCTAATATGGCACTTCTGAGAACTAAAGCACTCCCTTCATCGTTCGGACAAAGGGCTTTGAAGTTCGAGGAATAACAACAGAACTCATAACTACATTCCCCAAAGCAACAGGAATCTATAACTACCATCACTTATCTCAGTGATGGGAAAGGGAACTTCAAAATGTGACATAAGGCCCGGCATTGTGGGTGAACCTGCCACCTGTGATCCCATATGGACACTGGTTCAAGTCCAGGCTGCTTCACTTCTGATCCAGCTCACTGCTAAGGGCATGAGAAAAGGAGCAGAATATGGTCTAAGTGCCTGAGCCCTGGTCAGACATATGGGAGAGTTGGATGAACTCCTGGCTCCTGGCTTTGGCCTGGTCAAGCCCTGGCCATTGTGCCATTTCAGGAGTGAACTAGCAGATAGCAGATATTTCTCTCTCACTCTGTAACTTGACCTTTCAAATAAATAAATAAAAATCTTTTTTATAAATGTGACAAAAAGGGGGCTTAGAGCACTCATGAGATACCACCAAAAATAGCTGCAAAGCTTCTGTCATATTGGGTGCCTTGCTGGGAAGGAATGTGCTGACACAACTGGCCTGGGACAGCAAGAAGAGGCTTGTTTGAGACACACATCTGGATGGTTAGGTCAGGTCCTGCACGGCCAGTAGGAAGAAGATTAAGATTAAGATTAAGATTAAGATGTTTCTAAAGTGGAATATTCAAGCCAAGTCCACTGAGTTCTGGTTGTGTATTTATGCCAGATGGGAACACAACTCTTCTCAGGGAAACAACCAGACTCTGAAAGCGGCTTGCGGATCAGACCGCCTAGTAGAAATGTGAAGGCTACCTTTTTGCTCTCATTATAAGAGAAAAAACTTTTGGTATTTTTTTGAGAGGAAATTTGGTTTTTAACTTTGATTGTAAATGCCCACAACTTAAGACTCAGTAACTGGGGTAGACATTTGGCACAGCAGTTAAGACACTGCTTGGGGTGCTCTCATCCTGTATAGGAGTCCCTGGTCTCGAGTATTGTCTCCACTTCTGATCCAGCTTCTTGCTAATGTGCACTCTGGGAGGTATCAAGTGACTGCCCAACTGCTTGTGTCCCTGGCACCTTTGTGGGAGACCCGGATTAAATTCCAGGCTTCTGGCTTCAGCTTGGCCCAGCACCAGCTGTTGCAAGCTTTGGACAGTGAATCAGTAGATAGAAGATATCTCTGTGTCTGCCTCTCTCTATGTCTTTAAACTAAATAAATTTTTAAAAAACAAGAGTCAGTCATTGTTCATTTAGAGATCTAACCTATAGAAATATTTCCTAAATAAAAAAGGGGAGATGGCCAGTGTTGTAGCATAATGGGTTAAGCCATTGTCCACAATGCCAGCATCCCATATGGGTGTCAATTCAAGTCCTGGCTACTCCACTTCCGATCCAGCTCCCTGTTGATGTACCTGGGAAAGCAACAGAAGATTCCCCAAGTGCTTGGGCACCTGTACCCACATGGGAGATCTAGAAGAAGCTCCTGGCTCCTGGCTTCAGCCTGGCCCAGCCCCAGCGGTTGTAGCCATTTAAGGAATAAACCAGAAGATGGAAGCTCTCTGTCTCTCCTGTGTGTGTGTGATTAACTCTGCCTCTCAAATAAATAAATAAACAAAAAGAAATGCTCCCACATATTCACAACTTTTCCCATTCTACATACACACACACACACTTTCATTGGTCATGATACACAACATGGGAAAATTAGAAATCCTATGTGTAAGCCCACAGGGAAATGGTTAAATCATGGTTATCTACACTAGGGGTAATCTCTGAGCAACATTAATATATTTAAAGATCTTCAGGCTGCAGTATAAAAACCAAGTTACAAGACATGTATAGTTTCAATCCCATTTATGTAAAAAATAAAGCTTTATATGGGACTGAGAGAGTGGCAAGGATTTTCACTTTTTACTCACATTTCTGTATTTGTGTTTTTACAATGTACATGTTTCCTTTGTAATTTACAAATAAAATACAAAAGTAACAAAAAGTAAATACAGAACCATATGATAAATACAAAAATCAACTATAACTCTACTATACAGCGAGCTGTTGTTTGTATTTTGGTAGTATGAAATCTTTCTAAATATTTCCCAATAAAGTTGTAAGATCACAAACTTGTATATCCTGTGCTTAAAAAAATTCAACTTTGGGGACCAGTGCTGTGGCATAGTGGGGAAAGCCACCGCCTGTAGCACTGCCATCCCATATAGGTGCCAGTTCAAGTCCCAGCTATTCCACTTCTGATCCAGCTCCCTGCCTATGTGCCTGGAACAGCAGCTGAAGATAAACCAGGGCCAGCGTTGTGGCACATCAGGTAAAGCCGTTGCCTGCAGTGCCGGCATCCCATATGGGTGCCAGTTTGAGTCTCAGCTGCTCCACTTCTGATCCAGCTCCTGCTGTGGCCTGGGAAAGCAGTAGAAGATGGCCCAAGTCCTTGGGCCCCTGCACCCACATGGGAAGACCCAGAGGAAGCTCCTGGCTTCAGATCAGCACAACTCTGGGCGTTGTGGCCAATTGTGGAAGGAAGACCTTTCTCTCTCTGTGTGTGTCTCCTTTTCTCTGGGTTTAACTCTGACTTTCAAATAAAATAAATAAATAATTTTTTAAAAAATATGACGCAAGTACTTGGGTCCCTGCACTCACGTGGAAGACCCAGAAAAAGATCGTGGCTTTGAATCACTCCAGCACCGACTATTGAAACCATTTGGGGAGTGAAACAGCGGATGTAATATTTCTCTCTACCTCTCTGCCTCTCTCTCAATCTCTGATTTTGCCTTTCAAATAAATACATAAATAAATAAATCTTTTTTAAAAATTCCAACTTTTTGGCCAGCATTGTGGAGTCATGGGTTAAGTCACCACCTCCAATGCCAATGTCATGTATCAGGCGCCAGTTCAAGTCCTGGCTGCTCAGCTTCCAATCCAGATCCCTGTTAATACTCCTGGGAAAGCAAAAGTGGCCCAAGTTATTGGACCTCTGCCAACACATCCACATAGGAGACCAGGATGGAGTTTCAGGCTCCTGGCTTTGGCCTGGCCCAGCCTCGACCCTTGTGGCTATCTGGTGAGTGAACCAGTGGATGGAAGATCTCTCTGTCTCCTTCTTTCTCTGACACTTTGCCTTTCAAATAAAGAAATTAAATCTCTTACAAAATCCAATGTTTTCCATACATTATTTTTGTAAAGCATTATTCTCAATAGTTGTGTAGTATTCTATCTTATGAGTATACCACAATTCATTTAAAAAAATCCTCTATTATGGAAAATGGTTTTTTTCTTACTAGATTTTCTCTGTAAGAAAACTATTATCATTTGTGTTGTACATAATCTGTGCACATCTCTATTTTCTTATAATTTTTCTAAAGTTTAATTTACTGAACCAAAGAGCATGACTATGATTAATTTAATTTACTTGGCCAAGGAGAAAGGACATTGTTAGCATTTCTAAGAAAGGCTATACCAATTTAAACATATAAATGAAATACATGTGCTGGTAAGAGTATTTTTCTGAGCACAAAGTATTAAGATATTGTACTTGCTGTCATCTTGAATGAGAAAAATGGCATTTCTCTTTGATTGTGTTTGCATTCCTTTCATTTTTACTGACTGCTTGCTTTTGTTATTTTGAGAACTCTATTTATATCTTTGTGTATTTTTGACAACATTTATTTTATTTATTTATGTGAAATACAGAGTGATGAGAGATGGGGGAAGAGATAAAGAGAGAGAGAGAGAGAGATCTTGCATCCACTGGTTCACTCCCTAAATCCTCACAACAGCCAGGGCTGGGCCAGGCTGAAGTCAGGAGTCCAGAGTTCCATGCAGGTCTCTCCCTTGTGGGTCTCAGTGACCCAGGTACTTGGGCCGTCATCTGCTGCCTTCCCAGGTGCATTAATAAGAAGCTGAATCAGAAGTAGAGTAGCTGAGGGGCTGGTGCTGTGGAGTAGCAGGTAAAGCTGCAACATCCCATGTGGGTGCCAGTTTGAGTCCCGGCTGTTCCACTTCCCATCCAGCTCTCTGCTATGGCCTGGGAAAGCAGTAGAAGATGGCCCAAGGGCCCCTGCGCCTGCGTGGGAGACCTGGAATAAGCTCCTGGTTCCTGGCTTCAGATTGGTGCGCCTCTAGGAAGTGAACCAGTGGATGGAAGACCTCTCTCTGCCTCTCTGTAACTCTGCCTTCAAATAAATAAATAAATAATTCTTTAAAAAAAAAACAAAACAAGTAGTAGAGTGGCTGAGACTCAAACTGGCACTCTAATATGGGATGCAGGTGTTCCAAGCAGAAGCCTAACCCCTTGTACCTCAAAACCTGCCTCCCTTGTACATTTTTTACCTTGATTACTTCTGTTCCAAGAATGTTGAGGTCTAATACATTCCAATTTTCATGCAACATCTCTTTACAACAATATACCTGTTTGATCAAAGGTTTGCACAAAGTTTCTCAAGAGATAAAAGATGAAAAGGCAGCATAGATCTATGATATCAGTGAAATAAAACTCAGGTATAATCAGTTTTTTGGTTAGCTTCTTGGAATTTAGAGTTAAAATTATTTTTCTTTTACCATTGAATTCTTCAACTTCCAGCTCTGGAGCTACCAAGTAATATTGTTCACACAGCATCTTGGCTGTCTCATATGCATCTGCAAAGAAAACAGAAGGTTAAGCTGCTGCACTAATAATATAGGCATAAGTACATATATATGTGCGCACACACACACACACACACACACGTATTAAACAAACTCTCTAAATTAGTGGGCTTAGAATTCATTGACTGCATCTCCTAAAAAATAGTCTTTTTGGCTTTAATAGAATTAATGTAACTAAAGTAAATTTCTATTTCCTTAAAGTCTTAATGACCACAACCATGTCAAAATATTAGAATAGATGGACAATACAGCTAGCTAGCCCCATACCAAGCACACAATTGTTTAAATATCCCTACAAGTTATTTTTCATGTAAGTCTATGAATTCAAGACTATGCTTCTGAATGCCATGCAACCTAATAAACTTGTAGCAAAAACCTATTTGTTGTAATTTTTCTAAACAATGCTAGCAGCCTTATGGTTTGATGGCGCTATTTGTAAATGAAACATCAGTAAGAATTTGCTGAATGAATGGTTTCTGTGAGTCGTGAAATTTCAGTTATTAGTAACACCACTGCTGCTTTAAAACATCCTCTAAAGTTAAAGGTACAGGTTGGGGCTGACACTATCAAAGACGGAGGAACAACAGTTCTCTTTCGAAAGGAGAAAGGGTATAATTCATTTCCAAGTTTTCTTAAAAGTTAGGTTATGAAACGAACAATTGGCGATTCTGAGGTACATGACAGAAAAAGCTGGAAGAGGGAATGCAGGAGGTTCAAAAGACAGGCAACAGAGTCAGAAAACAAAGATACACCACGACACATTGCATGTGCGCCTTTTCCCCTGACCTGTAAATAATCTGAGGTCAGGATCTGTGTCTTCCACTTGTGTGGTAATTTGCACAGAACTCGGTATAGCACCTGTACAGATGATGGTTAATGAATATTACTAGGTCTGACATCTTAAACTTTTTTATAATGTACTTTAAAAACTTTATTAAGATGTAATTCTTATACCATACAATTCACCAATTTGGACTGCACACACAACTCAGTGGCTTTCAGTACATTTGCCAAGTTGTGCAACCCTCACCACCATTAAGTTAACAACATTTTCATCACTATGAAAAGAAGCTCACACTGATTAGCAGTCACTCCCCTCTACCCAGCCCTAGGCAACCACAGGTCTTCCTGGTCTCTACAGATTTGCTATTCTGGACATGTCATATAAATGAAATCATATAATATATAGTCTATTGTGACTGGCTTCATTCACTTAACAATGTTTTCAACAGTCAGATAGATAGATCGATAGACAGATAGAGAGATATATATATATATATATAAAATAGCACGGATCAGTATTTGGCTCCTTTCTGTTGCTGTATAATATTCCACTGTACAAATATACCAACTTTTCTTTATCCTTTCATCACTTGATAAGATACCTGGAATGCTTCCACTGTTTGGCTATTAGGAATAATGCTGCTGTGAACATTCATGTCCAACTTTTTGGGTGAACATATGCTTTCATTTCTCTTGGATATATATCTTGCAGTGGAAAACTGCTGGATCACATCACAGTAAGGCTACATTTAAACACTTAAGGAACTGTAAGACTGTTTCTAAAAACAAGAATTTTTTTTAAGTTTTACCTTTATACTCTCTAAAGAACAGAGACCCAGGTTATGTTAAAATGATTCATGGACACATTTGCAACATTCTCCACTGGGTATCAGCTCTTTGGAGACAGGCTTGTATTTTTTTTAATATTTCCCATATCGATACTGCGCATAGAACAGATCTTGTTAAGATTAAAGAGGACAGAAAAAGAACAAAAGGAACAAAGAAAGGGGGAAATAATAAGCTCTCCAGAATTGAATATGTTAAAAATATGACATTATTAACCTAAAGTAATACAAAGATAGGATCAGGACACTGTTTAGACTATGAGTTTTGACTCACTTATCTCATACTGCTGCCAGATTATAATTTTATATATTTGACCTCAGAGTAAAAATTCTGATTTTATTATATTTTTAGAATTTAAACACTACAAAGAACCAAAAATAGGCACCTTAGAATAACTCTGACAAGATGAAATACTGAGGAATAGCAAAGAAGAAACAGCAGTAAGAGGAGAAAAAAAAATGTTGAGTTGATCAATGTGAAAGCAGACATTAAAGTAAGACTGAATTTCAACCCTGAAAAAAGAGAGTTAAAATTAAAGATTATACTTAGTTGACAATTTTTTTTGGATATAATAAACATCATCGAATATCTGGAAAGTACCTTTGAAAAAAGAAATCAAGACTCATTCCTTTCGCTTTGGCTACACCACCAAACAATGCTACATCTCCACCTAGTGACGCAATAGCACAAAGCCGACCATGGACTTCCAAGTTCACAAATACTGAAAATCTATAAATGATGCTTCATTACCTATATACAAAGCCAATACATCTCCACAAAACAATTCCTGCAGGTATATCATAAAGATTTTTAAACACTTATCTTCCATTCACTATAAAAGAGAACCTAAATCCACCCAATGTGCTAATTCTTCATGGTATTAGCTTGCCCAGTAGTAGCATGACTGTGATGTCACTGTTAAGAACCAGTGCTACACAAATCAAACACGTGGAAGACAGCGAGTCCAGATAGAAACAGCCAATGAAAACTCAAAGACACAGAATGGCTCCTAAAAATACATATGAATATGAATTTTTAAAGCATCATAATTTATAGTATGTCAAGGCTATAATTAAGAAGTTCATGATTATCCTTGAAAAACTCAGGACATCACAACGTACCAGTCAGCCAAAAGCATTTTGGAGCCATCACTGACAAAATGTATATTGATATACATCTTTATAAATTCCCACTGCACATCACAATATGCTTTGGACATAGCACATATATACACAAAACAGGACACTTATGTTTAAGTAGAATAATTTAATATAAAAATGAAAAGCCTGGGACTGGTGTTGTGGCACAGTAGGTTATGCTGCTGTGACACTGGCATCCCATGTGAGTGTGGGTTCGAGTCCCAGTTGCTCCACTTCCAATCCTGTTCCCTGCTAATGTGCCTGGGAAAGCGGCCGAAGATGGCCCAAGAACATGGACCCCAGCCACCACATGGGAGACCCAGATGGAGTCCCAGGTTCCTAGACGTTGAGGAGGGAACCATCAGATGTAAGATCCCTCTTTCTCTGTCTCTCCCTTTCTCTCTGTTGTTCTACCTTTCAAATAAATAAATAAACCTTTAAAATTTTTTTAAATGAAAAGCTTACGAAAATCACTATCATAACAACCAAAATTCAATTGCTGGTTTGTAAAATTCCTTTATCTTTAGAAGAAAATTCAAGTTCTACTTTTTTTAAAAAAGATTTATTTATTTATTTGAAAGTCAGAGTTACACAGAGAGAGGAGGGGTAGAGAGAGAGAGGTCTTCCATCCGATGGTTCACTCCCCAATCGGCCGCAATGGTCGGACCTGTGCCGATCTGGAGCCAGGAGCCAGGGGCTTTTTCCAGGTCTCCCACGTGGGTGTCAGGGGCCGAAACACCTAGACCATCTTCTGTTGCTATTCCCAGGTCATTATCAGGGAGCTGGATCAGAAGTGAAGCAGCTAGGACACAAAGTGGCACCCCAATAGGATGCTGGCATCATGGGGGCAGTTTTACCTGCTGTACTGCAACACTGGGCCAACATTTATTATTTTTTTTTAAAGATTTATTTATTTTTTACATGAAAGTCAGAGTTACACAGAGAGAGGAGAGGCAGAGAGGGGGTGGGGGAGGGAGGTCCTCCATCCGATAGTTCACTCCCCAATTGGCTGCAACAGCTGGAGCTGTGCCGATCTGAAGCCAGGAGCCAGGAGCTTCCTCCAGGCCTCCCATGCAGGTGCAGGGGCCCAAGGACTTGAGCCATCTTCTGCTGCTTTCCCAGGCCATAGCAGAGAGCCACATTGGAAGTGGAGCAGCGGGGACTAGAACCGGCGCCCATATGGGATGCCGGTGCTTCAGGCCAGGGCATTAACCTGCTGCGCCACAGCACCAGACCCAACATTCATTATTTTAATAAACTGTTTTCAAAGGTGGTAAGGTGTTGATCATAAAGTAATAAACAAAATTGTGGGTATGGCACAGGAATACTTCCTCTGGCTAAAATATCCAAATCGCAGACAGATGAAAAAGAAAAACAAAGTAGAGTAATGGTTCACACAGCAACCAGCCCAACAGATCCAAAGTAGTCATGAATCAGTTTTAAGGAACAACACACAGGAAAAGGTAATAGATTATGGAGGTCATTTTATTATTTTTCCTATTGTTAAGACTTTTATTATTCAAAATTCACCACAGAATTCTGTTATCAGATATTAGCCTCTATCCCAGATATAGGCAATTACTCATTTAGTTTACAAATATCTTACAAGAGGCTGGACTAGGATGAATTTTGCATGAGTGCTGAAAAAGTTAAAACGAAGGAGCCAAAAAGTTAAAATGAAGGTGCCTAGAATGCCCAACATTCCCCTAAAAAAAACACAGAAAAACATAAAAGCTCCAACAGAAGAAGCCACTGCCAGAACACAGTAGGATTTAAGTACCATAAAGCATTACAAAAGTCACACTTTAATTTTTTGATTTTTTAAAAAGATTTTTTATTTATTTATTTGAAAGGTACAGTTACAGACAGTGAGAGAGAGAGAGACAAAGAGAAAGGTCTTCCTTCCATTGGTTCATTCCCCAAATGGCCACAATGGCTGGAGCTATGCCGATCCAAAGCAGGAGCCAGGTGCTTCTCCTGGTCTCCCACGTGGGTGCAGGGGCCCAAGCACTTGGGCCATCCTCCACCACTACCCCAGGCCATAGCAGAGAGCCAGACTGGAAGAAGAGCAACTGGGACTAGAACCAGAGCCCATATGGGATGCTGGCGGCACAGGCGGAGGATTAACCTAGTGTGCCACAGTGCCGGCCCCTCAATTTTTATTTTTTAATAAAAAATAATCCCACAGTAACTCTTGTCATCTGGTAACAACATAAAGGTAATCTGAACAACATGAACTAATGTTTCAGAACCATAAGCCCAAGAAAAGACATCTAAAAAAGGAAACTACTCCTTCTCAACATCTTCTTGCTTCATTGATCATTTCTAGTTGGAGACACTTTGGAGCCAGGTAATATTATCTCCTGTTAGCATGATGCACCCAGCTGTCTTCTTGACTTGGTTTCAGAATGACTCCCTTCTGCCATCACCTGATGGGAGGCTCACATACTCATCAAAACCAATGATATGCCCCTTTATCCACAAATGCACTTGCTCAAAGAGCCAGCCTGACTGCAATGCTTTGCAAGCACCTGCAGACGAGGTTGAGGGGCCGCATTACTACTTCTGCCCTGTTTGGCCTGGCTGCAGTGCACCACGGCGGAAGCTCATGAAGACCACACTAAGCCACACACTACCTTATGAAGGAGCTCCTGGAACCGATATGATGCTTTTCGGAAATCCTTTTAACTGATGAAGCGAGTCTAACAAGGCATGTCTGTCACCATCCTTCCTACCAAAACCCATCCCAAGCCGGAGCCGCCAGGGTGATTTTAAGCAGTAGGTCCCCCTGCAACCTTCAAACCACAGCAGAATGGGGAGATTGCAGCCAAACAACTAAGGTAAGGGAAGTCCATCTTTCAAGGATGACTGCAATCCTACAAGCTGTGGTCGTGGCAAAAAAAAAAAAAAAAAGCCAACTAAAATTCATCTTTGGAAATTTAGGCTGAAGATACTCTCAATCTTCAAGTAAGGCAGGAGCCAAAAGGGCACACGGATAGTCAGCATGATCTGGGAAAGCCTGCAATGTCTGACACCGCCTAAAGAAGCTGCAGCCATCAGCCAGTGCAAAGACAAAAAAAAAAAATACAGATAAACAGAGAAGGCACAGAGAAAGGTGGAGAGGCCATGACTTGGCAACTCCAGCGCCATCCCAACTCCAATTTCTACAGCTCCCACTGAACGGTGCTTCCTGTTCTTGGGTTACCATGGGATTTACTAAGTTCTTCTAATAAATCTGTTTCTTGAACTAGCATGAGTGGGTCTCTGTTATCTACAACGTGAAGAGCCCAAGGAGAGAGTGTAAGATGTTATTTCTGAGCCAGAACAATGCCAGTCTCTCAGGATACCATTTGTATGCTGTCATGCTAAGCAGCAATAGCACACAGGAACAACCCAGACAAGTTAACATCACTGTGAGGGCCGATTTTTGTGCCAAGTATTTAAGTTTGTGCCTTTAAAATGATCTTACCACAGGAGTTTTCGTTTTATTTCCTGGTTTCTTACAAATAAAGGAGGGAAAAGGGTCACAGTGGAAGGCACCACCCAAAGGGCACTAGGAGCTGCTTCACAACACTAACTCCAGCATTCACTACCTGGAGTCTGTAATTTCCAGATGTGCAAAGGTAGACATTAATGTGCTAAACAAGCAGCAAGGAGGCATGCTTCAGTGTTCCGCGCATTCAGTTAGTGTTGTACAGGATGCACCCCCACTCTTAGACGTTTATACAACTGTCTAGCCCAAAATAAAAATATTGTCCCTACCCTTCTACATCAAAGTAGTCTGTCTCAAGAGAGCTAAGTATGGGAATAGTGCTGGTCCACTTACGTTTCAGTAAGGCTGTTAAAACACATATGTGTGCACACAGGCTCATTTGGGCTGCCCATTTGACTATGCTTACACCATGCAGGATCTTCCCAGCTGGGAAAAACATGAGTGGAGCTGTCATTAAACCTGGAACCATACTCCCTCTACATCAAGCTGCATAAAATAAAAGAAAGGAAAAAAATCTTAGATAGAGGGACACTGAGTTAGAAGATTAACTGAGAAACCCCAGATGGTCATGAGAGAAGGGAAAGGGGCAAAACACCAATCGCTCTACACACAGGAAGCGAGTAGTAAGACTCTACTAAGAGTACAAGGAAGCTGGCATCGATTTCTTCCTCTCCTTGGCAACATGTACCCCTTGGGGTACAGGGGAGAAGACCTGGTGAGGCCCAGGCCGCTTGAGACTTTCTGATCACTTCTCCTTGGGTGTCTACAGAGGGAAACTCCACTGCTTTTCAGCCAGAAGATACGGAAGAATGTTCAGGCCTTCTGACCTTTGATTCTGTCTGTATTATTTATTCTATCTTACTCTGAGCTAAGAAGAACTCCTGCTTAGGTATTCTGACACTCATAAAATCAAAAGTAGAATTCAAAGGAAATGAAACAGAAAGCTGACTAAAAATTTGCTTTAGTCTTTAGGGAAAAAGGAGATCTTTCAAGTTTCCTTCTAGATTGCCTAGTCCATCTTACCATGATAGGAAAAATAACTAACCCATCATTGAGGGATAAAGATTATATGTACTGGGCTGGAAAACCCATGTGAGTATACAGATTATGAGTATCACAGATCAGACACAGGAAGGAAGCCAACAACCCTGATACAGACAGCAGGACAGAGGCTGCTACTGTCAGGTACTACGTTCATCCAGGGACGTTGTATGTGATGGCCATTAGTGCTGAAGATGGGAAAGCAACAAATACCATGCATTTCCTAGAGGCCAAGACTGCTCACAGTATATACGGTTACACGCCAATCTGTAAATCTGGTATGAGTTCAAAGTATAAAACCATGTTCTCTTGGGGCCATCACTGTAGTGTAGTGGGCTAAGCCTCTGCCTGCGGTGCCGAATCCCATATGGGCACCGGTTCAAGTTCTGCATGCCCCTCTTCCAATCCAGCTCTCCGCTATGGCCTGGGAAAGTAGTGGAAGATGGCCCAAGTCCTTGGGCCTCTGCATCTGCATGGGAGACCTGGAAGAAGCTCTTGGCTCCTGGCTTTGGACCGGCACAGTTCAGGCTGCTGCAGCCATTTGGGGAGTGAACCAGCAGATGGAAGACCTTTCTGTCTCTCCCTCTCTCTGTCTCTAACTCTGCTTCTCAAATAAATAAGTAAAATATAAAAAAGAGAAATGTTAAAAAAAAAGAAAAAAGTCAGGTTCTCAGGGGGTTATGAAAACAGGCAAATTTTACTTCTTCTTTCTCCACACTTGCTAAATTTTATTCAATGAGCACTTCTATTGTTGTGGTAATATGATATTACTCCTCTTTTTTAAGATTTATTTATTTACTTGAAAGTCAGAGTTACACAGAGAAAGAAGGAGAGGCAGAGAGAGAGAGAGAGAGAGAGATCTTCCAACCACTGGTTCACTCCCCAGTTGGCTGCAATGGCCAGAGCTGCGCTTATGTGGAGCCAGGAGCCAGGAGCCAGGAGCCAGGAGCCAGGAGTGTCTTCCGGGTCTCCCACACGGGTGCAGAGGCCCAAGGACTTTGGCCATCTTCTATTGCTTTCCCAGGCTATAGCAGAAAGCAGGATGGAAAGTGGAGCAGCTGGGACTCAAACTGGCACCCACATGGGATGCCGGCACAGCAGGTGACAGCTTTACCTGCTACGCCACAGTGCTGGCCCCAATATTAGTCCTCTTAACCATCCCAATTAGGAACAGAAATTGGATGACTAACAAAAATGTGGGATAAGGTAGGAAACCATAAAATGTGATTACTACCATAACCGTAAACTTAAAATGCACATTTGAAAATACAATGTTTTCCTCTGCCAATCCTGTCATATAAGTCCACATCCTTTTCTCTGAATATGGATTGATTTGCAGTCATCTTTCTTACGAAGAGGACACCACATACATCTCTGAATTCCAATCCTGCGTCTTTAAAGTGTACTAAATGTAGAGAGACTTGTGAAGCAACCCGAATACAGGTTCCTTCTCAGAATCTCACTCCGCGCTGCCCATAATCCAATGAATTCCTTACTCACAGTAATTTCATTACATTTTAAAAAGATTTCCTCTTATTGTCTTTACAAAGCATTCAACTCGGTTTTAATGGTAATAAGCCTCTTTCTGTAGCACTATTTCTTCAGTTTATATAATATTAAAATAGAATATGCAGTCACAACAGGTAGTATAACTTATACGATCAGTTCGGGTACAATTAAGTGACCCCCCAGTAAGCATAGGACTTGCCGGGTAGAAACGGAAGTGCAAAAGCGTTCTAGAAAACATATACAAACCAAGAGGACTTTGTGTGCTGTGCGTATCAGTACACATGACTGACAAAGGGAAGCAGGTGTCAGCAAAGTTGATTACATGGATGTTGCTTTACGGCATGCACACACTTTCACAGTCTGAAACCACCTGCCGCTATTTTGTCCTCAAGGCTGTTGAGCCAAAAAAAACACATGATTTGAAAGACGCAGTGGGAAGCAGGGTACATGCCAGTCTTTCCTCTTTACCCCATGACTGCGGGGTAGGAGGTGTGTGTGTATTTGTGTGTGCTCAAGCTTGTGCACACTGGGGAAAGTGAAATTCTGAGTCCCGGGGGGGCTGGAGAGTGACTGTCATGAGGGATTGGCCACGAAGCTTCAGTTACATGGATCAAGTGGTGGGAATGAGTTCACCAGAAGATGTAGCAAGCTTATGAACATTACTGGCTACAAAGTAAAAAAGGGCAGGACAAAGAGTGAAGATACAGCTGTGAATACAAGAAGAAGGGGGAGAAGGGAAGGAATCTGGGATCAAGGTTAAAATTGTGAATAAAAAAGACAAAGAAAACAGGAGGCTATGAGGTAGAGGGTAGACACGAACATCTAGGTTTTTCTTCAAAATGAACTACATACATCTTCAACTAGTTTTTGTTATGCAACTTCTGTCCCTAAGAGAAACGATGCAAAAGTGTGTGTGTCTAAGGACAATCTCAGACCTTTAGAAATTTATACCCCAGTTAGAGAGATTAACCTCAGTACAAATGTAAAACCAGATAATATGCACTAAATACAACATTGGCAGTAAGTGCTGTAAAACAATAAGGTTCTCGCAGCCTTGGCTCAAGTCTGCAGATACCACCTTGAACTCTCTTACAGTGCCTTTGAATCTGATTGCTCTCTGCTCTGTGGAACTGGTAACAGTTTCATATAACTCCTTGTTGTACTGGTTCTTGAGTAAAAGCTCCCTAAAAATTAGTAAAAGACCTTATCTGTGAAGAATAACAAGGTAGTAAAAAGGATATTTTTAAAACTTTATCATGAATTTCACACAGATACTGAAGTACAGAGTATAATGAATTACCAAGCACCCATCAATAGCCTCAGCCATTTTCAACATAAGCCCAATATTTTTCACTCCTTTCCCGCTGTGTAATTTTGAAGCAAATCCCACATTATTTCATACCATATGTTAATACTTGAAAATACCTCTCTCAAAGCCAGGATTCCTTTTGGAAAGCAACCACAATACCAATATCACACCTAAAACATAAGTAATATTTCCTTAATGTGAAATACCAGTGTTCAAATTTTTAATTTTCTTATGAAAGCCCAAAGTGGCTTTAAAATATTTTATAATTTATCACATAAATAAACGTAAAGGCTCCAACCTTTACTACTAATGGGATAAATGAGAAGCCAAATGACTTGTCCAATGCCCAAGAACTACTGCTAATAAACCTATGTACAGCCTTAACTGTGTTAGGGGCTCTACGCATGTAACTCAATTCGCCCCAATACACAAGTGAATTACCAATAGTATCATTTTACAGAAGAAGAAGCTCAGACTCACAGAGGTCATCTAACATGTCCAAGGTCACCCAGCTAACCCAATTCCCCATCAGCTGATAAAATGATAAATGTGATATATCAATACCATGGAGTATGTCCGAGCCATAAAAAGGATGGTAGTATGATGGATTCTTCAAGATAGATGACTCTTGAAACGTTATATTAAGTGAAAGAAGTCAGCCATTAAAGATCACCTATCATATGATTTTGTTTATATGAAATGTTCAGAGCAGGGAAATCTATATGGACAGAAAGTAGATCAATGGTTACCTAGAGCAGGAAGAAGGGTCACAGGGAGTGACTGCCAAAGGGCTTAGAGTTTCTCTTTGAAGTGATGAAAATATTTCAAAACTAGCTTGTGGTGATAGTTTCAGAAGTCTGTGAAACTCAACATGGATGCATTTTAAGATATGAGAACTATATATCTCAATAAAGCTTTTTTAAAAAGTAAATTATCAAGAGGCTTAAAATTTTATCAAACCGAGGAATATTTACTAATCATCTCCATAGGCACTATAATATGTTCTACATGAGCTACAAAACCAAGTTAAGACACATACCCTGACCACAAATTGATTACAGTTCAAGAAAAAAGGCACAAATGCTATGTTTTATACTATATTTTTACTTTCTGATTTTGTGCCTTTTTATCGAAGGGGTAGTCAACTGTCTGAATTATGTTTTTTGATGCATAACAGGCACTGGGCTAAGGCCTAAGGAAAATACAAGCTATGGTAAGAATGATCCTTTCTCCCTTGCCCCATGGAAGCCTGCAGGTGTTACGATCAATCACAAGGTTATCATGGGAGAGAGCAACTACGGGATTCTTAAGGGGTTGAGTCTGGGTCTATTCACCTTATAGCTGAAATAATGTGACTAACCATTTTCTTTTTTTAATATTTATTTATTGATTTCAAAGGTAGATATACAGAGAAGGAAGGGAGGCAGAGAGAGAGATCTTCCACCTGCTGGTTCACTCCCCAAGTGGCTGCAATGGACGGGGCTGGCCCAGGCCAAAGTCAGGAGCCAGGAGCTTTTTCCAGGTCTCCCACGTGGGTGGCACAGGCCCAAGGACCTGGGCCATTTTCTGCTGCTTTTCCAAGCATATGAGCAGGGAGCTGGATTGGAAGTGGAGCACTGGGACTTAAAGGACACCTATACGGGATGCCAACATTGCACAGGGAGGCTTAACGTTTTACACCACAGCACTAGCTTTGAGTAACCATTTTCTAACTGAACAGTAGCCAGAGCAGCTCACCAATCACAGGCTGAGCCAAGACCTAAAGTCTTCCTGGGCTTAGGAATGGCAGCATAAACAAATTGCCCAGGTTTCCCTCAGCAGCAACGATGCCTGGTAAAGACCGGGGAACGCAGTCATGAATACTTGGGAGTGCAGAAAGGAAGGTGAGGGCCCTCATAGGAGACCCAGTCCGGAGAGCTGAGGCTGCACATGGTACCATAACACTGAAGAAACCTTAGAGGTGCAGGGACCTGGAGGATCACTCACAACCAGGCAGGCTTTCTGGAGACACTGTTTATCTTACATGAATGATGAGGAAACTGCTACTTAAATTCAAAGTGCCTGGGTACCAAGGACTTATGACCATAGGGCTCAGGTCTACCCTGAGGCTACTGGCATAGAGTGTAGCTGAATGTCCAACAGACCCACGAAGCCTGTGTGCCACAGAGATTCTAAAACCAGGGGTGCACGAGAGGAAGATGTTTAAATTTTACAAACATGTAAATTCAGTCTCATTTTATAGGAAGGATTTGCATTCTCTGAAATTTTCTAATAATGGTAGCAATGAGAATTTATAATTTTACATTAATATTTACTGTTTGAGAAAGACTTGCAAGTAGAAACTCATATTTTGAACATTATGAATTATGCATCTTTTCCTGAACCACCCAGGAAAAACTTTCCATATTCGGATCAAGTGGCTTGGGGCCACAGTGGCCTGATGACGCAGCAGACATTATAGCAACATAACCCATAGCCAAACTGCCTCAAATAAGCCACAATCCCATTCGAACTGCAAGTGCAATCAATAACATTACACTGCTTACCTTTCACCACATCAGCCACATTACAGGTGGGATCAATACTTCCTATGTGTTTAGGATGAGCAGGATTAGTGTCACCACCAAACAGAAGTGCTAAACAAACACAAAAGGGAGGAGGGGGAGAGGATTGAAACATGGCAGGCTACGATGGTCCAGCAGAGAAATACAGAGCTTTATACGTTTTAAGAGGATCTCTTATTTTTGAGAATCATTTTAGCATCCACAGTGACTTAGAGCACTATAACGCAACAAGCAATGGGTGAGCAACTCTATCAGCCAATGAAGGAGAAAGGGTGCGTTTTAAGACCTGTGAGTTCCAATCAGCAGCTCTTAAAGCACTGATACGTGCCAGGTGTCCAACCCTTTCTCCCCTACCCAATGGGACCTGGATGAAGAAACGGACTTTCACCCTTAGCCAAGTTTAGCCTCCTTCTCACCACTACTCTGGACACTGATTCCAACCTTGACTAAGTCTTTAGAAGACAATCTGCACTGTCTGGATAGACCTGCAAAGCTTCTTCACTGGCAGCATTTCAAATCCCTCCATCATGGAGACTGTTTTTCGATGTCACGTACACAAACATTATTTGTGCAAGTGTTTTTAAAAGTACATTCAGATAATTTCACAATTCTTAAGATTTGCAAAATTTTATTTCTGAATAAAAGCCACAAGAAGCTCCAAACAAAAAAGCAATCTCAACGCAAATGTTTGTATGTGTACTTATTTTTAAATGAAGGAAAAATTGAGAATAATTCAGACTCCACAAAAGGAAAGTACCTAAATAAAATAGGGGAGATTTTAATTATGAAAAACGATAAACATGGGCATTAGGCCAATAAAGTCATAATTAACTGAAGTGAAGAAAAACAGTGATGTATAGGCCTAATTAATGATTTAAAAACATACATATAAATGTATACACACATATTTAGATCAGAAAGAAATTTTAGTTATGTAAGTAGTCTGGCTGGTTAGTATTTATGTTGGATAGCATTTAAGTTTTTTTCCTATAAATTGTCACACATTTCTGTTTCTAAAAGATATGCATTTAAAATAAACTCACACTTAATAGCTGTATAACATTCACTTATCTCAATAAATTGAATGAGTAAAATAAAGACGCTCTGCCTGTCTTTGGACTCAGCACAGTGATGAATTAGTCTTTCAAGGATCCCTTTTAATCAACAATACTAATTAAAATCTTTTAATAGATGGGATTCACTTAAGAAAAACTGAACTAGAAATAAAATCTCTACAGGCAAAAATACAGCTCAGTACACTGAAAGTGAAGGAACAGGAAAACGTTTAGGAGAAATCATTCTGGTTACCTTTCCAAAACAGGACCAATAAAACCCAACTTACTGTGCTGGTTGATAAGCATGCGGAAAGAGATGCGATTGGTATAAAAGCGATCCAGAAAATATTGGATGTTACTGCTAATGAAGGGATCAAACCCAAACTTCTCCTTGTATTCAATCACTCCTTGTGCCATGGTAGGAACCACATCATTGTGCCTGTTTCTGACTTTAATCAGAACTTGCAGAAAGCTATGAGGGAGGGAAACAAAGCATGGTCAGTCCCCGTATGTCAAGGTTGGATGCAGATTTACCAGCTCTGTTCGCAGACTGTCAGCTGGGAGTTTTATATGTAGAGACATCATTCCCATTACATGCCACAGGAAGTACTCACAAGAAACTCAAGCACTACTCCAGATTTTGCTTGAAACTTAATTTCTACAGAAAGTCTTCTTTCACAAATGCAAAAAATCAAAAGGTCTTAATAAAGAAAAACCTGTTCAAATACCTTTTTAGGCATCCACTGAGTTTTTGGGTAAGTAGTACAGGTTCTATAAATGTTGCTGGAATAAAAAGTTACAGAACAGATCAAGATTTCTCCTGATAACATGGGGACAATCCTCCCCAAATCTTCAAGGATTTAATGGAGCCTCAAATCCAGAGCTTCCATAAATAAAAAACTAATGTCACATTTTTTAAGAGTAAAATTTTCCAATAAATGTCTCAGTGCAGTAAAATATAGCAATAAAATATAAACAGGACAACTAATTTATTCAACTATCCTGGCATATTAGTATAAAGACACACAAGTGGACAGGTGTCGTGACACAACAGATTAAGCTGCCACTTGGATGCCCACATCCTATATTGGAGTGCCAGTTCCATTCCCAGCTACTCAGCTGCTGATGCAGTTTCCTGTTAATGTGCCTGGGAAGGCAGTGAATGATGGCCTAAGCACTTGAGTCCTTACCACACACATGAGAGACTTAGATGCACCTCCTAGCTCCTGGCTTCAGCCTATTCCAACCCTGGCTGTTGTGGATATTTTGGGAGTGAACTACCAGATGGAAGATCTTTCAACTCTGTCTTTCCCTCTCTCTATGTCATTCTGCCTTTCAAATAAAAAATCGTTTTAATAAAAGACACACAAGGGGAAAACATATTAAGAATGGTAACTAAGAACAAAAAGGGCCAGCGCCGTGGCTCAATAGGCTAATGCTCCACCTTGCAGCGCCGGCACACCGGGTTCTAGTCCCGGTCGGGGCGCCGGATTCTGTCCCGGTTGCCCCTCTTCCAGGCCAGCTTTCTGCTATGGCCCGGGAGTGCAGTGGAGGATGGCCCAGGTCCTTGGGCCCTGCACCTGCATGGGAGACCAGGAGAGGCACCTGGCTCCTGGCTTCGGATCAGCGCGGTGCGCTGGCCACAGCGCACCAGCCGCGGCGGCCATTGGAGGGTGAACCAACGGCAAAAAAAAAAGGAAGACCTTTCTCTGTCTCTCTCACTGTCCACTCTGCCTGTAAAAAAAAAAAAAAAAAAAAAAGGCAATTTAGTCAATGGAATCAAATTAAAAGTTTGGAACCAGGCCAAAAAGTGAGTATGCACATACAAAAATTTAGCATACTGAGAAATTGACATTGCAAGTCAGTAGGGAAATAATCAAATTAATGGGGACAGCAGGCCAACAAGTTAAGTCCCCAATTTCAAGCAGATGGAAGACTTCTCTCTTTGTCTCTACCTCTGTAACTCTTTCAAATAAATAAAATAAATCTTTATAAAAAAAAAAGAGTATCAGTGATGGTACTTTGTATTAAAAAGAAAGAAAACTACAAATCAATCTAAAATCCAATGATAGGAGGTCAAACTGCATAACCTAGCCATAAATGGACTATTGATATGAATATCATTAAGTTATTAATAAAAGTGTAGATTGGTAATATAGACATTGTTATTTTGTAAAGACTTTTATACATCTAAAAATATGCATGTTTAGGAAAAAAGTATGGGCAGTGGGAAGATGTTAACAGCAGTTGCCCCTAGGTAGTAGAAATTTGGGGTGACTTTCAAATAGTCTCATTTTTCTTAGTGATGAAATGTTTCTGTAGTGAATTCATTTGACAGTAAAGATAAATAAGCCAACTGTGAAATTAGAAAGTCAGCATTATTTACAAGAAATTTCATAAAGAACAATTTGTCCTTTATATAAAACTCTAACTTATCTATAAATTAAGTATTACCAAAGTAAAACAGCTCTTTACAGTACAGAAATATCTCAATTTGTCTGAAAGGAAACTTAACTTCGATGGCTCAATTCTCAGAATACTTCCCGATCATCTCGGCTCTTCTAAGCTCTACCATTATGATCGCCACGTTTATCCTCTAAGCTTCTTTCACTTTACTAACACAGTTGCCCCACCGGTGATCTCACTGAGCAGAAAAAGCTGCTATTGTGATACTGACTCACTTTCACTCCCTCCTTCACCAAGAGCATCAGGCTTCTCAAATCCCAACTAGCCTAACTAGCTGACTGAACCTAAACAACTTCTTGAAACTGACTGAGAGCTATTATCACATTGATGAGCATACAATAGAGTCAGTGCTGGTGGTTGCCAACTTCATGTCCATATACTGCATCTGCCTAATAACCAGTTCTAGAAACTGAGATGGAACCCTGGGACTGTGGGGAGCAACTGGGAGCAACTCGGACTAGACTAAGTTACTGGAATTAAGACTTATTCTATGCATCTGCTCTCCCACAATATGGCGCTGGGAGAGGAGGAAACAGCTTCTACACAGCTGCCTCCAGTTCAACCAATAAACAGCAGGACCTGCTCCTGATTGGAGGAGAGCAGCATACTCGGCGTGTGGGTAGCAGAGTTGGGATTGGTGGAAGAGGACTATAAAGGAGGAGAGAGACAACATGCACCAGGAACATCTATCTGAAGGAACACCTGTGCAGCCCCCGAGAGAGCCGGCCGGCGGTGTGCCGCTCCCCCGCGGAAGTGGGGAAAGTGGCAGGGGGAACCGCCCTTCCACGGAGGTGGAAGGGACAGTAGCCAACCCGGGAAGAACCAGCAGCAAACCCGGGGAGGGCCGAGCAGACGAAAGAACAGCGCAGGGTCCTGTGTCGTTCCTCCACGAAGAGGGGGAGCGACATGGGACAAAAGAGTAGAAATACATTATGTACTTCCACAAATTCACATGTCAAAATTTGAAGTTAGAGAAGTCAATGCTAAGTTTTAGGATTGCAACCAAACAAAATGTCGCAACTAGTGAATTTTGAGAAACAAAATTCCTGGATTCAACCGATTTAATATTCACAGCCTAAATGACAGTGGTGGCTTGTAATAAGGAAAACACTGTGTCAGGGGCTCTAACCCAACTGCTTGTCCCTTCTACATTCCAAAGACCCGTAAGACATAACACCTGGAAAAGCATGAAGCGGATCAGGGCTTTATTTCCCTTTATATTTTAATTTACAACCAAACTTGGGCTAGTTACTTTGAGCCAGTGATTCATGGCTCAGACTGAGTTTTGATGGCACAGCATGTTGTAAAGAACCATGCACTAACTAAGGAAAAGGAAACCTAATTTATATGTTCAGCTGTACTATGAACTGTTACAATCTTGGGCAAATCATTTCATATCTCTTACCTCAGTTTCCTTATCTGTGAATTCAGAGGAATGGATTAAATACTCCCTAAGGTTGCTGGTGTAACATGGTATTTTCCTAGTTTTTTTTTTTTAATAAAAAATTTGTTTATTTGAAAGGCAGAATGGGAGAGAGAAAGAGATTGATCTTCCATTTGCTGGTGCCCACAACAGGCAGATCTGGGCCAAACTTAAGCCAGGAACTCCATCCGGGTCTCTCACGTGGGTGGCAGGGACCCAAATACTAGGGCCATCAGTCGCTGCTCCCCAAGTGCATTAGCAGGAAGCTGGATGGGAAGCAGAGGTGGGACTCAATCCCACCATTCCAATACGGGATGTGGGCATCCCAAGTGGTGGCTTAACTCGTTATGCCAAAATGCACACGCCTCCCTAGTTTTTTTTCATGCAATTGTATGTCAGGTGTTTGATCTCACAACTATGTGGACTAGGTTTATACATAAAAAGAAGTTCTTCAGCACACAGGCCTATTACATGCACTCATGTATGTATACATGAAACAGGAGGAAATTAAAGTAAAATGGGGGGCCAGCACTGTGGCACAGCAGGTTAAAGCTCTGGCTTCAAGTGCGGGCAGCCCATATGGGCACCAGTTCTAGTCCTGGCTGCCCCTCTTCCAATCCAGCTCTCTGCTATAGCCTGGGATGGTAGTGGAAGATGGTCCAAGTCCTTGGGCCCCTGCACCCACGTGGTGGAAGAATAAACGTGACGATCATAATGGTAGAGCTTAGAAGAGCCGAGACGATTGGGAAGCATTCTGAGAATTGAGCCATCAAGGTTAAGTTTCCTTTCAGACAAATTGAGAGGAAGCTCCTGGCTCCTGGCTTCGGATCAGCACAGCTCTGGCTGTTGTGGCCATCTGGGGAGTGACCCAGCAGATGGAAGACCTCTCTCTCTGTCTCTACCTCTCTCTGTAACTCTCTTTCAAATAAATAAAATAAATCTTTAAAAAAATAAAGTAAAATGGATACTGATTCAGCATTCCTAATCTAAAAGTCTGAAATCTGAAATGCTCCAAAATCCAAAAGTCTTCGAGCACTGACACAACACCACAATGGAAAATTTTGCACCGTGAGACATGCACAAAATTATTAAAAATATTCTACATTACCTTCAGGCTGTATTTATAAGGTATATATGGAATATAAATGATAATGGGAAGATCCCATGATATCACATTATATGCAAATACTCCAAAATCTTAAAAAATCTGAAATCTAAAACCCTCCTGGTCCCAGGCATTTTGAATTTCTACATAATTTCTCTTGTGGAAAAAAATACACTCACAGCTAAGGTTAGTGTTTCTTGGCTAAATAAAAGGGAAAAGCAAATATTTTCCATCAGCATGAGAATGTAACAGTCTTTGTGCATGGGAATTTAACAGCCTTTGTGCATAATGGCAGCAATAGAATTCAGCTTGTTATATAAAAAAACACACCCTTTTAAGCTTCTCCAAAATAAAAACTTTACAGTTTTTCTAAGCTCAAATATAATACCCCATTGAGATTTTTGTTTAAAGATTATAAAGAATCGGGTAGATAATTCATGTATCTGCAAAGGCAATTGCATTCTTAAAGCTACCACTAGATGGAACATTTACTGCAATATTTATACTGAGTGCCCGGATCACCTTGACTAAATGTATTAAGAATTAGGTCCTGAAGTGTAATTTGAAGTGTCATTATTCCTTCTGCACTAAGTTAAATTCTTAACTCAAAATTCTGAAGACGCAATTTTGTGTCAATACCCACTAGGAAAACTAATGTTTCATCAGAATTATACTTCTTGGGCTTTAATGACATGAGTTCCACCTATCAAAACATTTTTTAATTCAACAGTTTTACTTTCAGGTAAATGATACCATACTTACTTATCTAAGACCTGTGGATCCTCAGGGCTCTTATTTTCATATTCCAAAAGTTCAAGGAAACTCTGCATATACCTGAAAGAGAAGAGTATACTGTGTTAGTTGTTACCCAGAATCCATTCCTTCTTCCCCTCTTCCTGAGAGCACTCCACGTCTTCCCTCGGATCTCCATCCACTCCCACACATAGCTCAAGGGCTTCAGTAGAAGCTGATGTCTCCAAAATACATGGTGACCCCAGTTTTCTCTAGATAATTTCTCTAGATATTTCTCTTATCACTGATTATTAGCCCAATAGTCCAAATCTCAGCCTAGCACTGAGTGCATTTCCCTGAACAGAGGATCCCACCTCAATTTAGATCAGCATTCGAAGACAGCAGACTCGAAGGAGGCCTGCAGGAGAGAAAGGAGTTTGCTCTGCTTTTGTACAGTGTGCTAGGGGAATGGGAAGCCTAGAACCGCTGCAGCCGTTCTGCCACCACGAGGGGAACCAGCCTGAAAGTGAGGCTGACACCACCAAAAGCAGGACCTCGAGAGTCTCACGAAGCTCTGAATCCAACCAACATCCTACGACGGCTGGACTTCTAGTTACACGCACCATGTTCAGTCTCAGTGTGTGCTGCTTACAAGCACACACACCCTAACCGACAGCACAAGTCTACAGTTTCGTTACCCCCAAATGCACATGAATTTCAAGAAGCACATCTGTGACACTGAAGTGCACACCAAGAACGTAGAAACTAGAAGAGAAGCTTCCTTCTCAGAGTTAAACTATTATCATCAATACACAGTGGAGAGGAGGAACGCCTCTTAGACCCTCTGGAACAGCTCTAGATTAAGAACAGCTGCACACCTCTGTCAGGGCCAGTGTAGGAAACAGTGTGTCCAACGTTAAGATTTGCAGAACAGAGCTCAGTGGGATTCAGAGGCACATCAGAGCAGCAGCCACCCTCTGCCCTGACTGGCTCGATCTGGTCGGGAGTCACCTGTTCCATTAGAAGTGTGTGATCTCCATGTTGGGGCTTAACACATCCTGAAAGAATTATCCCTTCAACTAATTCTTTCTAACAATTAATTATCACTAATCCTATTTTCTGTCTTTGGATAGAGGATACAGATACTCGGGTAACTAAAAATGTACATACATAGATACACAAACAGGAATGACGTTTGGTTAATAAGCCTCATGTGAACTTTGGGACAATGCATCTGACACTAACGCATGCTCATCTACGGGTATAATTTTCAAGTCCCTGGGCACATAAAGTGATAGATTAGATATCATTAAAGTCATCAATTCAAAACATGCCGAGAGGTCAGCCAGCCAGCCCTGGTGATGTCTTCTCTCCTGCAACACGCAAGCAAACTTAGGCAGGCAAGGACAGTCATGTGAACAGCAAAGTCACGAATGAAGAGGAATCGAAGATAACCCTGAGTTCCTAGCCTGGCAGTCAAGGGAGCAGGGAGAACACACTGTGACTGAGGGCATGGTGGTATGGTTCACATCCTGCGACTTACAGGATTCACTTTTAAAAAGAAATGATAGTGAATACAACATATGACACTGAACTAGATTCTTAAATCAGGAGGGGAATTGTTTTTTTTTTTTTTTAAAAAGGGGAGGTATGCGACTAGTGGGACAATTAGTCAAATGATAAAAATCGCCATATAGTAGGAAATACTACTGCATCAATATTAAATTTCTAAATATAATGCTCATTGGTGTTTTAAAGTTGTTTCAAGGTGATACACCCTAAAGTATCTAGGGGTAAATGGGTATGTCTACCTGAACTCAAATGGTTCAGCAAAAAACCTAACATGGATGAGTGTCTGTGTGTACATATGTGTATACTACATATCTGTGAGTGCCCCATGTACTCACATATATACATAATAAAGAGGGATCAAATGAATATGAATGACAATGATAGAATAAACATGCCAAATGCCAATGATTAGTGAATCTGGGTGGAGATCTGTGGGAATTCTACTAGTCTTGCAATCCTTTTTTGTTAAGCAAAAAATTATTTCAAAATAGAATGTTTAAGAAACAAAAAGGAAAGTACAGCATACATGTTTGAAATGGACATGGAAGAGGATTAATGAAGAGACAAAAAAGAGTAGGTTCAGCAATCTGAGTTTATACTTCGCCAGTGTGTACATATAAAACAGATTTTGTGTCTGCCCCTGGGTCCCGGCACAGAGCTCCTTAAAACCCTTAGAATCTCTGGACTGGTTGGAGATGCTTTTCTTGTTCATAAGGAGGCCCCCTGACCACACCTGAGCTTATGTTAATAACGTGGCTCAGAGTGGGGCCACCAAGGAGCCTCAGGATGGGGCTGCCCACCAGAAAGACACAGTGACTACAGGGCTGACACTTCCAGCCCCACCCCTACTCTCTGACGACAGAAGGGCCTGGAAATGAGCTCTACAGAAACTCTTAAGCAAGGAGAAACTCGGACTGCTGAGCGCTGGGACGGTGCTCTGCCCAGGGAAGACACGGAAGCCTCCCACACACATTCCCCCAAACCTTGCCCTCTACACTGCCTCCATCTGGATGTTCCTGATTAGTAACGTTCATAATAGCATGAGCCACCTGCCTTTCTGGGGTATGTGAACCATCCTAGTAGATGACCAGACATGAGAGGGGGGTTATGGAACCCCAATTTATAGCCAGTCCATCAAAAGCACAGGTGGCAGGGCCAGCACTGCAGTATAGCAGGTGAAGCTACCACTTGCAGTGCTGGCATCCAATGTGGGCACTGGTTCAAGTCTTGGCTGCTCCACTTCCCATCCAGCTCTCTGCTATGTCCTGGAAAAGCAGCGGAAGATGGCCCAGGTCCTTGGGACCCTGCATCTGTGTGGGAGACCCGGAGGAAGCTCCTGGCTCCTGACTCCTAGCTCTGGATTGACACAGCTCCAGCTGTTGCAGCCACTGGGGGAGTGAACCGGCAGATGAAAGACATGTGCATCTCTGTCTCTCTCTCTCTCTCTCTCTCTCTCTCTCTCTCTCTCTCTCTCCTCTGCCTCTCTGTGACTCTGCCTTTCAAATAAATAAATAAATCTTTAATAAAAAGAAAAAAGCACAGGTGGCCCAGGACTTGTGATGGACATACGAAGCGGGAGCAGTCTCCAGGGACTGAACCCTAAATTTGTTGGGTCTGCACTAACTCAGGTAGTTAGTGTCAGAAGTAAGTTAAAAGGGTGAACACTAGCTGGTATCCAAAGAATCAGAGAATTGATTTTTAGTGTCAGGAAACACCAAAGTATGAACAATTGACTTTGAAGCCCCTGAAGAATTTATTTACATAGATTATATTAAATGTTGGACTGTTACCACTACCAGAATCAGGGCATTTGATCTGGCCTACCTAGAATCCCCACCATAGGGTTCCCCAATAGTGCTTTTATACTTTCTACTAGAAAACTCCTAACAAAGGCTTTGAAATAAAGAAGTCATATGCAAATAAGTACTTGCTGCTTCTCCTGAAACAAGGTATGAATCTAAAACAGAATGTAACTAACTGTGGTATCAAAGCCATGGACACTGTTTGCCTCACCTCTCCAATATTCTAAAGATCCTGTACCTCACAGAAGTGGGTCGTAGAAACCTCATTCATAGCCAGTCAGTCAAAAGCACAGGTTGCCCAGGACTTGCGATTGGCATCCCGTGAGGAGCTGCTGCTTGTCTGGGAAATGGACTGAACAATGGGCCTCTATGACCACCCAATATGGTGTTTCTCATGTTCATTTTAAGTCCTAAGCACTTACTATCATTAATATTTTTGAGAGATGCCTGTTGAATGTCCATTCTCTTTCCGTAGCCTGGCCTCCAGTAACCCTCCAAAGGCAAGCTAATTAATAGTTCCATTCTCCTTTCATTTGTCCACATTGTTCCCTCCTTCTAACGCATTCTCCCTTGACCTGTACCTGTCAATTCCACTCACCCATCAAGGGGCAGTGCGAAAGCTCAGCCAGCATTTCTCCCCTCCTCTGGGCTCCCACAGCACTGTGCTGGCTGGAGACACTCAGGGCATCTGGCCTCCCATACTCCTCCAGACCTCCACACAGTGCCTTCCACCTTGCTTTATAACACAGACCAGATCTGCACACGCATCTCAAATATATGCAAATGCCTTTTGAAAAACACACCACCTCCTGTTACATCCTACCACACACGGTCTCTCTCTGCTGGCCTACTGCGGAGGTGTGTCACAAATTCAACTTCCTCAATTAAGTAACACAGGCTTGAATCATCAGAGTTGTAACTTATTAAAGTCACATTCTGTTAAAATTTTTCATGCTCTTCATAGGGTAGGTGAAACACAGCAGAGATCTGACATTTTTCTAATCTGAGGCTCCCCTTTAAATGATTTCAATGGTTCAAGGAGAACTGCTGTTTTCAAGGAACTTTAAAAGGAAAACAAAAGAAGCAAACTTGACACTGGATAAAAGTGGCAAACATCCTCCTATCTGAAGCATCACGGGCCCACTTACATGGGCTGCACAGTGCTATTCCTTTATATTGTTCTCTACTTTTCAATTTTCTTTCGATGAACAATCACATCTATAGCCAGAAAAATAAAATTTGAGAAGTCAAGAAAGTGTCTAGTACAGTTTGGCAGTTTTTTCATTAAAACGATTTTCAATTGAACAATTTTTTTAAAAATCAACGCTTAACTGCCTGGAAAACCCAGCTATCCTGAATGACTCATTCTCAGACGGGCAGTGTGTGCCCTTCTATGGAAATGGTTCCAGTGCCACATGTTCACAGCACCATGTTATTAAGCCACGTTACTGACTTACCAACTCTGAACCAAGCCCACCGAAGGGCGATTCAGTAAGTTGTCCGGCAGAAGATTAACTTCTCTCATGGTGTTGGCCAGTCGCACAGGAAGTTCCTTTCGGAGAAACATATATGAAGTTTTCTCACATGCATTATCTCTCCCTATTAAGAGATGAGAAATGTTCCATGATTTTACAGTCTAACAGATGGAGAAATACAGCGCTCTCCTGACAGCACAGTTACTACTGATTGAGAAGAGAAATTCAATGATCCTGCAGTCTCCAGATAATTTTTTATCCTTTGAAAAGACAAGTTTTAAGAAAACAACTTAATCAAAAGAGAAAAAGAACATTTATTCCAAGAAATAACCTTCAACGCGTATTTTTTTTTCTTAACACAAATACATTCCCAGTGTTACCAATGGTGATATAAAAGTGACCTGGAATATAATGTGAACTTGTTTTCAAATAAACACTGTGGGAAAACTGCCAAATACAAAAATAGTGCTACAGGTACATCCACTCTTGACCATAGGGGCCTGCAGGAGGCAACAGATTGATTCATTCCACAAACACTTACCTACTATGTATCAGCCTTTTTTTTTTTTTTTTTTTTTTGACAGGCAGGGTTAGACAGTGAGAGAAAGAGACAGAGAGAAAGGTCTTCCTTCCGTTGGTTCACCCCCCAAATGGCTGCCATGGCCGGTGCACTGCGCCGATCCGAAGCCAGGTGCTTCCTCCTGGTCTCCCATGGGGGTGCAGGGCCCAAGCACTTGGGCCATCCTCCACTGCACTCCCGGGTCACAGCAGAGAGCTGGCCTGGAAGAGGGGCAACTGGGACTAGAACTGGCACCCCGACCGGGACTAGAACCCGGTGTGCCGGCGCCACAGGCAGAGGATTAGCCTAGTGAGCCACGGCACCAGCCGAATCAGCTCTTTCTTAAGCTCCTCCCAATGTGTTTCTTTAGCGACCATAGCTCTGCCATTCTGGAAGCTCCAGGATTCCCAGTGGGGGCTCTAACTCAGACTCAGGCCCATTGTCTGTGCCAGCAAAACCAGCTCCCGGTGCACTGACGCAGGGCTATCTGCTATGGCGTGTCCCAGAGGGGAAGGCATAGTGGGGACTATGAAGAAGGCAGTCAGGGAGCCCTTTGGAAACTGCCCTGAGTTGGCTGTACAGAAAATTTACAAACACAGGACACAATGAGAAAAGCTGCCTGGCCCCTGAAAGAGAAACCCTAAGCCCTTTCGCCTGCCGCAGCTGCCACATGGCCAGAACAGTTCTGAGATTGAGATTGGTCTGGCCTACAACCGGTTGCCAGCCCTGCTGTAAACTTGATGGTGTCTGGCAGGTAGAAGGCATGATAGGAAGCACATGAGCTCTGGAGAAAAACTATCCTCCTGCCCCAACTCTCCCACTTTGGGGTGGTAAACATTCAGTAAGTTTTACAGCTCTGAGCCTCAGCTGCCCATCTGAATCTGGAAAGTGCAGCTCAAACTCTAGCTTCTGTGCAGACTAAATGTGGTAACTGTTTATGGAGTCTGACATGGAAAAAGTACTCCATCAGCACTAGTCCTTTTACGCTCTGTGATACGAGTCCATCCCACCTCCCAGGCCCTAGCCAGACCAGCCCCCTGATGCTTTATGCTCCCTGGGCCAGGCCCAAGAGGGACACAGAGCTCATCAAACACTTTCCTCCTCCAAACTCTCTTTATTCTTCCCTATGTGATGAAGGCTGCAAAACAGAGATTCAGAAGTAAATGCAATTTTCATACTCTCCCAGTCATGTTAGTGAAATAGAAGAAAGTTCCCTGGGGCCAGCACTGTGGCGTAGCGGGTAAAGCCGCTGCCTGCAGTGCCAGCATCCCATATGGGTGCCGGTTTGAGTCCTGGCTGCTCCACTTCCAACCCAGCTCTCTGCTATGGCCTGGGAATGCAGTAGAAGATGGCCCAAGTCCTTGGGCCCCTGTACTCACGTGGGAGACCTGGAAGAAGCTCCTGGCTTCTGGGTTCGGATCGGCACAGCTCCAGCCATAGAGGACATTTGGGGAGTGAAACACTGGATGGAAGACCTCTCTCTTTCTCTGCCTCTCAATAGTTCTGCCTTTCAAATAAATAAATAAATCTTTAAAAAAAATAAAGATCTAGTAAAAATGACTGAAATAGCTCTTTAAAAATAAAAGAAATTTACCATGCCTTTAATATATTATCACTCTGGCCTGCCTTCAGCAAGAATCCAGTTGAGTTGGTCCAGCAAAGTCCCCTAGCTGTGATGTTTCCTTTTAGCAATTTTTCACCCACTAACGACACTGCTCTTTTGCGATCTACCTCCATGCATCCTTGTTGCATTCAGGGTTGAACTCCATCTCCCTCCCCTACTGCAAATTCCCCACTGCAGTGGTCCCTCTTGAATAAAATCTTCCTTATCTCAAACAATGGTTTCTCAATAGGGAAAAAGTGCAAGAACGCTATGGAGCTGAATGGTACCTAACAGTATCTATATGAGTTCATGATTAAAAAAATCTGATTTTTTGGGGGGGTTGCATAGTAAAAGTTTGCATGCTTAAACTGCCAAGTCCATAGCCAACAACAGGTTAGACGCACAATACTAGGGTAGGCAGGGAGGGCTGGGAGCAGCCAGAGCAGGTTGGCAGGTCAACAGTCCTTCACTATGTAACAGAATACTATAGTCAATCTAGCTTCAGTCAAATCCATGAACATTCACACTGAATAGGATAAAGACTATCTTCCCAAGCTAGTTCAACACATGTTTTGTCACAGAATGAGATTTGCCACCAAACATATGAAAAAGAAATTAAATTTATATTGCCTTTTAGACCTCAGAATTCAGATAAGGGGCTCTGGTCCTATGGAATGATAATGACAAGAGCAAGTGCTGGAATTAGACTTGAGTTTGAAATTTGCCTGGAGCACTTATAAGCTTCATGCATGTGGGCAAGAGTCTTTACACCTGCTAAACCTCAGTGTAACCAACTATAAAAAAGAACAGTATCTACTTTGCAGACCTTTGATGGGGTTCAAAATGTACTTAACCTTGAATACTAACACATTCTGAAAGCTTAGAGGGGAGCTCATTATTTAGCAATCACTAACGATGCCAGGGATGATCTGGCAGAACAGCCTGAAGCCATGGGATGCAAGAGCAAATTGGGGCTGGCACTGCAGCTCACCAGGCTAACTCTCCACCTGCAGCACCAGCACACCGGGTTCTAGTCCTGGTCAGGGCGCCGGATTCTGTCCCAGTTGCTCCTCTTCCAGGCCAGCTCTCTGCTGTGGCCAGGGAGTGCAGTGGAGGATGGCCCAGGTTCTTGGACCCTGCACCCCATGGGAGACCAGGAGAAGCACCTGGCTCCTGCCTTCGGATCAGCGCGGTGCGCCGGCCACAGCGGCCATTGGAGGGTGAACCAACGGCAAAGGAAGACCTTTCTCTCTGTCTCTCTCTCTCTCTCTCTCACTGTCCACTCTGCCTGTCAATAAATAAATAAATAAAAATAAAAAAGAGCAAATTGGCTGACACTTGGTCAGCACTGAGAATGTGACCACATAGTTTAGGGTCATTGTGATCTCTTGGGCTCATTTGATGAGTCTACATAATTAGAGAGAGGATGAAACATGCAAAGTCGAAGACAACCAAATTTCAGGAAGCATTTCACCCTACCCTCCTTGGATTTATCAAACTGCTCAAAACACGTATGGATAGAAACTTCATCTGTCTCTCTATCCCTCACAATATCTATTATAGTGCTACACACACACACACACACATACACACACATATATAATAGACAATACTTCTAGAAGTTTGTATTTTTTTAAAAAGACTAGCTGAAAAATCTGCAGGTTTGACTCCTACATTATAATTTAGCTTTAGGGACAAATTCTTTGTACTCTGATACCTTAATTATACATCAGCTTAAACAGGATAAGTCTTTTTTAGTCAGTTAATTAGTGAACCTAAAAATAAATATGAAATGACTGATTTTTGTAACTTTTCTGTGGCTTTCCTCATATACACTGAAAGTGTTTCACCCTAGGTGTTAATACTGGATACTTAGCTTAAAACAAAGGGCTCTAACAATCTTTTTAATAATAAACTTACTCAGAAAAGTATGGTTTTAAATGAAGGTCCTCTCAAAAAGATACCGTTTTTCTAAGTCTTCTACCATACTGAGTATCTTCCAGTTTTATTCTTTCCAGTTATTCGCCTTCATTTTTCCCCACTTCCTTAGCTTGTCTACATTCCTTAATTTTGATTTTCTATTTTCATTCAGCATTTTTCCATACACTTCATCTTATTACAATTTTCCAACGACATTTTCCCTTGTATCAGTCCAGAAGATGACAAAGACAGAAGGGAGGTGGTTTGGAAAAATCTGACTCAGTGGACATAAATAAGTCATTAGCTTAAAAACACTCATGTATGTCTTCAGTTTCTCTTCCTAATTTCAGAACCCTTTAATTTTCTTCTCTTTCTGTTTGGTTTTATACTTTGCCTTTTAATTGGAAGTTGCAGACAGTTACTACACCATGCAAAAGGCATGAGCTGCTCAGTCTAGAGGTTCCATAGAGCTTTACATTCACCAAGAATAGGATGAGCAGATACAGAAATACAAATGACTTTGGACTGAACGCAGGGAGCCCTCCCTATGGTGAGACCAGGATGTGGCCAGGAGCATCTGACTAGTCACCTGGTTTCCACAGTGGCCAGTATTTCTGGCAAGTCTTTAATCCTATTTTTGATTAATTCACAGAAAGTAGAAAAAAGTTTCAGTTAATGAAGTCACCTGAAAATAAGTATCTTATAATTAAGGCAGAGGGCTGAAGACACACTGAGGCTCTTCAAAATTCTGTGGAAAAAAACGCACATGAAGGGCCAGCACTGTGGCTCAGCAGGTTGAAGCTGCAGCCTTCAGCTCCAGCATCCTATATGGGTGTTGGTTCGAGTCCCGGCTGCTGAACTTCTGCTCCAGCTCGCTGCTAATGCACCTGGGAAAGCAATGGAGTACGGCCCAAGTGCCTGGACCCCTGCATCCACATGGGAGACCTGGAAGAAGCTCCTAACTTCAACCTGGCCCAGGACTGATCATCGCAGCCATTTGGGAAGTGAACCAGAAGATAGAAGATCTCTCCCTCTGTTTCTCCTTCTCTTCCTCTGTAACTCCCTTCTCAAATAATCTTTGAAAAAAGAAATAAAGAAAAATACACATTAAGAAACTATGAAAGTATTTCAAAAAAGTTTTACATCAAAATACACTTATATTTTAATACCATTTCCTACGAACTTTTAAAAGTCTCCTTGCATTTTGTGTTCTCTTCCATCAACAAGAAACAATGCCACCCAAAATGTGGAGAGGGAGAGGGAGAATCTGAAGGCCATCTTTGTGCACATCTTTCAACTTTCCCACTCACTGGGGTGGTTTGGGAGACGTTGTAATGGGATAAAGGAGTACAAAAGGAGAGCAATACGTGGGGAAATCACTAGCAAGGCAGTAAAGGCAACAGAATGAACCACTTCATTCCGATAATGTTTTTTGTTAATACTGTCAACTAAATGAGTTTGCAATATATTAACCATGTTAAAATGGGCAAAATATAAATGAGAAATAGGATTTTAGCAGTAACTTTTAAAATTTACCTATTTCATTCTGTTTGAAAGGCAGAGAGAAAGAAACAAAGAGAGAGAGAGAGAGAGAGAGAGAGAGAGATCTTCCATCCACTGGTTCAGTTGCCAAATGCCAACAACAGCCAGGGCAGGGCCAAGCCAAAGCCAGGAACCCAGAACTACATCTGGGTCTCCCACATGGAAGGCAAGGACCCAAGTATTTGCTAATTTTAAAATGTATTAGAATGAAACTGACATCTTATGACTTGATTACTGTTTATAGCCCTTGTCTATATGCCTGTGGAACAGTGGTCTTTATACATTTTACTTGTTGAACATTATGGATAGCGCTGCATTAAGCCTGTGTTTATAAAGTAAACTGAAATTCTGTTATTGCAAAAATTAGAGGAGAAAAACTTGACTCTCACTGGGATTAAACATGACAATAGGTCTGATCTGATTTCATCATCATTTAAAAAAATCATCTATTATTTTTCACTTTATGTTTCTGTGTGGGAGCAAACTGTTGAAATCCCTACTTAATGTATACTAAGCTGATCTTCTGTATATTAAGATAATCGAAAATGAATCTTGATGTGAATGGAAGGGGAGAGGGAGTGGGAAAGGGGAGGGTTGCGGGTGGGAGGGACAGTATGGGGGGGAAGCCATTGTAATCCATAAGTTGTACTTTGGAAATTTATATTCATTAAATAAAAGTTAAAAAAAATTAAAGGAGAAAAAAGGAAGGAAAGAGAGGAGATGGAGGGAAGTATGGTTATTTTCTTAGAATTGTATCTATGAGACACATGAAACCTGTTATCTTTATATTAATAACAAATCTTAAAAAATTATTTAGAAGAAGCTCTTTTAAGAAAGTAATATATCAGAAATATCTTCACAGTTCGGTACAGTTCAGTTCAGCTTCTTAATTCTTTTTAAATTTTTAATTTTTTTTATTTGAAAGGCAGAGACACAGAAATCTCACATTCACTGGCTCACTCTACAACACGCAAATTTCACACTTCGTTTTGAATTACTATTGCTTAGTCTTGCTTAGTCTTGCCAGAACTAATTACTTTTATCTAAAATTCAATGTTTCCAAAATATTGAAATCTTCTAAATAAAATTGGAGAAAAAAAAAGAGCTTCTACAGGAATGGGCATTTGGTACAGGGTTAAAGACACCACTTGGGACTCCTGTATCCTATATTAGAATACCTGCATTTGAATCCTGGCTCTCCCAGTACCAGCTCCCCACTAATGTGCACCCTGGGAGGCAGCAGGGGATGGCTCAAGTGGTTGGGCTCCTGCCACCCACATGGGAGGTCCAGATCAAGTTCTCAGTTCCTGGTTTCAGCCTGGCACAGCCCTGGCTGTTCGTGGGCAGACTTCTAGTTCATTCTCTGGTTGGTACCCAGCCAGCTCTACCTGGCACTCCTGCCCTCTATTGGTTACTGTGTTGCTGAGGTGGGAGCCCCTCCTGGACTCTGTGGCACCTTGTTCAGCAGCCTGCTCAGCCACAGTGGTTCAGGCATGAGCTCTATAACTCAGCAGCCAGGGGTCATTCAGAGAACTGTGAATGCCCACTTTCATGACTATACCAATGATGAATTCCCCAAGTGTAACAGCTGCATCAGGGTTATTAGCAGGACACCCTTATGCTTAGGACACATCTAGATTAATGATGCTTGTAACTTACTCTCAAGTGGTTCAGAAAAACAAAGTGTGAGAGAGGGAAGAAGGGTGAGAATGAGGGAGGAAGACAAGGATAAGAATGGAAAAAAAAAAAGGGAAAAGATAAAGCAAGAACGGCAAAGTAACTGGTGAACCCAGGTGTTGCACATGGGTGTTAACTATAGCAGTCCTTTTTAAAAAGATTTATTTAGGGGCTGGTGCTATGGTGTACTAGGTTAAGCTTCTGCCTGCAGTGCCGGCATCCCACGTAGGAGCTGCTTCAAGTCTCAGCTGTTCCATTTCTGATCAAGCTCTTTGCTAACAGCCTGGGAAAGCAGTGGAAGATGTCCACATGGTTAACCCAGAAAAAGCTCCTGGCTCTTGGCTTCAGATCAGCCCAGCTCAGGCCCTGCGGCCATTTGGGGAGTGAACCAGTGGCTGGAAGATTCTCTCTCTCTCTCTCTGTCTCTCTCTCTCTCTCTCTCTCTCTCTCCCTCCCTCTCTCTCTCTCTCTCTCTCTCTCTCTCTTCCTGTCTCTCCCTGTCTGTCTGTAACTCTGCCTTTCAAATAATTAAATCTTTTTTTAATAAAAATAAAAACTAAAAAAACCAATAAATTCCGGCAAGGATGTGGGGCAGAGTTACAGAGAGGAATAGACAGAGAGACACACAGAGAGAAGTCTTCCATCTGCTGGTTCACTCCCCAAGACAGCTAGGGCTGTCCCAGGACAAAGCCGCACTCCCAGGTGCATCAGCAGGGAGCTGGATCAGAAGTGAAGCAGCACCCATGTGGGATGCCAGCATCACAGACAGGAGCTTAACCCGCTGTACCATAGTGTTGGCCCTAACTATGATATTCTTGCAACTTATTCTAAAAGTCTGAAATTTCTCCAAGTGGTTGAGAAATGGAGACACTGAAAATAACCTAAATATACCATGATACAGAAAAACTAAAATATATTACAATACTATATATTTATATGGAGAAATATGTAGCTCTTAAAAGGCATGTTCTTGAAGAAAAGATTTCTAAAAACAAAGTCTTCCTGTAACTGGCACCATTCTATTCTAAACTAAATACAAAAATTTCATATAATATATACCAAAACATGCAGATATTCTATTTATTTATTTATTTTTTTATTTTTTGACAGGCAGAGTAGACAGTGAGAGAGAGAGAGACAGAGAGAAAGGTCTTCCTTTTGCCGTTGGTTCACCCTCCAATGGCCACCACGGCTGGCGCACTGCGGCCGGTGCACTGCACTGATCTGAAGGCAGGAGCCAGGTGCTTATCCTGGTCTCCCATGGGGTGCAGGGCCCAAGCACTTGGGCCATCCTCCACTGCACTCCCTGGCCACAGCAGAGAGCTGGCCTGGAAGAGGGGTAACCGGGACAGAATCCGGCGCCCCGACCGGGACTAGAACCCGGTGTGCCGGTGCCGCAAGGCGGAGGATTAGCCTAGTGAGCCGTGGCGCCGGCCCAGATATTCTTAATGGGGCTTGAAGCCCATGGTAGCTTCATAGAATGATTTCTGTTCTTATGATAGGAAAAGAAGATACAGAGTGACCGTGACAGGATTCTCGATTAAGGGAGGCAAGGGTTACAGAATCCTTATCTGAAATGCATCTGTGCCTGTGCTGAGGAGAAATAAGTAATGCACACTAGTACCTTGATACTCTTTCTTCACGAATTTGGTTAGCTTGCTTTTTAGAAGCAGTTATCTCAGGACCTGCGCTGTGGCGTGGCGGGTTAATGCCCCGGCCTGAAGCGCTGGCATTTCATATGGGCGCTGGGTCAAGACCCAGCTGCTCCATTTCCAATCCAGCTTTCTGCTATAGCCTGGGAAATCAGTAGAAGATGGCCCAAGTCCTTGGGCCCCTGCACCTGCGTGGGAGATCTGGAAGAAGCTCCTGGCTCCAGACTTCGGGATTAGCACGGCTCCAGCCATCGTGGCCAACTGGGGAGTGAACCATTGGATGGAAGAACACACTCTCACTGTCTCTCTCTATATATACCTCTCCTCTTTCAAATAAATAAATAAATCTCTATAAAAAAGATTTTTTTAAAAAAAGAAGCATATATCTCTTGAAACAAGACAAGTGAGAAGTCTATCACCTCTGTATACCAGATAAAACCAAGGCAAGCTGTTAACAGATATCGTTGTAGGCCCAGAACTTGTTCCCTGTGCTTGGGCAACCCCTCCACTATTGCCCCACTCATTGAGTTCTATATCCTCTGAGTCCCAAATAAGAGATGAAAAAGGAAATGTAACAACTGTTACCATAGAAATAAAAAGAATTATCAGGAATTAATACAAACAAATTTATGCCAACTAAATGGAAAATCTAGAAGAAATGGATGAACACATTTATTATTCCTGGACACATACAATCAACCAAATTGAGTCAGGAAGACATAAAACCTAAACAGATCAATAACCAAAGTGGAGACTAGATCAGTAATAAAGACCCTTCCGTCCCCCCAAAAAATAGCCCAGGACCAGATGTCTTCACTATTGAATTCTACCAGATTTTAAAAGAACTAAATCCAATTCTCAAACTATTCAAAACAACTGAAAGGTAGAGAAACCTCCCAAACTCTATGAGGCCACCATCACCTTAATTCCTAAACCAAAAAAATATACAACAGAGAAAGAGAACTACAGACCAATATCCCTGATGAACATAGATGCAAAAATCCTCAACAAAATTCTAGCCAATCAAATCTAACAACACATCAGAAAGATCATTCATGTGGACCATGTGGGATTTATCCCTGGTATGCAGGCATGGTTCAGCATTCACAAATCAATAAATGTGATACATCAAATTAACAAACTGAAAAAAACCCTATGATTATCTCAACAGATGCAGAGAAAACATTTGATAAAATATAACATCCTTTCATGATGAAAACCTTCAGCAAATTAGGTATGAAGGAACATTCCTCAACATAATCAAGGTAACTTATGACAAACCCACAGCCAGCATCTTACTGAATGGAGAAAAATTGGAAGCATTTCCACTAAGATCCAAAACCAGACAAGGATGCGTATTTTCACCACTGCTATTCAATACAGTCCTGAAAGTTTTAGCCAGATCTATTAGGCAAGAAAAAGAAATCAAAGGGATACAAACTGGGCAGGAAGAAGTCAAACTATCCCTATTTGCAGAAGACATGATCCTATATATAGAGGATCCAAGACTCCACTAAGAGACTATTGGAATTCATGAAAGAGTTTGGTAAAATGACAGGATATAAAATCAACACACAAAAATCAACAGCCTTTGCATACACAGACAATGCCATGGCTGAGAAAGAACTTCTAAGATCAATCCCATTCACGATAGCTACAGCAAAAAGTAAATACCTTGGAATACATTTAACCAAGGAGGTGAAATACCTCTACAATGAAAATTACAAAACATTAAATAAAGAAATAAAAGACACAAATAATGGAAACATCTTCCATGTTTATGGACTGCAAGAATTAATATCATTAAAATGTCCATACTACCAAAAGCAATCTACAGATACAATGTGATCTCAATCAAAATACCAACAACATCCTTCCCAAATCTAGAAAATGATGCTAAAATTGATATGGAAACACATGAGACCCTGAATAACTAAAGTAATCTTTTACAACAAAAACAAAGCCGGAGGCCTCACAATACCAGATTTCAAGACATACTACAGGGCATTTATAATCAAAACACCCCAGTACTGGCACAAAACTAGACATATAGACCAATGGAATACAATAAAAACTCCAGAAATCAATCCATGAAACTACAACCAACTTATCTTTGAGAAAGGAGCTAAAATCAGTCCCTGGAGCAAAGACAGTCTCTTCAACAAATGGTGCTGGGAAAACTGGATCTCCACATGCAGAAGTATGAAACAAGACCCCTATCTTATACCTTATACAAAAGAAAAAAAAAACTCAAAATGGATGAAAAATCTAAATCTGTGACCAGATACCATCAAATTAGTAGAGGGGAACATGGGGGAAACTCTGCAAGACATTGGCTTAGGCAAACACTTCTCGTAAAAGACCCTTGAAGTATAGGCAGTCAAAGCCAAAATTGAAAAATGGGATTACATCTAGTTGAGAAGCTTCTGCACTGCAAAACAAACACTCAGCAAAGTCAAGAGGCAACTGAAGAATGGGAGAAATGATTTGCAAACAATGCAACTGATAAAGGATTAATAACCAGAATATAAAAACAACTCAAGAAACTCAACAACAATGAAACAAACAATTCTGTTAAGAAATGGGCTGGGCCAGCACTTTCGCTCACTGGGCTAATCCTCTGCCTTGCGATGCCGGCACACGGGGTTCTAGTCCCGGTCGGGGCGCCAGATTCTGTCCCGGTTGCCCCTCTTCCAGGCCAGCTCTCTGCTGTGGCCAGGGAGTGCAGTGGAGGATGGCCCAAGTGCTTGGGCCCTGCACCCCATGGGAGACCAGGAGAAGCACCTGGCTCCTGCCTTCGGATCAGCGCGGTGCGCCGGCTGCAGCACGCTGGCTGTGGCGGCCACTGGAGAGTGAACCAACGGCAAAAGGAAGACCTTTCTTTCTGTCTCTCACTGTCCACTCTGCCTGTCCAAAAAAAAAAAAATATAGAAATGGGCTGAAGACTTGAACAGGCATTTTTCAAAACATAAATTTCAAATGGCCAACAGACACATGAAAAAATGTTCACAATACCTAGCCATGAGAGAAATGCAAATCAAAACCACAATGAAGTTTCACCTCAATGCATTAGAGTGGTTCTCAAACAGAAATCAACAAACAATAAATTCTGGCTAGGATGAGGGGGAAAAAGTACCCTAATCTACTGTTGCTGGGAATGTAAATTAGTACAGCTATTGTGGAAGACAATATGGAGATACCTCACTCAGAAAGCTGAAAACAGATATACCATATGACCCAGGCATCCCACTCCTGCGAATTTACCCAAAATGAAATTAGCATATGAAAGAGTTATCTGCATTCCCACATATTGCAGCTCAATTCACAACAGCTAAGATATGGAATCAACCCAGATGTCCATCAAGTAATGACTAGATAAAGAAATTATGGTAAATATACACTATGGAATACTACTCAGCCATAAAAAACAAAATCTTGTCATTTTAAACAAAATGGATGCAACTGGAAACCATTATACTTAGTGAAATAAGCCAGTCCCCAAAAGACAAATACCATATGTTTCCCCTGATATGCAGGAACTAATGGAGTACCTAAAATGTTATATGTAGGAGTGAAATGGACATTTTGAGATTTGATGATTGTTTACTGCCTCTTGTCTCTACTGTTGAGGAACAGTTTTTTTCTTATTATTTGTTGAACTCTTCACTTAGTGTAGTGTTGATCTTATATGAATATAAAGTAAGCTGAGAGTAGATCACTGTAAAAATTAAGAGTGAGAATAGGAAAGGAAGGAGATGGAAAGCTGGGAGTGTGGGCAGGAGGGAGGATAGGGTAGGAAATATCACCATGCCCTAAGTCTGTATATATAAAATACATGAAATTTTGTATACATTAAATTTAAAAAAATTTAATGTTTTAAAAAGAAAACTGAATAGTCACTTAGCACACTACCTGGTGTACTGAACTTCAATAAATATTTTTTAATTGCAACTGAAAATTAAAGCATCTAGTAAGCTTAAGAATAACCTTATCATTGTAAACAAAATTCAGGGGTTCAAAATAACATTTGCTGATACAGGCTGATTACCCCTTACCCTAAATGATTGGGACCAGAAACGTCTTGGACTGGGTATTTTTTCAGATTTTGGAATATTTGCATATACATAATTAGATATCTTGGGGATAGGACCCACATCTAAACATGAAATTCATTTATGTTTTATATACACTTTATACATATAGCCTAAAAAGTAATTTTATATCATATTTTTAGTGCACCTGCATTTTGACTGTGACCCATCACATGAGGTCAGCTGTGGAATTTTCCACATGTAGCATCATGTGATCACTCAAAAAGATTTGGGCTGTGAAGCATTTTGGATTTTCAGATTAGGGATGCTAATGGTAAATTCCTCTTACAGATCAATTTCATTCTATATACTTGATTGAGGGTATTTAAAAAATTAAAGCTAGGAGAAGAATCAAAAGAGAAGTAAAAGGTGATGCTACAGTGGCAATAGCAGTCAATATGATGAGTCAGGCTGGAAAGCAGAAAGAAGCAGCACGGATGTGTACAGAACTGATATCACAAACAGAGCTGTGAGCAGACAGGGCATGAGTAACAACTGCTATGTATCCAAGGCTGCCACACATATCAACCTAATTCCAGAAGGGGGAGTAGGACCTACTCCTAATGGTAAACTGGTGGCTCACAGGAGGCCTTGTTGTCATGGAAGCAGGAATAGCTTGGTAAAGGTCACAATGTACCCATCTTGGAGGTTAATTGAAACAAAACGTTCAGTTAGCCATCACACTGAATTAAGGGAGCCCAAAGTCAGTCACACTCACAGCACAAATGTGCTGAAAGTGCTGTGTTTCTTGGAAACTGATCAGTTTCTACAGCTGAGACCTTCAGCCAACAAACTTGAAAATAATTAAAATTCAAGGTTAAGAGCTCAGCTTTTATTCTTAGCAGGAAGCTGATTTCATCCAGGAAGTGCTGTGTCACTTTGTTTCTAATAATTAAATCATAACTAACATCTACTGAGCACCTGCCATGTTCCATGCATTGTGTCCTGCATGTTCTCAATCTCATCATGCAACAACCTGATGATTAGGTGCTATAATTTCTATTTTGTGGATAAAGACACTGAAATATAGTGGGATTAAGTGATTTCTCCAAGCTAACACTACTGGGAGGCCCCAGAAATTAAGATGTGAATACAAGTCTGTATATACTGTTTCACATACTCCCAGAGACAACAAGGTGGTCTTTGGAATCAGAACTGTGTCAATGCAAGCAGAGTAGATAGCAGACTGATAGTTCCGAAATTATAAAACTAGGTGAGCATTAGATTATGCCACTTCCTAATGTGTAACAGAACAAATTTAGACAAAACTACAGCACTATCAATAGACACTATGTTTTCTATAAAGAACTGCATTGGAGGCAATGGTATATTATATTCAACTGTAAAGCGCATAGATTTAAAAGCTCAACCTACCTGTATTTTAACTACAGTTTTGCCCCTGACTCTGCTTAGGTAAGGGACTTAAACCATCTAAGCTTTAGCCTCATCATCTAAGAAATGAAAACATCCACTTCACATGAATGTATTGAGAATTACAGCTAACTCTGTCAACTGTTGTGTATGGACAAAGTGGTACACAGATGTAAACTTCTTGGCCTCCTGCAAATAATTTTTGGTTCCCTTTAGAAAATGTGGCCAGAATGTACTATCAACGGCCAGCTGATGGTTGGAACAGTCCCTTCATTACTTGGGCTGCAACTATCTCATGTGTAAAACTGGGGAGGTTACAGGCTATCCCTAAACTCAAGCTCCCACTGAATGAGTCTGAGAGAGTAAGATTTTACTTTATGTCTCTATACTTTATAGTTATTTATCCTGCACCAATTTTGTCTAGTAACACAAATTCTGGGAGCACTCAGGAGAGCAGTGCTAAGGGTAAACAGCCAAGTAAATGAGGCGGAAATCAAGAAAAAAGTATGCACATTGACATTTATTCTTCTCCATGTTCTCCATCCAGAAAGCCCCAGGAGACTTTGGATAAAGGGCAACTGGCTTAGCACCATACATGTTCCCAGAAAGTATCCCTTTTTCTTTTTTTTAAGATTTATTTATTTATTTGAAAGTCAGAGTTACACAGAGAGAGCAGGAGAGGCAGAGAGAGAGAGAGAGAGAGGTCTTCCATACGCTGGTTCACTCCCCAACTGGCCGCAACGGCTGGAGCTGTGCCAAGCCGAAGCCAGGAGCCAGGAGCATCTTCCGGGTCTCCCACATGGGTGCAGGGACCTAAGCACTTGGGCCATTTTCCACTGCTTTCCCAGGCCATAGCAGAGAGCTGAATTGGAAGAGGAGCAGCTGGGACTAGAACCGGCTGCCAAATGGGATGCCGGCGCTTTAGGCCAGGGTGTTAATCCGCTGTGCCACAGCGCCAGCCCCAAGTATCCCTTTTTCAAAACTTTTCAGAAGAAGGTAGGGACAGAAGAAAAGATACCACAACATCACAGGGTTCACAGATTTTGGCTAACATATATAAATGTATGTCTGAGGAGACTTCAAAAAGTTTATGGAAAATGGAATTAAAAGATGTGGTTTTTTTTGTGCAAAAACTTTGAAGTTCATGCAGTTTTTCCATAACATACATTTTCACAAACTTTCTGAAGAACCCTTATTTGCATAGATTTCAAAATCTTTTGCATCAAAATAAACTTATCCTTTATTTTCATTTTCCATAAACTTTGTGAAGTATCCTCATGTTTGTCCCAACTTCTCATTTATCAATGAGCTCCTCAAAGGTAGTTACTACGGTCTTTGCAATTTCCCAACACTTCTCAGTTTCTATTTCATTCTAAATCAAGGATGTTCAACTTATGCCAACAGACTCCAGTATACTGAAGTGCCAACCATTGACATTTCATAGACTATCTCCTAAAATGGTTCACAGCTCTTGGAAAAACCTTTTGGAGAATCTAACACCGTAATCCTTAAGTGGAAGCACATTACAATCACCTGGATAACTCAAAAGAACCCGTGCCTAGACCCCACCCCGGAGGCTGACTGAACCACTCTACGTCGGGCAGGCGGCACCAGGTTTAAGGAGCCCCCCAGATGATTCTCACTAGCAGTCAGGACTGAGGACTCCCATCATCCTCATAGACAAGTCAAAGCATTCATCAAACCACGGCTATACAGCTTCTGGAATTTTTGGTTTGCCCATATATTTTTAGTGACTATGTCAGTGTTTGAGTTTTGTTTCCATCTCTCAGGAAACTGGCCACAAATACAATCTATAAGCGACTTCTCAGTATTATCAACTCTCTTTTTTCTTCTTTCCTCGATGAGGACGATAAAAATTGCAGAATTCATGAAGGAAATACCTGTACTTCAGGATATGCCGATGCTTAACAAGCAATGACACTGCACTTGTTGCTTCCTTCCTTCAGTTGCTCTGTTCAGGTACTGCACCCAACCTAGCACCTTCTCTCTAAGCTATAAAGCGGATGCAAGATGACCAGGTGGGGGGCCAGCGCCATGGTGCAGTGGGTTAATCCTCCACCTGCGGCACCAGCATCCCATAGCAGTGCCGGTTCTAGTCCCGACTGATCCTCTTCCAATCCTACTTTCTGCTGGTCCAAGTCCCTGAGCCCCTGCAACTGCATGGGAGACCCAGAAGAGGCTCCTGGCTCCTGGCTTCGGATCAGCGCAGTTCCGGCCGTTGTGGCCATCTGGGGGGTGAACCAACAGAAGGAAGACCTTTCTCTGTGTCTCACCCTCTCACTGTCTGTAGCTCTACCTCTCAAATAAGTAAATAAAAATCTTAATTAAAAAAAAAAAAAGGTTACCAGGTGGGCAGACACCTGGCTTTACCACCCATTGTGTGTGTAATTTTTTTTAAAGATTTATTTTATTTATTTGAAAGAGTTACAGAAAGAAGTAGAGACAGAGAGAGAGGTCTTCCATCCACTGGCTCACTCCCCAGATGGCCGCAACGGCCGGAGCTGTGCCGACCTGAAGCCAGGAGCCAGGAGCTTCTAGGTCTCCCACATGGGTGCAGGGGCCCAAGGACTTGGGCCATCTTCCACTGCTTTCCCAGGCCATAGCAGAGAGCTGGATCAGAAGAGGAGCTGCCGGGACTAGAACCGGTGCCCATATGGGATGCCGGTGCTTCAGGCCAGGGCTTTAACCCACTGCGCCACCGCACTAGCCCCGTGTGTGTAATTTACCTATCTACTTGAAGCTTGAGTTTCCTAATTCTAAAATTGGTATGGTTGTTGTGAGAAGTGAAGGATACTACGTGTTACAGCCAAATGTTGGTAGGTACTCAATAAGTGCTAGTTGAATCTAAGGAATCCTTTTCTTAAAAAAAAAACAAAACTGTTATTTAAGGTATACAAAGTTCATGTATTTCATATATACAGATTTAGGAACACAATGATACTTTGCACCCTACCCTCCCTCCCACCCATGCTCCCACCCTTCTTCCTCGCTCTCCTATTCCCACTCTAAGTTTTTACAATGACCTATTTTCAGTTTATTTTACAGTCATCAGATTAACCATACACTAAGGAAAGAGTTCAACAAATAGTATGAAGAAAAAAACCACTGTTCCTCAACAGAGACAAGGGCTGTAAACAATCATCGAATCTCAAAATATCCATTTCACTCCTATACATTACATTTTAGGTACTCTGTTACCACAGATCAGGGAAAACATACAGTATGTCTTTTGGGGACGGGCTTATATCTCTAAGTATAATGGTTTCCAACTGCATCCATTTTGTTGCAAAAGAAAGGGTTTCTTTTTTTTACTGCTGTGTAGTATTCCACGGTGTATATATACCATAATTTCTTTATCCATTCATCAGCTGACAGACATCTGGGTTGATGGAACCTTTTGCAGTTACATACAGAGTCTGTTTTATTTCCTTCTCAAACAACTTCACTTAAGCCAACATTAAGTCAAAGAAGCAGGAAGATGACTACAAAGGCCACAGATGACATCTACCATGTGTACAGAATGTGGGGTGTGCAATAATCAAGGAAGCTGTACCCTGTTCATGAAGGACAATTTCTAGATAATGGGAGACCCACTGTGAGGCAAGCAGCTTCCTCCCAGAAGAGCTTATTACAAGTAAAGTGCTGACTTAGCACATTATGTGACCAGTAAGGCAATAGTAATATAGCAACCACCACTTTCCCATTTAATCACAGAATCACAAGGAGAAACCAACCAAACTTAATGAAGTCCACATCAGGTATTCAGGAACATGTGCTGCCAAGATTAGGGACGCATCCTATTCTATTAGAAGTAATCCAGGATAAAGTACAGAGAAGGGAGACTGAGTATGATTTGCTCAGTATGAAAATGTAACAATTGTTGGAAAAAGATACATATGTTACAAATTTCAAAGCGCCTTACTGTTTTCTGGCCAACAACACGTGGGAAAATATTTAACTTCGTGGTATGGGAAAATGTTACAGAGATGATAATCTATTCTCAACAGTAAGACTATTATACACTGACCCCCGTGCCCTACTAAGAGAGAAAGTTACAACTGGTACAACAGTTGAGTAAAACCACAGATCAAGTCTAAGAATGAAAAGAAAATCATAACTCTTTGAGTGACCCTTAGGGAAATAACATACCACTGAGTTAGAATCCAAAGTATTCAATTAGAGGAACTATAAATAGTGACCTGTGTAAACATAATAATTTACTATAATTTTTGTGCCATTCATTATAACAGAAGGTATAATCTCAGAGTTAAAATGAGACAATGACCAGGAGCAAGGTTCTCCTTGAGGGATATGAAGGACACCTACTATGGGTCACAATCAGACTCAGCTCTGCCACAAAGGGAAGTAATGAGGTAAACTGGTCCCCCTGCTATAAAAGCAAAATGGACTAACTGGAGGCATCTCAATGCTAGTTTCAATGCCAGTTTACATGACACTGTTTTCTAGGTAGAAAATCTAGGAACAGCGGGTAATCCACCCACAGTCCCCTTGGCACATTTTCAGTAATGTGCTAATCAATGTGAACACTGACTAATTTATTAGCATACACAAACAATTCATGACAATGCTTAAGACTCCAGAGTCCATTTACTAAAATATCAAAGGCATTTTACACACAACAAAATGCAGTCTCAAGCAGGGAAAAAACTTTTAGTGCCTACCATACCTGCTAAACAATTAAAATAATAAAACCTCACTTGGCAGGGCTGTGAAGAAACTGATACACTTTGCTGATAGCCTGTAAATTAAAGCTGTAAGTCCCCTCAAACCCTTTGACATGGTAATTCCATTCAAAGCTAGATACCCTAGGGGTGAACCACTGGATTACCCGGAAAAGTCTTGGCTCCCACGGAAGTGACACACAATCCAGATAGGGGAGTTTCAGTGTTACTAGCACACAGGACAAAAAGAGCTTCACCACTGAAATGCAAATCAGGAGCAATCACTGCTCAGTTCTTTAAACTGGGAACTGAATTATCTTAGACAAGGGATCAGCAAACTTTCTGAAAAGAACCGGATGGTAAACATTTCTGGCTATGTGGGCCATACTATCTCTGGCAACTACTCAACTCTCTCGCTGTGGAGAGACAAAAGCCACAGACAATATGTAATGAATGGGCATAGCTGTGTTCCAGTAAAACTTTATTTACAAAGACAGGTATTATCAAAACTCACAGAATGAGAATAATGGGTCGCTGCTGATTCATCAATTTTAACAAATGTCCCAGACCGTCACAGGATGTTGATGGTGGCAGACGCTGTGTTGAGGGAGGAAGATGTAGGAATTCACTATACCTTCTATTCAATTTTGCTGTGAATCTAAAATTACTCTTAAAAATAAAGTCTACTGAGGTTGGCATTGTAGCACAGCAGGTTAAGTCACTGTCTGCAATGCCAGCATCCCATATGGGTACTGGTTCAAGTCCAAGTTGCTCCACTGCTGATCCAGCTCCCTGCTCATGTGCGGAGGTTGGCCCAAGTCCTTGGGTCCGTGTTACCCATGTGGGAGACAAAGAATAAGGTCCTGGCTCCTGGCCTCACCCTGGCCCAGTCCCAGCTGTTGTGGCCATTTGGGAAGTGAACCAGTGGAGGAAGATTCTCTCTCTCTCTCTCTCTCTCTCTCTCTGCCTCTCTAACTCTGCTTTTCAAATAAATAAATCTTTAAACAAAATGAAGTCTATCTATTTAAAAAAAGCCTGGTGGTAAGACTATACTTTGATATATTATCTTAGAGCAGAGTATTCTAAAAACACAAGAATTTGCCCGACTCTGAAACTGAAGTATCACACAAGAAAAGTAATTGAATGTCCATACATCATAAAGGAACAGGGAAAGAAGTGATGCTTTGTGATGACATCCAATGACAAAACTAAAGTTTCCCAAATCTTGCCAATAGTCTGGTCAATTTCCCAAAAGCTTGCTGGGATTCCTCCCACCCAGCCATCAATAGGTAATAATAAGTGTGGCTATGTTTCCCATTCACCAGCACACAAAACATACTCAAGTACCATGAAGGCACTGGAGCCAGACGTACAATTGGTATGCCTTAAAGATGTCCTGGAGCCCAAGAAATCAGGTTATATGAAAATCCAGCCCTATCAGATCTTAAAGGTCCCAAAGCCCAATTCTTTCCTTAAACATAAAAACCAACCAAGATCCGATAAGTCATTTGAGATATCTTTACCCTAAACTATTCTCTTCCCCTTTGATTCTGAATAGTTGGTTTCTGTCTCCAAACAGGTTTGTCTAATTCTTGGCAACACTGCACAGCAGAAAAACATTTTGGCTTACAAAAAATATATATGACATACATAGTAGAGATACAAAATAAACACACTTGGAAGCAGAGTGAGATCTTTTCCCCCTTTCCTAATGTGTGTGTGTGTGTGTGTGTGTGTGTGTGTTTGACAGGCAGAGTTAGACAGAGAGAGAGCTACAGAGAGAAAGGTCTTCCTTTTCCGTTGGCTCAGCCCCCAAATGGCCGCTACAGCCGGTGCTGCGCCAATCCGAAGCCAGGAGCCAGGTGCTTCCTCCTGGTCTCCCATGCGGGTGCAGGGCCCAAGCACTTGGGCCATCTTCCTCCACTGCCCTCCCAGGCCACAGCAGAGAGCTGGACTGGAAGAGGAGCAGCCGGGACTAGAATCCAGCGCCTCAACCGGGACTAGAACTCGGGGCGCTGGGCCGCAGGCGGAGGATTAGCCAAGTGAGCCACAGCGCCAGTCTCCTAATGTGTTTTTAAGGAAACAATTTCATCTTCTCCAGGACCAGAAACAATGCTCTCCCCAGAGGTAATCAGGCTTCAGGAACAAAATGACTTTAAAAAGCTGAGACTTTGCAAAGAGTAGTCATTTGGAACCAAAGTCAACTTCTTGGTGGGTATTTGAATCTTCAAATACTTTCTAAAGAAGGCAACCGAGCCCTTGGACCTCAACAACAGTAAGAACAGGGAAACTGGTTGCTGCCTTCTAGTAGCTGAAGACTGTGAGATTCACAGAAAGATTATGGTAGAAATCAAAATACGAGCAGTTCTGCGCCAAAAAGGCAGCATTGCCAGACAAACTGCTTCTGGGCGGCTTTATGCAGAAGATACTGTATTTAAACATATATAATAACTAACTAAATTAAAGTTCCACCATGTTTAATACACCCTATGTGGAGTCAGGCACTCCATCAGCAATCAGCATTTATGGAGCCCCCACTCTGAGCAGAGCAAGCTGAGCTGAGGAAGCGCAAGGCCGCAATCCCAGGAGGTAAGTGCTTACCCTGTGCAGAGGCACTGTGGGATAAACGAAGGGAAAGGAGGCAGGAGCGAACATGTTTAATACAAGTGCGACCATGCACAAGTAATAGGGCAAGAAAACAAGTAATAGGGGAGTAGGATGAAAGTAGTTAAATGAGAGCCGGCGCCGTGGCTCAATAGGCTAATCCTCCACCTTGCGGCGCCGGCACACCGGGTTCTAGTCCCGGTTGGGGCGCCGGATTCTGTCCCGGTTGCCCCTCTTCCAGGCCAGCTCTCTGCTATGGCCAGGGAGTGTAGTGGAGGATGGCCCAGGTGCTTGGGCCCTGCACCCCATGGGAGACCAGGAAAAGCACCTGGATCCTGGCTCCTGCCATCGGATCAGCGCGGTGCGCCGGCTGCAGCGGCGGCCATTGGAGGGTGAACCAACGGCAAAGGAAGACCTTTCTCTCTCTGTCTGTCTCTCTCACTGTCCACTCTGCCTGTCAAAAATAAAAAAAATTAAAAAAAAAATAAAAAAAAAAAAAAAGAAAGTAGTTAAATGAAGAAACCACAAGTGGACAGTGTGACACTGAAAGATGAAAAGCAAGTACAGGGGCCGGCGCTGTGGCAAAGCAGGTTAAAGCCCCTGCCTGCAGTGTCAGCATCCCATTTAGACACCAGTTCAAGTCCCGGCTGCTCCTCTTCAGATCCCACTCTCTGCTATGGCCTGAGAAAGCAGTGGAGGATGGCCCAAGTGCTTGGGCCCCTGCACCTGCGTGGGAGACCCAGAGGAAGCTCCTGGCTCCTGGCTTCAGATCAGCTCAGCTCTGGCCATTGCCATCATTTGGGGAGCAAACCAGTGGAATGCAAGACCTATCTCTCTCTCTCTCTCTCTCTCTCTCTGGCTCTACTTCTCTCTGTAACTCTTTCAAATAAATAAAATAATTCTTAAAACAAAAAAGCTAGTACAAATGAAAATGTGCATCATTTCCTACCAATTTATTAAACACTCAGTTCTATCTTTATGTCATTACAGACTAAGTTCTCCTTTTCTTATGTCACCAAGAGAATTTTTAATTCATAGCCACCAGTAAAGAGAAAGACTGAACTCAAATTTGCACAGATATAACAAGAAGCCACTGTAACATTAACTGCCATTCAAGGACAATAAATTTGTCCAAAACATCCAGCAAGGTTCACAGAAAAAAACAATGGAACAAGACACATCAAAGTTATATTAAGAAATTAAATCAATAAATGTTGATTTTTAAGCTTTAAAATATGTTTCCATTGCTCTTAATAAGGAATTAATATATACTACCTGAAGTCATACTGTCCAATAAACGTGAGCCACATATATAATCTTAAATTTCCTAGTAGCCACATGAACATAAAAAGAAACATGAACATTTTTTCATTTTACTTAACCCAACATATCCATATGATTATTTTTTAACAAGTAATGAGGGACCAGTGCTGTGGTATAGCAGGTAAAGCCACTGCCTGCAGTGCCAGCATCCCATATGGGTGCCAGTTCAAGTTCTGGCTTCTCCACTTCCGATCCAGCTCTCTGCTATGGCCTGGGAAAGCAGTAGAAGATGGCCCAAGTCCTTGGGCCCCTGCACCCTTGTGGGAGATCTGGAAGAAGCTCCTGGCTCCTGGCTTCGGTCTGGCACAGCTCTAGCCATTGTGGCCAATTGGGGAGTGAACCAACGGATGGAATACCTATCTCTCTCTCTCTGCCTCTCCTGCTCTCTCTGTGTAACTCTGACTTTCAAATAAATAAATAAATCTCTTTAAAAAAACAAGTAATGAATAAAAATGTGTTGAGACATTTTACTAGCTTTATATGTTTTTTTAAAGATTTATTTTATTTATTTGAAAGAGTTACAGAGAGATGTTGAGACAGAGAAAGAGGTCCTCCATCCACTGGTTCATTCCCCAGATGACTGCAATAGCCAGAGCTGCACCGATATGAAGCCAGGAGCCTCCTCTGGGTCTCCCACATGGGTGCAGGGGCCCAAGGACTTGGGCCATATTCTACTGCTATCCCAGGCCATAGCAGAGAGCTGTATCGGAAGTGGAGCAGCCAGGACTAGAACTGGCGCCCATATGGGATGCCGGCACTTCAGGCCAGGGCATTAACTCGCTGCACCACAGCACCAGCCCCTAGTTCTATATTTTTTGAAATCCAGTGTGCATTTTATACTTAAGCATATCTCATTTCAGAAGTTCAATTTTTATCATAAATAATTGACTTACAATTAGACTTCATAAAATTTACAGTTCATAGGTGAACTCAAATGTCTAACCTCTTTTAAACATAAAACATACTTAAAGGTTAACCAAAGCAAGTATCAGTTTTAAATTAAATCAATTCAGTTTCTCATCCACAATAGCCATATTTAATTTTTAAGGTATTTACTGAGTTTTACTTTTTTTATTTAAGAGACACATAGAGCGAAGAAGAGAAGGAGGTGGAAGATCGAGCTCATCCATTGGTACACTCCCTAAATGCCTACAATAACATGGATGGCAAGGACCCAAACACCTGAGGCATCACCACTGCCTGCCTCCCAGGTCTCCATTAGCAGGAATCTGGAATCAGGAGCCAGAGCCAGGATGTAAACCCAGGAACTCAGACATGGGACACAGGTATCTAAACCAGCATCCTAACCACTATGCCAAATGCCTGTCCCTAGCAACATTTCAAGTGCTCAAGAGGCTTATATGGCTGGGAGGTGGCAACCACACAGGACAAAGATGCTCTAAAGAAATAAAATGATAATTATAATCACTGGAAGCGAAAATTCAAACTCAATTATTTGTTAAAAAATATGGTAAAAACAAAGCAAAGAAAATACACAACATGGTAGAAAAATAGAGCTTAAAAACAGAAAGCAAAAGAAAACTAGATGACTTTTATTACAGATGACAGATGTGTCATATAAACAAGTCACAAAAGGTCAAGTCACAAAGCAATTCACCTCTATACTACATTGAGAGACATATTTAAAACAAGTAATCAAAAAGATTGAAAATAAAAGGACAGCAATGCTGTACCAGGAAAGGTAAACAAGAAAATAGGGAACTAGATTTCAATGTCAAATAGGGTTGAATCCAGGCCAAAGAGCATTCAACTGGTAAAAGGCAACACTGTGTAATGCTAAAAGAGTACATGTCACGGGCTGGCGCCGCGGCTCAATAGGCTAATCCTCCGCCTTGCGGCGCCAGCACACCAGGTTCTAGTCCCGGTCCGGGCGCCGGATTCTGTCCTGGTTGCCCCTCTTCCAGGCCAGCTCTCTGCTGTGGCCAGGGAGTGCAGTGGAGGATGGCCCAAGTGCTTGGGCCCTGCACCCCATGGGAGACCAGGAGAAGCACCTGGCTCCTGGCTTCGGATCAGCGTGGTGCGCCGGCCGCAGCGCACCAGCTGTGGTGGCCATTGGAGGGTGAACCAATGGAAAAGGAAGACCTTTCTCTCTGTCTCTTTCTCTCACTGTTCACTCTGCCTGTCAAAAAAAAAAAAAGACCTAAGTAACATAATTAATATAGTTCATCTGATATATCAAACTGTAATCTGAGAAGAGAGCATAACCTTTTTTTTACTGCCCAAAGAACATATGCAGAAAATGACAATATACTGGGCTTAAAAGTAAACATAAGGAAGTCAGAATAATTCAGAAAACATTCTACGATCACTATGTAGCAAAACTAAACAAAAATAAAAATAGAGACTGCACCTACACAAGAGATTTTAAAGCTCCCTCAAACTATTCTTAGGTTGTAGAAGAATAAAAATCTAGGATGCAGAAGAGCTGGAGGAAGGAAAAGGATTCAAAACATTAGGTGCAAAAGCAGTGCTCAGAGGACTAACCGTAACCTGAAATACTAACATAAATAACCCAGCAGCAAAGAAACTCAGATGCAATTTTTTAAAAAAAGAATAAACCTGAGTAGATCAGAAGAAATGAATAAAGTCAAGGTAGATATCAATGAACTAGAAAACAAAAGTCATAAAACTAATAAATCCAACCAAAAAAATTACCTAAACAAACACACACACAAAAAGGAAGCAGCTAGAGAAAAATGAGATTGCTAATATATTGACTACTCTCTCAGCTATCCAAATTGACTTACTAAAAGCTTCCATGACTAGGATAATTTTCTAGAAAAATATAACAAAACACATTTATTCTAGAAGAGACCAAAAACCTATACAGAAAATATCATAGGACAGAAAAAGTTGTCACAGAGCAATAATTTCCCAACACATTTAAAAGACCTAATAATTTTCATATAGGGGTTCTTTTTTTAGGGGTTCTACTAAAGCTTTAAAGAACAGATTAAAGAAAAAAAATTATCTTTGTGAACAAAGCATGACTGGTTAAAAAAAAAAAACCTAACACACTGTATATATACATAATAGCCAGAGGCAAATAGTACATGAATATCAATAAAATGAATCCAGGGGTTCATCATACTAGTCTACATTCTGCATATGTTTAAAATTTTCTATAATAAAAAGCCAAAATGAAGAAATTTTTTTCCCAAGGGGGAAAAAATTCTACCTAGATATTTGTTTCACCTATCAAAAGTTTGACAACAACGTGTTGAAAGTGTAGGAAAATAAGCACTCTCAGAAACTTCTAGCACAATGTAAACAGTGTGAACAGACAACCTCGACAGAAAGCAATCTGACAGTGTCTATTAGAATTACAAATGTACATACCCACTGATGCAGCAATTTCATGTTTAGAAATCTGTTCTATACACACACACACGCACACGCACATGCACTCAGACATGCATGAAATTACAATGTACACAGTAATTCTCTGTAGTGCTGCTGTCACAGCTAATATTGCAAACAATCTACAAGCCACTAATAGGGAGTTTGCCACCTACAATATGACCATATAACCAAGTTCTCAGAAGCCATAAAAAAGAAAAGGGAAGTTGTGTAGAACAGATACGAAAAGCTCTTTAATGTACTATGTTTTTAAAAACAAGGTACAAAGATATAGGCTGCCCGTTATGCAAAAAAGGGGAGGCCACTGGACAGAAGCAGGAAGTAGGCCTTTCTGCTTCGATCTTTTGAATTTACAACTGTGACTACAATCCCAGGCCAAAAAGAAAACCTCATTAAAAAAAAAAATTCTTGGGGCCGGCGCTGTGGCTCACTTGGTTAATCCTCCCCCCTGTGGTGCCGGCATCCCATATGGGCACTGGGTTCGAGTCCCAGTTGCTCCTCTTTCAGTCCAGCTCTCTGCTGTGGCCCAGGAGGGCAGTGGAAGATGGCCCAAGTGCTTGGGACCCTGCACCTGTATGGGAAACCAGGAGGAAGCTCCTGGCTTCAGATTGGCGTAGCACCAGCCATGGCGGCCATTTGGGGAGTGAACCAATGGAAGGAAGACCTTTCTCTCTGTCTCTCTCTCTGTCTATAACTCTACCTGTCAAATAAATAAATAAATTAATTAATTAAAAATTCTCACTCTTTGGGATGGACTAGTGTCAAAATAAACTAACAATCCATTCAGGACACTTGTGATTCTTGCTGCACTCATTAACTGTGTGGCAGGCCATATTTCAAGAAAAGATCAAATTCAAGAGTTTATTGTTTTAAAGGGCACAGAGAAACACTGCACACACATCAAAGGGGGATAGTAGATTAGAAGGAAGATCATCAACTTAATGGTTTTTAACCTTGGTGATGTTTTGGGATTTTTTTAAAATGCTTTATTTATTCTCATTTTATTTGAAAGGTAGAGAGGCAGAGAACAAACTTGTATGTATTGGTTCATTCCCCAAATGCCTGCAACAGCCAGGGCTGGGCCAAGCCAAAGGCAGGAACTCAATCCAGGTCTCCCACATGAGTAGCAAGGATCCAAGTATTTGGGCCATCATCTGCTGCCTTTCTAGCGTATACATTAGCAGGAAGCTGGATCAGAAGCAGAGCCAGGACTCAAACTCAAGCTCTCCAACACAGGATGTGGGTGTCCCAAGCAGCTGCTTAGCCATTGTGCCAAATGCCTGCCCCCTTGCTGATGCTTTAGACAGACCTGGGATATTCTAAAAGTATCAATGCCTTGAACCCATCCCCAAACCATTTACATCAGAAAATTTGAGGTAGGAGGCCAAGCCTGAAAACCACAGATCTGAATGCTTTAAAACAAGGGATCTCAACAATGAGAACCCCAGGGAATATCTGGCAACGCTAGATATGCTGGCTGTCCCAACTTGGGATGGGGGCATGCTAATGACATCCTAGGGGGGTTGAGGCCAGGGATGTGGCTAAATCTCCCACAGTGCACATGACAGTCTCTCACAACAATGATAGGGCCTAAAACATGAAGAGCGCTGAGACTGTGAAGCCCTGCTTTAAAATACCAATGTTAGTCTTTATTTTTTAATTATGATTATTGTTTATTTATTTAAGAGGCAGAGAGACAGACACAGAGCTTCCATCTCCTGATTCATTTCTCAAATGTCTCAAAAAGCCGGGGCTGGACCTAGGCCTGGAGCCAGGAACTCAATCCAGGTCTTGCAGATGAGAACCCAGCTACTGAGTGAGCCATCACCTGCTGCCTCCCAGGGGTCTGAGTTAGCAGGAAGCTGGGAATCGTAGCCAGGCACGCTCACATGCGATGCAGGTGTCTTAAGCAGCATCTTAACTGCTAGGGCAAATGACTGCCCCAGCCTTCACTCCTAACAAAAGAAACAATCTCACGACTCACTGATGTAGTATACAGTAGCCTAAGAAAGCTATTTCAGTGGCCACAGGAACTGTAACTTCTGTGTACATGGTTAAAACAAATACTGCAACCAAAATACTGTGTACATTCTTTCTCTTGTCACTATCCAGTTACCCTCATCAAAACGTATGCGTCATTTGTACAGTGCCCAGGGAGAAAGACACAAAGTTCACAAACTGGCAGCCTGCAGGACAACATGGTCCATCAGCTATTTTGTTTGTGCCAAAGGTCTTTTAAAATATACACTGAATTGGTAGCCATCAGTTACTCCCTCCAGAGCCAATCAGGAGTCTGCCACAGCCCCGCCAGGCTGGCTCCCCTCACTCACCTGCTACTCCTACTTAGTACTCTAAGCATTTGAGCAACCCTCCCTCCTCCTCGGTTTTCTGCAATCACATGGGGGCATAAAGTTTCTATGCCGCTCCCCCCCACCCCGCATCTTGAAAAAAATCCCTCCATCCATTCTGAAATCTCCAATTTCCTCATCACTTGCCAAAAGAATTGTTATCAAGAGACAGAACCAAGAGAAGTAGTAGGAATGGCCTTTGTATGACAATCCCCTTAAGTTGTCATATTCTTAAAGATAGGCTCACTAGCACCTGATTCATCTCCGGGCACTAAAAACCAGCCTTGTAGTTTCCAGCACATTCCACTACAATTATATATAGTTCTTCTGTGTGCTTCCTTAAAGGCAAAGACAAATTATTATGCTTCTCTCATGATCCAATTTTAATGAATTCTTCCACCTATCCCAAAATAGGTCAGAAGACTTTATGGTGAATATCTATCAAAAGATTCTGTAATTTTCCTGTTAAGAGCTTATCCCTTTTCCTTTGAAACTGCAGTCATATGGTTTGGGGGCTATGCTTTACAGATTACCTGATACAATCTACACATTTTATTAACAAGGAAATTGACCCCCCAGTGAGGATGGGTCACTTAGCCAAAGGCCACCAGGCAGGGTCAGAATTAGAACATTCACTTCCAGATACTGGCCTTATAGGTTTTCCAAGATAACATTATCCCCTACTGTGGTTTTCCTACTCAAATAACATCCTTGCCAAGACATTTATTAACATGGGTAGACACTAGCTGCTATAGAAATAAATGAATTGAAATTTGAGCCATGCTATAGAGCTATCACTTAAACTTCAAGGGTTGGAGACACTGGGAGTTTCTGGATTACTTTTCTTTCTTTTATTGTCTCAGTTTACCCTAATGAAAGGTTGAGACCTCCAGAGTTCTCTAAAACATAAAGTAAATGGAAAGCATGATTATAATAATGGCAGCATTTTCTATCTGAACTCTGAAATGAGGAACTGCCTCAACCCTCTAAAATTCCACAAGTGCCTAAGGATGGAGAGTCAAACTACTGAAAAGCTTTGGGGAACGAAGTTTAAGATGCAAAAATCAACATCTCACAGAACTCTAGCTTTCATCATCATTCTCTGGCAAGGTGGTTTCTTTTTAATTTGCTGTCAACTTTATTCCTATCCCAACTATTCTGTTAAGTATGAACATCACATTTTGTAATTTCAGGTCTTCTGGAATGTTCCATGTACTGTGCACTTTGGGTTTTGTTTGGTTCTTTTTTTGGTTTTATTTTTTCCCCAGCTGATACCATCCCTTTGACATTCACATAAATGAAGAGATACCCCATTATTTTCTCTTGAGAGTTTAGAATGCCTTTGCTGCCTGATTTTATTTTCCTTCAGGGTTACTTAGTCTCTTTCCGATGCTTGGATGCACACTTTTGTGTGACTTTTAGGTGTTTCGCAACCAGCTCCCCCACATTCAGTGTCTGGTGAAACGGCCCCACTCTAGAGAAACACGATCCAGTACACAGGAGGTGGTGGAAACCTATTCCGATCTCGGGCCTCTGGCAGGTTGAGGGCCTGGGCCTTCTGTGCTCCCTCTCCAATCTGTGGAAGCTGCCCACTGCCTGCCCACTAGCCCACCCGACCAGGAGAAGGTAGATGGGACGCCAAAGGAGAGGAGCAGGGAAAGGTGCTGGCGCCGAGGCCCGAGTTGTAACACAATCCATTCTGCTGCTAGGAGACTACAGGTCGGCATTTCCTAACATTTCAAGCTTTTGCAGTGCAGCTCTGGACCTGCTCTAGCACAACATGCTAAAGACCACAGTTCGAGTTTTACCGCTGCAGCCTCAGAGCAACAAGGGGACAAAATGCCATTGCATAATCTTCTCAACCTCAAGGTGTTTCTAAACAGCGCTTACCCAACCCCTCTAAAACTCTAAAAATAAAAACATTAAAAAGCCACCCACACTGGGTTCTTAAGTTTTCAGGGCGGTGAGGTTTATGTCAGGTTGATCTGAAGCTAATGATGGCAGGTTTGGGGAGTCCCGCCAGGGATGAGGATTCTCGGACGCGGTTTGTGTCTCCGGCTCAGCCCGGAGGTTGGGTGTAAGAGGGCCAGGCCCTGCCCTTCCGCGCCCCGAAATCTGAGCCCGGAGGAGAGCCCCTGGGCATTCCCTAGCCCCGCCCGCGGTTCCCACGGACTTTACCCGGAGGTTGCGGAAGCGGGGCGGAGGTCCCGGATGGCAGCGGCCCCGCGGCCTCGCACTTACCGAAGTCCAGGAACTGTTTGATGGAGAGCGGTGATGGCGAGAACCGCGAGTAGCGCTCGATCTGCTTGGGCACCGGCTGCTTCAGCAGCCACTGAAACAGCCGCATCTTCGCTGGAGCAGAGCACTGACCTGCCTAGATGCCCAGGCGTCCGCGAGGGCTAGCGCAGCCTAGCCGCGCGGATCCGGCACGTTCAGCAGACACGCACCCCGGCCTCCGTCTCTATCTCTGCACCGCGGGCACAGCCGCGACAACTCCCGGGTCGCGGCCGGCCGCCCGCGGCTTCCCTAGGCTCCGCCCGGGGGGCGGGGCCGACTGCTGCACGTACACGGCGCGCGAGGAGTGCGAGGAGCGCAAGGGGAGAGCCTCTGCACGCGCTCGCCGCTGATTGGCTGCCGCCGCCGCACAGGCTTTTTTTTTTTTTTTTTTTTTTTTTTTGCCCGGGTGCGGCGCCGCTCCGGCGTCTCTCTCTGCTGCTGGTGGGACTCAGCTCAGGCCCGGCCAATACAGCCGCTTCTAGCTCCGCCCCTGACGAGGTTCTCAACTGCCCAGAGGTAGCCGAGGTGCTAGGGGGGGCTGGGAGGAGGCTGGGAGCCTACGCCCGGAATCGGATCCTATGCTCGGCTCAGGGCCCTTCTCAACCAAAATCTTCTCTTCTGGGAGGCCTTCCCTGGATCGGCTGACTGTCGCCCCTTCAGGCTGTGTGTTTGTATCTTGACATTTTGATTTGCGTGTTAGTTTGATCACTTCATGCCCTCCACTACTACCACCGCCTTTGGACAGAATTAAATGTAGGCCCACTGACTCTGTTTCATGCCTGTCCACCACCGTTTGACAGAATAATTGTAATGTCACTGTCGTGGCCCCCAGTGCGCCGCCCCCTGCCCACTCCAGAGAACACCTTGTGGTCAGAATGGTTAAGCCAGTGGTTCTCTCATAACCTCACCCTCCAGCTTCATTCCCACCTGGGCAAACACCTTTGAACAAAACTGTTAGGACACTGATTGTTTTTCATGCCTCCCACGACCATCACAGGACAAGATCAAGTAGCACTCTGGTGCTCTTCTTCCCTGCCTCCAACTCTGTTGGACAGAATTGATTTTAAGGTAATCGATTCTCTGATTCATGCCCTGCTCTCCACCACTTCCACTGCAAAGGATCAAATGCAAGGTTACTGACACCGCCTTTCATCACCCTCAAAGCCAGAGCCTGGAACTGCATCCAGGCCTCCTATGTGGGTGCAGGGGCCCAAGCACTTGGGCCATCTTCTACTGCTTTCCCAGGTACATTAGCAGAGAGCTGGATGGGAAGTGGAGCAGCTGGGACTCAAAACAGTGCCCATATGGGATGCCAGCATCACAGGCAACAGTTTAACCTGCTGCACGACAACACTGGCCCCTGATTTCTGAATTTAAAGTAACACATGTCCTGTTAAGACATCCAGTGGTCTTATACTTCTGAATCAAGTACCTCTTGGTGATTTTGGTGATGGTGTGTTGACTACTATGTCTTTTCCATTCAAACTAAAACCTGACAAGGATGGCTAACAGCCTCTTTAACCAGGAGGTTTGCTACCAGAACTAAGCAGACAAAAAAGCCCAGTGGCCTGTGCTTCCCCCAGTGACTTTCTCAGGTGCTACCTGGCAGTGGCGTATAACTGGCGGCAGGAGTAGTCAGTCATCAGGAAGAAGTTGGCTAGTGGTGGAGAGGGATATTTTCCCAACCTAAGCAACAAATGGTGCTGATCTTTCTGAATCTGAAAATCAGTTTTTCACTCCTTTTCATCCCACAAAATGCTACCTTAAATCTACTTATTCTGTTGATTTTGATTATTTAAACTTTCAAGTCCCTACTTTTGTTTCTCCAAAACGTAGCTAAGTTCTAGAACTGCAGAACAACATGAAAGAGCCTAGTATAATGGCAACTGTACTGGTCCATGGCTCAAACAATCCAGTCCTAAACTTGGTTCTTTCATTAATTATCTGTGTGCCCTTATACAAGTCACCTAGCCTTTCTGTGTTCTGGTTATTTTTATAGATGGATATTCCTGATTTCTCTCCCTGGCATTTGTTACAATCAAATGAATGAGCTAGTAAAGCAAGTGTTACTTAATGAATTTTTGGCAAAATTTACATCCTTAATCAAATTTGTGTATGATTTTAAACAGTAGTTCTTTTCTTACAAGTGTCTGATTCTAGTTGTTTTGCACAGACTATTTGGATGGTCCCAACCCTCTTGAAGTCTGTTTATCCTGGTCCTCCTTTTGTTTCTAATGAAGAGTTTTTGGCCTTTAACCTCTATCTCTTTCTCCAAAGGAGATCAGAAAAGATTGTAAGGACAAGGATGGTGTGACAGGATAAAATTTTTTTTTGACAGGCAGAGTGGACAGTGAGAGAGAGAGACAGAGAGAAAGGTCTTCCTTTGCCGTTGGTTCACCCTCCAATGGCTGCCGCGGCCGGCGCACCACGCTGATCCGAAGCCAGGAGCCAGGTGCTTCTCCTGGTCTCCCATGGGGTGCAGGGCCCAAGCACTTGGGCCATCCTCCACTGCACTCCCTGGCCACAGCAGAGAGCTGGCCTGGAAGGGGGGCAACCGGAATAGAATCCGGCGCCCCGACCGGGACTAGAACCCGGTGTGCCGGCGCCACAAGGCAGAGGATTAGCCTAGTGAGCTGCGGTGCCGGCCTTACAGGATAAATATTAAGCAACTAAATCTGTGGGGTTTTGTTTTACTGCACTTAGAGTTGCAAAAGTTTGTGTATAGCTGAGTGCTTTTGTTTCTGAGGCTGAAAACAGACATTGGAAGACAGAGGAGACATTTAATAATCGCTGTAAAATTAATTTTGTCTTCTATTGGTAACTGCTCCCACTTTGGTTCACTTCCCCATGCAGTGAATTTGTGCTTTGGAGAGAAAAATAACAGTCATGATATATACAGTCCATCTAAAAACTAATGAGCTTAATTCTGCTTGCTGGCCATGGCTCTCAGTTCAGGGATAGACACATGACCCAATTGGGCCAATGGGAAAGGAGGAGACATTCCCTGGGGGATTCTGTGATCAAACTTTTTTGCTATTCTCAGGAAGCTTTTGGAAGCATCTCTCTCAAACTCTGTCTTCTCCTTCCCTCTTTCTACCTTTTTCCCCATTTCTGAGTATACACAGTAAAGCAACTAGTACCTGTCAACACTCATCTTGTGAAGAGGGCAAACCTGATTTTGCAGAAAGCAGAGCAGAAAGGGGAAGAAAATTGGTCCCCAATGATTTTGTCAGGCTACTAAATCAAACCCTAAAACCTTCTCTGAACTTCCAATTACAGAGGACAATACATCTCCCTTGTGGTTTGGGGCAGCTTAAATGGATGCGTTACTTAGAGTCAAAGGTAGCCTTTCACATCAAGCCTTCTCCAGCTACCCTGTACCTACACACAGGGACAAGCCTCCAGTAATGACTTGTTGGGTGTCTTACTAGCTCTTCACATGAACATTCAAACCCAGACTTCATTTCATTTATCCTATAATATCCAGAAAAGAAAAACAACAATAAAGAATAAACAAATCATGGCATACACACTCCATGGACCATTATACTGTCATTAAAGATTTATTATAGGCTGGCGCCGCGGCTCACTAGGCTAATCCTCCGCCTAGCGGCGCCGGCACACCGGGTTCTAGTCCCGGTCGGGGCGCCGGATTCTGTCCCAGTTGCCCCTCTTCCAGGCCAGCCCTCTGCTGTGGCCAGGGAGTGCAGTGGAGGATGGCCCAGGTGCTTGGGCCCTGCACCCCATGGGAGACCAGGAAAAGCACCTGGCTCCTGGCTCCTGCCATCGGATCAGCGCGGTGCGCCGGCCGCAGCGCGCCGGCCGCGGCGGCCATTGGAGGGTGAACCAACGGCAAAGGAAGACCTTTCTCTCTGTCTCTCTCTCTCACTGTCCACTCTGCCTGTCAAAAAAAAAAAAAAAGATTTATTATAGGATTTCTGCATGAGAACATGTAAAATGCAAACATTAAGAATAAGGGAAATAAAGATACCAAATTATATTTTAAATTTGAGCTCAGTTTAGAAGAGATCTAAACTTTTGTGTAGAAAAAGGTGTGGAAGGATAGAGCAAAATGTCACTTAAGGATGCTTAGAGTGATGTTATGCTTAGACTTGACATTGAAGAAATGCTAGAGTCCCTAAGTGGGAATATGTTCTAAAATTATAAACCAAGGATAGGTAACATGAACAGCCTTTCTCAGTTCTTTCACCTCAGAAGATGAAGGTTAATCCTACATACTTGTCAGAATCCACTGCTCTTCTGTTTTTTATCTAAAACTTGATCTTATCTGCTTCTATTAATATTTACTTAGTGCCCATAATTAAGTGAGCAGGTACCATTATTTGCGGTGGACTCTGACATCTAAAGTGCCACCTATTATCTGGAAACTTGGCATTTCTTACATCAGCAAGTTTAGTAAAGCCTTTATCCAACCAAACTGTTGGCCAAGGTACACCTCCCACCTTTAGTCCCCTCCCCACAACAGGCATGGCTACCAACAGTGAACTCACCACGGGTTAGTTTCCAAGTTGCTATGATTTCCATCAGGGAGGGTTGTGTGGCTAAGAGGGCTTCTTCCCCAGGCCACAGCAGCCTTATTTTCAGTCTCAACTCTTCTAACCTCCCTCCCCCACACCCCACCATCCCCAGCTCTACCTACTTTTCTGGAGGTTTGAAAGTCTCGAGGAAAGAATTTAGGGACTCCTGCTCTAGACTAATCTGCCCCTTATATCACCTGATGCATGAAACCATGTAAACTGGTGATGCAAAAGGAACAGGACCGGGGGCTTCATGCCTTCCACTGTTTGACATGTGCCATAGAGTGGAATAGAAAAGCCCAGATTTCAAAACTGAAAGAGATTCACTCTCATAAGAAATGCTAGAACTGCCCTGCCAGTACAGTGCTACTAGCTACATTGGGCTCTTGAGCCCTTGAAGTGTGGCTGGTCCAACTTGAGATGTATTATCCAAAATTTATCCTGGATTTCAAAGGCTCCATATGAAAAAGAATGTAAATTATTGATTAACAACTTTTATACCAATTACGTGGTGAAATGATAAACTTTTGTATAAACTGATTAAATAAAATATGTTATTAAAGTTGTTATTGCACAGTGCTGTGCTAGATACATTACAGAGTGTCTCTTATGCTTCTGTTTATACAGTAAATTAACAAGAATTTGCTCCTGGGCTGCTGTATGCCAGGGTTGCATTAGGTACAGTTACCTCTTTTTTTTTTTTTTTTTTTTGACAGGCAGAGTGGACAGTGAGAGAGAGAGACAGAGAGAAAGGTCTTCCTTTTGCCGTTGGTTCACCCTCCAATGGCCGCCGCGGCCGGCGCGCTGCCGCCAGCACACCGCGCCGATCCGATGGCAGGAGCCAGGAGCCAGGTGCTTTTCCTGGTCTCCCATGGGGTGCAGGGCCCAAGCACCTGGGCCATCCTCCACTGCACTCCCTGGCCACAGCAGAGGGCTGGCCTGGAAGAGGGGCAACCGGGACAGAATCCGGTGCCCCGACCGGGACTAGAACCCGGTGTGCCGGCGCCGCTAGGCGGAGGATTAGCCTAGTGAGCCGCGGCGCCGGCCTACAGTTACCTCTTAATCCTCACTTAAATCCTGCAAGGCAAATATGAGTATACCCATTTACAGAGGGGTAAACTGAGGCTTAAAAAAGTTAAGTAAACTGCCCCAGGTCAGCCACTTAAGTATGGCACATACAGTGAATTAAACACTGAATCATTGTTTAAGGTGTTACTCAGTTGTCAAGGCTTTTTTCTCTGCCATGATTTGAAGACCTAACAGAGGAAGTGATACAAAAAAAAAAAAAAAACAAAACAAAAACCTGGGAGGAGATGTGTTCTCTAAAATTGAAATTGCTGGGGCTAGCACTGTGGCATAGCAAATAAAGCAGCCGCCTACAACACCCGCATCCCATATGGGCGCCAGTTCATGTCCCAGCTGCTCCACTTCTCATCTACCTCCTGCTAATGGCCTGGGAAAGCAATGGAAAATGGCCCAAGTGTTTGGGCCACTGCCACCCACATGGGAGACTGGATGGAGTTCCTGGCTTCTGGCTTCGGCCTGGCCCAGAGCTGGCCATTGCAGCCATCTGGGGAGTGATCCAGCAGGTAGAAAATCTCAATCTCTCTCTCTCTCTCTCCCTCCCTCCCTCCCCCCCATAACTTTCTTTAAAAAAAAAAAAAAAACTTTTATTTACTGAATATAAATTTCCAAAGTACAACTTATGGATTACAATGGCTTTCCCCCACCCCATAACTTCCCTCCCACCCACAACCCTCCCATCTCCCGCTCCCTCTCCCCTTCCATTCACATCAAGATTCATTTTCAATTCTTTTATATACAGAAGATTGATTTAGTATATATTAAGTAAAGATTTCAACAGTTTGCACCCACACAGAAACACAAAGTGAAAAATACTGTTTGTATAACTCTGACTTTCAAAATAAATAAATCTTTAATAAGTTTTAAAATATAAAATTGAAATCGCTTCACATAGATGAACCTCACTGAAAAAATAAGACGACACCTCCCTAGTCCTTGATATCAAGTTAGCAAACCCATAATTGGCAACAACTGATGTAGTATTGCTTTCCTTTTTATCTAACCATAACTTCGATTTTTCGAGTGGGTGTTGTTGAAGATCTAGACTTTCCCCATTCAAGAAAAAAAAAGATTCCTGTATGTCTGTATTTTTAGATGTAGCAGGAAGAAAACTCCACTAGCTAGTCCTATAATTTCCTTTTTCTCAAAGAGCATCTGCAAGACGCTCTTCAAGATGTTTCTTGATGGATTCAGATATACAAGTTTGGGGTTGGAACTACTGAGAGAAGGATCTAGAGCAATCCTGGGAAGAAGGGAGAAAGAGATAGAATGGAGGGAAAACCAGGGGGAGGTGTCGCTCCCCCTCTTCACGGAGGAACGACACTAAACCCTGCCCAGGCTTCATATCCGAGTCACAGCACCATTATGTCGCTCCCCCTCTTCGCGGAGGAACGACAAAGGACCCTGCGTTGTTCTTTTGTCTGCTCGGCCCTCCCCGGGTTTGCTGCTGGTTCTTCCCGGGTTGGCTACCGACCCTTCCACCTCCGTGGAAGGGCAGTTCCCCCTGCCACATTCCCCACTTCCGCGGGGGAGCGGCATACCGCCGGCCAGCCGGCTCTCTCGGGGGCTGCACAGGTGTTCCTTCAGATAGATGTTCCTGGTGCATGCCGTCTCTCTCCTCCTTTATAGTCCTCTTCCACCAATCCCAACTCTGCTACCCACACGCCAAGTACGCTGCTCTCCTCCAATCAGGAGCAGCTCCTGCAGGTTATTGGTCGAACTGGAGGCAGCTGTGTAGAAGTTGTTTACTCCTCTCCCAGCGCCATATTGTGGGAGAGCAGATGCATAGAATAAGTCTTAATTCCAGTAACTTAGTCTAGTCCGAGTTGCTCCCAGTTGCTCCCCACAGGGAGGGGGCTTTAACAAGATAGAATGATTGATTAAAAGATGTGAGAATGTTTAATTCTGCAAGATAATGCAAATTTGTAAAACCAAGAAATTTTGTTAATCCATATCCTCTTCAAAACTTGGCATTGTCAGAGCACTTCATCAACTACTCTAATTTTTGGTTTGGGTGTTTAATTCATATGTTGTATTATTTCATTTTCTGCTGCTTTAGCAGAATACCACAGCCTAGATAGTCTATAAACAAATGTATGTGGCTCACAGTTCTGGGGACTGGGAAACCAAGAGCATGGTACCAGCATCAGGTGAGGGCCTTCATGCTGTGTCATAAGATGGGAAAGGGCAAGCAAGCATGTGAGACAGAGAGAAGGTCAGGTGGGTCTTAGCCTTTTTATCACAAGCCCGCTCCTGTGGTGGAATGAGAAGACCATGCCAGGATGGCCGTTGGCAACAGAAACTGACTGGCAACAGGCTGTGATTGGATGGCTTCGGAAACCACATGACAACAGAGCCTGACTGGCAACAGGCTGTGATTGGATGGCTTCGGAAACCACATGGCAACAGGCTCTGACTGATTAGGGCATACACCAGAGTAGCTGCCTTGGCTATTTAAGCTGCTGTACCAACTGAAATAAACAAGTCTGCAGGCTGCTCACCTCTGGCTTGCTCTCACCCGACTCCTGGGGTCTGTGTGGTGACTCTGCACCTCTTGCCCCCACCACACTCCTCCTCTCAGAACAAATCCACAGCAACACGCTCCTGTGATAACTAATCTACGCCCTCAACAACTGCATTCATCCATTCATGAGGGTGGAGCCCTCAGGACCTGATCACCTCTTAAAGGTCCCACCTCTTAATGTTACAATGGCAATTAAATTTCAACATGAGTTTTGGAGGACACATTCAAACCCCAGCATGGGTGTTCATATTTATGTATGTTTTTACTTATTTTAACTGAGGGCCAAGCATTTACCCATGTATCTTGAGCCCAGGAATACTGTTAATTCAATTCTTTCCAACTAAGCTGAAATAATAGAGCCACAGCATACTGACCAAGTTCTATAAATGAACGCTATTGAGTTCCATAAATATCACAGTCCAATTAGAGGCTCAAAGATCAAGCCTTATTCTAGAGATAACTCTGAGGTGTGTGTTACCCACTTCCATGTTAGCGTTTCTTCCTCAGCTATCACAGCCCTTCATGCTGATTCCGCCTGACCAGTATCATTCATGCGCCTGAAGAATTCTCCTGGATTCTGATAGTTTCCCTTCTCATTGCCCAACAAAATGTAGCTCTTTGGTGCCGCATTCCAAGACTACTGTTTTCTTTTTAAAGATGTATTCATTTATTTGAGAGGCAGAATGACAGAGAGGGAGGGTAGGGAAAGAGGAGTGGGAGAGAGGGAGAGAGGGAGGGGAAGGGGGAGAGAGAGAGAATGAATGAATCAATCAATGTTCCATCTGGTACACTCCCCAAATGGCTGTGACTTCCAGATCTGGGCCACCCTGAAGCCAGGAACCAGGAACTCCATCCTGGTGGCAGGAACCCTTGTATTTAGGCCATATTCTGCTACCTTCCAGGTGCATTAACAAGAAGCTGGATCAAAAGAGGAGTAGCTAGGTCTGAAACCAGCACTCCGATATGGGATATTGGTGTCACAAGCAGCAGTTTAACTTGCTGCACCACAACACTGGTCCCCAACACTACTCTTTTCTAGCAATGATCCTAAATGCAATCTTTAGCCACCACAGCAAAGAAGTTGGGTCAGTCATTTTGGTTGGGTGGGCCTTTGGACCTTCCTTATGCCACCAGGGAGGCCACTACCTGTTCCAATGGAGATATAAGATCAGCCATAGACACTAGTAATCCCTACTTGATCATCCCACAAGATTAGGTGGCGCTGTTATTTACTGACTGTGTGGTCTTAGGTGAGTTATTTAACCTCTCTGGGCTTCGACTGCTTCATCTGGACAATGAGATAATGGAGTCATGAAGCTTCCTTCACAGGTTTCTTGTGAGGACGAGTAACAGTACCCTCCTGACTTTGGTCAGCTCCCAATTACTTGATCCACTGCTGTTGTTTTAATACATTCAAACATGATAGCATAGCCTACACAAACACCTGACCTTGAAGTCCCACGCCTGCTTCTGCCACAAACTAGCTCTGTGGATTTGGAGAAATTGCTTCATGTTTCCACACCCCACTCCTCATATGTAAAGTGAGTGAGCTGGACTTCAGCTGATCTCTAAAAAGGAGATCATGAGCCTATGAGAAGAGGTCTAACATACTAAATTATTGATCAATACCAACATAGTCATCCACAGCTGTTGTTCCTCAAGCACTAATGTATTAAATAGATCCTGAGGGAAGAGTTAGGACAAGCACTTTCCTAGAAAATAAGGCAAAGAAAATGATGAAAAGAGGAGGAAAATACCCCAAAATGTATAAATAAAAGATGTTTGTGTTCAAAACCGAGTTAAGAACTCTGATATTACTCTCCAATTACTCCAATTATTTTTTCACCACCTTACAAAGCAAGCTTATTGCATGAGTCAGAGCTGTATTATGTTTCTCCTTGTGTAACAAACTCCTTGTATAACCTTTTTCTTCTTCTGTCCTTTCCCACAAATGACTTCATTCTTCTACCACATTTTCTTCCTTCTCAGCATTCCTGTTGTCTCTGATTGCAGCAAAAAAGTCACTTTAGTCCTGGGTTTTCTTTGGCAGCATATTCTGAGGAGCACCTGTCCCCATTCTTATGCTATGTTGCCTCATGGAGTGGAGAAGGCTGGGTTCCCATATATACCTTATGGTCATGGACAAGAAATTACATGTGAATTAGGCATAAGGGGAATTTCGCAATTCAATAAAAAAATAAAGAAACATGCTCTGTTCTCCTTATTTAAACCTTAAACTCAGGCAATTCGGCTTTTCAATAGCCACCCTGGCTTCTAATGAGTAGCAGACTTGCCTGTAAGCTCCCCTTATAATTCTCTGTCAATCACTTGCTAACTAATATTCTATTGTCCTTTGTCTGCTTACAGGGTTGGCAATGTTTCTGATGAAAATCCACTGGGTACTCACTGGATGAGAAAGTTACAATGAAATGTTGTTTCACTCAGACTCCCTGGAGACACAAAATCTCTCCCACAACACTAGGTTACTGAGAGGAAGAAAGTAAAGGAGGGGGTGAGTTGGTGGCTCACATCACAGAATAACCAAAACTTGAGATGGATGGAGATGGCAGCAAGAAAGGACTACAGAGCTAAGTAGCGTGAGTCTGGCCGACAGTGACAAGTGCACAAGGAGGTAGGTGCTGGGATCTAAATGCTTGTGGTCCCCCCAAATCCATATGTTGAAGGCTAACCCCAGAGTAGTGGTATTAGGAAGTGAGAACTTTGGTGATGATTAGGTCATGAGGGTGGAGTCCTTGTGAATGGGATCAGTGCCCTTTAAAAAAACGGCCTCAGCAGGAGCTGGTGCTGTGGTGTAGCAGGTAAAGCCACCGCCTGTAGTGCCAGCATCCCATATGGGCGCCGGTTCAAGTCCTGGCTGCTCCTTTTCAGATCCAGCTCTCTGCTATGGCCTGGGAAATCAGTACAAGATGGCCCAAGTCATTAGGCCCCTGCACCTGCGTGGGAGACCTGGAAGAAGCTCCTGGCTTCAGATCGGCACAGCTCCGGCCATTGGGGAGTAAACCATCAATGGAAGACCCCTCCCTCCCTCCCTCCCTCTCTCTCTCTCTCTCTCTGCCTCTCCTTCTCTCTCTATGTTATGCTAGCTTTCAAGTAAATAAATCAATCTTAAAAAAAAAATAAAATAAAAACTGCCTCAGCGAGCTAAGTAGTCCCTTCCTCCTTGTGAGGATGCAGTGAGAGGGTGCCATCTTCGAGAAAGCAGGCTTTGCCAGACACCAAACCTGCCGGCAACTCAATCTTGGGAGAAATACATGGCTGTCCTTTATAAGCCATTGCAGAAGCCTCAAAAGGCTAATATATATGGTTGTGGTCTAGCGGTTCCAGACTTGCATCTATCACCTACATTTGCCCTTCTGGGAAGGCAGTGAGTGTGTGTATGTGTGTGTGTGATTGTGGGGGGGGGGGGTTACACACATTTCCACCTCTCCCCAGTAGCAGCTTCCGATTGGACTTCTCATCGCCAAACAGGTTTTCCTGAAGATCACGTTCTCACTGACATTCCTGGGCGCTGCCTCCACTCCTCCAGCACACGAAATTCATGCTAAGGTCACCAGTGATCTTCTTGGAGAGACTTTTTAGTCCTGTTTTTCTCAATCCCATGGTCACTCCCTCTTGTTGAAAAACCCTCTCTCTTCCTTTAGGTTTGGTGACTTCATACTCTCCTTGTGTTCCTCCTGCTCTCTGGCCACTACTGGGTACCTTTCCCTGACTTCTGCTTCTCTTCTTTATTTTAGGGTTTCTTAGAGCTCTATCCTCTACTCTCTTCTTCTTTGCCTCTCTCTTCTAGGAAGTCTTCCTCATCTCCATGGCTTCACCTTACCATTTTGATTTTGACTCCCAAGTTTAAACTTCCTGCCAAATGCCTACTGGCCATTTTCACTTGAATGTCTTAGTGATCGCCTCAAGCTATTCATGTCCAAATCCTCAGCCAGTAATGTTCCCCTCCTGCTATGGTTCCAAAGTAGCTCCAAAAGCTCAGGTGTTGATAACTTAATCCACAAATTCAGATGTTAATGATATTTGAAGGTGAGGCCTTTGAGAGGTAATTAGGAGTAGATGAAGTCAAAAGGCTGGAGCCCCCACGATGGCATGCTTGCTCTGCCTGGCCACGTGACACTCCCCACATGTTACAACATAGCAAAAACATCCTCACCAAATGCCAAGTAGATGCTGGCACCCTGCTCTTGGACTTCCCAGCCTCCTGAACTACGAGCCAGATAAGCTTTCATTATTTATAAACTACGCAGTCTCAGGTATTTTGTTACAGCGATAGGAAATGAATTAACATATTTGCTCAGAAAACGGTGGTTCTGCTGACCAGCTTGTTTAAAATAAGAATCTGGGAGGCACCCTCAGCACCTACCTCACTGTCACCTCTTGCATCCTATCAATCATCAAGATTTTTCATTCTGTGTCCTCTGTATCTTTTGAATCCTCTGCTTCTCTCCATCCCAACTGCCACCAACCTGGCCAGAGCACACTTGTCATCTGGCTTTTGCAATGTCCTTCTAATTGGTCCCCTCATATCATCTCTCATCCCCCCACTGAATTCTTTTATCTACTGCAGCCTAAGTAATTCTTACAAATATAAAAAAACATCTCGCCACTCTCCTTCCATGGTCCCCATTCTCCCCTCCTCTCCTCTTGGTCTAGCGCTTACTTCATCTATTCCCATAATATTAGATTTATTTTAATCCCTCAAAATGAAATGTTGACCTGCCTGAAGCCTTAGGCTATGTTCTCCTTCTGTCTGAAATGCTCATTCCACTCCCACTGACCCGAAACAGCTAATCCCTATTCATCCTTATGGTCTGCCTCAAACATTGCATCCTAAGGAAACCTTCCCTGACCATCTGGATGGACTATGCCTCCTTTTAATAATTCCCATTGCACTGTGCAGTCCTCCTCCATAGCACATTGCACACTGGAAGTTAATTAATAGCCCATTTGGTTTAATGCCAGCCTTCCTCTCATGGCCAAGTTCCAGAATTCCAGGGCCCATGCATGTTTGACTACTGCTGAGGTCTCAGTTCCTAGCATAGTATCCAGCTGCTAGAAGAACAAGGCTCTCTGAACATGCCAACCAGTGACTGCCCCCAATGCTTTCATCAAGCCATTTGTGCAGAATTGAAAACACCCTGTTTAATCCTCCTGTATTGTCTATTACTATTATAACAAATTACCATAAATTTAGTGGCTTAAAGTAACATAAACTTATTCTCTTACAGTCTGCAGATTAGAAGTCCTAAAGATTGGATTGAGATGGCAGAGTAGGGAAGGAGCTTGCTGCTCTTGTCTACAAGAAGATAGTTTTTAAAAAGCAGAAAGAGTATAGTCTCAGGGAAGAGTTAGGGAGAAAACAGCAGAGGAAACTCCATGCAAATTGGAGAGATACAGTGGACCTACATGGAGGGCACAGTCATGCACAACTCAGGACCTCAGCAGCCGAGAGCCTCAGAACCAGTGTTGCAGAGTGAGCTGAGATCAGACTGCCACTGGCAAAAAAGCTGCAGGAAGAACCTAGAGAGAAGATGGCTTGGAGCCCTGAAGGGGATAGTCTACCTGTCAAACTAGAGGACAAAAAACAAAGGGAGGCACATTTCTCTCTCCACAATCACCCTACAATGGCATCCAGCAACAACAGATAGAGAGCAGATACCATTTTGGACACATGTAACAGCTATGCCAGCAACCAGCCAAGTGGAGACTCTTGACTCTGGTGGGGAGAACAGACAGGGGGCTGGGTGCTCATGACTGTGGGAGGCTTGTGTGCCAGGACTGTGAAAACACTGAGGCTGTGTGGGAGTTCTCAGGGTGTGGCTGGGACTTTGGGCAGTCACTGTGGGAGGCTCAACAGAATCAGGGCTCCCTGGTTACCTGGTGAGGAACATTGCTGGGGAATCTGTGCTTACACTGATGACTGCACAGATGAGAATTACAAAACATTAAAGAAAGTAATATAAGAAGATACAAAAAAATGGAAAAATTTTCCATGTTAATGGATTGGAAGAGTCAATATCATCAAAATGTCCATTCTTCTGAAAGCAATTTACAGATTCAATGTGATACCAATCAAAATACCAAAGACATTCTTCTCAGATCTAGAAAAAATGATGCTGAAATTCATATGGAAACACCAGAGACTTTGAATAGCTAAAGCAATTTTATACAACAAAAACAAAGCCAAAGGCTTCACAATGCCAGATTTCAAGACATACTACAGGGCAGTTAGAATCAAACAGCCTGGTACTGGTATAAAAACAGATAAATAGATCAAATGAATGGAATAGAAATGCCAGAAATCAATCCAAGCATCTACAACCAACTTATATTTGACCAAAGAGCTAAAACCAATCCCTGGAGCAAGGACAATCTCTTTAACAAATGGTGCTGGGAAAACTGGATTTCCACATGTGGAAGTATGAAGCAGAACTTTACCCTACACCTTAAACAAAATCCATTCAAAATGGATTCAAGACCTCAATCTATGATTGGATACCATAAAATTATTAGAGGGCATTGGGGAAAACCTGCAAGAAAATTGCACAGGGAAGAATCCTTGGAAAAGACCCCAAAGGCACAGGCAGTCAAAGCCAAAATTAATAAATAGGATTACATCAAATTGACAAGCTTCTGTACTGCAAAAGAAACACTCAGCAAAGTGAAGAGGAAACTGACAGAATGGGTGAAATTTGGAACTATGCAACTGAAAAAGGATTAATAACCAGAATCTATAAAGAGATCGAGAAACTCCACAACAACAAAACAAACAACCCAATTATGAAACGGGCACAGGACTTAAGCATTTTTCAAAAGAGGAGACTGAAATGGCCAACACACATGAAAAAATGTTCAAGATCATGAGCCATCAAGGAAATGCAAATCAAAGCCACAATGAGGTTTCACCTAACCCCAGTTAGAATGGCTTTCCTACAGAAATCAACAAACAATAAATGCTGGCGAGGATATGGGGGAAAAGGTACCCTAATCCACTGTTGGTGGGAATGTACACTGGTAAAACCACTATGTAAGACATTATGGAGATACCTCAGAAATCTGAATATAGACCTACCATATGACCCAGCCACCCCACTCCTGGAAATTTACCCAAGGGAAATTAAATCGCAAATAAAAGAGTTATCTACACCCCATGTTTATTGCAGCTCAATTCACAATAGCTAAGACATGGAATCAACCTAAATGCCCGTCAGCTGAAGAAATCATAGGATATGTACTCTATGAAATACTACACAGTTTTTTAAAAAATGAAATCCAGTTATTTGCATCAAAGTGGATGAATCTGGAAAACATCAGTTAGTGAAATAAGCCAGTCCCAAAGGAACAAATACTATATGTTCTCCCTGATCTGTGAGAACTAATAGAGTCCCTAAAAGGAAATTTGTAGAAGTGAAGTTGACACTTTGAGAAGCAATGAGCTGAACAACCCTTGTCTTGACTGTCCAATTTCTGCCACTGTCACAGCTTCTCTGAATCTTATCAACCTGTCTGCCTCATATAAGAGTGTCTGTGATTATATTAGGCCCATTTAGATAATCTAAGATAATCTACTTATGTTTAATATTCTTAATCATAATGACAAAAATATTTTTTAAGAAAAGAAACTGTGGTTGAATGTTTTTAGGTACATTTATGAATTGTAGGCCAAAGTTCAGAAAGGACACAACTCCATCTTTGGCAAAAAGGGCTTCATAATAGAAATAATTTGCCTTTTAAATATTTGATTTAGTGCACATGCATACTCTTAAGACTGAGATATCCTGATCCTCAAAGTGCTTTCAATGGGGGTGGGTGTACAAGTCCTGGCTACTCTGTGCTTTTTTTTTTTTTTTTTTTTTTGACAGACGGAGTGGACAGTGAGAGAGAGAGACAGAGAGAAAGGTCTTCCTTTGCTGTTGGTTCACCCGCCAATGGCCACTGCAGCTGGCGCACCACACTGATCCGAAGCCAGGAGCCAGGTGCCTCCCCCGGTATCCCATGCGGGTGCAGGGCCCAAGCACCTGGGCCATCCTCCACTGCACTCCTGGGCCACAGCAGAGAGCTGGACTGGAAGAGAGGCAACCGGGACAGAATCCGGCACCCTGACCGGGACTAGAACCCGGGGTGCTGGCGCTGCTAGGTGGAGGATTAGCCGAGTGAGCCTCGGTGCCAGCCTACTCTGTGTTTCTGATTTAGCTTCCTGCCAATCTGCCTGGGAGGCAGCAGATGACGGCTCAAGTACTTGGAACCCTGCCACCCATGTGGAAGACTTGGATGGAGTTTCTGGTTCCTGGCTTCAGCCTTGTCCAGCCCAGCTGTTGTGGGGATTTGGGGAGTGAACCAACAGATGGAAGATCTCTCTCTCTCCCTCTCTCTCTCTCCTCTTTCTCTGCCTCCTCTCTCTTTCCTCCTCTCTCCCTCCCCCCATCTCTGTCACTCTGCCTTTCAAATAAATAAATAAATCGTAAAAAAAAGTGCTACCAATGGATCACTACATACATGCATTTCAGGGCTCAGGTGGGTAGAAGCATTCAGCCCTGTAGACCTTGTCTTGCATATTACAACTGCCATTACACACTCTTCTCACTGTTATGGAAATCAAATAGAAGACATCACTTCTGGCAGCACTGAATGTACCAACTCTGATGGAATTATTCCCAATGGGCAAAATCTAGATATTTATGGAAGCAAAGACAAATGTGTCTTTCTTTCATTTATTCTTCTTGAAGTACCTAGCTTTCAATTCTTTAAGCCTTGCTCCCATTTAGATGTTATGACATTATGAGTATTCTGTTTTTATCCCAAATCATGATTACCTGTGAAAAACTTCCAGGGGCGAGATGGAAGTGAAAACATTTTTCTATGCTCTTCTTACTTTTATTGATTAAAATGCAAATATCACTTCCAAGGAAAGCTCTATGCAGACTGTTGCAAATCCTCTAACCATGAGAGATGGCCACATCTACAGTATAATCTAGTCATGACCTTTCAGAGCTTGGAGGCAATAGGAATCAGCTGGTCCACTGCATTTTGTAGATGAGAAAGCAAAAACCTTGACAATGGAGTAAATCATCCAAAGACATACAGGTCAGGGCTGTTGACAGCTTCATAAGATCATAAAAAGTATCAAGCAAGAGTCTACATATCCAGCAGGTAACAGTCATAGCTACAGCTTCCATATTAGAAATGTACTGTTGGGGAGGGCATTTGGCATTGTGATTAAGATGCTGCTTGGAACCCTCGCATTCCAAATCAGAGTACCTGAGTTTGAGTCCTGGCTCCATTGCCAATCTAGCTTCCTGCGGGTGTGCATCTCACGAGGCTGCATGACGGCTCGAGTACTTGGGTCCCTGCTACCCATGCAGGAGACCCAGATTGAGTTTTGGGCTCCTAGGTTTAGAGTGGCCCAGCCCTGGTTGTTGTGGCCATTGTTGTGGGTATTGTGGGGAGCAACCCAGACTGGACTGAGTTACTGGAATTAAGACTTATTCTATGCATCTGCTCTCCCACAATATGGCGCTGGGAGAGAAGAAAACAGCTTCCACACAGCTGCCTCCAGTTCAGCCAATAAACTGTAGGACTTGCTCCTGATTGGAGGAGAGCAGCGTACTCGGCGTGTGGGCAGCCGAGTTAGGATTGGCGGAGGAGGACTATAAAGGAGGAGAGAGACGGCATGCACCGGGAACATGTAAGGGGAACATCTAAGGGAACACCTGTGCAGCCCCCGAGAGAGCCGGCCGGCGGTGTGCTGCTCCCCTGTGGAAGTGGGGAATGTGGCCAGGGGGAACTGCCCTTCCACGGAGGTGGAAGGGATAGTAGCCAACCCGGGAAGAACCAGCAGCAAACCCGGGGAGGGCCGAGCAGACGAAAGAACAGCGCAGGGTCCTGTGTCGTTCCTCCACGAAGAGGGGGAGCAACAGGTATTTAGAGAGTAAGCCAGTGGATGGAAGATTTCTCTCTTTTTCCTCATCTCTCTGCCTTTCATATAAAAAGAAACAGTTAATTAATTTTAAAAAGAAACATACTCTTCAATGTTTTCAGGTTTTGTAATAATTCAACCTGAGAGGTCAAATTTTACTTGAAAGCCTCTAGGAAATAAAAGCTTACTAAGCAAATAGTAGTGGAAAAAAGATTATAGAATATACAGTTTATTTCTTTTTTTAAAATATTTTATTTATTTGAGAGAGAGAGCTACAGAGAAAGGGAGAGACAGAAAGAAAGGTTTTCCATCTGCTGGTTCACTCCCCATATGGCCACAGTGGCTGGAGCTAAGCTGATCCAAAGCCAGGAGCCAGGAGCTTCTTTCAGGCCTCACACATGGGTGCAGGGGCCCAAGTACTTGGGCCATCTTACACAGCTTTCCCAGGCCATAAGCAGAGAGCTGAAACAAAAGAGGAGCAGCTGGGACGTGAACCAGGACCCATATGAGATGCCAGCACCAGTTTGTTTATTTCTTTTTTTAGCAGTGCTGTAGCATAGCAGGTTGAGCAGCACAGCTGGTTCAAGTCCCAAATGGCCGCAATATCCGGAGTTGGGTCAGGCCAAAACCAAGTGTTCAGAATTCCATCAGGACCTCCCAAGAGGGTGCAGGCCCCGAGTACTTAGGCCACCCTCCACTGCTTTCCCAGGCTTTAGCAGGGAGCTGGATGGGAAGTGGAGCAGTCAGGACTTGAACCGGCACCTGTGTGGGATTCCAGCATTGCAGGCAATGGTGTAACCCACTGAGCCACAGTGCTGATCCCTACACAGTTTATTTCTAGGAGTAAGCAGGATAAAGAGTACTTGAGATTCTATATACGATATATTTATAATTTTAAAATATTCATTTAAATAGGCCTTGCAAATCTTGAATGTAGAATCATTTGGCTACATATTTAATCTTCATTGTAAACTTGCAATTAAACATTTTTTAACAATGGGCTTAAGATTTCATTGATTTGGTCAGAGTATTCCTTCTACTAACTCAAAATTAGAATTAACTATAGAATTTCAAAGGGGAACCAGAAATTATGTGACGAGACCGAGTCTGCCACAGCAACTGCACTTTCACCTTGAGTGACGCTTATACACTTTTGCTTTGATGAATGGGAAGGGCAGAGTGTTCAGAAATCTGTTTTCCATCGCCTTGGCAGCTCATGGCAAGAGACTTGGGTGATCACTGAAGTCATAAATAAGAATGTTAATTGTTAAATTAACAACAGGAGTCACTGTGCACTTGCTCCACATGTAGGATCTCTGTCCTTAATGTGTTGTACTATGAGAATTAACTGCAAAACTTGTTTTCAAACAGTACTCTATACTTTGTGTGTGTGGGGGGGGTGTAAATTGTTGAAATCTTTACTTAATATAGAGTTGGCCTTCTGTATATAAAGTTAATTAAAAATAAATCTTAATGAAGAATGAGATGGGAGAGGGAGTAGGAGGCAGGATGGGAATGAGGGTGGGAGGGTGGGGGGGTGGGTGTGGGGTGAAGAACCATTATATTCCTAAAGCTGTACATATTAAATTTGCATTCATTAAATAAAAGCTTTAAAAAATCTGTTTTCCCCTCCAGTACTAATGTCATACTTTTAATGACAACCTCTATTTATATACATCAAGACTTTCTTCAGATGAATACTGACAGCAAGGCAAGTCACTACAAGGCCTTTTGGAATTTATTTGTGCTTCCTGCCTGCAGCCCACACACCAGTTTCCTAGCCCTCTGGAAATCAGTGAACGTGATAGGATTTGGTTTCAATTCTGGTCCCCTAAAAAGACATTTAAAAACATCCCCTGGGCCGGCGCCACAGCTCACTAGGCTAATCCTCTGCCTAGCGGCGCTGGCACACCGGGTTCTAGTCCCGGTCGGGGTGCCAGATTCTGTCCCGGTTGCCCCTCTTCCAGGCCAGCTCTCTGCTGTGGCCCGGGAGTGCAGTGGAGGATGGCCCAAGTGCTTGGGCCCTGCACCCCATGGGAGACCAGGAGAAGCACCTGGCTCCTGCCATCGGATCAGCGCGATGCCCTGGCCACAGAGTGCCGCCCGTGGCGGCCATTGGAGGGTGAACCAGCGGCAAAAGAAGACCTTTCTCTCTGTCTCTCTCTCTCACTGTCCACTCTGCCTGTCAAAAAAAAAAAAAATCCCCTGAAGTTTTGTCACTTGCAAAATAAAATTGATTCCTAGGTGGTATGATGTGGATTTGGTTTGAGCATGTCTTCTAAGGGTTCATGTGTTGGAAGCTTGGCCCTCAGCGTGACATCCCCAGGTGGTAGATGCCCCATCACCAACAAAGGTGGGGTCAAATGGGAAGTAGTTAGATCATGGGGGCATCGCCATCAGAAGGGATAAATGGTGGTCTCTAATAGTTCCCCTAAGAGCAAGTTATAAAGTGAGCCCATCCATGCACTCGCCCCCTTCTGCACCCTGACATTTCCCTTTCCACCCTCTCCAGGCCTTATTGGGATGCAGCCAAAAAGGCCCTGACCAGAGATCAAACAGGTAGGGCCATCTGATCTTGGGTTTTCAGCTATAAAACCTGTGATCTCAATAAACCTCTTAATAAGGGCCTAGCATCTTGTATTCTGTTATAGCAACACAACACAGATGAAGACATTAGTGGCAAGTTCTTTCTCTCACATAGGGCAGGTATTGCTATCCAATGCTATGTATTTTCCTGAGAATCTTACTTCCTGGAGTTTGCCCATATTGAAAAGACATTTTTTAAAAAACATGGCCTGTGAGCATTACCTCCCTCTTCCTTCTCCTGAATTTAGGGTATGCAGATAAAACACAGGATGTCCAGCAAAACTTGAATTTGATAAAAACATTTTTTAGCACAAGTATGCTCCATGCACTGCTAAACATTATTTGTTGATTATTGGAAATTTGCATTTCACTGGGCATCCTGGACTGTTTGTTGTTTTGGTTTGGGTTAAATCTGGCAATCCTACATGATTCCCTTCTTCCAATTTTGATTTGTTCTTTATCCTAAAATTTTACTTTAATGGGCCCTCTTCCTAATTTCACTCTCCTCTTTAAGGATTCTTTACCTTCTGCTTGTATTTGTGAGCATTAATGGTGCATTATTAGTTTTTAGGGATCTAGGATCGTGTTGAAGAGCACCAGCCTTCGATCTAGAGGGACTGAGCCACTGCTCAGGTGATATTTCAGGAGAGCCTCACTGAAACCATGTCTTTTGACAAGCTAGTCCTTTCAGTTGAGCACTTCTTTCCCTACCCGGTACTTCTAAAACATTAACACAGTAAGTTACAAATGGTAGTAAGGGGGCCAGCACTGTGGTGTAGTAGTTAAGCATCTGCCTGTGACACGGGCATCCCATATAGGCGCCGGTTCTAGTCCCGGCTGCTCCTCTTCCAATCCAGCTCTCTGCTATGGCCTGGGAAAGCAGCAGAAGATGCCCAAGTCCTTGGGGCCCTGCACCCATGTGGGAGACCCAGAAGAAGCTCCTGGCTCCTGGCTTCGGATCAGCCCAGCTCTGGCCTTGGCGGCCATTTGGGGAGTGAACCAATGGAGGGAAGACCTCTCTGTTTCTCCGTCTCTTGGTAACTCTGCCTCTCACATAAATAAATCTTTTAAAAAAAGAAATGCATCAAAGAAGGAGGTACCTTTCTCTGAAGGGAGGAGAGAACTTCCACTTTGACCATGGCCTTGTCTAAATATGATCAGAGTCAGTGAACTCAGGGGGCTTCCATAGCCTTGGCAACTCATGACAAGAGCCTAGGGTGATTACTGATGCCATAAACAAGAGTGTCAATTTGTTAAGTCAACAACAGGAGTCACTGTGCACTTACTCCTCATGTAGGATCTCTGTCCTTAGTGTGCTGTACATTGAGATTTAATGCTATAACTAGTACTCAAACAGTACTTTTCACTTTATGTTTCTGTGTGGCAGCAAACTGTTGAAATCCTTACTTAATGTATGCTAAACTGATCTTCTGTATATAAAGAGAATCGAAAATGAATCTTGATGTGAATGGAAGGGGAGAGGGAGTGGGAAAGGGGAGGGTTGCGGGTGGGAGGGACGTTATGGGGGGGAAGCCATTGTAATCCATAAGCTGTACTTTGGAAATTTATATTCATTAAATAAAAGTTAAAAAAAAATTATTTTTAAGGACTAAAAAAATAAACATAACTGAACAGAAAATAAAAAAATGGTAGGAATGATTTTTAAGTTGTGTATAAACCAACTTCAAGTAAACTCTTTTGGAAGTAAAACATGCACACAGAAGTATGCCCAATAAAAAAGGGCACAGCTGGGTGAATTCACCCAAGCGGACTTCCCAGTCAGCCTGAACACAGAGCAAGAAACACAGCATGAAGAAGGTAATGTCACCACAGGCTACAATATGGAGGAACCTTGAAAATATTACATTAAATGAAAGAAGCCAGACACAAAAGGACAAGTACCACTTATGTGAGGTACCAGAGCAGTCAAATTTAGAGAAATGGAAAGTAAAGATGGAGCCTGCCAGAGGCTGGGAGAGGGGCAAAGGGGACTTGTTTCCAATAAATATAAAGTTTCAGCTTTTGAAGATGAAAGAGTTCTGGAAATCTATTGCATGGCACTTTGAATATACTTAACAGCCCTGAACTGTCCACTTGAAAAAGGTTTGGATGGCAAATTCCATGTTATGCGGTTTTTTTTCCACAACAAAACCAGAAAGAAATACAACAGTATCAGCTTCCCAGCAGCCCTCAGGCCCCTTCCTATTTACCTCCCTTATCCAAGATAACCACAATCCTGATCTCTAAAAATAGCCCACCTGCTTTCCAAAGATTCTAGAGTTACTAAGGGAGAAAATAGTTTATCAGATTTCTTTCCTTCTGACAGGAAAATGCCTCCAAATCCAAAAGGAATTTGATAGTGCCTACCACACTGGTTGGCATACAAAAGTAGCTCAAAACTGCTTGCTAATTCTGTGCTCGGGCTGGCGCCGCAGCTCACTAGGCTAATCCTCTGCCTGCGGCGCTGGCACCTCGGGTTCTAGTCCCAGTCGGGGCGCCGGATTCTGTCCCAGTTGCTCTTCTTCCAGTCCAGTTCTCTGCTGTGGCCTGGGGGGGGGGGGGGGGGGCGGGTCAGTGGAGGATGGCCCAAGTGCTTGGGCCCTGCACCCGCATGGGAGACCAGAAGGAAGCACCTGGCTCCTGGCTTCGGATCAGCGCAGCGCACCGGCTGCAATCGCTGGCCGTAGCGGCCATTTGCGGGGTGAACCAACGGAAGGAAGACCTTTCTCTCTGTCTCTCTCTCACTGTCTAACTCTGCCTGTCCAAAAAATTTTAAAAAAATAAAAAAATAATTCTGTGCTCACTGACAGCCTTGGGCTTATGGTTATGGGAGTTGCTGAGAGGAGAAAAGGCAACCAAATAAAGAAGATGGAAGGTGCTGGAAACAAATACCAGCTACTTCGCAATCTTGCCAAAGGTCAGCCTCAAATATCTGTTACAGGTTTACTCACTGATGGCGCATTTTTCATCTTTCACTGCATTGACAACATGATCTGTAGGTTCATATTTGAATCCAGCTCACACTATATATTTATTTTTTGCTATGTGTACATAACACTACCTGCTTATTTTCTTACTACAGTGTTTATTGCCCATGTGTATGGCACAAGACTAAATAGACGTTCTCAATGCTTGCTTCCATATTCCTTGGGGAAAAACTTGAAGCTCAAGGAAATTCAGGTTCGCTTCATTTTAAAAATGCCTAAAGATTTGATCCACTAGACTTTTTGATTGTGTGCTTTTCCAAGTGGGCACACCATGTTCCAAACAATAAATGGCAAAGCTTTAAGCATTGTGATCAAGGACATGGATGAAACTGTTATTCTGGATCACAAAAGGTAGTGACTAGGCATCGCTGAACAATCTCTGTACAGTCTTGAAGCCAAGGAAATATGATACACCACTCTGAGGTCGGATGGCAGGCAGATACGCTGGGCACCTTGGAAACAGGAAAGGTATTGCCATCTGCTAAGGATTAGTTATTCAGACCAACAGCTTCAGACCCAATGATCTGTTTTATTACTCATAGTTAGCAACAACCTCATCCCCGTAATAACCTGAAATAAAATTTTCAGGTGCTACCACCTGCCTCTATATACAAGTGTAAAAGCCTACCCTAATACCATCGTAGAAAGAAGAAATAAAAGCAAAGTAATGTATAATAAAATAACATGCATGTCAAAATGTAAAACCTCAAGCATGGCGACACCAAAAGACAAAATAAAGCATCCCGATGTGCACACTAAGCATGGCAGCATGGTGAGTGACAGCTGGTGATGCAGACTGACAAGACTGTGTGTTAGTGGCAACTCAAATCACAAGGGCACTACTGACCGTGTTGCTGTGCTCTTGCAATGTGGTGAACAGCTCTTGGAAAATTCTAAGCACATTCCTTCTATTTGTACGGTACTTGTGTGGTGGAAGACTGAGTGCTTATTTTCCTCCACGTGAAGGTCCATCAGGGCATTTGAAGGTTACGCAGCACATGAGACAGTTTCCAACTCTAGAATTGTTTAGCCCCACCCTTTAAATGTCAAGAGTCCCCAAATTATTTAACAATCAGAGAAATGCTACTGTGGATTCCTAAATGTCTCCCCAGACAATACCACCTCCCATTTAGAAGCTCTGATTTAGAGTTTAAAAAATTTATCTGCAAGGCCAGCGCCGCAGCTCACTAGGCTAATCCTCTGCCTTGTGGCACCGGCACACCGGGTTCTAGTCCTGGTCGGGGCGCTGGATTCTGTCCCGGTTGCCCCTCTTCCAGGCCAGCTCTCTGCTGTGGCCAGGGAGTGCAGTGGAGGATGGCCCAGGTGCTTGGGCCCTGCACCCCATGGGAGACCAGGAGAAGCACCTGGCTCCTGCCATCGGATCAGCGCGGTGCGCCGGCCGCGGCGGCCATTGGAGGGTGAACCAACGGCAAAGGAAGACCTTTCTCTCTGTCTGTCTCTCTCACTGTCCACTCTGCCTGTCAAAAAAATAAAAAAATAAAAAAAATTTATCTGCAAAGCATTTTGTAAAATCTTAAAACATATCCTCAATCAAAGTATCCATAGCTCAGTGATTCCCCTACTTATGATTCACATTCCTGTACATATTTTTAAAATCTGATCTTTGATTTTACAATCCTACCAATACCAGAGTCGGTAAGATCATGGGGTCAGTAATTAAAATTCAAGAGTACATTTTTTTCTTGGAATTACTTCCTTAGCATTTTAGTCATTAAAATAATAGATTGACAAGGTAGATGTTGGGGCACAGCATGGAATGCCCCATCCCATACTGGAGTGCCAGCTCAAGTCCTGGCTCCTCCACTTCCAATCCAGCTTCCCTCTAATGCATCCTGGGAGGCAGAAGATGATGGTGCACGTGCATCAGCCCCTGTCACCCATGTAGGAGAACTGAATGGAGTTTGTGGCACCTAGCTCTTGGCTCTGGCCTGTCAAGCCCTGGCTGTTTCAGGCATCTGGAGAGTGAACCAGCAGATGGAGGATCACTCTCCCTCCTGCTGCCTCTGTAACTCTATCTAATAAATAAATCTTTTTTTAAAAAAAATGACTTTTAGAAGCCTATTATGTCTCCCTATTAAGTAGAATAAATTAACTAAACATTTTTTAAATAAAATAGGTTGACAAAAGGAAAAAGAACAAAGTCTTATAGGTTGTCTCATCAAGAAAAGCAATCTAATGAGAAGGTGCTATACAGATGTAGGACAATGATAAATATTGTCATTATTGTTTTCTTATTTTTCAGTTATTCAGCTTAACTATATCTTTCAAAAACGTTCAGTAACTGTGAAAATGCTTTATTAGCAACATGAATATGAAGCAGATCTCCTACCAATGCTCTCAGTCCCAGTTTCCGCAGCACTGTCTTCTGATGGGTGCTTCACGTGTCTCAGGGCCAGCGGTGTGCTGGGGCTGCTGGTACTGGTGCCAAACAGCTGAATACACGCATCTCTTTTCACCTCTGCATTCTGTAACATCAAGTCAATGGCCTGAAACCAGCACCGATGGAATTATTCACACCATGGAAGTTGACAAATGCCACAAAGCAGCTCCATCCCCTTCCCCACCACTTCTGGAGAGCCTACCATTAAATATTTACCAGCTACCACTGCATGGGCTGCTTGTAGCAAAGAGCAACCTGCTATGGAAATTGAAATGTCGTTGCAAACTCCTTTGGAAGTGATGAGTCCAAAATTGGGCTCTGTAATGTTTGATCAAATTCTAGTACGGTATCAAATTATGGCTCATAAATGACCAAAGAACCCACGCTACACAGAAACATCAATTCATTAGCATTAATTCATTAGTACCAACCATGTGCAAATCAATCTCCTTGAACCCTTTCCAGAACAAACAACACATAAAATAAATAAGTATACAATGTATAATGGAACAATGCATACACTGCCACTTTAAAGCAGACAATTTAACACTGATGCTAACATTTTTCACTTTTATCAAAGCAGGTACTAACACTTAATAAGTAAATATTATCTTGTTTGACAATCACAACCACCTGTAAGGTAACTACCAGGTCAAACAAAAAGAAATTGCTGATGTTTGACCATTTTGACAGCTGTAAATTGCAATTTGGTAAGATTCCACTTAGTATTACTTGCTCCATTTTAAAGACAAGGAAATCAAGACCCCATTATGATGGTTGCGGGTGGGAGGGTGGTTATGGGGGGGAAAAGCCGCTATAATCCAAAAGTTGTACTTTGGAAATTTATATTTATTAAATAAAAGTTTTTTTAAAAAGACCCCAATATACCAATTTGCCAAATGTCAAACAGCTATAGATGCCAGAGCCAGGATTCCTTGTAGACTTGCCTGGCCCTTGAGCCCATGTGCTTCCCCCCCACAGACGCTTGATAAATGAAAGTATTGTTAAATACATTTGATGTCCTGCATGCATTGCAAGAAATCTTTGACTTAACTGTTTTGGAGTAATTCATTGTAAAAGAAATGATATCAAAGACATAGGTTTTGCCACAAACTAAACATTGGCTTCCTAGATGTTTTTAATCATAAATGATTAGAAATAATTATAACTGTTGATACATTTTAGAGGCTGAAAAACATTTTAATACAGATAGCAGCTATTGTTTTGATTTGTTCTTAACAAATTCATGTTTTGATTTGGGAAATTCAATTTTCTTAATTTATATTAGAGGAATTAATGTTTTATTTGGACTTAACAAATGATTTTTAAAATGCTATGAGTGACAGATAGGTCAATTAGTTTGAATCTTTTTTGTAATGTATTCTGTACACCAAGCAAAGCATCACATTGTATTCCATTAATTTATACAATTATTATCTGTCAATTAGAAATACATTTTAAAAAGCTATGCTATTACTAGTACAGATGATGAAAGGTCTTATATTTATAAACACTGATTCTAAATCTGACAGGCTAATCAACAATTCAGAAAAGAATTACAGTTACCAATGTTCGAGCCAGAAGTATGGTACAGCACTGCCTCTTATATTTTTTTATTGGGACTCACAGTAAAATCATTGTATAATATACACGCACTCATGCATGTATAATAATCTAAGCAAACATTTCACAGAAATTTTTACTCTTACTATGTGCAAGACATTCTGATCTATTTTATTCTAATCTATTGTAATTTCCTTTAAAAAAATGCTAGCCACAACTCAGTAAATCATTTTCACAACTCTAGTGTGTTGTGATACTCCAGGATGAAAAACAGAGACTTTTATTTTAAAGAGCTCATCCACATCCCCATGTTTTATTGCTTTCTCCCTAGGTTACTCTGTTCTTCTAGAACTTTGGCCCTTGACTGACCATCTTCCTTCATGCTTCCACAGATACTTACAAATCACTTGCTACGAATCAGTTTTGAGGGACTCCCAAACTATTTTCCAAAGCAGCTGTCCCATTTAACATCCCCTCCCCCAGCAGTTCACAAGCATTCCACACCAACACTTGTTCATTATCTTTTGATTAGAGCCATGCTTGAAGGTGTGAAGCGGTATCTCACTGTGGTTTTGATCTACATTTCCTTCAAGGCTGATGAAGTTGAGTATCTTTCCCTGTGCTTATGTGGCTGTGTGTTTATCTTTTTAAAATAAATGTCTATTCAGATTATTTTCCCATTTTAAATTGGGTTATTTATCACTTTATTGATAAACTGAGTTGTACTGAGTTGTTTCTTTTTTAAGAAAACTTTTATTTAATAAATATAAATTTCCAAAATACAACTTTTGGATTATAGCAGTTTTTCCCCCCATAACCACCCTCACACCTGCAACCATCCCATCTCCTACTCCCTTCCCATTCTATTCATTTTTAATTATCTTCTTATACAGAAGATCAACTTAGCATATACTAAGATTTCAACAGATTGTACCCACACAGACACAAAGTATAAAGTACTGTTTGAATACTAGTTTTACCATTAATTTGCATAGTACAACTCATTAAGGACAGAGATCCTACATGGGGAGTAAGTGCACAGTGACTCTCCTTGTTGATTTAGCAATTGACACTCTTATTTATGACATCAGTAAATCACCCAAGGCTCTTGTTATGAGCTGCCAAGGCTGTGGAAGCCTCTTGAGTTCACAAGCTCTGACCTTATTTAGGCAAGGCCATAATCAAAGTGGACGTTCTCTCCTCCCTTCAGAGGAAGGTACCTCCTTCTTTGAGGGCCCCTTCTTTCCGCCGAGATCTCACTCACAGAGATCTTTCATGTAGGTCATTTGTTGCCACAGTGTCTTGGCTTTCCATGCCTGAGAAACTCTCATGGGCTTCTTAGCCAGATCCAAATGCCTTAAGGGCTGATTCTGAGGCCAGAGTGCTATTGAGGGTATCTGCCATTCTATGAGTCTGCTGTGTATCCCGCTTCTCTTGTTGGATCGTTTTCTCTTTTTAATTCTATCAATTATTATTAGCAGACACTGGTCTTATTTATGTGATCCCTTTGACACTTAATCCTATCTTTATGATCAATTATGAACTTAAACGTGTTGTATTGAGTTGTAAGAGTTCTTTACATACTCTAGAGATAAGTCCCTTAACAGACAAATTATTTGGAAATATTTTCTCCCAATTTATGTGATTACTTTTCACTTTGCTGATGGCTTACTCTGAAGCACAAAGGTTGTACTTTGATCGAGTCTTAACATCTTACCTTAGACCACCCATCCCTGATTTCCTTTACAGCCATCACCTCCATTTCATCTTAGTGATGGACCCTGACATCACCCAAAGCTGTTGAACCCCAGGGTTCAACTCTCAGAACCCAACCCTTTATCCTTATAGCTTGCTCTCTATCTTGTTTCTACCACATCTAAGACTTCCAATCCCTCAGTCATCTATTTTCTTCACTTGTCACTCTCTGCCTCTCCCCAACCTTTTCACATCTACTCTTCTTATCTAGCCTAGACCTCAGAGCATAACTCGACAAAGTCTCCACCCCCACTGTAAGCCACTCCTTTGTTCCATTGTCTTTGCTGCCACTCTTGAGTCATGTTCTCTAACATGAGCTGGACTGTCAAACCTGCCCTGCATGTTCTCCAACATGAGCTGGACTTTCAAACTTGCCTTACAATCCTTTTATTTGAGACACTTTACTTTGCTCTCATATGCCCTGATATTGACTGTACTACTCTCACACATGTACATTGCCACTCTTCCTTGAACAAGCCAAGATCACTCAAGTCTGCTTGGTGCTTGCTGTTCCTCTGCCTTAAGCACTCTTTTGCTATGTCCTTGGAGGCTAGAAACTTTTTGTCAATCAGGCCTTAGTTCTAATGTCCCCTCTGCAGAGAAGCCTTCCCTATCCACTCTGTCTTCTGCTGCCCTTCTCCTCCTGCTATCATACTTACCCATACTTAAATAAGAAAATTCTTATTCACGCTTCTGAAACGCTTCTCTTGCTAGAGTTAACAGATTTGGTCCTCTGTACCTTTCTAATGCCCTGTGTAGAGCTCTATTACTGAGTTGCTGTTATTTGTGAATTATAGGTCTGTGCTCCCCTTCCAGATTCCAAGTTCCTTAGAGATAGGTATTGTGTCTAATTTATCTTTGGCTCTCTCAAGGTGTCCAGCACAGAACATTCAATATACATGGAAGAGAGAGACAGAAACCCCTGTGAAGTGTGAGATGGACCCATCCATCCTGAATGAAGATGAACAATCATTGGGAAAGTACAGTAGGGGAACACACTGTAACACAAATTAAATTCTGCTGAGTATTACTTATAATAGTAAAAAGTAGAGAGAAGTAGCTGAACATAGGGAGCTGGACAAGGAGATGATGGTCTATCTATCTACTCATTGGTATTTAATTTTTTTATTTGACAGATAGAGTTAGACAGTGAGAGAGAGAAAGTTCTTCCTTCCATTGGTCCACCCCCCAAATGGCTGCTACAGCCGCAGCTATGCCGATCCAAAGCCAGGAGCCAGGTGCTTCCTCCTGGTCTCCCATGCGGTTGCAGGGGCCCAAGCACTTGGGCCATCCTCCACTGCCTTCCCGGGCCACAGCAGAGAGCTGGACTGGAAGAGGAGCAACCGGGACTAGAATCCGGTGCCCATATGGGATGCCGGCACTGCAGTTAGAGGATTAATCTAGTGAGCCACGGCACCGCCCCTCACTGGTATTTTATGTTGCTATTCACGTGATGTCCAATTAGGTTTAATAACATAAAACATCCTTATGCCAAGATTATAATTAAAACGCCAAACATACTAAGAATAGTGGGAGAAAATAAACTGAAACACAATGATAAGTTTTTTTATGCAGTAAAAATACAGGTGCTGAAGGCGGGCACTGTTGCACAGCAAGTTAAGCAGCCTTTTGTGACACCCACATCTCGCATTGGGCTTCAAGTTCAAATTCTGATGGCTCTGCTTCCAATCCAGCTTCCTGAAAATGTGCTTGGGAGGCAGCAGATGACGGTTTAAGTGCTTGGGCCCCTGCCACCCATGTGGGAGACCTGGATGGAGTTCTGGGCTCCTGGTTTTGGTCTAGCCCAGCCCTGGCCATTGTGAATATTTGGAGACTGAACCAGTGGATGAAAGACCTCTCACTCTCCCTCTGCCCCCTCCCTTTCAAATAAATACATAAATATTTTTGCTCTTTAAAGAAATACAGATGATGCTCCTTTCATCTACTTTTTTGAATTCTTCTAGTTTTACTTGTGTAGACATTCCTTTTGTATGGAAATAAACCCTAATATTATATTTCTGAGAAAGGAATATAGTCCCATTCCTTCTTTACTTCATATAACTTGAAATATTAATTTGTTGTCCAGTATACTGGAAAAACTAAAGAAAGAAGTCAGGGGCCGGCACCGTGGTGTAGCAGATAAAGCTGCTGCCTTCAGTGCCAGCAGCCCATATGGGTACCGGTTCGAGTCCCGGATGCCCCTCTTCCAATCCAGCTCTCTGCTATGGCCTGGGAAAGCAGTGGAAGATGGTCCAAGTCCTTGGGGCCCTGCACTAGTATGGGAAGACTCGGAAGAAGCTCCTGCTCCTGGCTTCGGATCGTCGCAGCTCCACCATTGTGGCCAACTGGGGAGTGAACCAGCAGATAGAAGACCTCTCTCTCTCTCTGCCTCTCCTTCTCTCTCTGTGTAACTCTGACTTTCAAATAAATAAATAAATAATTAAAAATAAAAAAGAATTCAGAGTCAGAATGATTTATCAGTATGTCAAATAAATTAATGACCAACACTAAAATATTACCATAGTCCTGAGTTGAAGTTTGGAAACAAAAACAAATTTCCTGTAGGCTGAATACCATCAATATTGTATTTCAGATAGTTTTGTATTAGGTCTTTGTTTTCTTTTTTTGTGAAGAATTAGTTATTTATTTGAAATTCAGAGTTACAGAGAAATAAAGAGGTTTTCCATCTGCCAGTTCACTCCCCAACTGGCCACAATGGCCGGAGCTGCGCCGATCTGAAGCCAGGAGCCAGGAGCCAGGAGCTTCTTCCAGGTCTCCCACGAGGGTGAGGGGCCCAAGGACTTGCGACATCTTGTACTGCTTTCCCAGGCCATAGCAGAGAACTGGATCAGAAGTGCAGCAGCCAGGACTCAAACTGGCACCCATATGGGATGTCGGCACTGCAGGCGGTGGCCCCACTTGCCGTGGCCCTACCCACTAGGCCACAGCGCTGGACCCTTATATTAGGTCTTTGGTAAGGGCTAAATAGCACTTGCAGAAATTGTATTTTTTAAGGGGGCTCAGGTGAAATTACATTCAAATATAAGATTTAACAATGAAATATCAGGGTTGGAGCTGTTGCGTAGTAGGTAAAGCCACCACCTGCGGTGCCAACCATCCCATATGGGCACCGGTTTGAGTCCCGGCTGTTCCACTTCTGATCCAGCTCCCTGATAATGAGCCTAGGAAAGCAGCAGAGGATGGCCCAAGTGCTTGGGATGCTGCACCCATGTGGGAGACCCAGAAGCAGCTCCTAGCTCCTAGCTTTGGGTCAGCCCAGCCCCGGCTGTTGTGGACATCTGGGGAGTGAACCACCAGATGGAAGATCTCTTTTTCTCTGTAACTCATTCAAATAAATCTTTAAAAAAAAAAAACAATGAAATATCAAGGTTGATATAGTTCACTTTAAGAAAATAAATGAAATTCATAAAAGTAAGCTTGTTTTTATAAAAAGAACTCAGAAGAGAATTAACTTAAAGTCTAAATTCCCCTAATACATTTAAAACATGGCCCTGCTGATTTAACTCACCAGAACACACAATCACCAAGAAAAAGCCTACAGAGTCCTGGTTATGATTCATATGCAAGAACAAGTAACTAATTCAATCAGTTCCAGTATACCAAAGAATTGGAAAAGGATGAGTTTCAGGCTCCTGTATTACTGTTTTGCAGCAGAATGCCCAACACAGAACAAGACTGCAAATTCTTGGTTGTGCAAAAGAGGTATTAGCACTTAAGCACAAGTGGGAGAAATGATTCTTTTGCTGTAAATAAGTATCTACAACTTGGGTCCTCTAAGCATCTGGACTCAAAGTCCGAGTACTGGAGCTGCCTCACCCATGGATCAGCGATGACAGCATGACTCCCCTCCCGCCAGTAACCAACAAATGCAATCAGGGTGTCAATGGTGACACATGAGCCTAATGAGCCCCTTTTCCTGAGCCTTCCCAGTCCTCTACAATCATCATCTGAACAGCACACTGACAACTGAAATGTCTCAAAGTTCAATGGTCCCTAACTTCAGTTAAATATTTGACATGGCCCTCCTGGTTCCCAAAAAGGATTTTTAAAATCTCGATATGTCTTGCTTTGTTTGGAGAGAGAAGCCACCCTAACTTTGTGATGACTTTCAGAATGAACAGTTTAGAGGAAAGTTAAACAAGAAAGTAAATTTTAATAAAACGGACAAAAGTTGAAGAATGTCTTATTTGGCTTCCCCCCCGCCCCCCCGCAGAAGTAGGTCCTGATATGAGAATTTCAGTGCAAGTAGGTTAACTGGGGGGATTTCAGGAACTTGCAGTAAGGCAGTGGGAACGTGAAGGGAAGGAGCCACTGCTGGGTGCGTTGTCAATCAAGCTACCATGGTGAGCAGCAGGAGCTTAATCCTGTTGGGGATCTCTGGCTGAAAAGCGAGGGCTGTTTTGGAGGGCTGCTCTGTGTCCAGAGACAATCCCAGGGCAGAGTGGCAACTGCTGACTGTTGGAAGTTGGGCTGGAACGCACGGAAATAGTAAATGCTCAGGAACTCCCAGCAAGGCAGTGGGAAAGGGCAACAGGTGCTGTAGTACCCACTTACAATCCCAAGCGTAGTGTTTTAGTTGACTTCGATGCTTTTCTTCAGTGGTTTTGCTGATTCACATTTACGGTGGATTTCTTTCAGGCTGACTTTCTACCTATCATATTCTCTTCTGTGCACATCTCTTCCTCTTGCTCCAGTAGACACACAAGTTGTGCGCATGCCGTTGCCAACGCAGGCTTCTTCTGTGTGCCCTCCCTCCCTTCCTGGAATTTGTGCCAGGCTCACAGCAGGGTGAGGGCCTCAGTGCCCAGGTGGCCTCTCCTGGTCAGACTTGTTATTTGTTCGTGGTGGATGTGGTTCAGGCAGCAGACGGCCCAGCCTGGGTAGTTATTACAGCAAAACAGCCTGGGCCCTGCAAAGCCTTCCGCAAACAACCTGATCCAGTTTTACACTGGTTGGACATGTTCCCTGGGGAAGGAAAAGCCCAAATGCAGTTAGTCACTCTAGAAGGCAGGCGAGTGGCTTGCGTTCCAAGAGGACTTCCTCTCCTTCTCTTTTCTTCCTCCCTTCCTCTCCCCACATCCTCTCTTGAGATGAGATATTCTCGCCTAAGCAATTTTCAAAGTACAAAGAATGATTGCAGTTTGTAACGTGCAGTTTGCAGCATGAAAACACTTAGCAGAGGGAACAATCACAAAGCCAGTGCCACCTTGCCTGTTCTATGTGCTTTTGTAATAAAAGGTCAAACTGCTGTCTCATGCAGAGCTGGGACAGGGCTGGGCCAATAGCTCTGCACTCATCTGGGTGTGGCAGGTGGAGGAAGGCACACCCTTCTGTGTGTCAGGCGGCTTTGACGTGGGCAGGGTTGGGGCCTCTCTGTCCAATCACCTGGAACTTCAGCTACTCTTTAATGTGGATTTAAATAAAAAAAGATTATTTATTTGAAAGTCAGAGTTAAAGAGGGAGAGAGGGAGGGAAGAGGAGAGAGAGAGAGAGAGAGAGAATATCTTCCATCTGCTGATTCACTCCCCAGTGGAGGGAGGTAAAGAGGGAGGGAGGGAGTGAGCAGGAGAGGGGGAGACAGAAGGGGAGAGAGAGGGAGTTACAGAGGGAGGGAGGGAGAAAGGGAGGGGGAAAGAGAGAGAGATGGAGGGGGAACAGGGAGGGAGAGAGAGAGAATCTTCCATCTACTCCCCAACAGAGGGCAGGAGGGAGAGGGAGAGGGGGAGAGAGGGAGGGAGGGAAGGGGAGCGGGTGAGAGAAAGAGAGAGAGAGAGAATCTTCTATCTGCTGATTCACTCCCCAAGTGGTCACAACAGCTGAAGCTAGGTGGGTCTGAAGCCAGGAGCCAGGAGCTTCTCCCAGATCTCCCTTGTGGGTTCCGGAGCCCAAGCACTTGGGCCATCTTCCGCTGCTTTCCCAGATGCATTAGCAGGGAACTGGATTGGAAGTGGAGCAGCAGGGACTGGCAGCAGCTTTACCCATTATACCACAACACTGGCCTCCTTAACGTCGATTTTAAAAGGCACCCCTTTTTCTAGAACATGCAGCCCCATGCCAGGACCCATAGCCTGGCAAGTGAGACATGAGCTGAATTTCAGCTCCCACTGGGTTCCTTCTGCCAGGTGTCCCACACCTGGGACACAGCCCACACACCACACAAGTGAACTGCCACTAGGACTGGAGGAAACCCCCACCCCAGTCTCTTGACTGCCGTAGGTCAGCACAACCCAGGTCAGCGCTCCACTTTTTCCTCATTTCACTGCTCTGTAAGCACCTCACTCAGATTCCTGGAAAATTATTTTCTACTTAGGAAGACATCTCCTAATGCCTGCTTCAGCCAGCTACCTTTGTAAGTTACCTGGAAATCCCTGCTTCTCCTTTCAGCTAGTTGACCTAGATCATTGGCCTGCTTTATCTGCATCTCCCCACCCCAGGGCTACAATCCCTACCCCCTTAGGCAAAGTGGCATCACTTTGTGTTAAGGTGCTAGGAGAAGCAAATCTCTTTCCTTTTCTTTTTTAATGATAAGCAAAGTTTAAAGGCAGGGGAATGGTTAGATTCGCCTAAGTGTGAAAGGAGTGGGAAAATTTACATAAAAAGCCCAGGTGCCTTCTTGGGGGGAGGTAACCAAGACCCCAGTTCAGTGTCAATTCAGTGACTCTAATGGAGGGCCACAGGCAGGCAGAAAGGGGACAGGGAAAGTGAGGCTGGGCCCAGCACTGGATAGCACTGTCTGAGGCAAGCAAGCAGGATGTGGGTGGAGAATACAGCAGACAACAGACAAGTGCTAACTCAGTTACCCTCAGGGAAGAGCTGGGTGAGCAAATCAGGAAGGTGCCCTTTCGGCAGCTGGCGCCAATATTGCAGCTCTCAGATTTAATCTGGGAATCAGGAAGGCACTGCTGAGCCATTGGCGTCAGCATCACCTCGGACCTGTTGCAACCTGCACCTGCAAAACAGAAGCTTCCTACCGTGTCTTTTCCCCCACTTAAATGGGTTCTGAATGTCTCACATGACCACATCTAATTGGTGGAACTTAAATCATTCAGCTGCAAGGGAATCTGGGAAATGTAGTTCTAATGTTTCTGAACTCTAATACACATAAAGGGCACATTGAAAGGAGGCTGAAATAGATTCTAGAGGGGTCAGTGCTGTGGCATAACGGATAGAGCTGCCCTCTGTACTGCTGGAATTCCACATAGGTGCCGGTTCAAGTCCTTGGGCCCCTGCACCCATGTGGGAGACCTGCAGGAAGCTCCTGACTCCTGGGGGTGAACCAGCAGATGGAAGATACCTCTCTCTCTCTCTCTCTCTCTCTCTCTCTTTGCCTCTCTGTAACTCCGCCTTTCAAATAAATAAATAAATCTTTAAAAAAGGAGAAAGAGAGCCGGCGCCGTGGCTCAATAGGCTAATCCTCCACCTTGCGGCGCCGGCACACCGGGTTCTAGTCCCGGTTGGGGCGCCGGATTCTGTCCCGGTTGCCCCTCTTCCAGGCCAGCTCTCTGCTATGGCCAGGGAGTGCAGTGGAGGATGGCCCAGGTGCTTGGGCCCTGCACCCCATGGGAGACCAGGAAAAGCACCTGGATCCTGGCTCCTGCCATCGGATCAGCGCGGTGCGCCGGCTGCAGCGGCGGCCATTGGAGGGTGAACCAACAGCAAAGGAAGACCTTTCTCTCTCTGTCTCTCTCTCTCACTGTCCACTCTGCCTGTCAAAAATTAAAAAAAAAAAAAGGAGAAAGAAATAGATGCTGGATAAGAATTTCCATCATGGAGCCCCTGCTGGCAACCTTCAGTGACTCTGCATCGGGATAGCACTGCTGAAGGGCAGCAGTGATTTCCACGTTGAACTCTAGACCCCTGGAGATGTTCTTGAAATTCCTTGCCCTCTAGTCATATTCTGTAGCCTGAAAACAACAGTGACTTCCACAACTAGGTGTGCCTATTTCTCAAACACGGAATCAACTGTGGCTCCAAAACTATAAACCACCTTCTTCACACACACGCTGTTTCTCACTCACAGGCCCCTTCTCTTCCGCCTAAAATCAAACACCAATTCCCTTCTCTCACACTGAATCCTATTTATCCCAGGCCACCACTTCCCCTGGCCTGGGGTGTGGGCTGGGGGGAACAATTTTTCTCTGATGTCCTCAGATTGTATTAGGGAATTCCCATCTGTCCTCTCATCATATCCTGGAAGTTATACTAATGGTAACATGTTAATAAAAAACAAAAGCTAACTTTTATTGGCTTCCTTGGTGCCAGACCCCATGAGGTATGTACTCTTATTAACCCATTTTACAGGTGAGTACACTGGAGCACAGAGAGGTTGTGTTAGCTGCCCAAGGTCACTTACTTAGTCAGTGGCAGCTCCAACTCAATCCCAGACAGCAGTCTGACTTCAGAGCCCATGCTGTTGGGCCAATATTCTTGTTTCCTTTCTATTATTGCACTGCTCACCCTGCTATCATCTATTTATCTACCTACCTACCATCTATCCATCCATCTTAATCTGTGCATCTGTCTCCTCCACAAGTAACCAGTACCTTTCTATGATGAGAAAATGTAAAAAGTTTTTTCTTCCCTTCCCAGCACACTGAAAATTCTAGGACCAGGGCCCAAATTACTTGTTCTTTCCTTCCCTCATCCTCCACTGACTGTTAACACAGGGACTATTTTCTCCTTCAACAGAGAATACAAGACTAAATTACAGACCAGGCTACAAAATTGCTACCCTCAACTCCCTTCTTTGCCTGTTTTCTCTAAAATAGGTTCTTTCTGTTGGTTGTATAAATATAAGACAGAGCCCACCACTGCCTTGAAATCGCATGGGAAAATGTGTCATCAGCCCGAGGTATGCAGGAATGGAGCTTCTGGCTAGGCTCCACTGAGCACTCCTCGGAAAATGATGGCATTCCTGGGAACTCTGGCCCGTGCCCAAGGGAATGAGATCGGGGACAGCTTTACATCTTCCTGGGAATCCTATGTGTACCTTTGCCTTCATTGTTTGTAACCCTCTCCAACACAGGCTCCGCTTGCCTGTGTCTCCTGTTCCTTGGTGCCTAGGAGCCTCTAACTTGTATTTGCAACAGCTAACAAAGTAAGCCAGCTGTTCATTCACTCTCCTGGGTGTCAGTCACCCACCTTGGACCCCCCCCCCCCCCGCAAGTGCCAACTTGGCCTGGACTCATCTCTCTTCTTCCTTTCTCTCCATTTTCTACTTCAAGCGTCTGCTTTCTGGTCAGCCCAATTGCTTGGCTCATAAGTCAGGCATGTCCTTTTCCTTCTTGAAAGTAACATATAAAGGAAATCTGTAGTCATCTTTCAAATATGCTGCCTAGGCCACTGTCTGGGGAAGGCCTCCCTGCCCCTCAGACCCATTCCAAAGCTTGGTGTCCTCTGTAGAAGAGTCCCCTGACTCTCTTGTTCCCTAACAATTCACACAGACCAGGCATGGAAGCTGTGCAAGTCTCTCCTGTGTAATTTCCACATTTGAAGCCGTCACTCCTTCCAGTAAACACACTCTTTTGTCAAGGCACATCATCAGCACTAGAGGCAGGAAAACACATCAACTATGTTTGGGGAGTGACTTACTTTTGTAACTTATTATTGTTTTAAAGTCTTAGTTCCCATCCAGGCCCTAAATGACCTGGTATATTCACAGCCATCTTAGAGATTGTTGATTCAATCTATGCAGAGTGGAATGTTGTCAAAACAGTATTGCACAAGTCCTCTGAGGAAAGCCAAAAAAACAAAGTTGGTGTGAGTTACAAAAACATTACAGAGTCAGTGAGACATGGCATTTAATCCTGGGCTCACGTTGACACTGCACAGTGCAGCCACAGAAGCCCAGGAGAATCTGAGTTGAGAGGAATCATTCCCAGCCTTGGCTGCACATTGCAATCACTTGAACACGTATTTTTTAAAGTCTCCATGGCCAAGCCATATCTCAGGACAATTACATCAGAGTCCTTTGGGTGGGTCCCAGGCATCACAGCATTTTTAAGGTCCCCAGGGATTCCAATAAGCCGCCAGGATTCAGATCTACTAGTTTAGAACACCTGAGCTTGCTCACGCTTGCTTGGGCCCCCATCAGGTGTGTGTAGCCAGGGAGAAGACCCCATACGCCTGTCAAGCCACTGAGCCAGGCTGACCCACCCTGCTCACTGTCCATTCAGTTACTGGAGCTGCACAAAAAAGTAGAGTCGATGCTCAGACAGATTCCTGAGTGCTAAGAGCAGGAGAGGCAAGGCACAGAGAGCAGACACACCAAAGCCATCGGCAGCATCTTTGCTGATCTTGCTCCAAAGGGTTCGCTGGATTTCCCAATTTCATGTGTTACCAGCCGAGAAGCAATGGAAACTGAAAAATGACCTGGCAGATGGGGGACTTGAGCGGGCTGCTGGTTACACAGGTGTGCTCACTTTGTGAAAATGTACCTGTCCACTTTAGGAAATGTGGGCTTTTATGCTTTAGTAACACGTGTTTTTTTAAGATTTATTTTATTGGGCAGGTGTTGTGGCAGGGTGGGCCAGGACTGCACCTGTGGCACCAGCATCCCTTACAGACGCTGGTTCATGTCCCGGCTGCTCCTCTTCCTATCTAGCTCTCTGCTATCACCCGGGAAGGCAGTGGAGGATGGCCCGAGTGCTTGGGCCCTGCACCTGCATGGGAGACCCAGAAGAGCCTCCTGACTCCTGGCTTTGGATCAGCTCAGCTTCAGCCACAGCAGCCATTTGGGGAGTAAACAAGAGGATGGTTTACCAATCTGTAGCTCTGCCTCTCAAATAAATAAATAAAACCTTTAAAAAAGATTTATTTTAGTGGCCAGTGCTGTGGCATAGCGGGTAAAGCCCCCACCAGCAGTGCCGGCATCCCATATGGGTGCCAATTCATGTCCTGGCTGCTCCTCTTTGAATCCAGCACTCTGCTGATGGCCTGGGAAAGCAGTGTAAGATGGCCCAAGTGCTTGGGCCCCTGCATCCACACGGGAGACCAGATGAAGTTCCAGGCTCCTGGCTTCGGATTGGCTCAGATCTGGCCATTAGGCCATTGAGGGAGTGAACCAGCAGAGGGAAGATCTCTCTCTCTCTGCCTCTGGCCACAATACCACAGAGTTGGGCCACGCTGAAACCAGGAACTCCATGTGGGTCTCCCATATGAGTAGCAGGGGTCCAAGAACTTGGGCCATCTTCTGCTGCTTCCCCACGTGCGTTGGCAGGGAACTGGATTGGATGTGGTGCAGCTGGGACTCAAATTGGCACTTCAATATGGGATGCTGGTATTGCAAGTGGTGTTTTAACTCATTGTGCCACAATTCCAGCCCCTTTAGTCACAAGATTTCTTAAGTTTTGTTTATTTATTTATTTGAGAGGTAGAGCCACAGATAGAGGGAAAGACAGAGAAAAAGGTCTTCCATCTGCTGGTTCATTCCCCAAAAGGCCATAGCAGAGAGCTGGATCAGAAGTGGAACAGCAGGGACTCGAACCAGCACCCATATAGGATGCCGGCACTGCAGGTGGCGGCTTTACCCACTATGCCACAGTACTGGCCCCTCAAGTGCTTTTCAACTTCTGCTTTTATTACATTTATTTGTGCCCTATTGGTCAAAGCAATTGATATAACCAAGCCCATATTTCAAAAACTTTATTTTATTTTAGAATCAGAGATACAGAGACAGAGAGTCTCTACCTACTGATTGACTACAAATACTCATGACAACTAAGGCTGGGCCAGACTGAAGCTGGGATCTGGGAACTCAATCAGGTCTCTTACATGGGTTGCAGGGACCCAACTACTTGAGCCATCACCACTGCCTCCCAGGGTGCACATTAGCATGAAGCTGGAATCAGGAGCAGAGCCAGAACGCAAACTCAGGCACTCTGATACGGCATGTGGCATTCCAAGCAGCATCTAAACCACTAGGCCAAAAGTTCATTCCCAAACCCATATATAAGGGATGAGAAGTAGACTCCTGCTCTGGAGAAGGGAAGAATTTGTGGCCATTTTTGCAATCAGCCACGAGTACCTTCTATGCTCCTTGCACTATTAAGAGATTCTCTCCTCCTTTCAAGCAGTTTACATCACTGTGGGAATTTGTTCATTCAAGAGATATTTAGTGAATACTGTCTTAGCCCCTTTCATGATGCTGTAACAATATCACAGACTGGGTGAATTATAATGGACAGTAATTTATTTCTCACAGTTATGAGGCTAGGAGGTCCAAGATCAAACAACCAAAATCTGGCAAGGGCCTTCCTGGTGTGTCATCCCATGGCAGAATGTGAGAAGGGAGGAAGAGAGACAGTAAGGAACCCACTGCCTCGATAATGAGCCTACTGCCAAGACAGTGGATTTAATCCATTCATGTGATTTTTGTAGCTAATATATACAGTACAAAAAATAAAAAAATAAGCCTTCATGGCTTAGTCACTTCTTTTTTAAAGATTTTTTTTTTTATTTCAAAGGCAAAGTGGCAGGGAGAGAGGAAGGGAGAGACAGACAGAGACAGAGACAGAGACAGGTCTTCCATCTGCTGATTCACCACCAAAATGGCCACAAGAGCCAGGGCTTGGCCAGACTGAAGCCAGGATCCAGGAGCTCTAGCCAGGTCTTCCATGTGATTCACAGGGCCAAGCACTTAAGCCATCATTTTCTGTCTTCCCAGGTGCATAAGCAGGAAGCTAGATGCAAAGCCAAGCAGCTGGACTCAAGCCAGCACTGCAATATGGGCTGTTGGCTCATGAGCAGCTGGTAACCTGCTGCACCACCAGGCCCGCCCAGAGGTTTCACCTGTTAATACTGTCAGAGTGGAAATTAGATTTTAGCACGAATTTGAGAAAGGACATTGAAACCATAGAAAATACCTACTGCATGCCAGAATAATTGTGGGTTATCTCAGTGGGATAAGCAGACTAAGACCTTAATTCTTGTGGAATCCACATTCTAACAGAAATTACAATCATAAAAACTGCAAATTGATTCCCAAAAGATGGTTTTGGTCATGGTGAAAATGTCTTTGATTGTACCTATCTACAATCAAGATTAAATCCAGGACTCAGGCTCTGGGAGAAGGAGGAAAGCAGACATAGTCCCAAGAACACACACCCAAAGGGGAAGAGATTTCAAGAGATCATAAGAAAGCAAAGCAGCTCCTACAGAAAATGGAACTGTGTTTTTGTAATGGTTTTAAAGTGGGTTTGTACAGTCAACTATCAACCAGGAAAATGCAAGCAGGAGGAGACACCACGAGATTTGTTGCAAGGAATCGTCTTATGCGACTGTGGAGATTGGTGAGGCAAGTCTGAAATCTGTAGAGCAAGCAGGTTGTCAGGGCAGGCTGGTACTCTCAGACATGAGCTTTACTCTACAGATAGAATTCCTCTTTCTTCTGGGAAACTTTAGCTCTGCTCTTAAGGCCTCTCATCTGATTGAATCAGGCCCACCAAGACTACCCAGGGTAATCTGTTCCTTCAAGTCAACTGGTTTTGGATTTTGATCATATCTACACAATACCTTTATAGCAACACCTAGATTAGTATTTAACTGAATAACTGGGGACTGTAGCTAACCACACTGACACATGGAACTGAAAATCACAGGGTTAGATTGACAACTCTATTAATTTACTAAAAATCATCATATACTTTAAGATTTATTTATTTATTTGAAGTGCATAGCTACAGAGAGGGAGAGACAGAGATATTCCATCCACTGGTTCAATCCCCAAATAGCTACAATGACCAGAGCTGGTACAGGCCGAAGCCAGGAGTCATGAACTCCATCTAGGTCTCCCATGTGCATGGCAGAGGCCCAAGCACTTGAATCATCTTCTGCTGCTTTCCCAGGCACATTAGCAGGAAGCTGGATTAGAAGTGAAGCAGCTGGGACTTGAACCAGACCTCCAATACAGGATGCTGGAGTTGTACACAGCTGCTTAATATGCTGCACCAGAATGCTGTCCCCATATACTTTAAATGGGTGAATTATATGGTATGTGAAATATATATTAATAAAGCTGTTTTTAAAAGTGAGTTAATCCCATGCTTCAAGAGATATAATTAAAAACAAATAAATGTGAGATCCTTAAAAGCAGTCTTCTTAGGAATGTGTTGAGCCAGCCTAGGAAGTCAGATGGCAGCTGTTGAGCATTAGAATTTGAGGCTAAGTCACCCTGAGCCTGGCATAGTTCTGTCTTCTCAGCTAGAAGTTGGAGTCATTTCTCCATGGCTTTCTTCCTGCCTCTGTGCCATAGAGCAATTAACCTCTACTTTCCCTAGCCCATCATCAGAGGAGACCAGCACTGGGTGAGGCAAAAAGCACCATCTGTGCTAGGAGTCCATGGTCTGGTGGACCTGGTGCCACCTAACAAAAGCCATGCCACCTCTAATTGGCTCTTGGTCTTCTGTGTACTCAAGTAGCTCCAATCTGTGGGCAACAGTTAAAGTGCTGGGTTATAGAGAAAAGTAAGTGGGTGGTGAGTTTTTAAACATGTGGTGTGGTGTGGTGTGGTGTGAAGAATCACCATGTTCCTAAAGTTGTAATTATAAAGTGTATGAACTTTGTAACTGTAACACTGTATAGTTCTACATACATTCCTAAGGATTTACTTCCTTTTTTAAATTTTTTTGACAGGCAGAGTGGACAGTGAGAGAGAGAGACAGAGAAAGGTCTTCCTTTTGCCGTTGGTTCACCCTCCAACGGCCGCCGCGGCCAGCGCGCTGCGGCCGGCGGACCGCGCTGATCTGATGGCAGGAGCCAGGTGCTTCTCCTGGTCTCCCATGAGGTGCAGGGCCCAAGCACTTGGGCCATCCTCCACTGCACTCCCGGGCCACAGCAGAGAGCTGGCCTGGAAGAGGGGCAACCGGGACAGAATCCGGTTCCCCAACCGGGACTAGAACCCGATGTGCCGGTGCCACAAGGCAGAGGATTAGCCCAGTGAGCCGCGGCGCCGGCCCCTAAGGACTTACTTCTAAGAGTACAGTTTAAAATCTTGCCATGGGACCCCAAATCCCCTTACACTGGGTGGTAAAAATACCACCTTAAGTGTTAAAGTGATCATATGGATAAGATTAAGAGTTAAAGTGATCATATAAATAGGATTAAGTGTCTGGTAATAATAATAGAATTAAAAAGGAGTGAATGCTCCAACATGGGAAGCAGTTCACAAAGTAGATTAATAGAATGAAAATCACTTTAAGTAGCACTCTGACCTCAGCATCAGCCCTTAAGGCATTCTGGTCTGGCTGAAAAGCCCACAAGAGCATTTCAGGCATAGAAAGCCAAGACACTGTGGCAAAAAGTGTCCTACATGAAGGAATTCGGTGGGTGAGACCCCAGTGGAAAGAAGTGGTCACCAAATGAGGTACTTTTCTCTGGAAGAGAGAACTTTCACTTTGCTTATGGCCTTATCTAAATACTGACAGAGTCTGTGGATTCAAAAGGCTTCCATAGCCTAGGCAGCTCATGTCAAGAGCCTGGGGTGATCATTGACATCATATATGAGTGTTAACTGTTAAATTAACAACAGGAGTCACTGTGCACTAACTTCTCATGTAGGACCTCTGTCCTCAAAGAGTTGTTGTGTAAGAGTTAACAGTAAAACTTTCTCTCAAAGATTTATTTGTAGTGTATTAAGTGGAAGATATTCCTATGTCTTTAGTTATACCTAAGTGTCCAACTCCATTGCCTGTTTTCTTAGTTGCTTCCTTAATTAATGATAAAATTCACTCTCAAGGACTTACTTTCTTTTAATGTATTAAGTGGAGGATATTCTGATGTCTCATAAGTTATAGTTATGTCCAAGCGCTCACAAAAGATGTATCATTCTTGGGTGCATCTTTAAAGTTAATTAAGTTTCTTAAAAAAAAAAGTGAAATTAACTTCAAGATGCAATGACTTTGAATAGCCCTTGTCTCAACTGATATGGGGAGGAACAGGGTTTTTTTTTTCTTTCTTTTTTTTCATGCAAATTGTTGAACTCTTAGTATAGAGTTGGTCTTCTGTGCATAAAGTTAATTGAAAATGGATCTTAGTGGAGAATGGGACTAGGAATGGGGGAGGGATGGGAGTGTGGGTTGGAGGGCGGGTATGGTGTGAATAATTATTATATTCCTGAAGTTCTACCTATAAAATGTACACAGTTTGCATTCATTAAATAAAAGGCTTCTTTGGGGGAAAAATAAAGTATGTGTGGTGAGGGTTAGATGTGTTCCAAGGTTCTGGAGCAGAGTGACATAATTCTAGGCTGTAAGAGCATGGCAGAGACCCTTGGAAAAGGAAGAATGAACAAAACATGGATGCAAACAGGGTGGGAGGGCACACATCACGATCAGGAACCAAGGGTTAAGGAGGTCAGAGGCTAGACTGACTGTAGCAGAGTCCTGGAGAGGCTGGGCAGGTGTGGTAAGGTAGGCATAGGGCAGGGAAGCTCTTGAAGGACAGGTGGAGGAATGGTGACTGAATACCAGTGAACTAGCAGCTTCCAAAGCAAAGAGTACATGCCCTCAAGGGGTGGTCAAGATGATCCAATGAGGTGGAGAGAGGAAAAAATGGTAAATTGTACTATATTTGCTTTTGATCCAAAGACTAAGAAAACAATCTCAAATAGAAAGTAATATCCAGATTGATGTACTACCACCCTTTTGCACCTGTAGAACAGTCATAAGAACAACATTCAAGGTATGACTTTCTTATTTGAGTGGACGAGAGAGAGAGAGAGAGAGAACACATGCATCTACTGGTTCACTCCCCAAATGTCCACTATGGCCAGGGATGGGCCAGGGCCACACCAGGATCCAGAATCTCAACAGTCCAGTTCTCCCACATGAGTGGTAGGAATCTAACTACTTTCCCAGGGTGTGCATTAGTATGAAGCTAGAGTCAGGAGCTGAAGCTGGGTCTCGAACCCAGGCAGCATCTACTGTTAGGCCAAACGCGGGCCTCCCAACTTGTCTTGAAAACAAAGTGGAAATTCTTCAACTGAGGAATTTGCTTTTTTCCTTCTGCCTGATTAAAGTGCGTTTGTAGATTCTGGCATCCAGGTATAATGAAACCAAGCCTCACAAGAAGAATCAGTGACTGTAAAGGATCCCACAAAAGGAACCCCTGATTGAAAAATACTACTGATGAGTCAAAAAGAAACAAGTAAGTGGAAAATGCTAGATTTCTTCTTTTGAGAATGCAATAAATGTTGCATTTCTCCTCCTCCTAAAATATTCTTTGCCTGCCATGGTTAAATCAAAGCAATGACCATCTGCCTTTCCACCACAACAGCCATGGCTCCATGATATCCCATGGCCATGGACTTCAACAAGGGTTATAAGCTGACCAAGAACATAAGCAAGCTGAGGCATACCCACCACTGCCTCACCAAGTACTTGTCTCATCAAGTTCTTGCGGGACATGATCTGACAGGTGATGGATTTGCCAAACATGTGGAATCTTCAAAAAGTTCACAGAAGACATGCATTCTCTTTTAATTCAATTTTTTTCCACAAACTTTTTGAAGTGCCTTCCTACAAGTGGAACACCACGAAGTTTTCCAAGATCTCCAAGGACAAACAGTCTCTTAAGTTCATCAAAGAAATGGTGGGTACACACATTTTTGCCCTAAGAAAGCAAGATGAGATGAACAATATCTTGGCTACCATTAGGAAGGCAGCTGGTAAACAGGGCTGAGCTTTCTCAAAATAAAACTTCATTTAAAAAAAAATCTATTCATATCAGGAAAAAACTGTTCAAAGAACTCAAAATTATTCAGATATGTATTGAATTTATAGATATATATAGCTTTCCCAAGTTGTAGCCTGTGCCTGTATATTGGTTAACAATGGCACATGGGGCCAGTGATGTGGTGTGTAGCAGGTTAAGCTGCCATCTGCAATGCTGGCATCCCATATGGGCACCCGTTCGAGTCCTGGCTGCTCTGCTTCTGATCCAGCTCCCTGCTGATGTGCCTGGGAAAGAAGCAGAAAATGGCCCATCTCCTTGGGCCCCTATACCCATGTGGGAGATTTGGATGAAGCTCCTGGCTCCTGGCTTTGGCTTGGCCCAGCCCTTGCTTTTGTGGCTGTTTGGGGAATAAACCAGTAGATGGAAAATTCTCATTCTCTCTCTCTCTCTCGCTCTTGCTCTCTCTTTCTCTCTCCCCTTTCTCTAACTCTGCCTTTCAAATAAATAAATCTCTTTTTAAATGATGGCATATCATTTATAACAATTATGCATATAACAGGAAGTATACTAAGGAATATACAAAAGCAGCAAATTTGAGCATTTATTTTCAAAGAACAGTACATTCTCTGATGGCCATTGCTCATCGATGGGCTGTTCTAGGTTGGGTTCCCATAGAAGATCTGGAAACAAGGATTTGAGTGCAAGTAGTCTACTTAAGAGATGGATCTGAGAAACACTGGGAGAGAAATGTGGTTGTGAAGCAGGGAAGGAAAAGAAACCCGTATAGGATGTGCTAGTGAGGTTACCACTGCAGGAGACTGGGACAGCAGGGAAATTGTGCAGGATCACCTTAGAATTACCTGTCTCACCCGAGGGGAAAGGGAAAGGGTACAATTACACACCAACTTCTATCTCCATTGATCGACAACTCCTCCTGGGGAATTAACTTCCCCTTTTTCTCTGTGCTTGAACAAGCAAGAAAGCTCTCAGTCACAGGGGCTTGGAACAGGAAGCTACTGGCATGCAGTGGATTAGTGAGGGTCAGAGGAAGGTGGATGGGGCAGCCACAATGTCTGCTCCCTGGGCTTTTTCATGGTTTGAAGTTTTACAATAGGCAGTATTCATTCTCTGTCTTCCTCTCTGTGTCTCGTTATTCTTTTTAAACTTTAAAATGGTCAAACCCTGGTGGGGCAGTGAGCCCATGCATAAGAGTCCTGAATGCCTTGGAAACAGCATGTCGTCAAAGGCAGAGAAACAGCCCAGGCAGCCTCTTCCGCAAGCCTTGGGGCCATCCTACAGTGGTGCTGATCATAATCCTGAAAGTCGAGATCCCCAACTGCATAATCCCAAATGCTGAAATCCCGAAAGATTAAAATTTCTGAAGTCTAAAATTCTGAAAACCACAATCCTCAAAGGTTAAAATCCTGAATGTTAAAATCCTGAAAGTTGAAATTCCTCAAAGTGCAATTCTGATTGGGGAAAAAAAAGACCATATAAAATGGGTAGAAAGCTAAATTCTAGGGAAGGGATTGGTGTGTTTTAGGATGTATGCAGGATAATTGCATCATGTTAGAACAATACCTCGACACCTGCTAAAGCATTATTTGGGGTATGTCTGTGAAGGGATTTCCAGAAGATACTTGTATGGGAGTCTGAGTGGGTCAGGCCAGCAAGATTCACCCTCAGTGTGGGTTGGCACCATTCAAATGGCCAGGGACACAAGGAAAACAAAACCAGAAGGTGAATTTTGGGGATTATGGCCCAAATCTAGCCCATGCTAGTCCATTGCCCATTTTAAAGGAGTTCCAGGGCCATTGGACTATACACACAGGAAGGTGTTCACTTAGCAATGAAGCAAAGATACTCAGTTTAGCCTTAGTTCAAAATCAAGTTAAATTAAGGCCAGGTCTGTCCCAGAAGATCAGCCACCTGTGACTTGCTGTGGGTAGCAAAGTAGACATTTTGAAGGGCCGCAGCACTAGAGGAGAGAGCAGACTCTGCCCATAGCCGGCCTAGACTAAGGCCATCCCTGTACCGAATAAGTCTTCTATGGACTGTGCCTGAGGCATGTGGGCATGAAGGGATAAGCAACTGCCACTCTATTTGGTCCACCGCTTTGATGCAAGAAGTTGTGTTTCAGGCCAGAAATATAAGGGATGACTGTCATCAGAGAATGGAGTGCTGCAAAGGAAGTCCCAGAGCACGACAGAAAGGCAGCCAGAGCCAATGGGACTTGGAAGCCTTACTGCTCTACCCTCCAGCTGCTCAAACAGGCTCATTGTATGGGCAGGAAGGCTAGGCAGCCAGATACAGAGCAAAACATGGGGGACCCCAGCTGGCATATCATCTTTGGTAATAGGTTTTTACTGGAGACAGGGAAGAGATAACTCAAGGGATTCCTCCTGTCACTACAGGGTAAGAACAGAAGGAATGATTGAAAAATGACTTAGAAGACTGCCAAAGAGATGCCACCACCTTCGAACTTACTTAAGTCATTCCATCATTAGAATGGCTTGTGGGCTATTGTATGGGGGACTTAAGTTAAAAATGCTGCTGCCAGGGGTCAATGGGAAGGGTCAGGAGTGGTCAGCATGGAGGCAAGAAGCTGGGAAATAATATTTTTTGTGAGGCAAGGTGCCAGACTCTTTCCTGAAGTTATTTACATTGGTCCTCATAGCAACTCTACAGGTAGGTTAAATTCGCTCCAATTAACAGGGGAGGAAACTGAGTCAGAGAGAGGTTAAGCTACAGTTGTGTTAATTCATCAGGGCCTCTGAGAAGAAGAGACCTATAAAGGATTACACGTACAGGAGATATATGGGGGAAATGTCTATGAAGGGCTCAGAGGGAGGGAGCAGGGAAATGCAAGTTTTGCCTTCAGATGGCCTCCAAGGTCACGTGCCAGTCTGACCTAGGGAGGAAACATGGACGCTAGCATGAGTCTGAGACTGTGGTCCAACTCTTGCAAAGTCTCAGCCAGGTCTCCAGCGAAAGTGATTGGTTGGAAAAATCCTACATCTCACAGAATAGCCTGTGCTACTACCCCAAATCCTAACTGTGTACCATCATTGGCTAGTAAGTATGGCCTGGGTACAAATGCAAGAGCTGGGCCTAAAACCACATGGCCAGTAAAGACACAGTGGGCCTATGATTTGAACTGAGATTTTTCTAACTGTAAACCCCACTTTTATGCTGAGTCTGTACCAGGAGTTGACAGAATGGTGACAGAGGTAGATATTAACACATAATCATGAAAAATTATGGATAAAGATATAAGGCAAAGTTCAAGGTGCCTTGGGAGAGAAAATAGGACAGACCCAATGGAAACAGAGACATGAGGAATGTCAAAATGAGTCTAATGCAATGAGTGCCCCAGGAAGAAGTGGCATTGGTATTAGTAGACTAGGCATCTAGCCTAAGCACATGTGTAGGCAACTTAGAGCATGAGAACTGCCAGAGGCTAGGCCCCTGCACTTTACTTTTCTTCTACAGGGCCTGTTTGTATCTTCCAGTGGCCTAGCACATCATTTTAAATAATTTTTAAGATTTATTTATTTGAAAGTCAGAGTTACACAGAGAGGAGAGGAGAGGCGGTGGGGGGGTGTCGATCCCCGTCTTCGTGGAGGAACGACACAGGACCCTGCGTTGTTCTTTTGTCTGCTCGGCCCTCCCCGGGTTTGCTGCTGGTTCTTCCCGGGTTGGCTACCGACCCTTCCACCTCCGTGGAAGGGCGGTTCCCCCTAGCCACTTTCCCCACTTCCGCGGGAGAGCGGCACACCGCCGGCCGGCTCTCTCGGGGGCTGCACAGGTGTTCCTTCAGATAGATGTTCCTGGTGCATGTTGTCTCTCTCCTCCTTTATAGTCCTTCCACCAATCCCAACTCTGCTGCCCACACGCCGAGTACGCTGCTCTCCTCCAATCAGGAGCAGGTCCTACAGTTTATTGGTTGAACTGGAGGCAGCTGCGTAGAAGCTGTTTCTCCCTTCTCAGCGCCATATTGTGGGAGAGCAGATGCATAGAATAAGTCTTAATTCCAGTAACTTAGTCTAGTCCAAGTTGCTCCCCACGGGGGGGGGGTCTTCCATCTGATGGTTCACTCCCCAATTGGCTGTAATGGCCAGAGCTATGCCTATATTAAGCCAGGAGCCAGGAGCTTCTTGTGGGTCTCCCACGTGGGTGCAGGGGCCCAAGGACTCAGGCCATCTTCTACTGCTTTCCCAGGCCACAGCAGAGAGCTGGATCAGAAGTGGAGCAGCCAGGTCTCAAACCGGCACCCATATGGGAAGCCGGCACTTCAGGCCAGGGTGTTAACCTGCTGCACCACAGCACTAGCCCCCATTTTAAATAATTTTTAAAGATTTATTTACTGGGGTCAGTGCTGCAGTGCCAGTATCCCAAACATGCACCAGTTCATGTCTTGCTGCTCCTCTTCTAAGCTAGCTCTCTACTATGGCCTGGGAAAGCAGTAGAAAATGGCCCAAGTGCTTAGGGTCCTTTACCCGCGTGGGAGACCAGGAAGAACCTCCTGGTTCCTGGCTTCAGATTGGCCCAGCTCCAGCTGTTGCAGCCATGTGGGGAGTAAATCAGTGGATAGAAGACCTTTTTCTCTGTCTCTCCCTCTGTCTGTAACTCTACCTTTCAAATAAAAAGACTTTATTTATTTGAAAGTCAGAGTCACACAGAGAGAGATCTTCCATCCATTTGCTCATTCCCCAAATGGCCACAGGAGCCAGAAGCTTCTTCCGGGTTTCTCACATGGGTGCAGAGGCCCAAGCACTTGGGCCATCTTCTGCTGCTTTCCTAGGCCATAGCAGGGAGCTGGATCGGAAGTGGAGCAGCCAGGACTGAAACCGGCGCCCATATGAGATGCTAGCTTTGTAAGTGGTGACTTAACCTGCTATGCTACACCGGCCCCTAAGCACATCATTTTTAGGAGAGGGTGTCACTTGACTGTGATGTTTATAGCCTTTGAATTCTTAAAGCCTTGTAGTAAACACGCCACATGGTTCTAGGCATATTTTCTCCACGAAGCTTTCTATTAGGGGCTGTTCCAGTGATCACAGTATAATGATTAAAACCCACATATTTTATGTTGCCAGTTGGTAAGATGGCACAGGTATTCCCAGATTATACTGTTTAAAGGCTGTGAAGCTTTCCTTTTCCTGGTTACAAAAATGTTTGCTTTTTGGTTGACTGATTTTGAGGCTCACTTGTTATACTGCTTATGTGGGCTGGAAATCATTAAACAAAATGATAGCTCTTGGTTTAAGAGACTACCATCTAAAGACAAAATGCTTCTGGCTATTGAGCGCTCATCAGTTTCTCACTCCTATTAAAAAATCATTCTTTTTGGGGCCGGCGCTGTGGTGCAGTGGGTTAAAGCCCTGGCCTGAAGTGCCAGCATCCCATGTGGGCACCTGTTCTAGTCCCAGCTGCTCCTCTTCTGATCCAGCTCTCTGCCATGGCCTGGGAAAGCAATGGAGGATGGCCCAAGTCCTTGGGCCCCTGCACCCATGTGGGAGACCTGGAAGAAGCTCCTGGCTCCTAGCTTGGATCGGCGCAGCTCCGGCCATTACGGCCATCTGGGGAGTGAACCAGCAGATGGAAGACCTCTCTCTCTGTCTCTACCTCTCTCTCTAACTCTTTCAATAAATAAAATAAATCTATAAAAAAATCATTCTTTTCTTATATGGAAACTCTTGACACCGAGCTTTTATTAAACAGACTCAAAACACTCACCAATCATAACTTCATTAATCCTCACACTCTTCCCTGGTTTTTTTTAAGATTAATTTATTTTTTTACAATTTTTTTTATTTTTTAACTTTTATTTAATGAATATAAATTTCCAAAGTACAGCTTATGGATTACAATGTCTCCCCCCCATAATATCCTTCCCACCCGCAACCTTCCATCTCCCACTCCCTCTCCCCTTCCATTCACATTGATTCATTTTCAATTCTCTTTATACACAGAAGATCAGTTTAGCATATATTAAGTAAAGATTTCAACAGTTTGCACCCACATAGAAACACAAAGTGAAAAATGCTGTTTGAGTACTAGTTATAGCATTAAATCACAACGTACAGCACATTAAGCACAGAGATCCTACATGGGGAGTAAGTGCACAGTGACTCCTGTTGTTGACTTAACAAATTGACACTCTTGTTTATGGCATCAGTAATCACCCTAGGCTCTTGTCATGAGTTGCCAAGGCTATGGAAGCCTTTTGAGTTCTCCAACTCTTATCTTGTTTAGACAAGGTCGTAGTCAAAGTGGAAGTTCTCTCCTCCCTTCAGAGAAAGGTACCTCCTTCTTTGATTTTGATGACCTGTTCTTTCCACTGGGATCTCACTCACAGAGATCTTTCATTTAGGTGTGTGGTGGGTTTTGTGTGGGTTTGGTTTTTTTTTTTTTTTTTTTTTTTTTTTTTTTGCCAGAGTGTCTTGGCTTTCCATGCCTGAAATACTCCCATGGGCCTTTCAGTCGGATCTGCATGCCTTAAGGGCTGATTCTGAGGCCAGACATTCTTCCCTGTTAAACAGGGACCAGTGTCATTACACTACATTGGGTGAAAACCAGGAGTGCAGGTCAGCAGGCAATTGCAGGAACACACAGGGCACTCAGTTCCCACCGGAATACCAGGGTTGAATTGCAGAATAGTAGAGTATGAAAGCTGGAATTTTCTGTAAAGATGGAGAGGCAGGGTTTAAGAGCAAATATCCTGCAGTTAGCCAGTTCTCTACTCAAATGGAAGCTCTGATTTTTAACCCCCGCCCCTTTAGACAAGGTTTTGAACTCTTCTAAGCCTAATTTCCTCATCTATAAAACAGACCTAATGAAAGTATCCGCTTCACTGTGTGACTTTAAGATAGGACACAGGAAGCTCTTAACAGAACACTCAGTATCCTCAAGGGATTGGTTCCAGGACACCTCTTTCTCCATGGACATCAAATATCCACAGATGCTCAAGTTCTTTATCTGAAGTGCCATAGTATTTGCACATAACCTATGCACATCCTCCTGTAAATTCTCTCTCGATCACTTATAATACCTAACACAATGTCAGTGCTATGTACAGAGTTGTGGCACTGTATTGTCAAGGCGATAATGACAAGAGGAAAAGTCTGTTCATGTTTGGGACAGACACAATTCTGTTTTTCTGAATAGTTTGCATCCGAGGTTTGTTGAATGCATGGATTCAGAACCCACAGGTATGGAAGGCCAACTGCAAAGGACAGTTTCTTGTTAGCGTCAAGCTCAATTCCCCAAGGATTTTAGATGTGAGGCTACTGAAACCAGAGAAGCTTTATGAATTGTCCAATGTCCCAGAGTTAGTTAGGGTCAGGTTACAGTTAGGGAGAGAATGTAAACCTTGTCATTCCAATGACAAATTAGCAAAGGGAGTCCAGCCCAGTAAGGATATCTGTGCCCACAGACAATGTACTTCGACCCTGCTTACGAGCCCGGAGCAGATCCATTCCCTCCCCAGTGCCTCCCTCCCTATTGGCCTGGGAATCGGATGACCCTGAACTAGTCATCTCATCTCCTTCCCTCCCCCTGAAAATGAGAATCTGGCTTGGCTACAATGCAAAGTGTCCGATCTGAAATCTTTGGATGGTGCTCTGGAAGCAACTTGACTGAAGAGGGTCCATGGCTTTCATCGTGGGTTCTGAGAGCCAAAGGAAGTAAAAACCACTAAAACGAGGATCAGGCCTCTGTGAAATGGTGTGACTGTGAGCACAGATCACGGCCCAGCTGGGCTATCTTTGCTGACTGAACACACCTGCCTCCTGAGCAACACTTTTTCAGTGCTATAGATTGTCAGTGCAGTAGGGAAGTGAATGTAGACCCCACATTCCTTGAAATGGAGAATAAAGAAAGAGTAAGGTTTTAAAGAAGATCCCATTTCCTATTATGATATGAGAAGGAAGATGTAAAAAACAGTATCAAATGGGGCAGGTGCTGTGGTGTAGTGGGTAAAGCTGCCACCTGCAGTGCAGGCATCCTATATGGGCACCAGTTCGTGTCCTGGCTGCTCTACTTCCCACCCAGCTCTCTGCTATGGCCTGGGAAAGCAGCAGAAGATGGCCTAAGTCCTTGGGCCCCTGCACTCATATGGGAGACCTGGAAGAAGCGCCTGGCTCCTGGCTTCAGATCGGCACAGCTACAGGCCTTGCAGCCAACTGGGGAGTGAACCATCAATGGAAGACCTCTCTCTCTCTGCCTCTCCTTCTCTGTGTAACTCTGACTTTCAAACAAATAAATAAATCTTTAAGAAACAACAATATCAAAATTTTTTCTCTGGAAATGAGGAAAAAATGGATAATATAAATTATGTCCATTGGGATCTCAAGGAAGCAGATAATCAAACAGTTAGGAGTTGTTCTGATTTGGATAACAGTTTGGGTGTTCCCCAAAGGCCCTAGTACTAGGGGCTTTGTAGCTAAAGTCTTGTGTTAATGATTAATAGACAATGTTAATGGATTAAGGGTGGAAACTAGATCTAATTAGGAAGTCTAGGAGGTTTGGGGCCCACTGGGAGATCTTTAAGCAACAGGGAATGTGTCCTTAGAAGTAGTTCTTGGGGCCGGCTCCATGGCATAGGAGGTTAACCCTCCACCTGCAGCGCAGGCATCCCATATGGGCCCCGGTTCTAGTCCCAGCTGCTCCTCTTCCAATCCAGCTCTCTGCTGTGGCCTGGGAAAGCAGTAGAAACCTTTGGGCCCCTGAACCCACATGGGAGACTGGGAAGAAGCACCTGGCTCCTGGCTTTGGATTGGCGCAGCTCCGGCCGTTGCAGTCATTTGGGGAGTGAACCAACAGATGGAAGACCTTTCTCTCTGTCTCTCCCTCTCACTGTCTGTAACTCTACCTCTCAAATAAATAAATAAATAAAATCTTTAAAAAGAAAACAAGTAGTTCTTGTGAGGGCCAGCATCATGGTGCAGCTGGTGCTGGTTCAAGTCCTGGCTGCGACTGGGAAGGCAGCAGAACATGGCCCAAATACTTGGGCCCCTGCCACCCATGTGAGAGACCCACATGGAGTTCCAGGCTCCTGGCTTCAGCCTGGCCCAGCCCTGGCTGCTGTGGCCATTTGTGGAGTGAACCAGCAGATGAAACATCTCTATCACTCTGCCTTTCAAATAAATAAATATTTTTTAAAAATGCCAGAGCTGTTTTGCTGTGGAGCAGTGGGTTAAAGCCATGGCCTACAGCACTGACGTCTCATAAGGGTGCTGATTTGAGTTCCGGCTGCTCCACTTCTAATCCAGCTCCCTGCTAACATGCCTGGGAGGATGGCCAAAGTTCTTGTACTCCATTTGGGGAGTAAAATAGCAGATGAAAGAGAGCTCGCTCTCTCTCTGTAACTCTGACTTTCAAATAAATAAATAAATCCCTTTTTTTAAAAAAAGCCTTATTCCCTCCTTAGCAGCTTCTCTCAGGTATTTATTTTATGTGATAGAAAGCTAATAAACACAGGTGTGCATGAAACATTTAGTGGGGGGACTGAATAATACCTGTGAAAAATAAACAAGGAAGAAGCCAGGCCGGTCAGGGAAAATCTGCAGACCACAAAGCATACCCATAAAAGGTAAGGTGGGCGTGCGGCATGGAAAACAGAACTGGGCAGGGAGAGCTTCATACTATGGGGCTGCTCTGGCAAAGACTCAGCCAACCCCATGGAGAGCACCAGAGCAAGGACTCCCTGGAGAAAAAGCCCCAGGTTGGGCAGAAATCTCCAGGCCCTAGCCCCTCGCCATGCCTGACTGCTGACTGCAGGTGCTGACAGTTAACTACTGTGCTTCCAGCTGAGCTACAGATTCTTCTTCAGAAGGAGATCTGGGCAGTGACTTCCATGGCTGCTACTCAAATAATAATTCATTTTCTGCACTCTGGAGAAGCAAATGAAAGGCAGTCATCTCTGATCCCAGAGATGATCAAATGCCAGCATATTTCATCATTTACTGGAGTAGTGTGTTACCAGATACCAGGTGTTCCCAACAAAGGTCTATTATTTGCCTGACCAGCAAGTCTTTGATAAAGGAGACAAATCCATTTGTGGGACCTTCACATACATCACAGATGGATAACTAAACTACTCTTAACACAACCTCAATTTCCACCATAGGGCACAGAAGCCTGACCTGGAAGTTTGAAGTCTGGAGTCTAATTTTACGTCTCTTTCCAAAGGAGTGTGTTAGTGTTTTCCATAGTAAGATTAACAGAGGAATGTGGCACTTCTTTTTTAAATCACATAAGGATCATTTCTGTGACTACAAAAAGATACAGAGAGAAGGTGTAGAAACATTTGTTTGGAAGGGAAGCCACTGGTTTGTCTTTGGTTCAGCTCCAAGGTGATATTCAATCCTTTGCCCATTTCTTGGGTTCCAATCTTGAGCCTTTCTCTCTCTCAGAGATCAGTAAATCAAGATACCCTCTGTGTGACAGTGGCCAAAACCAACCCCAAACTCAAGCCAGTCAGGATTGCCAGGCACGAACCTGTGAAATGAACTCATGTTCGTCTTAATGGCCCCCAAGGGCTCCTATCCTCTTTCTCTGCCTACAGAAATTCCATGAGGGGGTCTTTAGAGTATGGTTCAACTATGGGTCCTTCCAGGGAGACTGCTAGTAGCCAGGATGTCTGCCAATTAGGCACAGTATTGACTGCAGGCAACAGAAAGGCCTGATTCAAACCGACTAAAGAGATTTCCTAGCTCGTTATAGATCAAAGACTATTGTAAACTTCTCTAATACAAATTCATTTATCGATTTTAAATGATGATAAATGGAGAAGTCTACCAGAGACTTAGAGCTGAATAGTATATCTAGGACCGTGAGTACTGAGACATGAAGTTCCTCAGGAATGGTCATATGACACAGTCAAAGCTGTGCCTGCTTCTCTGGCTATGCTACGCCTAGGTGTGCGTCCTCCCAGCCTGGCTCTCTGGTCCTCCCAGGGATTCTGAAAGCTAGCTAATATTTTTTTTGTGGGGGGGGGGGGCCTTCAACCAGGCAGATCCTGATGTTGGTAACTCAGAAATCTGAAGGAATCAGAAGAAGGTATGTTTAAAGTCAACCCGATAATGTTGCCACAATTCCCATAGGTTGGGAATCAATATCTCAGAATATTGTTTCAAAGATAGTAGGTTAAGTCTCCGCCTGTGGTGCCAGGATCCCCTTTGGACACTGGTTCGGGTCCCAGCTGCTCCACTTCCTATCCACACCACTGCTGATGGCCTGAGAAAGCAGTGGAAGATGACCCAAATTCTTGGGCCCTGAACCATGTGGGAAATCTGGAAGAAACTCCTGGCTCCTGGCTCTGGAATGGCCCAACTCTGGCTATTGCAGCTATATGGGGAGTGAACCAGCAGATGGAAGACCTCTCTCTCTACCTCTCAAATAAATAAATCAATCATTAAAAAATAAAACTAAAAAAAAGAATGTTTTTGGTTCTTCCGCATATGCATCTCAATGAATGCCAACAGCCTCCAAGATGAAGAATGTTCACAGAGATTGAACCAGATTCCTACTTTGCAATGATAATTTGCCAACATACTTCTGGCTGTTTCTTTCATGGTGTATCTAAGAGCTTCATTAAAAGATTCCTGGCACTGGGGCCAGTGCTGTGGCACAGTATGTTAAGCATCCGCCCTCAGTGCTGGCATTCCATATGGGTGCCAGTTCCGAGTCCCGGCTGCTCCACTTCCTATCCAGCTCCCTGCTGATGGCCTGGGAAAACAGTAGAAGATGGTCCAAGTACTTGGGTCTCTGCACCTGCGTGGAAGACAGAAGAAGCTCCTGGCTTCGGATTGGCACAGCTCTGGCCATTGTGGCCATTTCAGGGAGTGAATCAGCGGATGGAAGACCTCTCTCTACCTCTCTCTGTCTCACCCTCTCTATGTCTGTAACTCTGCCTCTCAAGTAAAGAAATAAACCTTAAAAAAAAAAAGATACCTGGCACTGACCTTTAAAAAGGAACCTCAAAGTCAGCCCTTCATTTACCAGTACCATCATCTCTTACTGTAAACTTTGTATTGTGAGACTGGAATATCATGTACCATCTACTCAAGGAAATCGTAAATATCCAGAAGCCCTATTGCAGTGTTTTGCATCCTACACTGCCATGGTGAAAACTATTTATGGTTATCAGAAATCTCTAAAGGATAAAGGACTAGAAATGTCATTGAAAACAAAAATGTCACATGCATGAATTAACAGACACAACTGACAGAGTCTGCCCACTTCGTTCCATTATATAATAGATAATAGTAACTATTATACAACTGGATCACTTTTAAAATTTAATCTCAAAGGGTAAAACAGACGATGCCAAGAATTTCAGGATTACTGAAATTGGCACAAATTTCCTCCCTAGTAAAATTTCCACTAACTTTCATGAAAACTATCTGGACTCTCATAATTTCAGGCATACACTAATATTTTTTCTTCCAGTAAAGTTGACTTTAAAATAATCTGAACCCTACACCCTTAAATATTACGTGCATGCACGCACGCGCACGCACACACACACACACACAGCTGTTAGAACTAATTAATGAATGCAAAAAATTTTCAGGATATAAAATTGGTTCACTTCTATACACTAACAACGAATTACATGAAAATAAAAATTAAGAAAACAATTCTTCACAATAACACCAAAAAGAATAAGATACTAAGGAATAAACCTAATCAAGGACATCAAAGACTAAAGGCTATAAAACATTAATGAAAGAAATTAAAGAAGATAAACAAATGGAAAGATATTATATATTCAAGGCTTTTAAGACTTAATATTTTTAAGACATCAATATAATACAAAGTAACACATATTCAATGAAATCCCTATAGAAATCCCAAAGACATTTTTTGAAAAATAGGACAAAAATACAAAAATGTATCTGTAAGCTGAAAGACCTGCAAATAGTCAAAACAATTCGTAATAGAAGAATGTATTCAGGGGTTGGCGCTGTGGCACAATAGATTAATCCTCTGACTGCGGCACCGGCATCCCATATGGGCGCCAGTTTGAGACCCGGGGGTTCCATTTCCGATCCAGCTCTCTGCTATGGCCTGGGAAAGCAGTAGAAGACGACCCAAGTCCTTGGACCCCTGCAACCGCGTGGCAGACCCGGAAGAAGCTCCTGGCTCCTGGCCTCAGATCGGCTCAGCTCCAGCATTGTGGCCACTGGGGAGTGAATCAATGGAAGGAAGACCTTTCTCTATGTCTCTTCCTCTCACTGTCTGTAACTCCACCTCTCAAATAAATAATAAAATCTTTAAAAAAAAAAAAAGAATGTATTCAGATGACTCATATGTCCTGATTTCAAAATATATTGCAAAGCAACAATAATCAAAAAATGTTTTACTAGGAAAACACAGACATTTACATCAATAGAATGGAAAGCCCAGAAATAAACTCATGCATATATGGTGAAATGATCTTTGACAGAGTACACCAATACCACTCGATTAGAAAAGCATAGTCTCTTCACCAACGGTGTTGAGAAAGCTGGATAGGCTAGGGCCAGAGTTGCAGTTCAACAGGTTAAGCCACTGCTGCCTGCAGTGCTGGCATCCCGTATGAGCGCTGGCTCAAGTGCCAGCTGCTCTACTTCCCATCCAGCCCCCTTCCATCATTCGTGAGAAAGCAGCAGCAGATGGCCCAAGTACCTGGGCCTCCACCTCCCACATGGGAGACCTGGATCTGCCTGGCCCAGTCCTGACCATTGAGGCCAATTTGGGAGTGACCCAATGAATGAAAGATCTGTGTGTGTGTGTATGTGTGTGTGCCTGCCTATCTGTCTGTCTCTCCCTCTCTAACTCTGTTTCAAAATAAATAAAATCAATCTTAAAAAAAGAAAACTGGATAGCTACTTGCAAACACATGAAATTGTACCCATATCATACAAAAATTAACTCTAAGTAGAATAAATATCTAAACATAAGGCCCAAAACTATAAAACTCCTAGAAGCGGGCCGGCGCTGTGGCATGGCAGGTTAAGCCACCGCCTACAGTGCCGGCATCCCATATGGGTGCCAGTTCGAGTCCCAGCTGCTCTGCTTCCTATCTAGCTCTCTGCTAGGGCCTGGGAAAGCAGTAGAAGATGGCCCAAGTCCTTGGGTCCCTACACCTGCATGGGAGACCTGGAAGAAACTCCTGGCTCCTAGCTTATGATCGGCACAGCTCCGGCCATTGCAGCCAATTAGGGAGTGAACCAGCAGATAGAAGACCTCTCTCTCTCTCTCTCTCTCTCTCTCTCTCTCTCTCTGCCTCTCCTTCTCTCTCTGTGTAATTCTGATCTTCAAATAAATAAATAAATATTTTTAAAAAACAACTCCTAGAAGAAAACAGGGAAAAATTTTCATAACATTGAATTTTGCAATGATTTCTAGAATGTGACACCAAAAGCAAAAGCAATGACAGCAAAGTAGACAAATAGGACTATATCAAAGTTCAAAACCTCCACACATCAAACAATGGAATGAAAAGGCAACATACAGAATGGGAAAAAGTATTTTAAAATCATATATCTGATAAAGGGTTAATATACAGAATGTATAAAGAATTCCTGAAGCCTACGCTGTGGCATATTAGGTTAAGCACCTGCCAAAGGCGCTGACATCCCACATAGGCTCCGGTTTGAGTCCTTGTTGCTTCAATTCTGATCCAGCTCCCTGCTAATGGCCTGGGAAGGCAGTGGAAGATGGCCCAAGTGCTTGGGCCCCTGCATCTGTGTGGGAGACCTGTAAGAAGCTCCTGGCTTCTGGCTTTGGATGGACCCAGCTCCAGCCGTTGTGGCCATTTGGGGAGTGAACCAGCAGATGGAAGACCTCTCTTGTGTCTGTCCTTCTCTGTCTGTAACTCTACCTCTCAAGGAAATAAATCCTTAAAAAAATAATTCCTACAACTCAACAACAAAAAGCAAATAAACTTATTTTAAAATGAGCAAAGAGCTTGAATAGAAATGCTTTAAAGATGTTATACAAAGGGACACTAAGCATATAAAAAGATGCTTAACATCACAAGTCATCAGGTAATGTACATCAAAGCCACAATGAGATATCATTTCACAACTACTAGGATGGCTACTATCCAAAAATATTGAAAATTAAAAATCAGAAAATGCACGTTGCCAAGGATGTGGAGTAGTTGAAACCCTTATGCATTGTTTCTAGGATTGCAAAGTGGCACAACCACTCTGAAAAACAGTACAGAAGCTCCTCAAAAAATTAAGAGAATTTCCATATGACCCAGCAATCTTACTTCTGAGTATATATATCCAAACAGAAAGCAGGATCTCAACGATATGTTTATACACTCATACTCCTAACTCTTCCCAATAACCAAGAGATGGAGGCAATCCAAATGTCCATCAATAGATGAATGGATAAATAACAAAGTATATACATACAATGGAATATAATTCAGCCTTAAAAATGAAGGAAATCCTGACCGGCGCCGCGGCTCACTAGGCTAATCCTCCGCCTGTGGTGCTGGCACACTGAGTCTAGTCCCGCTCGGGGCGCCGGATTCTGTCCCAGTTGCCCCTCTTCCAGTCCAGCTCTCTGCTGTGGCCCGGGAGTGCAGTGGAAGATGGTGCAAGTGCTTGGGCCCTGCACCCGCATGGGAGACCAGGAAAAGCACCTGGCTCCTGGCTTCGGATCAGCGTGGTATGCCGGCTGAAGGGCGCTGGCCGCAGCGGCCCTTGGGGGGTGAACCAATGGAAAAGGAAGACCTTTCTCTCTGTTTCTCTCTCTCACTGTCCACTCTGCCTGTCAAAAATAAATAAAATCTGTTTATAAAAAAAAAGAAGGAAATCCTGTCATGTGCTACAATATGGGTGAACTCTGAGGACATTATCTTAAGTAAAGTAAGTCAGACACGAAAAGAAAAATACTATATGAATGATTGCATTTATATGAAGTATCTAAAGTTGTCAAATTCATAGTTATAGGAGAATGGTGGTTGCCAGGAACTACAAGTAGAGAAAATGGGATGTTTTCTAATTGGTACAGAGTTTCAGTTTTGCAAGATGAAAAAGTTATGGAAAGGTGCTTCACAACAATGCCAATGTACTTAACACTACTGAACTGTATGCTTTAAAATGGTTGAGATATTCACAGAATGGCAGATGCCCTCGACAGCACTCTGGCCTCAGAATCAGCCCTTAAGGCATTTGGATCTGGCTAAGAAGCCCATGAGAGTTTCTCAGGCATGGAAAGCCAAGACACTGTGGCAACAAATGACCTACACGAAAGATCTCTGTGAGTGAGATCTCGGCGGAAAGAAGGGGCCCTCAAAGAAGGAGGTACCTTCCTCTGAAGGGAGGAGAGAACTCCCACTTTGATTATGGCCTTTTCTAAATAAGGTCAGAGTTTGTGAACTCAAGAGGCTTCAATAGCCTTGGCAGCTCATGACAAGAGCCTTGGGTGATTACTGATGTCATAAATAAGAGTGTCGATTGTTAAATCAACAACAGGAGTCACTGTACACTTACTCCCCGTGTAGGATCTCTGTCCTTAATGAGTTGTACTATGCAAATTAATGGCAAAACTAGTATTCAAACAGTACTTTATACTTTGTGTGTCTGTGTGGGTGCAAATTGTTGAAATCTTTATTTAGTATATACTAAGTTGATCTTCTGTATATAAAGATAATTAAAAATTAATCTTGAAGAAGAATGGGATAGGAGAGGGAGTAGATGGGATGCTTTGTGGGTGGGAGGGTGGTTATGGGGGAAAAACCGCTATAATCCAAAAGTTGTACTTTTGAAATTTATATTAAATAAAAGTTTTTTAAAAATAAGATCCTCAAATAAAAAAAATGGCTGAGATACTAAGTTTTATGAGTTTCTTGCCACAATCAAAAAAAGATCAAAAAAAAGTCTCTGTATTTCAAAATACTATAACATGAAGGTACACATTAAATCCAGATACATTCTACCATTAGTGTGACTGTCAGCATTTGAGAATATGTAAAGAAAAACATTTCCATATTGATTTTTTTCTTGCCCCATATTACTGCACAACTGGGGTGTGACACAGTGATTTTTATTTCAAGAGTGGGCCCTGCAAAACTGTCCAGAACGAAATGTTTACGTCCTTACCTGCGCAGGACAGTGCAAGTCCATGTATTCTGGGTCACCTGGCGTACTCGTATATGATAAGAATGCCTCAGAAATCTTTGGCGGCCAGGCTGAAAATTTCTGCCTCTCTTCATGAGCAGAACTCACAGCACCTCAGCATTGCAGACCACCACAGTTATTGCCAATTAGCCACCAGCCCAGCAGATAAGAATACCACAAGTGATAGGACTGCTTGACCCCACCGTAGCTGACCGAGAAGGACTGTAGATTGAGAAGTCATCTGATGTGAGAAAGAATGAATCCAGTGACCTGGGCTCTCAGTGTCCATCCAAATGGCCACTGTACAAGTCTAAGCCTGTCCCCAGGAGGGCAGAAATGGGACAAGTTCATTGATACCCCACACTATAGACCTCGGAAGACTTCTGATTCAAAGCTTCAGCAGCCAACTGCTCTAGTCTGCCCCCCTCCCGCCATAGTAACTGCATGAGAGGATCCTTTAAGCCACTTCCTATCCATTCGTGTTTGCTATATGTCACCTACGTTTACTTCAACAGATTTCCTCTCTGGATCTCAGGGGAAAGTAAGTCTTGGTACTAACAATGCCTGGCCTTCTTATGCAAACTATTATTCCCCCCCCCCACACACACACCCAGCTAGCAACATTCAAACTCTGCGAATCATGAATTTGCTGGAGGAATAACAATGAAATTTTTTCACGTATCCAATTATAATCCTTCTCTCTTTTTTAGTAGAAGAGTGGAACAGAGAAGAGTCTGGTAGAAATATTAAGGTGACAAGACTTCGAGAATAATCTTCACTACAGTTTCCCACCCTCCCAGTCGGTGGGTTTACTATCCCTGAAAACGTCAGTGACCCTCCTTCAGTACTCCAATCTTTGTCACCTTACATTTCTCTTTGGATTCCCACTTCTGTCTTTGAAGACTCCCTGTAAATGTTCATTGACTGGAATTACAAGTGAGGTGTCGTTCCCCCTCTTCGTGGAGGAACGACACTGCACCCTGCGTTGTTCTTTTGTCTGCTCGGCCCTCCCCGGGTTTGCTGCTGGTTCTTCCCGGGTTGGCTACCGTCCCTTCCACCTCCGTGGAAGGGCGGTTCCCCCTAGCCACTTTCCCCACTTCCGCGGGGGAGCGGCACACCGCCGGCCGGCTCTCTCGGGGGCTGCACAGGTGTTCCTTCAGATAGATGTTCCCCTTAGATGTTCCTGGTGCATGTTGTCTTTCTCCTCCTTTATAGTCCTCCTCCACCAATCCCAACTCTGCTACCCACACGCCGAGTACGCTGCTATCCTCCAATCAGGAGCAGGATCAGCTCCTGCAGCTCAGTCAATCAAATTGGCGAGAGGCAGCTGCGTCGAAGTTGTTACTCCCTTCTCAGCGCCATATTGTGGGAGAGCAGATGCATAGAATAAGTCTTAATTCCAGTAACTTAGTCTAGTCCGAGTTGCTCCCCACATGAGGTAGTGAGATAAGGGTTATTTCAGACAAGCATACTCCCTTGGAATTGGATCAACTGTGAATATATTTTAATAAAGCACAATTATACCTAAGGACAGGAGAAGGAGAGTTCATTCCAGGTTTGGCAGTAAGGATTCACCCTAAATCTTAAAGGCTATAATCCCCCAGAATTCCTTGCCTGGGCCTTCGGAGAGAATGTGTTCCAGTTTGGTAAAGATATAGCCATCTTCAGAAGTGTGTATGTGTTGTGGATGGAGTAACATAAACTGGCTATGGGAAAGAAGAAAGATGTAGAAACTAAGAACCAGGTTATGAATCGAATAACCTGTAGGTGGCCTCCACTGGTCATCTTGACATTGGCTGATACCTCATACCTTACTGAAAGACAAGGAATTTTCCCGGAAAACAACTTATGGCTTGATTCATCTCTACAAGTTTTGAGGATATAATCTAGGTTCTAAAATCCATCCAAGATGGAATTACATTTTGTGACATTGTGTCCCAATCAAAAACATTTATCAAGTGTCTTCCATGTGCTAGGCTTCATGTTTGGTGTTAATAACCTTAGTCATTTACACTAATACTATGAGATATGTACAATTATTTCCACTTTGTGAATGAGGGAACTGACATCAGAGAAGCTTCATCAAATTCACATAGAAGTTTGTTAAAAGGTAAGGATTTCAAACCCTGATCCGGCTGCCTGCCAAGCCTGTGTGCGTCTACTACCTCCTGACATTGAGTATCCAGAATTTCTTGTTTTTTCCCCTCATCCATTCGGATGGAGGTGGTGGCAGCCGTGCTAGATGGACAAAGATGGATGACAGGTATGTGTGTAAGCACAGCAATATAATAGGTAGGAAAAATGCCCGGCGACATGAATAGTTGACCAACGATGGAGAAGAACTTCCACACATTCCCAGCCACGGCTCAGTCTTAAAATGTCAGGAAAAACTTGCTCTAAGTTACTAAATCTGAGGAGCTTTGTCTTCCGTGGTATTGTTATAATAACAATCATTTCCCTTCTCTACCTACATAGTCTAGAACTTGCTAGTTCAGCAGATTTAAACAACGAATTCAGGGTCAAAAGTAAATACGCGGCAGTGTGGCAGATTTCACTGTTGTCCTCAATTCTTCACCTTTTCCCGCATCTCACCTTTAGTCTTGGGGCTTTGCTATTCCCCTCACTAGAAGCAGAACATATTCTCCCACCTCAGTGGCTTGGCCTTGTGACATGCTTTGGCCAATGGGATTTTTTTAGCAGATGTATCATAACTGTGGCAATAGCTGAAAACATGAGGATATACAGTCATAGGTAGCACCAGACAGTAAGTAGATAACTCTGTGTGTGTGTGTGTGTGTGTGTACCACAGAGGGGGTTTCAGCATGCATCCTTCCCCTTGATAATATGTAAGAGTCCTTCCATAGAATCACCCTCACAGCCAGAATGCATAGCCAAAAGGACAAATGCATTTACATGAATATCAATATAAAGGTATTTTGGGCCAACATTGTAGCATAGCAGGTTAAGCTGCTGCCTGAGACAACAGCATCCCATATGGGTGCCAACTGAGTCCTGGCTGTTCCACTTCCAATCCAGCTCTCTGCTAATACACTTGGGAAAGCAGCAGAAGATGGCCCAAGTCCTTGGACCCCTGCATGTATGTGAGAGACCCAAATGAAGCTCCTGACTCCTGGCTTGAGTCTGGTCCGGCCCAGGCCATTGCAGCCACTTGGGGGGTAAACTAGCAGATAGAAGATCTTTCTCTCTCTCTCTGTAATTCTACCTTTCAAATAAATAAACAAATATTTATATATATTTATATATATATTTATAAATATATATAAAATAAGGGCATCTCTTCTGTTTGTTTTTGTAAAAATTAATTAAATGATAGCACAGCTTTTCTACAATGCCCGTAATTGGAATTTTGTGACTGAGAAACTTCTAAAAGTTTTCCTCTCAATGGGTGACACCTGACAACTCAATTATCTCCTAGATAGTCATGAGTAATGAAAAACCTCAATGATGTAGTGAGCTGTGGATATGGGATCAGATCAGTGCTGTGCTGCAGCAGACTTGCACCAGCTTGCAAGACCTGATAAGATAAACTGTGAGGAGTTTTGCAAGCCAGTTGTTAGCCATAGTCATTATTAAAAATTAAATTACATAGAGATGCGCCACGGCTTCGCTAGCGATGCTGTCTCTTGCCTGGCCTGAGCGGTGTCAGCACCCACCCCAGGAGACCGGTCCAGTCGGTCAGCCCCAGCTCCACCGGTAACCATGTGCGACCGCTAGGCGGTGATCAAGAACGCGGACAAGTCGTAAGGGACAAGTTGGAAGAGATGCAACAGGACTTGGTGGAGTGCGCCACTCAAGCGCTGGAGAAATACAACATCGAGAAGAACATCGCGGCCCACATCAAGGAGTCTGACAAGAAGTACAACCCCAGCTGGCACTGCATTGTGGGGAGGAACTTCGGTAGTTACGTGACACATGAAACCGAACACTTCATCTACTTCTACCTGGGCCAGGCGGCCATTCTTCTGTTCAAATCTGCTTAGAAGCATGGACTCTGCCACAAACCCAGTGATCCACCCAAAAACAAGGACTGCAGCCGAAATTCCAAATACCAGAGACTGAGTCTGCAGCCTTGCTAAGGGAACACCCGATCTTTGAACCTTTATTGTGGTTTGTACAGGGCATTCTCTGTACTAGTTTGTTGTGGTTATAAAGCCAATTAGCCAAACAGCTTACATTTGTATTTATTTTCTATTCCATACTTGTCTTCCCCATGTTTTTTTTTCTCTCAATTCATTCCTTTAAAAAATAAATCTGTTGGAGATGTGAAAAAAAATTAATTACATAAATATACACTAGACCTCACCTTGCAGCTCAGCCCTGCTCTAACAGGTCACCTGATCGTGGCAGCATCATAGTTATGACTCCAGGATTTCTTCCCCATGTCGAGGCCCTGCCTGTTCATGGTTCCTTTTCCAAACCCCAGTCCAGCTCCTGTCATGGAGAATCTTTGGTGCTGTTCTGTTTCTGTTTAGGAGACCTGGTTTTGCCTGTAACCCTGAGCTCCTCCTGGGGCCAACTTCTCGTTTGGCTCTTGCCAATCATTCCCACAAATTCTCAGGTTTTTTCCCAACAGCACAGAAGTGACCAGAGCTTTTAGCCACTCAAAAGAGCTGCATGTTGACTGCCTGCCCTGACCTTTATACTAATCGTGACTCGTAACCCATAACCCTAAAACGAACTTTAATCCTAACTGCTAACCATAATCCAAATCTCTAACACTAGCCCTAAATCCTAAACCTAATGGTCATCCAAACCCTTAATCCTAATCCAAACACCAAATCCTACCCGCAACTCTAACGCCAGCCCTTTAACCCCAAGCACTATCACGTAACTCTAATCACTGCTCCCTAGCTCTAACTCCAAATTCAACACCAACATATATACCCCAACATTAGCTTCCAGTCATACCCTAACTCCTATTCCCAATCTGACTCCTGACCCCCTTCACCCCACTGCCCCACTGCAACTCCTTCCCCAGGCTCCCTCCCAGGGTCAGCTGCTTTTCCAGAGACTAACTTCGAAAGAACTGGTATTTCTCTGAACCCTTTAGGCTAAACTCTTTGGTCTACAATTGGGAGGTTCCCCTAAATGACTGAATTAGAGTTGGGTCTGACTTTCATTCTTGCAAGCAGGATGGGAGTCTTAGCATCTCCCATCCTGCTTGCAAGAATGATTTGTTCGCCAGCTCAGGCCTGAGACAGAGTGGCAAGCTTCAATTCCCTGATCGGTTAGGCTAGGAGGAAAACTCTTCCTTTATCACATCCACTCAATCAGGCAGCTTGAACTCTGGAGCCAGCCTGCTCAGCCACTTAACTCCTGTGTAACCTTGAATGTGTTACCACCTTGTCTGTGCCTTGATTTCTTCCTCTACAAAACAAATTTAATAACAGTACTTCTCTCATAGGGTGGTTGTGAGTATTAAATGAGTTAATACATAAAAGCACTTAGAACAGTACCTGGCACCATAGTAACCACTAAGGAAGTGTTTGCTTTTGTTAACATTATTATGACTATTACCCCAAAAGAGTATACATTTTCCTCTTCAGACTCCCACTTGCTTTTGATAATAAGGGCAAAAAAAAATGAAACATGCCTATTTTAGAAATTTTACAAAGAACAGAAAAATATAAAAAAGGAGGGGGAAAAACCCATATCCAGCCAATTACTTACATTTCAAGGACAAAAGATAATTTGTCTTTGCTAACAGTCTGCATTTTAGTAGATTTGGAATTGCTGCAGCCATGCCCAGCCAAGTAGGGCTGTACTTTGATTTTATTTTGCTCTTGGCACTCAACTATAATTCCAGGCATAATATGGGGTCTCTGCATGTTTGTCTTTCTCACTATGTTGGAAGCTTCCAGAGGAGAGGAACAGTGTCGCTTTAATCTCTGTGTCACCAGTAACGCCCAGCACAGAGCCAGGCCAGGAAAGATGCTCTCTCAAAGACTATGCGCCTTGTTTCGCGCAGTTGGAAATAGTTGTGAATTCTGCTTCACAGCCCCTCGCTCAGAAATGCACGCTTCTAGCGGAACTGTCCTTGTAATGAAACGGAAAGAGGAAAGGCTCCCCCAGTGGAATTTGGGAGGGTTCTGCCTTACCTCTTCCCACCAATCTTACAAAAGGCTGCTTTCCTCCATTGAGTAATTTCAAACATGTTTATCACAGGGTACCTGGCTCATTAAAGCAGTGATTTTCCACTTGCAGGTACAAAAATGAAAAAGAGAGCTGGTCAGAGCTGTGCCCAGAGAAACATGGCATGTGTTCCCAGCATATTATTTTTTGCCAGCTGCCTGCCAAAGATCACAAACCAGAGGCGGGCTTTCTCCACACAGGTAACTGCACTCTAATCGACACTGCTCCTCTCTTAAGCAAGCTTACCAAGTGACAGCAAGTGCCATCCAAGCAGGAAAATGGAAATGCAAGGCTTAATGGAGCATGAACGTGGGGGGAGGGGGGTGTAAAAATTTTTTTTTTTAACGAACAATTGGGAAGGAGAAAGAGAGAAGATTGAACAGACAAGTCAATTTCGGCAGCGAATCCCCCTTTCCAGCCAGCCCCCTTTTGCCCTCCCCTTTCCCTTTGATCTGCTTTCCGGTTGGCCTGGTGGTCACAACAGAGCAAGCTGACCGAACTGAGATTTTCCTTTCCAGAAAGGTGTTTGGTGAGGTCTCCCTACAAACCTGAGATTCTTACTGGAAACGAAGCAGGGCACAGAAGTAGTAAAGAGCAAAAGCAAGCTATGAGCAGCTTCTGTATCACAGGGTGCCTCAGCAGAGGCAGCAAATACACGTGTGTGTGTGTGTGTGTGTGTGTGTGTGTGAGAGAGAGAGAGAGAGAGAGAGAGAGAGAGAGGTGCTGACATCTTATATACACCGATATCTGCCTCACAAAGCTGACAATTCAGAAGTAGAAGAAAGTAATCAAGGCTTGACCCTGTATACCAAGCCCCAGGAAGATGCCAGGGCTGTGTCGTCACTGGTGTTTTTCCTCCCTAGTAATAGATTCTCTTCTGTCTTCCACAAGCATTTTATAAGGCTATGTTTAGAATCGACGTCAGAGCTGGGAAACCAACTGGCAAAGCAAGACTTTCCCAATGGTGCCATCTTGTGGTGCTTCTGTGCATTACCACATGGCTCTGGCCTCATGCAGACACTGCTGGAAACAAGAGGGAACAGCTTGGAATGGAAACCTTTCATGATTTATGAAGTTGAACCTTCAGCACTTGGCAATGGATGGATCATAGGTGGCAGGTGTCCAGCACACAGGTGTTGAGGGGTGGCTGAAATTGCTACAGAGCTGCCACAATGTAGAAATCAGACTTTCAGAAAGATTGTCTTTGTTAGCCTGAACATTCCACAGCACACACACTTTTTTTTTTTATTAAGCCATGAAAATTTGTACAAAGGGGCACTGAGAAGAATCGTGAAAATGCAATGTCTAGGAGGAAAGACAGAATCACTGCATTTTAGAAAACAGAATTACTTGAGAAGTGGGCTTATGCTGGGGACTGCGGTCCTGTTGAGAAAAACAAACTTGACAGTGAACATGAAGAGTAGTGGCACATATGAGCATTTCAATACATGGAGAATCCATGCGTTTTATCAGATTCTCAAAGGAGGCCATGGTCTAAGAAAGTACAAGAGTGAATGCTTGGGGTCCTAGCCTAACCTCATTTTCTCTATGAAAATCCTGTTGAAAGCAGCTTCCACAGAATCAGTTCCTCTCGGTGTGAGCTTTCCTGTGCTGGGGAGACCTTTGCTTTGAGGCAGTTCTCGAAGGCTGATTGCTTCTAAACACTCCGAAGCTGACTACTGAGTTGAGCTGTGCTTCACTGGAATGGCACCCACTGGGCTTGGTTCTACTCGCTACCATCCCACAGCATAGTGTAGTCCATTTCCCAATTCCAGAAGCATCCCGCCACATCTTCCATGCCAGCTTCATGTCCCTCCTCCATGCCTCCCCTTTGCTACACCATACTTACTTAGCACCTGCAGTTCTCATCTGCCATGGGTTGGTTGGTTTTTTTCAGAGCCTTCATTTCCCAGGGACCCTTCCCCTTTTAGAAACAATGCTTCTTTGGAAACTTGACATGCCTTTCTCTCTGTCTCTACCTCTCTCTGTAACTCTTTCAAGTAAATTTTAAAAAAGAAAACTTGACATACAAAACTGAATGCACTACCCCCAAATGACAGCCCCTTCCACCTACAGATGGCCTGTCTTGAACCTGCTCAGAACACCTAGACACGCTTTTCTATTTCTGTCTCTCTGGTTTAGCTGCCCGTCACCCCTCGTTGAAAGGGCACTCCCCTTAATAAATAAGAAGGCGGGGGAAACAAACTAGGAGCTGCGTGTTCTTCCTCCCTGTCCTCTGGGTCACTTCCCTCACCCCAAGCAACCCTATTCCCTTCCTATTTTATTTCTACTTCAAATACAGCATAAAAGCTTTTTGATTGCTAACAGTAGTTCTTCCTCAGATCTGACTTTACTCCGCTCCTTTGATTTCCAGCCTGGCACACTCACGGCATGCTTTGTTTTGTGTTTACCCTTTAATGATGCCAGGCTCCTTTTTGTAAAATCAAAGCTGCTGCAGAGCTGCAGCCTTGATGGTTCCTTTAGATCTCCTCCATTTCTCTCTTCTCCAGCTGCTTTCGGAAGCAACCATTTTCTTGCTCGTCCCTCAGTTCTGAACTCTTTGGCCATGAACTCATGCCCATTTTTTTTTCTCGAGATCCTTACCTTGGCCATCTCAAATGATCCTTATCATTTCCTCCAGTTTCCCTGTAGCTCTTGTTGCCACCTCATAGATGATAATGAGCTTTGTCCAGGCTTTGTCAGCACTGTAAGGTAACGTGAGGTCAACAAGAGACAGTGACTTAGGATCAAAGTCTGAGATGAAACTGGGCAGAAAGAGGAGGAACCCTGGGGTCACCGCTGAGAACACCCGCATTCTGTACCAGAGTGCCTCGTCTGAGTTCCGGCTCCTATGCCTCCGATGCCAGCTTCTTGCTAATGCACACCCTGGGAGGCAGCAGATCATGGCTCAAGGAATTGAGTCCCTGTCACCCCTGTGGAAGACCAGGACTGAATTCCCACGTCCTGGCTTCATCTTGGCCCAGCCCTGGCTGTTGGATGCATCTGACACCTCTCCCTCTAACAAAGTAAAAATAATTTTTTTTTAAATGAGCCGTATGAATGCTGTCTGCTTTTCAGTTTTCCTCCTGGGGTCAGCCTGGTGCAATGGTGGCAGAGGTGAATTTTCAGAGATTTGAGTGTGGCTTTGAAAGCCAGCAAGAGAGTGAACAGGAAATGTACAAGGCCAAGGTGGGCGGAAGCCCTTGCCTCCTTCTTACCTTAGGTGCACTAAATCCCAAGCCACCGGAAGCACAAACCTGCTGCAACCTCATGAACTAGAAGACCTGAACCTCACGCAGCTGCTTGACCAAGACTGTCCCAGGAACCTGGCCAACAGGAGGACACAGACTGGAGGCAGCAGAGCCTGCAGCTGACAAACTGGGGGCCCTGACTGAAGACAAGCAGCCCCACAGGCCACAGGCAATTCAGTATGAGAGACTCCTTGTCTGCGAAACGCACAATTGGCCTCTCCGCTCAGCTCTCTGCAGCCCTCCCTGTGCTGACAGCTTCCCATTGGCAGCAGCTGCAACTTCGCCTGCGCTTTCTCCAGCTGCACCAGGGGGCTCACCACCTACCCAGAGGAGGCCACACGTTGCAGGAAGCAGCCCTTAGCCACTGATGGCCAGATCTTACTCCCAGGCAGGACAAGGTGGAGTCATGTGCCACACCGTCTCCCAGCAGGATCCAAGCCCTGCCGCCCACAGGGGTAAGCTGTCCCGGGACACCGATCACACACCCTGTGTCATGGACTCCCTTCCCTTCCCCACTTCCATACTGGTGCTTCGGAGGAACAGCTCATTAGGAAACCACTTGCAACCAGCAGTCTCAGACCTCCTGGGGAGACAGCCCAACACGCGCCCTGACGACAGCCTTTTTAATCACGTCTCTTGCCCCTCTTCCCTCAGGGCTCACATCATGGCTACTCCAAAGAAAATATTCCCGCCCCCTGAGCAGCCATGTGACTTTGTGCCACCCCCAGAGCCTAGTCATGAGGCACTTGCTGTGCTTTTCCGCATCTGTTCCCAACGGGGCTCCTGAGTACACTACGCACCCATGGGAACCCCTTGCCTGTGTTCCGGCCTGACCGTGTACACGATCACCCTCCTGCTGGTCTCTACCAGTCCCCTAAGACAGAGGCTCTCGGGGCGTGGTCCAAAGGTCCCTGCACCTGAATTACCTGGGAGCATGTTGAAAACAAAGTTCCCTGAGTCCTATCAGCTGAGTTGGAATTTCTAGAGATGAAACCTAGAAGTTTCCACTTTTAAACAATTCCTCAGGAGCTCTTACAGCAGTCTTATACTGTTCAGAAGTTTGCACAGTCAGCAGTTCGTTCCCCAAACCCCGCAGGCTCAGCAGTGCTTCACGCAAATGGCTCCATGCCCTTTGCTGTTTCTCACGGCCCCTCCAGCTTTCTGTGTGCTTGTCCAGTCCTTGTGGATTCCTGATACTGGTTTGTTCACTGTGCAAAAGTGCCTGGCAGTTCAGACTGCCCAAGATAGAATTTGGCCAGGGACTGACGGGCCTGGGTATCTGCAAGCCCTGCTGCCTTGCTTGCATTTGGGACACACTCTTGGGCTGTAACTCACCCTCCAGTGCTCCCTCTGAGATTGAGCTAAGACGGGGCCTGTGCTTAAGCCCATCGCCTTGCTTGCCTTCTTGCCCTTTTCTGTCCTGTCCTGCCATTCCCTTCCCTGCCTGCCCCAGAAGCTTGTCCTTAACAAGCCACTTGCACGTGACTCCTCATATCAGGGTCTACTTCTGGGGACATTTGCCTAGGAACCTATCTTACTTCTTTCCTGACTTTGCTATTGCAAGTGAACTTGACAGTAGCTAATCACGCTGCAAATAACAATTCTGCTCAATATCAAATTGTCCACAAAGAATCTAAGTTATTTAAAGAAGGTACCTGGGTGCCTGTAGGAGGTTATGAAAACCAATGCCCCCTTTCCTCTTCCTCTTCAATGACAGTTACTATTTAAGTAGCACTTACTGTATTCCTGGTCGTGTTCTAAGCACCCCCACTATGTCATTTAATCTTCACAGCAACACTACGATACTGACATTTTCATCCTTTCATTTTATGATGAGCAAAGTGAGAATCTACGTATCAGTGATTTGTCCAAATAAGTGGAAGAATCAGTATTCCCTCCAGGGAGACTTGTTTTGATGTTTGTGGCTCACAAGGCTCACTCCCTTCTTGGAGGCACACTGAATTTACTGGCGTAGCATAACTTCGACAACAGCCTGTCTTGTTCACCATGCATTTTATGTGGCTCTATATTACTTCACCCCAAAGACAGTAAGCCACCTGTGGGTGGAGGCAACTCCTCACACCACTTGTAGCTTCCCCCAGGACAGAACATGCCCTGTCAATACTTGCACATGGATTGATCATACTTTGCACCAATTTCCTCCGCCTCGTCCTTGATCTACTTTCTTCAACTATCTCCTCTGGCTACAGGTCCAGACTTCTTTTCCTCCTCATCCATCATCATCACATGCCATGGCCAGTTGGTCATCTATATCTTACATACTGGGTAAGCACTTGGCACAACAGTTAAAACACCACTTGGGACACATGCATGTCAGAGAGCCTGGGTTTGGGTTCTGGCTTCATTCTTCATTCCAGCTTCCTGCTAATGCACACCATGGGAGGCAGCAAGTAATGGTTCAAGTTCTTGGTTCCCTGCCAGCAACTGGGAAACCTGGATTGAGATTCTGGCTCCTGGCTTAAATACTATATATCCAAGTTATAGATATACAGGCCTAACATCTAATATTAGTGAAATGTAAGCCTCCATAAATCACCTACCTTTCTACTTAAATCAAAATATATTTTCCAGGGGCTGGCACAGTGATATAGTAGGCTAAGCCCCCAACTGTGGCACCGGCATCCTATATGGGCACAAGTTCATGTCCCAGCTGCTCCTCCTCCAATCCAGACCTCCGCTATGGCCTGAGAAAGCAGAAGAAGAAGACCCAAGTTCTTGGGCCCCTGCAACCAATTGGGAGACCTGGAAGAAACTCCTGGCTCCTGGCTTCAGATAGGCCCAGCTCCAGCTATTGCAGCCATCTGGGGAGTAAACCAGTGGATAAAAGGCCTCTCTCTCTCTTTCTCTTTCTAACTCTACCTCTCAAATAAATTAAAATCTTTAAAATATATTTTTACCATACTTGGCTGTGTTGTCCAAAGTCATAGCTACTAGCCATATGTAGCTGTTAAAGTTTAAATTAAATAAAATTAAAATTTTACTTCTTCAGTCCCACTTCAAGTGCTCAACAACCACATATTGCTAGCAGCTACCAGAGGAGACAGCAGAGATCTGGAGCATTTTCCATCACTGCAGTAAGTTCTCCTAGACAGTGTTACTTCAGAGGCTACAAGAGTGCCGTCGTCTCTTCAGGATGAAATTAAAGGCTTTCTTTCTGTCAGCATCTGCGGACGGTACACACTGCTACTCAAGTCACACTGACGTTTGCCTTAATTTACAAGGATGCTAATATGCTGCCTGGGCTGTGCGCTGGAGAATGAGGGTGAAGGTAATTTTCCCCAGCCCACTGGGTTCCAGACAATATGGAAGACATCTGCTGCCTGCAGCTCTACTTCCTTACCTAGGGAAACTTTCTTGACCATCTAGAACATTGGAGCGCATCCTCTCTTGTTTGCTAGCGGCCCTCTTTCCTGAGTCCCCAGTTCTCAAAAGACATAGACATGTAAAGGGGCTCATAACACAAAACTACACAGTAAGCTTTTTCCCCTCCCAATGTTGAAATCCCTGATTTGAAAGAAAAAAGAAAACTCTGTGATAGAAAATCAAATAATCCCATTTAAAAACCCAGCAGAGGACTTGAAGAGACATTTCTCCAAAGATGATATACAATTGCTGACAAGCACATGAAAAGATACTCCACATCATGAATCACTATAAAAATACAAATCAAAGCCACAATGAGAAAAGCGCAAATCAAAACCACTAGGATTAAAAAAAAAAAAAAAAAACAACTGGAAGCTTTCTGCACTATTGGTGGAATCATAAAAAGGTGAGGTCGTTTTTTGGGGAAAAAATATTTATTTATGTATTTATTTGTCAGAACTACAGATAGAGAGAGACAAAGATATTCCATCCATTGGTTCACTCCCTAAATGGCCTCAATGGCCAGACCTGGACCAGACCACAGCCAGGAGCCAGGAGCCGGGAGTTTCTTTTTGGTCTCCCACATGAGCGCAGGGGCAAGCACTTGCAATGTCCTCCGCTGCCCTCCCAGGTGCACCAGCAGAGAGCTGGCTTGGAAGTGCAGCAGCCAGAACCTGAACCAGCATCTATATGGGACGCAAGCACCACAGGCAGCGGCCTTACCTACTATACCACAGCGCTGGCCCCATGGTGCAATTGTTACAGAAAACTGTGTGGAAGTTCCTCAAAAATTAAAAATAGGCCTACCATATGGTCCAGCAATCTCACTTCTGGGTATAAATCCAAAAAAATAGAAAGCAGGGTCTCAAAGATATGTTTGCACATCCATATTCATTTATATTAGCCAAGAGGTGGAAAACATCCAAACTCCATCAACGGATGAATGAATAAATGACATGTGGTAGACTCTTATAATAGAATATTATTCACCCTTCAAAGAGAAGGAAATCCTGTCCCATGCTACAATATGGATGAAAGTTTACGACATTATGCTAAAGTGGAATAAGCCAGTCACAAAAAGACTGTATTATTCTACTTATATGGGACATCTAACATGGTCAAACTCATTGAGATAGAAAGTGGAATGAAGATGGGGGGATGGAGGCATGGAGAAACAGGGAGTGTTGTTTTATGGGTACAGATTTTCAAGATAAAAAAAAGATTTGCAAGATAAAAATACTTGAGATCCGTCTCACAATAGTGTGAAAATACTTAACACTACTGAATGTACACTTAAAAATGGCGAAGATGGCAGAAATATGTGGAAGGGAGAACTCAGGAGGACCAGAATTGCAGTGGTGAAAAGGATAGGGCAGTGTATCAGGTCCCTGCAGGAAAGAGATGACACATCCAAAAGCAGAATTTGGGGCAGGCATTTGGTGCGATGACTAAGATGTCACTTGAAACAACTATATCCCATATCATGATGCCTGGGTTCAAATCCCAGCTCCACTCCCTATTCCAGCATCCTACTAGTGCGGATCCATGGAGGCAGCAAGTGATGGCTCCTGTGGAAAACCCAGATTGAGTTCTGGGCGCCTGACTTTGGCTGACCCAGCCCTGGCTGTTGGAGACATTTGAGGAATGAACTAATGGATGGGAGTGCTCTCTCTGGCTCTCTCTCACACTGTCACTCTCACTCTTTCTCTGTCTCTTCCTCTCAAATTAAATAAATAATTTGTAAATGGTGGAATGGAGGAGAGTTAAACAAACTATATACAAATGAGGGTGGGGTCTAAGAAAATCAACAAAAAATGGTGAAACACCCCAGGGCAGTAACAGAGGAAGCCACCCTCACATGTAGGCCTGAAAGGGCCAGGGGAGAGGGCAGTTATCAAAACTGGCAGGAGCTGTAGCTCTGGGAAGAAGCTGCTTGATGGGAGTTGTGGCCTTCTCTAGAGGAAAACATCTGCTGTCCAAGCCAGCCTGGCAGGGCTCAAGCTGGAGGAACGCACGTCCCAGCCTCAGCTCCCATCTCCAATCTCCTGCTGATGCTCCCTACTGGCTAGGTCCTGCTGGAAGCAGCCATTTTTCAAGACTGGATCTGGAGGGACAATGAAAAATATTTTGCTCAGGAACTCAAGCTATTTCTCCATTAGGCACTGAAAACATCTGGGGACCTTGAAGACATATGAGTTACACACACAAGGGTATTTCAAAAAGCTCATGGAAAAATCGAATTAAAAGATACATCTTTGGTGCAAAAACTTTGAAATTCACACATAGTTTTTTCAAAATACATATTTTCTATGAAAATTTGAATATCCTTCATACACTAAGCAGAGTGATTGTGTGTGGCTTGTCTCTGGCAACTCAGTCTCCCTTAGTCTGCTAACAGAAGCTGCTGTGTCATGTGGAAATGACTCTCATTGTTTGTGGTTATCTATTTCCCTAATGACAAGAGTGGCATGACATCAACACCTGGCCAATCTTAAAACCCCATCTCCCCATCCACCTGAGGGAGAAGCATGACCTAAGTAGAACCAAATGGCATTTGCCTCCAGAATTTCTTCTCCTTTCTCTGTCCTTGTTTGCTTCCTTCCTCTTATCCATTCATCTATCCATCAACAGATAACAGAAGAGGCAATCTGTCTTTTCTCAGGGGTCAACTAAGCTGTGATAACATGAACTTTGCCCTCTCCCTCCACCATATGGAAAAATACGTAGGAGACAAAAGGGACCAATGCAAAGAGAGAATGAGAGCTGAGAGCTGAGAAGGAGTGGTAGCCAGTCCTCATGATGTCATTAGTGTCTTAGAGTCATGACATAAGCTTTATCTTTGGACATGCCAGTAAATCTTCCATTTTGCTCAAACTGTCTAGAATTCATTTATATTATTATTGCCTGCATTATAAATTGTGTAGCACAAAAACCCTAACAGAAAACACACACTGACCGATTCCACAGTCTCCACTGCAGCCACTCCCACTCTCTCTGTCTCATTCTTATAAGCTGCATTCAATAGAAATCTGTGATCTCATCAACCATGCAGAATCACTACATCATTGTGTTACTTTAGTAATGAACATGAGAGCAAGCAACTTTAAGTGTTTAAAAATGAATTTAGGAGCTGGCATGTGGCATAGCGAGTGAGGCCGCCTGCCTTCAGTGCCGGCATCCCATATGGGTGCCAGTTCAAGGCCCAGCTGCTCCACTTCTGATCCAGCTCTCTGCTATGGCCTGGGAAAGCAGTAGAAAATGGCCCAAGTACTTGGGCCCCTGCACCCATGTGGGAGACCCAGAAGAAGCTCCTGGCTCCTAGTTTTGGATCAGCACAGCTCAGGCCATTGCAGCCAATTGGGGAGTGAACCATCGGATGGAAGACCTCTCTCTCTATGATCTCCTTCTCTCTTTGTGTAACTCTGACTTTCAAATAAATAAATACATCTTAAAAAAAAAAGAATCTAGGAGCAGGTGTTATAGCATAGATAAGTAGTCTACATCCCACATCCAAGTGCCTGTTCAACTCCCATCTCCTCTGCTTCTGATCCAGCGCCCTGCTAATGCACCTGGGAAGTCGGTGGAAGATGGCTGAAGTGCTTGGGTCCTTGGCACCCATGTGGGAGACCCAGATGGAGTTCCTGGCTCCTAGCTTTGATCTGGCCAAGTTCTGGCTATTGAGGCCATTTGGGGAGTGAACCAGTAGACTGAAGATCTCTCTCTCTCTCTCTCTCTCTCTCTCTCTCTCTGTATCACTCTGTCTCTCAAGTAAATGAAATTACAGTTAAAAAGGAATTTATATAAGTACATTAAAGATTATAACTGTAATATATTCTCTAATATTTATAATATTGAAGGACAAACCTTGATTTGTTCTTACTTTGTAAGTGATATACTCTGCTTAATTTATTTCAATTAAGTATGCAAGAAACAGCATGGTTTAACTACAAACTCGAAATGACACATTAATCTTGTGTTTGGGGACCAAATGTGCATTAATATGTAGATTGAAATTTAACAGTGTTGAAACTCTGAAAATTGCTCCCATGACCTGATATTTGGAATTCTTGAATTTTGCACTTCAAAAAAATCAATTACTTTATTATTGTAATTTTCATGTTTTGTTTCTAAAAGAGGAGACATGAGCACTTTCTGGCTGCTATTTGCAAGTACTTCTCCAGAAATAACACACTGTGGGGTTGGATAATTTTATTTCCAATAAAGGAAAAGCCAAATTGGATAAAAAAATTCTTTTAACTCTTTTTAAGAACCAGAAATATCTTGATGTACTAGAAAATGATCATATGACTGCATCTTACAAGTCTTAGGTCAAAATTCAAGATTACCATTTTTATGTCCTTATCAGCTCATTCTACTTCTTTATTTTAACCATGTTTAAGTATACAATTCAGTAGCTCATCAGATTTTATAAATCTACTGATTCATTAAATCAGTATTTTTTTTTTTTGACAGGCAGAGTGGACAGTGAGAGAGAGAGACAGAGAGAAAGGTCTTCCTTTTGCCGTTGGTTCACCCTCCAATGGCTGCCACGGCTGGCACACTGCGGCCAGCGCACTGCGCTGATCTGAAGGCAGGAGCCAGGTACTTATCCTGGTCTCCCATGGGGTGCAGGGCCCAAGCACTTGGGCCATCCTCCACTGCCCTCCCGGGCCACAGCAGAGAGCTGGCCAGGAAGAGGGGCAACCGGGAAAGAATCCGGCGCCCCGACCGACCGGGACTAGAACCCGGTGTGCCGGCACCGCTAGGCGGAGGATTAGCCTAGTGAGCCAGCCCTAAATCAGTATTTTTAATACCTCCTCTCCTTACCCAGTGATCTATCATGAGAATAAATTAGGCAACTGAATAAAAGTAACTGGAAGCTGTAAAATGGTCAAAACCACAGGAGCAGACCCAGCTGATCATGAACTCCCCCAAACACTTAGCTAACACTTGGAAGCTTTTCAAATTCTATTATTATTTTTAAAAATTATGAATGAGGAATGGCTTTGTGATGCAGCAGGTTAAGCCACCTTTTGGGACACTCACATCCCATATCAGAGTGCCTAGGACTGAATGCTGGCTGCTCTGCTTCCCATCCAGCTCCTGAATCACCCGGGAAAGAAGCAGAAGATGGCCCAAGTATTTGGGCCCCCACCACCCATGTGGGAGACCTGGATTGGGTTCCTGGCTCCTGGCTTTTGCCTGGCCCTGCCCGGACTACTGCAGGCATTTGGGGAATGAAGCAGCAGATGGGAGATAACTCTGTGTTGCTCTGCTTTTCAAGTATATGAAAACAAATTTTAAAAAACATTCTTTTTAAAAATATAACTTATGAACCTCTAAATACTTTCACAAACCTCTGGCTATTCTTAGTGCTGAAACATTAGGTGGAAAGCTTGGATTCATATCCTAATTTGACCTCTCATTAGCTCTGTGACCTTGAGCAAATTATTTTTTTTGTCATGTCAGTTTGTGTGTATACAAAAGAAAATTTTAAATACGTACCTAGGGATGGGTGCTTGACACAGCAGTTAAAGTTGCCACTTGAGACATATACATCCCACATTGAAGTGACCAGAACCAAGTCCAGGTTCTTCTACTTTCTGATAATGCACACTCTGGGATGCAGCACAGAACAGGTCAAATATTTGGGTCTCTGCCACCTACATGGGAGACCTGGATTGAGTTCTAGGCTCCTGGCTTCAACCTGTCCCAGCCACAGCTGTTGTAAGCATTTGGGGAGTGAACCAGCAGATGGAAGATCTCTCTCTCCCTCCCTCCCTCCCTCCCTCCCTCCTTCCATCCCTTTCAGATAAAGTGAAAACAAACACAACATAAACAAATAAATAAATGAATTTAAATATGCACTCAGTGAGCCTGACTGGGGACACCACAGTCACATGCAAAGGCAGAAAGAATGTCAACTTGAACTTAAGTTGTTTTCATTTCTTTTCAAAAAAAAAAAAAAGATTTATTTATTTGAAAGGCAGAGTTACAGAGTGGTACAGGCAGACAGAGGGCGAGCTCTTCCATCTGCTGGTTCACTCCCCAGATGGCTGCAATGACCAGAGCTGGGCTGATCCAAAGCCAAGAGCCAACAGCTTCCTCCAAGTCTCCCACGTGGGTGCAGGGGCCCAAGCACTTGGGCCACCTTTTACTGCTTTCCCAGGCCATAGCAGAGAGCTGGATCGGAAGTGGAGCAGCCAGGACTCAAACCAGCAGCCATATGGGATGCCAGCATTGCAGGCATCAGCTTTACCTGCTATGCCACAGCACCTGCTCCAAGTTGTTTTCATTTAAATTTACTGTCAAACCAACAATAGATAAAAGTAAATATAATAGATAAAGTAAAAATAAAATAATGATCCATGTAAGTGAACAGATGTAGCTCATCTAAGCAGCCCTAACAGTGAGGAGGAGTCCACTGGTTCAGAGAAACAAAAAGCCCAAACTCATTATATAAGTAGGTTGGGGCAGGGCCACATCACAATAGCAGTAATTTTAAAAGGATGGTTCCCAGACCGGCATTTCTAAACTGGATATTTGTGAGAAACACAAATTCTTGAGCCCCAACTCAGATCTACTGAATCAGGAACTCTGAAGCAGGGCCCAGAAATCTGTGTTTTAATGAGCCCTCCGGGGGATTCTGATGGAGGCTCAAGTGTGAGAACCTGCACTACAGAAAAGGCAATTCATTTTGGAACTGGTTTCATGTTCTCATTCTCACTTTTCTCAGGGGCCTGCTCACACCGAGTTCTCATGTGGACTTGGAAATGCTTCATTACCTGCAAAGCCCTACACAAACACAAAGCATTTGTCTCTCTCACGAGGAGTGCTAGTCAGCAAATTTAACAGCTGGTCTGCACAGCATTGATCAATCAGCCCTGCTAACAGGTACAACTTTGGACTGTTCCAAATTCAATGGCCGATCACCTGCACCTTTAAACGTGAAGGAGGAAGAGCTGGTATGTCAAGAGCCTGCTAACTTAAGCTATGTGCCTGGGGACTTGGCAGCACTGTCCAAAAGAACTTTCTGTGGTGATGGAAATGTTCTTTATCTATTTGAGAGGCAGAGTGACAGAGAGTGATCAAGGTCCATCCACTGGTCTACACCCACAATGCCTGCAAATTTGTCTGGGACTAGGCAGGATCAAAGCAGGAAGCCATGAACTCAATCCAGGTGGCCCACATGGATTACAGGAACCTAATCACTTGAGGCATCACTGCTGCCTTCCAGGGTCTGCACTAGCAGGAAGCTGGAGTCAGAGAGGAACCGAGCCTCAAACCCATGCGCTCTGATGTGAGACCTGGACATCTTAATTGCTATAACCTGCACAAAGCTTCACCATCCAACATGTTAGCCACTAGCCACCAAAGCATTTAACATTGGCTTGTGAAACCAACGAACCGTATTTTAATTTTTATTTAAATTTAACTGAATTAAATTTGAATACCCATATGAGGGTTCAAGTTTTAGTTAAAAAAATTATTCACTGTTTACCTGAAATTCAATTTAACTGGGCAACCTATATTTTTATTTGCTAAATCTGGTAACTTTAGTTATAGATTTGCAGTAACATTGACCTTGACTCTTCGAATGGAAATTTTGATTGAAAGGTTCTCTGCACATGACCAGTGGAAGCATATTAAGTATTATCTTGCCTAGAAAGGATATGTTGCTGGTGTTCTTTCTGTCGCTCCCCCTCTTCGTGGAGGAACGACACAGGACCCTGCGCTGTTCTTCTGTCTGCTCGGCCCTCCCGGGGTTTGCTGCTGGTTCTTCCCGGGTTGGCTACCGACCCTTCCACCTCCGTGGAAGCGCGGTTCCCCCTAGCCGCTTTCCCCACTTCCGCGGGGGAGCGGCACACCGCCGGCCGGCTCTCTCGGGGGCTGCACAGGTGTTCCTCTTAGATGTTCCCCTTAGATGTTCCTGGTGCATGTTGTCTCTCTCCTCCTTTATAGTCCTCCTCCGCCAATCCCAACTCGGCTGCCCACACGCCGAGTACGCTGCTCTCCTCCAATCAGGAGCAGGATCAGCTTCTGGAGGTCATCACTCAAGTTGGCAAGAGGCAGCTGCGTAGAAGCTGTTTCCTCCTCTCCCAGCGCCATATTGTGGGAGAGCAGATGCATAGAATAAGTCTTAATTCCAGTAACTTAGTCTAGTCCGAGTTGCTCCCAGTTGCTCCCCACACTTTCCTGAAGACAATTTTCTGTTAAATAATAGGTAAAAAAAAATCAATATAGCTCATAAATAAAATCCAATCTGTACTCCTATTCATATGGTCATACTTATGCAACTGAATCCATCCTCCACTAACAGGCTGCAATGGGAAATGGGATGCAGTCCAGAGCTCTGATTAAGTCAAGAATCATTCTGGGTTTGGAGCATGGTCCTAGGTACGAGAGAGCAGCAGGGATAAATGGTATCTGGGGTCACACTACTGATTGTAAAGCAGATTTTCCCTACTAAATTGCTTAATCCCTTAATAATCTCAGTGGCTGATTACCATATCAAACTCATCATGGGAACTTTTAAAAACAAGACCCATATTCTTTCCTGTGACTTAGCTTTTCCTTTGTTTCAAAAACGATTAAATGCGGCCGGCGCTGCGGCATAATAGGCTAATCCTCCACCTTGCGGCGCCAGCACACCGGGTTCTAGTCCCGGTCGGGGTGCCAGATTCTGTCCCGGTTGCCCCTCTTCCAGGCCAGCTCTCTGCTGTGGCCAGGGAGTGCAGTGGAAGATGGCCCAAGTGCTTGGGCCCTGCACCCTATGAGAGACCAGGAGAAGTACCTGGCTCCTGCCATCGGATAAGCGCAGTGCGCTGGCCACAGTGCGCCGGCTGCAGCGGCCATTGGAGGGTGAACCAACAGCAAAGGAAGACCTTTCTCTCTGTCTCTCTCTCTCACTGTCCACTCTGCCAGTCAAAAAAAAAAAAAACAACGATTAAATGGATGGCAACTAGAATGTTGCTAGTTCTCTGGGACTTAATAATATTTTCCCAACAGCCTTATAATTTCAAAGTGTGATCAGATGGAGCTATCTTTACCCATCCATTCACTCTAGCACTCCTCTCTGCTGTAACTAAGAGGGTACTTCAGAATGTCAGCGGGAAAGTGGAATTAAAAGATAACACATACTTTCTATGAACTTTTTTTTAACTTTTATTTAATGAATATAAATTTCCAAAGTACATCTTATGGATTACAATGGCTTCCCCTCCCATAACTTCCCTCCCACCTGCAACTCTCCCCTTTCCCTCTCCCCCTCCCCTTCCATTCACATCAAGATTCATTTTCAATTCTCTTTATATATAGAAGATCAGTTTAGCATATATTAAGTAAAGATTATAACAGTTTGCACCAAAAAGTGATCGTTGTTAAACATAAGAGTGGGAATAAGAGAGGGAAGAGATGTGCAATTCGGGACATGCTCAAGCTGACTTACCCCAAACGGTAGAGTTAGAAACATACCAGGGGATTCCAATTCAATCCCATCAAGGTGGCATGTACCAATGCCATCTCACTAGTCCCAGTGATCAATTTCTGTTCACAATTGATCATAATGATAGGACTAAGAGCCAAAGGGAGCACATAAACAAGACTAGTGTCTGCAAATACTAGCTGATAGAATCAAAAAGGGAGAGAACGATCCAACATGGGAAGCGAGATACACAGCAGACTCATAGAATGGCAGATGTCCTAAATAGCACTCTGACCTCAGAATCAGCCCTTAAGGCACGCGGATCTGGCTGAAAAGCCCATGAAAGTATTTCAGGCATGGAAAGCCAAGACACTCTGGCAAACAAACAAACAAACAAACACCTAAATGAAAGATCTCTGCGAGTGAGATCCCAGTGGAAAGAACAGGTCATCAAAGAAGGAGGTACCTTTCTCTGAAGGGAGGAGAGAACTTCCACTTTGACTACGACCTTGTCTAAATATGATCAGAGTCGGTGAACTCAAAAGGCTTCCATAGCCTTGGAAACTCATGACAAGAGCCTAGGGTAATTACTGATGCCATAAACAAGAGTGTCATTTTGTTAGGTCAACAACAGGAGTCACTGTGCACTTACTCCTCATGTAGGATCTCTGTCCTTGATGTGCTGTACATTGTGATTTAATGCTATAACTAGTACTCAAACAGTATTTTTCACTTTATGTTTCTATGAACTTTTTAAAGTGTCCTCATATCCCTTCTTTTGGTATTGACAAGAAACCAATACTTCAGACCTTGCAAGCTCATCTTTGATAAAATAAAGAAGGTATTGGAAGCTGGCATTCTGGCACAGTGGGTTAAACCACCACTTGCTCTGCTGGCATTCCACATCAGAGTGCCTATTCTGAGTCCTGGCTGCTCCACTTCTGATCCAGCTTCCCGCTAACGTACCTAGAAAGGCACCAGAAATTGGCCCAAGTACTTGGACCCCTGTCATCCATGTGGGAAGCCAGGATGGACTTCCAGGCTCTTGGATTCAGCCTGGCCCAGCTCAGCTATTGAGGCCATTTCGGGAGTGAACCAGTGGATAGAAGATCTCTCTCTCTCTTACAAATAAATAAATAAATCTTAAAAAAAAAAAAACTAATGTACTCTTTTATATTATTATTAGGTAGGAATGTACTCACATCATTTTTAATTTCAGGAATTAACTTTGGAGTAGGCACTCCTTCCCCAGGAACAGCAAAGAAATGAAAACAGTATTTTTATGGAGTGAATGATGTTCCAGAAAGCAAGTTGATGGTATAAAACCCAGGCGCTCCTGTTTCCAAGGATTTTCAGATCAAAGAGTAATGGTTGTGTTTTTTCTTTTCCAAAAGAATGCTTTAATACAACAAACATGGCCAATGGTTTGAAACTAACCACAGTAGCACTGTGTCTAGACCATCATCTTTGAGAGTTCCCTATTTCCTCTATTGCTTAAAATACTCACATGGATTTATGGCCCCCTTTGGTGACTTAGGAACCAATGGATCTCCAGCAAGAGATTAGCTGATCCAAGACTTCCGCTGTCTTCTCTTCTTCTTCCCTTCATCTCCCCTTACATCCTCTCTCCTCCACCTTTCCTCTCCTCTCCTCCCATAGACTCCTTCTCTGTCTTTTCTACCCATTTCACTAAGACAAGGTATTGAGTCTGAGAGACAACTGGCATTCTGCCCAGAGAACCCTAGCGTTTGAACACGCTCCTTTAAGAACAACTCAGGCTCTAATTTGGAAATACTGCGCTCTCCTTGGAGGGCAGCCAGGTCACTGACACTCAGACTATGGTTCTCAAAGTGTGGGTGGTCCCTGGTCCAAAAGCAGCAGCAGCAGCAACATCTAAGAACTTAGAGATGCCAACCCACAGACCTTCTTGGATGACTTCAGTTATCTGAATATGCTACTCTTTTTTAAGCTTTCGTGCTTCTCTTTCTTTCTTCAGACACACAGCACCCTTCTCACGGCTACATTCATGTTATTCCCCATAGAGGAGAGCACTGGTTCTCTGAAGTGCAGTCCCAGGACCAGCAGCATCCACAATTTGCATCTATGCAAATTAACTAAAGATGCAAATTCTCAGGCCACAGATCTGGCCATACAGAATCAGAAACTCAGAGGCTGGGACTCAGCAGTCTATGTTTTAACAAGCTCCCCACCACCACAGTGATTCTGATGCATGCTCTAATTTGAGAAGCAATGAGATAAGAGCATTCCCTGCCCCGGAGCCTATACTGGGACTTCAGTTTGTTCTGAGATGCCCGAAAGTGACCACAGGCCAGCCACAGCAGCCCACATGAATAGCTCACAAGCCCATGGGATGTTAGGCATTGTCAGTGGGCCTTATCCTTGAAAAGGCACTAAAAACAGTAATGCCACTCAAAGTATTACTCTGTAGACTCAAATCTCTGCTTCTCAAAAGGATTTGTTTGAGAAAGGGGGTCTCAACAGGCTATGTGCATGGGATGACAAGCCATGAGCTTGAAAATATATCCTTTCCTAACGTAGGTGTGTGTGTGTGTGTGTGTGTGTGTATTTTAAACTCAAGTCTGTAGAACACCTACTGGATCATAAAAGTCCACTTTGACAGTCTGCCAATGGTAGCTCAATGGTGGCTTACCATCAAGGAGAGATTAAAACTCTTAGTCTTTAACTTAAAAGGTTAATGCTAATTTATCTTTTCAAGGGATTTACACTATGGATCGATCTATGGTATTATTTTAATTCTGATGAATTGAACATAAGTATGGTTTTATCTGCAGGATCTATCCCTCCACTCCTTCCTTTGCATTCCTACCAGCTAAGCCGTGCTAAGCCACAGCTCCAATCACAGCATTCTCTGCCCAGGGGCAGCTCCTCAAAACTTACCAAACTCACTTCATATTCCTCATCTGCAGTTTGACTCCAAAACTGTAGCTATTAGACTCAACCAAATGAAACTGTCAAATATTAGCAATTTCATATGGTTCACCCTAATATTATCTACCTCATATTTAATATTTGACTTCTCCATAGCCTTTTCCTTTTCTATACTGTAAGATCAAAACTTCTTGGGATTTCAATGCTTAACCTTGAAACTGCCGTCCCCAACTTGAAAAAGAAGGAGGAGGTTCCCTCTTCCCTTGAGTCTGCAGGGAAAGCAAACACGTGCGGCACAACAGTTCTGTGTATACAATTAGAACTGGGAACGTGGAGTCCATTACCTTTCCCACCCTCCTGGCCAGTGTGCAGGCTTGAGTAAAAGGCCACAGTCGTAATCTGCCTTCTGTTGCTGTAAAAATGCCCTTGGAAGTGTTATTTTGTAAAGAAATATATGCCTTAACATACCTGGATACCAGAGTTTATCACTATGCCTTGTAAAATGGAATCTGTAATAACATTGAAAGGTCTGCAACTCTGGGTCCTTATTAATAATGTATTGTTCTTCTTTTGTTTTAGTTTTTAAGCTTCTTATTCAGTGGGAGAAATGCATAGGAGAGTGAGGGCCCTATCTAAAACTGAAGGAAATCTGGGTTCATACTGAGTACCAGGAGCCAGCCGCGTGGAGGAGCATGTAGGCCAGGAAGCATGGGGAGGGTGGCCCAAAGGCCACGCACCCTGGAGGCGCAGGGCAGCAAGGGCCCACAATGGCAAAAGGCCAAAAGGAAGATCATGCATTGTTCTAATAATAATATTTAAGTGGTCAATTCTGTTTTCTGTGAGGCAACAAATATTTCTATTAGAGTTCTTTGTTAAGTGGAAGAAGAGCTTTAGAATTTCCTTTTCAGCCTTTAAGCACAAGGATGTTAAAAGCCCTTGACTGTTTATTCCTTACTCAAATAGTAGAGTTTACAGGTTCCTGCTCCTGGAAGTCAAGGTGATGGCTCAAGTGGTTGTGTCCCTGCCATCGCATGGACTGAGTTTCTGGCTTCTGGCATGGACCCTAGCTGACCCAGGCTCAGTCATGGTGGCCATTTGGGTAGTGGACCAGCAGGAGTATAGTTGCTCTCACTCTCTCCCAAATAAGTAACTTTTAGGGTTTCTTTTTTTTTAGATTTTATTTATTTGAGAGGTAGTTACAGACCTAGAGAGGGAAAGACAGAAAGGTCTTCCATCTGCTGGTTCACTCTCCAAATGGCCACAATGGCCAGAGCTGGGCCAATCTGAAGCCAGGAGCCAGAAGCTTCTACTGGATCTCCCACATGGGTGCAGGGGCCCAAGGACTTGGGCCATCCTCCACTGCTTTCCCAGGCACCTCAGCAGGGAGCTGGATCAGAAGTGGAGCAGCTGGGACTCGAACCACCATCTATATGAGATGCAGGCACCACAGGTGGAGGCTTAGTCTACCACACCACAGCACCAGTCCCAGTAAACAACTTTTAAAAAGCGAATTTAAACAGGAGAGTCTATGTCACTTAAATTACCAAGATGATCCATGCTGTGGAGCCAGCCTTGCTTTCAGCCTTCTTTGCTTCCCCTCTACAGGCACACCACACTATAGTTAGCTTTTCCTCTGCACTCACCACCTCCACGAACCAACTGAACATGCTGTTCCTGTGCCTAGAAGACCCTCTTTCCCATACTCCCTCAGTAACTGAAATCTGAGCTAGGCTCTTCCTTTGTGAGGGCTTCTCCAGTCTCATCCAGTAAGATTTCTCTTTACCAGTATTTGACATAGTCTTTGACTTGCTGTCATTTGTCTATCTCCCTCCTGTCCCCGAGTAGACTGTCATCCCACTAAGGATGGAGAAGGTGCCTTACTCTTCCCCAGGTACCTAGCAAAAGGCCTTGCATATAAGCACGCTTTCAACACTTTAAAAACTAACGAACAGTGAATGCTTTTCCAACAGCCAGTTTTAAGGGTCATCTTCATCTACCTGACCTCCACAACCAAACCTCTCTCCTTATGCATTGTGAAAAGTCAGCTGCCCACCATATCTTGGAGGTTCTAGGGCCTGACGCATTGTCATTCTCTCCAACAGAATGCAGGTAAGACTGAGCACCCACACAGGTGATCCTTCTAATGGCCCTGTCCCCCGCCCCTCGACCTCCTCTCCTCCAATGCTACCCTTCCACACGGACCAGGGGCAGCCAGAGCCATGGTTTTACCCAGGCCCGTAGCATTTGCCAGTGCCTATAAAAAGGCCTCCAAGGCTCAACTTCTAACGTCCCATTCTCCAAGCACCGCCAAACAGTAATTTCAAAATAACTGGTTTTGCAAAGAGCATGAAGAAGACGCACAGCTCCAAACAACCCTTACTACGACCACCTTCTCCCCTCTCACTTCCATTCCTGTACTGCCGCCTCCCAGACCCGGAAGTACTCCTGCTTGGAAAGGGGCGGGCCATTGAGGGATTTGTTTGCCTCACACTTTACGGGCTCCTGAGTGAAGGTCGCTTCCCCAAGTCAGAGACTGCCCCCTTGGCCTTGAGCCGCTTCTCCAGCTGCCCCCCACCACCTCTCCGTGTGCGCACCCACCCCTCACCCTCGCTCCCCCCACCCCACCCCCGCGCGGACTCACTCCAGTCTCCCAAGGCACTCTCTGGAATGGATCCAACTCACTTGAAACAGTCGTTCGAAAAACTGACCCACCGGCTCTGGGCCTCCTCTCTCCTCCTTCTCTTTTCCGACGGTAATTCTGGGAGGTCAAAATTAAGAGATCCTAAATAGGAAGTTTGGTAGGTGACTGGGAAACATTGCGCATGCGCGTGCACGAGCAAGGACGTTCTCTCTTGTAGCGGGGTTGCTAACGCTGGGTACAAAACCCATCGGGTGCTCGCTGCCACATCCAAAACAAAGGCCGCAAACAGCAGCAGCCGGCGGCCGTGGCCTCCTCAGAATACAGAGAGCGCAAAAAATGGCCCTATTTGGACTCTGACTTTCCCTCACCCCTGCTGCTTTCTGGGCTCGCAGGGGAGCGAGAGGAGCTAAGTGTGGCTAGGGCAAGGGCAGGGGAGAGTGCAAGAGCGCGGGGCTTTCCTGCTCCCCCCAGCCAAGACCTGCCTAAGGGAGAGCCATGAAGGAGTCGCCCAAGGAGAGTGGGGAGGGCCGAGAAGGAGAAGTTGGCATCCAGTTGCCCGCCTGGGCTCTTGGTGAGCTGCATGGGCCCGCGAGGTCCCACGGGAACCTTTGGAACTCTCAGGGAGAGAATTCTAGAACAAGTCTGGCAAATAATCTCTGAGGGTGTGGATGTGTGTTGTGTCTGAACCTGGAGTCTGGTGCCCCCGTGTGGTCCAGAAATAGCTGAACGGAGGAGACTCCAAAGGTACTGAGAGCCGGTGCGCCTGCAAAGAAACCCAGAGCAGGACTTGCACCTTGATCACAGGTCCGCATAGCCCGTAGAAGGCGGGAAAAGGCTTCAGCAGTTCCCAGGGCTCCAGATGGAGGATCGCCAGGCTGAGAGCCACTCTGCGGGAGGCCCCGGGGGGGAGGAGGGACGGACCCGGGGGAATATGAACACTGTTGCCTCAGAAAATCAGAACAGCCCCCTGAGGGAGACCCCCACTCAGATCACAGCATCAGACCTGGAAAAGAACCATTTACACAGCAAGATCTGTTTCCCTTCTCCCCTCTCCGGCCCAGAGGTGACAATGGTGAAATTGTAATTGGGACTGTCAACTTCACTAAGCAAGAGAGCTCAGGAATCTGAGACATGCCCAAGGTGTCATTAGAGGATGGGGAAAGGGACTTGGCGCCACATAGTTGGAACCAATGATTGGAAAAAGTCAAATGCTTTCACATACACCATCCACCACTAAACAAACTCACCCGCCCACCTGGTACGCATGCGCAGACATAAGGCATGGACTTCAGAAGCAGACAGAAGGGAGCCCGACTGTTAAGTGCGCCAGTTACTAGCTTGACTGCCTCAGGAAGTCCTATCAGCCTCAGTTTCTTCCTTTGCAAGTAAGGCTAATAATCCCTCGTGAGCATTACAACTGGATTGTTGCAAAGATGAGAGGCAATGCACCTCAATTAACAGAAGCTGCTCTTTATGTGTGTGTAAGGGAGGCTCTTGTTCTCAGTTTTCCTTCATGAAAAACTTGACGTCATCTATGACAAACAACACATTTTTAGGGGGCGCACATTTGGTGCAGTGAGTGGTGAAGCAGCTGCTTTGGATGCCCACATGCCGTATCACAGTGCCTGGATCCAGTTGCTCAGCTTCTCATCCAGGTTCCTGCTGATGCACATCCTGAGAGGAGACTGGCAATGACTCAAGGACTTGGGCCCTTGCCACCCACATGGGAAACCAGGATTGAGTTCCAGGCTTCTGGTTTCATGTTGGCCCAGCTCTGGCTGTGGCAGGTATTTGGGGAGTGAAGCAACAGGTAGAAGACAGATCTCTCTCTCTCTCTCAAATTATGATGAAAATAACTAAATTTTAAAACTAGAGACATAAAAATAAGGACCAAAAGCAATGCTGAAATGCTAACCATGAATGTCACTCACTGATTTGAGCTTCACATTTGGTTTTGAGTTTCCTGGCAGGTGAGGTGCAAAGGGAAACTTGCGCAATTCAAGTTACCAGAAAGGAGGAAGGATACTGCCTTCTCACGGGCAGACCAAGCTTTTCCTGGCTACAAATTTCAAAAGCGATGTCTCAGGAGTTTTTCTGCCATGGCTTGTAAATTACATGAATACCTGACTATTTTTTACTATGGGTTTCCAAAGCTTTAGACCTGGTGATGTACTCGGGACAACACAGGGAAAGTGAATGACCCAGATTTCTACACTTAAGATCACAACAGTATTCTGCAGCTCTCACTAATTCTTCACATGCTTTCAGAAGAACTTTCCCTAATACATTTGTTGTGAGATTACCCAAATAGCATTAAGTCTCATCATCTCTGCCCTCCAAGTCATGTTTTTATTTTTGTAACTCATACGGAAGCTTCAGATTTAAACAAAAGTACAGGTGTATTTTAGATGAAATAGCTAAATTCAAAAGGCCCTTCTCTCCCCCACCCAGTTCTGGCCTGGGAAGGCCAAAGGCCAAGGCCACATTTCAGGGGTATTAGCACATGAAGTAAACATCCTTTGCAAAACAGGGCTACAGGTGAGCTTCCCCACCCCCAAAGAGAAGCACTTCAGCTAATCCTGCATATGCTAACCTGGGTTTCCAGGGAAGATGCCAAAATCAGTTCCTGTCCTCCCTCGCCTTTACTTTAATCCCCACATAGGTTTTGCTTTTACCATATGGTAATTATTTCCAAATCACAAGTGCAAACACTCACTCTGATTGGAAAATTAGCAGATTTCAAACTCAGGTAATTTGTCCCTAATGAGGAACTTGTTGAACTGAATTTAACAATTAACTCCTACACCCTTTGCTGCCTGCGGCTAAGGGCTATGGCAGTAAGACAGGGAAGCCAGAGGACAGGTGGAGGGCTGAGGCCCGGCAGGACTTCAGGTACAAGATGGAGGTGGTGGTGGGGAAAAGTGTTACAGGGGCTTTAAGAACATCAGAAACTTGACTGTTCAAAGGGATACGTATGTAATATAGCCTACTTCAATTATATACCAGAGTAGACAGAATATTATAATAAGCCTCCATATACCCATTGTCCAGCTCCTGCAGTTTTCAGCTCAGGGCTGATCTGGTTTCATCTGTGCCTGAGGAACTAAAATTCCAGAAGATGAGCAGGAGGAGGAGCAAAGAGTGAAAGAGAAGGTGGCGATCTCCTTGCTCCCATTCTCTCAGCTTCCAAGTTGCTTGGGGTACAGGTAGGATGGTTCGTGTCTTCCTCATAGACATTTTGCCCATGGCTGTGCCGAGCCTGGCAAAAGGCTGATCCTTGAATATGCATCTCTACCACCCTCCTTGCCTCATGGTTGAGGCCCCTTGATTTCTATCTGCAGGTTCCAGCCCAGATGACCACAGCCACAAGGAATTCAGGAAATGCCAGACAAGCACTTGGAATCACCACCATCACTTTCACTGCACTGTGTGCCCTGATAAAGCTCCCAGATCTCAAGAGCTGGAACCCAGTTCAGACATGAGGCTCTCTTTTATCTGTTTTGCCTCACTTCCTCCAGACCTAGACAGCCAGGAGCCACATGTGGCTATTTTTTTAAAAAACTTTTAGAACTTTTTCTTTTAAAGATTTTGTTTTTTTGAAAGGTAGAGTTACAGAGAGATGGAGAGACAGAGATAAAGGCCTTCCATCCACTGGTTCACTCCCCAGATGGCCACAACAGCCGCAGATGGGCCAGGCCCAAGCCAGGAACCAGGAGCTTCTTCCAGGTCTCCCATGCCAGTGCAGGGGCCCAAGCACTTGGGCCATCTTTCACTGCTTTCCTAGGCCATAGCAGAGAACCAGATCAGAAGTGGAGCAGCCAGGACTAGAACCAACGCCCTTATGGGATGCCAGCAACCACAGGCAGAGGCTTAGCCCACCACACCATAGCACTGGCCCCTATACGTGGCTATTAAGCACTTGAAGTTTAGCCAGTGAGAATGACGAACTGACTTAAAATTTTCATTTACTTTTCATTATATGACTCAATTATTGGAAAACTTCTAAGTATGTTTGAAAGCTAAGCCTGCATTTTCCACTGTAAATTTTATAAAAAATAAAATACACATTAAGTGTTTCTGATTAAAATTTAGCCTCTAACTGGAGATAGTGTCTGGAGTTTGAAAACAGAAAAAAAAAAACATGTAAACTACTTCATTAATAATTTTAAAACACTGTTAACATAGAAATATTTTAGATGAATAAAGTAACTTTCATTATTAAAACTGGTTTCTCCTACTTCTTTTTACTTTTCCAAAGGTGACTACTAGGAAGTTTACAATTCCATATGGGAGCTCACATTATAGTTCTATGGGACAGTGCTGCCCTATAGCTAGACTCTCCCATCACTTACAAGGATGCTCAAGGAATATAATCCTGTCCCCTACCTCCTCCCTGTGACAAAGCCCCCATTCTGCCAGACATGTCCTACCGCACTGGGCCACCCTGGACTTTCTCAGATGTTCATTGGCAGGACCACCTTTTCTAGCAACCATCAAAACATCGTGGGGCCATCTGTTTTCACTCAAACGCCTCACTACCATGTCCTGCAAATGAGCCCTGAAGACTCGGCCTGCAGAAAATTAATGTTTGATAAGAGGACAGATTTGCTCTGGAGGAGCATCCAGGTTTCCCTGACACGAAAATAAATCAAAGGTTTATTTACAAAATGTAGCCAGCTATTATCCACAAAAGGAACCTTGCATCAAAGTACCAGACAGACAGGGATCATTAGAAGGAAATAAACAAGCATGGCCAGAGAGAAGTCCGAAGCAAAGCTGAATTTATTTTCCTGTTTGGGTAAGGGAAGGCCCCATCACTCAAGCACAAGTTCAGCTGGTGACTCTCTGTAGTACTTGAAAGGGCAGAGAGCAATGGCAGGCAGTAAACAAATCTGGCTACATTCTAGGTCCAGCTCTCTTTGGCTCAGAAGGCTGAGCACGACTCTTCAATGCAGCAGGACACCACACAGGCTCACTTGCTCAAGCCCTGTTCCCAACTGTATGCAAAATGCTCGAAGGGGCTCAGTGTCAGACGCAGATCTGACGGGGTTGCTTGAAGTGGCCTGAAACTTTCTTGAACAGCATTTTAAGTGGCACATTAGGGTAGGCAGGTTAATCCAACCAGAATCACCAGTTACCCGTCTCTTCACTGATCTCCTTCTGAACAGCCAGGCCAAATTTCCTTTTTTTGGTAGGGCAAAATGCAAATAAACCATAAACGTGTACTTAGAATAACAAATTTTATGTGCGTAGGGTTGCCCTTTCAAGGTATAAGAGAACAAACTATAAGCGTCATTAGAACTAACAGAGGTACAGAAATGTTGGTACCAGTACTATCAATGTCAGCCAAAAGGCAGAAGCAACCCAAGTGTTCAATGATGGATGAACCGAGAAAGAGATGGTGTGAAATACAAACAATGGAACAGTTCTAAGCCATAAAAACGACTGCAGTACAGTGACACGTTTGACCGTGGCAATGCACCTCCACATAGTATGGCAAGTAAAACAGGTCAGACACAGGAAATAAGTCCTAGAGGCAGAAAGCACAGTGCTGGCTGCCAGTGGCTGGGGGCAAGGGGACGGTGATGAACAGGGCTTAACAGGTACGGGATGTCCTGTGAGATGCTCAAAATGTGTGGCACTAGACAGAGGTGGTGGCGGCACAGCCCTGGGAACTGCTGGATGCCAGGGAAAGGTACTTTAAAATGCTTGTGAGGCGCATACCTCAAGTTTCTAAAAAAGAGGGAGAAAGAGGGCAGAAAAGTTCAGGGTTCTTTTGCGTCCCCATGAACCAAGAAAAGAGGGGAAAGCGATCTGAGGGGGCAGGGCCTGCTGGACAATTGATGATGAATAAACAAGGGGAGGGGAGGGGAGGGGAGGGGGCGGTCACACCCAAGAATCCAAACGAGGCCAAAGGCACGTGAGAGCTAAACCACCAGAACAAATTTCTAACTGGTTACCTGTAACTGTATGCACATAACCTGGTGCTCTGAAAACAGAAATGGTCTTCCAGGGAGGCAGAAGCAGAGACATGGCACGGGTGCCTTCTCCAGGCCACGGCTGTGGCCTGGAGGAGGAGAGCTGGGCTCTGTGGGGCACTGAGCGCAGTGGACCCTGGAGAGGCCTGGGACTGTCACACAGGCAAATCTGCCACCCATCCCACCGCGCGGGGCGGAACCTGTCCGGTGGACTCGAGCTCTATTTTAGACTTCTACACATGACACTTCATCCACTATGCACAACACTGCTAGACTAAATCAGTACCGACTGCAATCCTCTGAAAGACGTCCTCAGGGTTCACAGGGCTCTTCCGTCCATTCTGTGTGTCTGTAATAGCACTGGCTGCCTGTGACCTGGCACAGCACGGCGGAAGCCTGGAACACCATGCTGGCTGCAGTAAGCCAGTCCTAAAACGCCGACTAGCATAGGACACCCCTATCCCGAGCTCCCCGGCCTGGTCAACCTCAGGGCAGGAAGCAGGGGATGGCTGGGGGAGGGGGACTGGGCGGTCGGGGTCAGATGGGTGCAAAGTTTCCATTCTGCAAGATGCAAATCCTAGGGCTCTGTCACATGGCCATGGGAACAGACTAAATGCTACTGAACCGCAACCTAAAAATGCCTGCGTGGCACACTTGGTTTCTTATGACAATCAAGAACTCTGTGAAAAGCTCATCTTGCTAAAACAGCCACTTAAACCTTGGTATTGCAATTTTATCGCTGCAAAGACACTGGAAGCTCGGGGCTGTCTGGACGAAGCTAGTAATGAGGATAACTACAGTAACAAAAGGGAACAACGTGAGCAAAAGCTCCGTAGTTTCCTAAGCCCTTCCCTGGTTCGATAGAAAACCCAGGGACGGAGCTTGGGTGGACGGCAAGCTTGGACCTGAAACTGTAAAATACCGACACAGCAGCCACAGGTGAGAGAGTGAAGTGGCGCCTCAGAGCGCCTCTAGGCAGGGCTGCTGTGTGTTTACAAGAGAGCCGGCCACGCAGGACTCAGGAAGGCGGGGGCGCTGTGCTGTTCCTCCGGGCTTTCCCTTTGCGCTGGTTTGTGCTCCTCAGCTGCGGACAGGGCTGAGCTGCCCGGGCTGCGGCTGGTGCCGCGGGCCTGCGCTGCTGCCTCAGTTGCAACCCTGGCGGCTGCAAGGTGGACGGGAGCCGGGACTGCTGCTGGGGGAGGCTCTGCCCAGCTCCTCCCTGGGCGGGGCCACGCTGACCCGCCACGGTTGTCTGGGGCGGCACATCACCTCTGGCTTGGCCGATCCTGATGAGAAGGCCTTGCTGAGCCTCCAGAGCCCATTCCTGCTGGCCTGCGCCTGGGCCAGAGCCCTGGGGCACGGGCTGTGGGGGCTGAGCAGCCCTGGGTGGCTGAAGCTGTTGGAGAGCCACCTGACAGAGCCGGGGCGGCGGCGGCTGTGGCTGCGGCCCCTGTGGCCTCTGTGGCTGCTGCTGCAAGTTCAGAATGAATGAGCCACGCGGCAGCTGCAGCTGCAGCACAGTTACAGGGCTGTTTAAAACCAGCTGAAGGCTCACCTGGGCCTGTGGCCGGGGCTCTGTGGCCTCAGGCAGGGCGCTCGGCAGCTGCCCTGCGGAGGGTGTCAGGCCACTGATGGCTGTGCCGGCCGGGGCAGCACTGACACGGCCCGGAGCAGGCACTGAGTCACTCACCACTGCCGGCACTCCGGGGGCCACGGCCCCCACGTTCATGACGTTCCTGCCACGGGACCTGGCCAGGACCTGGGTGGCTGGGGGTCTCTGCGATGACTTGGCTGGGGTGGGGCCGGCAGGAAGAAGCGTGCTGACTGGTCCACAGGGAACTGCAGACAACTTCCTGCGAACTCTGCCCTGCACAGCAGTGGGAGTAGAAGCAAAAGTGGGATAGGCAGGGGCAGGGGCAGAGACAGGAGGAGGACCAGGGGCAGGGGCAAGGGCAGGAGGAGGAAGAGCAGGGGCAGGGGCAAGGCCAAGGGCAGGAGGAGGACCCGGGGCAGGGGCAGGAGGAGGAGGGGCAGGGGCAAGGGCAGGAGCAGGAGGAGGAGGAGCAGGGGCAGGGGCAAGGGCAATGGCAGGAGGAGGACCCGGGGCAGGGGTAGGAGGAGGAGGGGCAGGGGCAAGGGCAAGGGCAGGGGCAGGAGGATAACCAGGGGCAGGGGCAGGACCAGGGGCAGGGGCAGGAGGAGGACCCGGGGCAGGGCCAGGGGCAGGGGCAGGAGGAGGACCTGGGGCAGGGGTGGGAGCAGGGGCAGGAAGAGGGGCGTGGGCAGGGGCAGGGGTAGCAGCAGGCTGAGGAGCAGGAGCAGGAGCAGGAGCAGGAAGAGGAGCAGGAGCAGGAGCAGGCACAGGCGTAGCAGGAGAAGCTGCATCCACAGCAGGAGTGGGCGCCAGTTCAGGAGGAGGAGCAGGAGTGGGCGCAGGAGCTGGAACAATAGAAAGGGACAGATCCAGAGGGGGCTCAGGGAGAGGATCCGGGAAAGCCGGGGGAGCAGGGGGAGAAGCGGGAGCCAGAGGAAGCGCTGGAGGCGGGGCGGGTGCGGGAAAGGAGCAGGGGAGCTGACATGAGCAGGCTGCCTGCCCCTCGGGCAGCACCCCTGCAGCCAGCCGGAGCCTCGCTCTCCCGAGCTGGCTGGCGGGAGGACAGGCCCGGCCAGCCCCACGTTTCTCTCCCTGTCCCCGCGTGGGGCCCCGCCCCGCACAGCCAGCCACGCCCTCTTCTAGTGGCTTCCCAGAACAGGCTGAGGAGACAGCCGCCGAGCCACTGGGGCAACGGGCCGCCGGCCTGCACAGGAGGCTCTCCTGCGGCCCGGGGCCCGCTGCTGACCGACCGCCCCCGGGCATCCACCTTACACCCATGCCGGACACCCTGGGCACGCGGCTCTGCGCGGAGGAGGGGAGGACGCAACCCGTCTCCGCGCGGGGCTCCTTACACTGTGGGGCTGTGTCGCAGAACACGGGATCCTTAAGCGACTGCATGCCGCTCAGCTTCGTGTCCCAGGACCCGTGGCCGGCTTCCCCTGCGAGCCCCCAGTCATCTTCCTCCGGAGCTGGCCAGATGGTGCGTGGGGAGGCCGCGGTGCTGGAGGACCCTTCCCCCCTAGCGCATTTCTGCACGTCCACGTCCGAAGGCACAGCCAAGTCGCCGGGTGCCTGTTTCCACGCGTCCAGGTCACCTTCTGCTTGCGGAGGAAGCAGGTCGGGGGAATGGGCAGCTGCTGCCCCGGCCTTCCGGGCTCCGGACCCAGGCGAGGCGCTGGGCTCAGGGGCGCGAGGACGGGGGGCCAGCTGCTGCTGCTGAGCCAGCGAGGACACAGAATACCTCCGGAAGTACCGCCTCATGGGGTTGGTGTTCATCTTCTGCCTGTTGTACAGCAGGCGGTTGGCAGCGCAGGCCACCGCCACGGAGGGGTCCAGACACAGGGGTTCTGCGGTCGCTAGGATCAGCTGGCTCTCCAGGGCGAGCTTGTCTTCCTGGGTCCACTCCTCGCGGCCGCTGGTGATGGACTGCACGTCACAGAGTAAAGTCTGCATGGTGGGGCGGAGCAGAATGTGCTTACTGCGGAAACCGGGAGGCCCCGGCTCGCCGCACTGCCTGTAGTCGCGGATCTCCGCCACGACGCAGCCACGGTGAAAGACGTCAGCCCGCGCTCTCTCCAGGCTGTCGACCAGAACGGGAGGCAGCTCTTCGGCATCCAGGTACTCCAGGAACTCCCGCTGGTCGTAAGGCAGCCGGATGCTTTCTGGGGAGCATGTCTCGGCGTCCCTGAGCATCAGAGAGTAGCCCTCACTTCCGGGGTACAGGCTGACCACTAAGCGTGACAAGGACTCCTTCCGGACGAGCTTGTCTAGCAGGTGGACACTGCTTCTCAGCTCCGCGAACTCGGGCTCTCGCTCGCACTCCTTCACGTAAAGGTCATAAAGCTTTTGATGCAGACATCTGTCCCCGCTGGCTGACCTTCTCCTCTTGGGCGGTCTCCGCTGGGCTCTCTGGATGACCGCCTCGGCGGAATCTAAGGCGTGCTCTAGGGCGTGCTGCATGGTGCTAAGAGACGAAGGCCCTGAAGGAAGAGAAAAGGCACGTGGCGCTGGAGAGGCGGGCGCAACGTCGTGTGCGTGTGCGTGTGTGTGTGTGTGTGTGTCGTCCTGTGAGGTCTCCCCTCAGGAGGCGACGCGGCACGGGCCGACGGCCTCCATTCGGAATGGGCGCCGAGACCCCACCCCCGAGGAGCACCGCCCGACAAGACAATCTCGGGCCTCTCTGAAGCCTGTACCTGTGGTGGCCGCCGTCTGGGCTCACGTGGACGCCCGCGGGTGGGAGCCCTCGGCGCTGCCAAGCCCGTTTGTGCGCACGCGCACGTGGCTCCTGGGCGTTGGCCGCCCGCCGTCGTGGCCTTGGTGGCCCGGGCTCGCCAGCTGAACTTCCGCTCGGGCACGCACACTTCCGCTAGGGCGCGGCCGTGGCTGGCGGGTGGGCTGCAGCAGCTTCCCCGGCTCTTCTGGGTCTGACTGGCACCGCTCACCGACGAGACTGTGGGTCGGGGCGCGGTCTGCTGTGTGCCCGTTTTGTGAGAGCACGCTGCCGAGGACGTGTGGGACGCTTCCCTCTCTCTCGCTGGGACTTTGTGCAGAGCCGTTCTGTCTGGGGACGCCCTTGTCGTCGGGGCGGGCTGCCCCGGCATCTGGCGGCGCTCAGCGCCCCTGAATCGGCACGGCCCAAGCATTGCCATGCTTCTCCGAGTCGTTCTGTCTGGGGACGCCCTTGTCGTCGGGGCGGGCTGCCCCGGCATCTGGCGGCAGCTCAGCGCCCCTGAATCGGCACGGCCCAAGCACTGCCATGCTTCTCCGAGTCCCGCCGCCCTGCCTCCCGCCGGAGGTGCCCGGAGAGCTGGACGCCTCGCGGGGCGTCTCCCGCATAGCCCCTCGCCTCGACTGCCCCGTGCCCTTCATAGATTTTCAAACCTCGAGTGGTGCATCGTAGTCTGTCGCCGGGTTGCAGCTCGGGATAGGAGAGACGTGACGCTCTTCTGCAAGTGCGATTTGCCTCTGACGGGGGTCAGCACGCGCGTCCCGGCTGGTGGCAGTAAGTGTGCAGGGGCTCCCCGGAGGTGGAGCTACCGTGCTGCTGGTGGGTGGGGAACCGGGCGCTTGACTCTCAGATCGTGGACGGGATGGCCTTCCCCGGTGACTGCGGCCCCGAAGTACGCCAGTCTTTTTGGACACGTGCTTAAAAACATCTCCTCGGGCTCAGGCACGGTGATGAGACCACATTTATAGCCAAGAGTCAGGACAAGTGTTACAATTTCTGCCTTACAGACGACTATTAAAGTAATCTGTAGCGGGGCCGGCGCTGTGGCGTAGCAGGTAAAGCCGCTGCTGGTAGCAGAGGCATCCCACGTTGATGCCGGGTCCGGTGGCTCCTGGATGCCGGGTCCGGTGGCTCCTGGTCCTCTTCCGAACCAGCTCGCTGCTATGGCCTGGGATGCACTGGGGGCGCGCCCACGTGCTCGGGCCCCTGCACCCGCGTTGGAGACCTGGAAGGAGCTCCAGGTTCCTAGCTTCAGTCTGGCCCAGCCCTGTCCGTTGTGGCTATTCGGGTGGTGAACGAACCAGCGGACTGAGTCTCTCTCTTCCTTCCTGTGTAATTCTGACTTACAAATATATACATCTTTTTTAAAAAAAAAAAAAAAAGGAAAAGTTAAAACAATTAAAAAGTCCATATTTTAGAGTTGTTTTTTTAAAGATTTATTTATTTATTTGAAAGAGCTACACAGAGACGGAGTGGCAGAGAGAGAGAGAGAGAGAGAGAGAGGTCTTGCATCTGCTGGTTCACTCCCCAACCAGCTACAACAGCTGCAGCTGTGCCCATCCGAAGCCGCCCTGGAAGAAGCTCTTGGTTCCTGGCTTCGGATCCCCTTAGCTCAAGCCGTTGTGGCCAATTGGGGAGTGAACCAGAAGATGAAAGACCTCTCTCTCTGCCTCTGCTTCTATGAAACTCTCCTTTAAAATAAATTTAAAAACGATTTTTAAAAATTTACATCAGTAACAACATTGTCTAAGTTTATTGTGTACAACATAGAGATCTACTTTAAAGGAAATTCACTATAGTTAGTGACAATATATTATGTTCTTGAATAATGCAGTTTAAGTAAAGTCCTCTCAGCACTAAATGACAGCTTCCTGAGATAATGAACTTTTGAAAATTAAGTATAGGGCCGGCGCCGCGGCTCACTAGGCTAATCCTCCGCCTTGCGGCGCCGGCACACCGGGTTCTAGTCCCAGTCGGGACGCCGGATTCTGTCCCGGTTGCCCCTCTTCCCGGCCAGCTCTCTGCTGTGGCCAGGGAGTGCAGTGGAGGATGGCCCAAGTGCTTGGGCCCTGCACCCCATGGGAGACCAGGAGAAGTACCTGGCTCCTGTCATCGGATCAGTGCAGCGGCCATTGGAGGGTGAACCAACGGCAAAGAAAGACCTTTCTCTCTGTCTCTCTCTCACTGTCCACCCTGCCTGTAAAAAAAAAAAAGAAAGAAAGAAAATTAAGTATATCGTGCACAGAGTAAAATTCATCCTTTTCAGTGTATACTTCTATGAGTTGTACAAACACCACTGCAATGAAGTTATAAAACCCCCATCATGCATAACATTCCATCCTGCCACTTTGGAATACTCCCCCCCCCCACCCAGAGTCATTAGCTACAGTTTATCTATTTTCTGTGCATATCCAAGGATGACTTTTAAAAATTTGGCAAAAAATGAAATTACAATGTGTTTATTTTGGTGCAAACATTTCTTGAAATCCACGCCTTTTTTCCCCACAATATGCATTTCCCATGAACTGTTTGATATTCTCTTCTAGATTTGCCTTTTCTAGAAGGGCATTTAGGGAAGTCACATAAATGGAATCATAAAGCATGTAGCCTTTGTGATTGGCTTCTTTCATATACCTACCTTTAAGATTGAGCCATGTTTCATGTATTAGTAGTTTGTTTCTTTTCCTTGATGAAGAGGATTTCATTGAATTGACAAACCAGTTTGTTTCCCCATTAACCATTTGAAGGACATTTGTATTGTTTCTGGTTTTAGGCAGTTAGGAACAAAGTTGCTGGAAATATTCATAAAGTTTTCATATCACTTGGACAACTATCCAGGAGGGGCAATACTGGGTCACATGGTGAGTATATGTTTAGCTTTATAAGAAACTGCCAACCTATTTTCTAAAGTGGCTGTACTATTTTACATTTTCAGCAACAAGCATGTTGAGAGTTCTAGGTCCTCCATGTGCTTGTAAGCACTTGGTATTGGCAGGTTAGTTTTGTTTTAAGCAATTCCAGTAGGTGTCTGTCTTATTGTGGTTATAATTTGCACTTCTCTTACAGCTACTGCTGCTATCTTTTTAATAGCTTATTCTCCATCCATATATAAAGGTACTTCAAAACATTTTTTGGAAAATACACATTATATTTTAATTCCTTTTTCCATGAACTTTTTGAAATACCCTCCTATGTTTGGTGACATGTCCATTCAAGTATTTTGCCTATTTTTTAATGGCTTGTTTGCTTATTATTGAGATCTGAGCCTTCCTAAATGAACTGGGTATGACTCCTTTCAGAGATACATGCTTTATAAATATTTTTTCCCAATCCATAGCTTATCTTTTCATGTTCTTAATAGCATCTTTTGAAGAGCAGAATTTCTTAATTTTGATGAAGTCCATTTTATCACTTTTTATTTCTGGGTTGTGTTTTTGGTATCAGATCTAAGAAATCTTTGCCTAACCCAAGGTTACAAAGAGATTTTCCCATGTTTTCTTTTAGGAGTTTTATAGTTTTAACCTTTACATTTAGGATTATTGTTCATTTTGAGGTATTTTTTTATTTGAGAGTGGGAAAGAGAGAAAAATTAAAGATCTTTGATCTTCTGGTTTACTCTAGAAATACCCACAACAGCCAGACCTGGGCCAGGCTGAAGCTGTGTGTGGCAGGGACCTAAGTGCTTGGGCCATCACCTGTTGCCTTTCAGGTGCACACTAATAGGCAGGTGGAATAGGGAGCAGAGCCAGGATTCAAACCCAGGCACTCCAATATGGGAGTGGATGTCTCAAGTGGTATCTTAGCTGCTGCACCTGACACTGCCCCCCTTGAGTTCATTTTGATTTAAGATGTGAAGTATGAATCAAAGTTAATTTGTTGCATATGGATGTCTGAGTCTTCCAGCAACATTTGTGACAAAGATAATCCTTTCTCTATTGAATTGCCTTTGTACTTTTGTAAATAATCTATTGACTGTATATGAGAAGCTCTATTCTTGACCTCTCAGTTCTGTTCCATTGATATATTTGTCTATCTTTGTACCAATACCACTGTGTCTTTTTTTTTAATCTTTTTTTTTTTTTTGACAGGCAGAGTGGACAGTGAGAGAGACAGAGAGAAAGGTCTTCCTTTGCCGTTGGTTCACCCTCCAATGGCTGCTGCGGCCGGTGCACTGCGGCCGGCGCACCACGCTGATCCGATGGCAGGAGCCAGGTGCTTCTCCTGGTCTCCCATGGGGTGCAGGGCCCAAGCACTTGGGCCATCCTCCACTGCACTCCCGGGCCACAGCAGAGAGCTGGCCTGGAAGAGGGGCAACCGGGACAGAATCCGGCGTCCCAACTGGGACTAGAACCCGGTGTGCCGGCGCCGCAAGGCAGAGGATTAGCCTAGTGAGCCGCGGCGCCGGCCTACCACTGTGTCTTAATTACTCTAGCCTTATTAAGTTTAGAAATCAGGTAGTGATGGCCTCTGACTTTGTTCTTTGCAAAGCAGTTTTGGCTATCTTAATCCTTTTACCTTTCCATATTACTGTGGTTTAGATATGGTTTTGAGTGTGTCCCTCAAGGGTTCATGTATTGAAACTCAATCCCTGTTGGGAAGTATTAAGAGACTGGAAACTTTATCTGACTGTGGGGTTTAGAGGTGGGGCCTCTGGGAACAATTAGGACTAGATAGTCGTTAAGGTAGAGTCCCCACAATTGAATACTGGTGGTTATGAGGAGACAATGGAGTATATAGATACACACATATCTGTGCTCTATGTTTCTTGTGATGTGATGCCATTTGTCAGATTGGGACTCAGCCATTAAGATAATCACCAGATACTGACCCTCAGCCTTGGATCCCCAGAGCCATGAGCAAAATAAACCTCTGGTGCAAACTGACATATATATATATATATGCCTAGTTTCTCAAATTATCTACGTGCTCTTGAACAAGGCACTTATTTGTGCTTCTTACTTTAAAATAGGATGATGATGATGATGGTGATGGTGATGATGATGCTACTTCATTTGGTTGTTTCACAGTTTAAATGACACAGTTTACAGAAATATGGCCATAGAACAAGGCCTGACACACTGTAAGAACTGATTCAGGACTAATGATTTTTCCCCTCATCACCACTCTTCTAATTTTCTTGGAAATTTTTTTCTTTTTGCTTTCTGGGGACAGTAGTGCACTAATTAACAGTTTTAAGAGGGAGAGTAAGCTTTTTTTGCATGTCAGCTGTGGCGCTGTGAGGACAATGGTCTAGAGTGGGATGAGGCTGGTGGCAGGAAACAGGCTAGGAAGTGACTGCAACACCCCAGTGGTAACTGATGAGGTCAATGTTAGTGGACAGGTGAAGGAAACACTAGAATCATATCTCGGCTAAATTGGACAGAACTTGATTACTAATTGTAAGAGTTGGAAACAAGAAAAGGGCAGAATTTGACACAAAATTGCTGATCTTGGTATCACAGATAATTCACAATCTTTTAAAGAGGTTAAAAAACTTTTTTGGGGTCAAGATGGTAAGATGTGAGGGTAAGGTGACATTCTTTGGACTGTAACTGCCATGAGAACAGGGACTGCTATTTCTGTTGTCCATAGCACAATGCCTTCCACAGAACTAGGCACTTGAGGTAGACTGCACAATGACCCCGAAAGGTGTCCACATTCTAATCCTTGGAACCTGTGTTTGTGTGTGTTACCTTTCAGTGCAAAGGGCACTTTTCAGGCATCCTTAAGAGCTCGAGATAGCCAGCGCCGCAGCTCACTAGGCTAATCCTCCACCTGTGGTGCCGGCACTCCGGGTTCTAGCCCCGGTCAGGGCACCGATTCTGTCCCGGTTGCTCCTCTTCCAGTCCAGCTCTCTGCTGTGGCCCGGGAGTGCAGTGGAGGATGGCCCAAGTGCTTGGGCCCTGCACCCCATGGGAGACCAGGAGGAAGTACCTGGCTCCTGGCTTCGGATCGGCGCAGTGCACCAGCCGTAGTGGCCATTTGGGGGGTGAACCAACGGAAGGAAGACCTTTCTCTCTCTCTCTCTCTAACTCTGCCTGTCAAAAAAAAAAAAAGAGCTTGAGATAAGGAGATATCATGCCTGGTTTTGTGGATTGTTGCAACTTAATGGGAGGCCAGAGAGTTGGGGAGGGAGGGAGGGAGGGAGGGAAAGAGAGAGACTTGAAGATGCTGCATAGTTAGCTTTGAAAATGGAGGAATGAACCATGAGCCCAGTAATACAGATAGCCTTTAAAAGCTAAAAAAATTCAGGAGGCAGATTCTCCTCTAAAGCCTCCAAAATGGAATGCAGTCTTTTCAACACCTTGATTTCTTGTCTATTGAGATCCATTCCCGACTTCTGACTTCCAGAAGGTAATCAATTGTGTTATTTAAAGGCACAACATTTGTTACAGGAACACTGATGTCTTAGTTTGTTCAGATGGCTGTAACAAAATACCTTAGAATGGGCAATTTATAAATGATGGACATTTATTTTCTCACAGTTCTGGAGTCTAGGGAGTCCAAAATCAAGGCACCAGCAGGTTTGTTGCCTGGTAAAGGCACATTCCTCATAAATGACCCCTTATTGTTTTTTTACTTAAAAGATTATTTATTTGAAAGGAAGAATGACAGAGACAGAGGGAGAGACAGAGAAAGAAAGAAATCTTCCATCTGCTGGTTCACTTGCCAAATGCCTGCAACACCCAGGGTTGGGCCAGGCTAAAGCCAAGAGCCTGGAACTCCATCTAGGTCTCCTACATGTGTGACAGGGGCCCGAGTGTGGGGAGCAACCCGGACTAGACTAAGTTACTGGAATTAAGACTTATTCTATGCATCTGCTCTCCCACAATATGGCGCTGGGAGAGGAGAAAACAGCTTCTACGCAGCTGCCTCTTGCCAACTTGAGTGATGACCTCCAGGAGCTGATCCTGCTCCTGATTGGAGGAGAGCAGCGTACTCGGCGTGTGGGCAGCCGAGTTGGGATTGGCGGAAGAGGACTATAAAGGAGGAGAGAGACAACATGCACCAGGAACATCTAAGAGGAACATCTATCTGAAGGAACACCTGTGCAGCCCCCCGAGAGAGCCGGCCGGCGGTGTGCTGCTCCCCCGCGGAAGTGGGGAAAGTGGCCAGGGGGAACCGCCCTTCCACGGAGGTGGAAGGGACGGTAGCCAACCCGGGAAGAACCAGCAGCAAACCCGGGGAGGGCCGAGCAGACAAAAGAACAGCGCAGGGTCCTGTGTCGTTCCTCCACGAAGACGGGGAGCGACACCCGAGCACTTGGGCTTTCTTCTACTGTTTCCCCAGGTACATCAGCGGGGAGCTGGATTGGAAGTGGAGCACCCAGGACTCAAACAGGTGCTCTGATATAGGGATTCTGGTGTTGCAAGTGATGGCTTAACCAGCTACACTGCAATCCCGGTCCTAGATGCCACCTTGTTGCTGTGTCTTCACATACCAGAAGTGGCAAACATGCTCCCTCGGGTCTCCTTTATAAGGGCATTAATCGGGGCCGACATTCTGGTGTAGTAGGTTTAGCCTTTGCCTGTGGCGCCAGTTTGAGTCCAAGCTGCTTCACTTACAATCTAGCTCCCTGCTAATGTGCAGAGCATGGCCCATTTCCTTGGGTTACTGAATCCATGAAGGACACCCAGAAGAAGCTCCTGGCTCCTGGCTTCGGACCAGCCCAGCTCTGGCCATTGTGGCCATTTGGGCAGTGAACCTGCGGATATATTTTTCTGTCTCTCCCTCTTTCTCTCTAACTCTTTCAAATAAATAAATAAATCTTAAAGGGGGGGCATTAATCTCTTTTATGAGGGCTCAGTCTTTATGACCTAATCACCTCCCAAAGACCCCCACCTCTTAATACTATCACCTTGGGGGTTAGGTTTCAGTGCATGAATTTTGAGTGGACACAAATTGTCAGACCATAGGAAGTGGAACAGTTATACACGTTTTAGTGATGGTTGGTATGGGGAAGTGGAGAAGACCTGTGTTCTGTTGCCTGCAGTTCACTGAATGGAGGTTTGTGGAACTCCATACTTCTCTCCAACAAAACAGAGCTACCTGCTTGTCTAACATCTGCTTGAAATCAAGGAGAGGGCAGGATTTAATTTTCTAAAAAGCTTTGCTTCCAAGATCTCAGACCCGAGAAACAAATCAGAGGCAAGTACACAGTCTTCGGAGGATGCAGAAGCCAACCTGAAAAAAACAGTATAGTGGCAGGAACTCTGGCTCTAAGACTAGACAGGCCCATTACATATGCCTGGGTTTCTTCCAGTTACATGGGTTTTGATGGGTTTTAAAACCTTTCTGGTCTCTATTTCCTCATCTGTAAAACTAAGACTCTAGTAGACTCTGAGATTAAGGCAGGTAAAGAGTTGGTGCACAGGGGCCAGTGCTATGGCGCAGTAGGTTAATCCTCTGCCTCCAGCACTGGCATCCCATATGGGCACCAGTTCTAGTCCTGGCTGCTCCTCTTCTAATTCAGCTCTCTGCTACGGCCTGGGAAAGCAGTGGAAGATGGCCCAAGTCCTTGGGCCCCTGCACCCATGTGGAAGACCCAGAAGAAGCTCCTGACTCCTGACTTTGGATCGGCTCTGCTCTGGCCATTGTGGCCACTTGGGGAGTGACCCAGCAGAAGGAAGACCTTTCTCTCTGTCTCTGCCTCTCACTGTCTGTAACTCCACCTCTCAAATAAATAAATAAAATCTTTAAAAAAAAAAGTCAGTACACAGAGAACACATAATAAATGTTAGCCTTTGTCGTTCTGTAAAGCTAAACACAACTGGAGAGCAGTTCATCTCCATTCATAATAAGATCTCGGCTTAGACCATCTCACTTTACATCGTGGAGTTTCCTCCCAGCCTCTGCTTTCCATCCAGAGTAGAGAGCTGGAGGATGTGACTGCTGGGCGGAGCGGAGTTGGAGTGTGCGCGCTGGGAAGGTGGTCAGCCCAAGCTTGCAGAGGCAGAATGGCCCCTGCAGACCTCCGCACAGAGTGGCAGCTGGTTACCTTCTCCCCCTCCTCCATCAGCGCTGGCCTTGGAGACGCCCTCATGTAAACCTTGCTAGCAAGAGATGCATCTAGCTTGGGTTATTTTCCAGAAGGCAAGCTTTAGATTTCTCCTTAAACTAAAATGTGTTGCCTAGAAACTTTTGGAAGTTACCCCCCTCCTCTCTCTCTCTCTGCCTTTCAAATAAGTGAAAATAAATCAATTTTTTAAATATTAATTTTTATCTATTTAAAAGGCATATTTTTCATTCCCCAAATGGCCGCAACAGCCAAAGCTGGGCCAGGCTGAAGCCAGGAGCCTGGAGCCTCTTCTGGGTCTCCCATGTGGGTGCAGGCGCTTAAACACTCAGGCCATCCTGCACTGCTTTCCCAGGTGCACTAGCAGGGAGCTGGACCGGAAGTGGAACAGCCAGCTCTGGAACTGGTGCCCACATAGGATGCTGGCAGTGCAGGTGGAAGCTTAACTTGCTACATCACAACACCAGCCCCAACAAACAGAGTTTTTAAAAGCCTGGAAAGAGGACAACAAAACAGGTCCAAAATGTACTCACATCTTTGAGACACAAAATTCAATTCAGGATCAGGATACAGAGACAAAGCAAGACTGGCGGTGCTATGCACTGACCATGTCCCTCTAGAATCCATCTGTTGAAGTCGTCATTCCCAAGGCGATGCTATTAGGAGGTGGAGCTTTGGGGAGGCAATGAGGTTGTGAGGGCTGAGTCCTCATGGATGGGACGGTGGCCTTATTAAAGGGAGCCTGGAGAGCTCCCTTGCCCCTGCTTCTATGAGAAGCCTCAGCAAGAAGGCATGGTCTGTGAGTGAGAAGGCAGACCCTCATCAGACACTGAACCTATTGCCGACTGAGTCTTGGACTTCTCAGCTTCTCGAACAGTGAGAAATAAATTTCTGTTTTTTATAAGCCACCAGGCTATGATACTTTGTTTTAGTAGGCCAAATAGATGGAGACATTCACTACCCCATACCTATTCAATTAGGAAAGTAGATACATGCTTCTACCTAGAAAGGTTTCCCAGGACAAGGGCTAAAACCCAAACCCATTTTCATTATCTACAATACTCTAGTGCCAAAGCAGTGCATAGATTGCATGATTTATAAGAATTACCAAGTGCAGCTTGGAAAATTAAAATTTACTTGCTGCTCACAAAGATAATATTATAATTGTGTATATTTGTGTCTATATAGTATAATTTTATTTTTCACTTAAGCATTTGTAAAGATTTATTTATTTGAAAGGCACAGTTAGAGAGAGAAAGAGATCTTCCACCTGCTGGTTCACTTGCTAAAAGCCAAAACAGCTGGGCCAGGCCAAAGCCAGGAGCCTGGAACTCCATTCTGGTGTCCCACATAGGTGACAAGGATCTGAGTACTTGGGCCATCCTCTGTTGACTTTCCAGGAGCATTAGCAGGGAGCTGGATCAAAAGCAGAGTAGCCAAAACTTGAACTGGTCCTCATTGGGGCTGTTGGTATCACAAGTGGCTGTTTTATCCATTGTGCCACATTGCTAGCCCCCGATAATTTTATATATAAACACTGAAATTTTATATGTAAATATTTTAAGTGGTACACATGAGTTAAATATAAATATATGATAAAGGTAAATATATAAGGGAAGATAGCAGGCTTCAGTATACATATAATTTTAATATTTATATAATATATGTGCTTATTAAGATTACATATATTGAAAGTCATTACTTTATCTAAAGAAGTTCCTATATACCAACTATCTCCTACTTAGTCATGCTACATTTTGAAGAGTAAAGACTTAAAATATTTTTAAAAGAAAAAAATTGTGTCATCGGTTCCATTTTAATAAGGCTGACTAATGTTACTAAGTATATAACACTGTCTAATACCAAATTATAGTTGAAATAAATTGCTAAGAAAAGATGATAACCCCAACTATAATTTTCATTTTGTCAGATATAAAAGCTGGATGTGACTCCTGGCCTACATTTTTCTGGGAAGATTGTTCATTATCCATTCATCTGGCTGAGAGAGGCAATGCCTTGTGCCATCACCATTTTGATAACAAGCTGGTCTTTACAAGGCTAGGGTATGAAAGTGTCATCTCTTTGAAGAAACTCTCACATCTGGTGTGACAAACTCGAAGTGTAACCCAAGCATTACTTTGCCCCTACCCTCCTGAAAGGTGACTTTTTTCATATTATATTTGGGCTTTGTCATTCGTGTGCTCCTGAGTCATCCACTTAACATCTTTTCTGCTTCATGAGCTCCAGTTCTGGGCCAGCAGCTACAGCTTTGACTTCCAGCACCGACCGGATGGTGCTCCAGGAGGAGAGTGGGATAGGGCTATCACCCCTCCTGTCATACTCTGACCTCCATACCCCACTGCGACAGGTGACTCTCCTGACCAGATGAGGATAACGTAATGGCATTAGAAGTTGGCAAGTGATTTTTAACTGAGTCCCGAGTCTAAAGGAAAAGAACAAAGGACATGAAACACTTCACTGAGGAGCATGGGGTCCCTCTGAAGACCCATCCCAGTTCTCTCAGCTTTGCCCATTGGTCTTCAGGCCCCGGGTCCTCTCTCCCTTCCAAAGAGAGTGAGCACCTCATTTTTCACATTTTGTCAGTATACATTGTTCATTCTACTTTAGGAAAAATGCAGTCCATTGTGCTGGGGGGTGCCCGACACTGCCCTCTTCTCCCTCCCCAGATTTGCTTGGATCCCTTTTCCTTTCTACACACTCCTCCCTGGACTCTTGTGTGCTTTTACTTCCAATAGTCTGTACCTGAGACTCATTTTGGATACTAAGTTTGGGCTATTAGAAGTATTTTGGAAGAACCAGAAAAAGCCAAGGACAGACAAGGGACAGGGGTATGAAAACCCAGCTATGTGACCTTAATCTGGGACAACCCCAGAGGCATAACTTAACTGACATCCAGAGCTCCCTGCAGAATAGGCTGAGGCTGGGTCTTTGAGATCATACCCTTTGCTTCTTCTCTTCCCTGTCCATCTTCCACCACCCTTTTCAAGGTCTCACTGGAAACACTTAAAAAAAAAAAAAAAACCTGCAGATGAAGTCTCATCTCAGCGTCTTCTGAGAACCCATCTAAAGCATATTTCCATCCACTTAAGTTGTGCTCAAGGGCTCTGTAACTCACAGTATGTCTCCAAAGCTCAGCAGAGGAGTGTAAGGTCTCTAGTGTGATACAGCAGACCTTTTAAAAAATTCAAGAGTTGGGGGCCGGTGCTGTGGCACAGCGAGTTAAAGTCCTGGCCTGAAGTGCTGGCATCCCATATGGGCGCCGGTTCTAGTCTTGGCTGCTCCACTTCCTATCCAGCTCTCTGCTATGGCCTGGGAAAGCAGTAGAAGATGGCCCAAGTCTTTAAGCCCCTGCACCCACGAGGGAGACCTGGAAGAAGCTCCTGGCTCCTGGCTTCGGATTGGCGCAGCTCCTGCCATTACGGCCATCTGGAGAGTGAACCAGTGGATGGAAGACCTCTGTCTTTGTTTCTACCTCTCTCTGTAACTCTTTCAAATAAATGAAAAAATTTAAAAAGAATAAAAAATTCTAGAGTTAAATTTATCTCATTGAGTGCTTTGGTTTCTAGCAATAGACAGTATAGCTTTTTAAATGTTTTTATTTTAAAATTAAAATTAAACAGGTAATACTTGTACATTTTAGGAGGTATAGTGCAATACTTCAATGCATATACACAGCATAAACTAAGCATACCAGCTTTCTGTTTCCTTATTTTTGTGTTTGGAGCCTACCAACTTACATATTCAATCTGAATTTAAAATAATGGTTACTACAAGCTGGGAAGGGTAAGGGGAGGAGGGAGGTTGGGCAATGGGTACAGAAACACAGTAGGGTGAACATAAGGCCATTTACCGAACTCCAAATCTGGTTGTGGTTTTTAGGAATTGTGTTGACTAAGTCTGGTAGGTTGACCCTGGATACACAGGCTTCAAGCAATCAGTTTCATCATCAAGCTACTTTTCTGTTGATTCAAACCAGCTTTCTAGTGATTGATCATTTCCTTTTAGGGGGATCTGACCACATGGTGTCTTGTAACTCCTCATACCCTCCAGGCGCAGGGTTCTGTACACCTTTTATTATATTAAATCAAGGAGTTATCACTGCGATCAGAACACGTCCATGATTAAATGTTGATGGCTTACATCTGCAGGAAAGCACATTAAGTGCACAAGGTGGAAAATAACACGTCTCATGTTGAGAGGTCCCAAGACCCCTGCCAAGCTTAATGATTATTAGGAGGACGACAGGACTCAGCACGGTCATGCTTGTCACTGTGAGTTATTGCAGAGAGGGGATTCCACACACAGTCAACCAAGGGGAAGGCATATGGGGAGAAATCGGGGGGGAAACCAGGCACAAGCTTCCAAGGATCCTCCACCACTGGAGTCACACAGGACATATGCACAATTCACACCCCCACCCCCATGCCACATTGAGCTGTGAAATACACACAGGGTTCTTTTTGAGGGTTTCTCACATAGGCAGCATCTCTCTGCACACTCTAGACTCCCAGAAGGAAAGCAGGGATTCAGCACAAATTGTACAGTTTGTACAGTGAGCCACTCTTATTTTTTTAAGATTACTTACTTGAGAGGCAGGGAGAGGGAGAGGGAGAGAGAGAAAGAGAGAGGTCTTCCATTCTCTAGTTCACTCACCAAATGGCCACAATGGCCAGACCTGGGCAGATCTGGAGCCAAGAGCCAGGGGCTGCTTCCAGGTCTCCCTCCTGGGTGCCATCTTCCCCCACTCTCCCAGACCATTAGCAGGGAGCTAGAATGGAAGTGGAGCAGCTGAGACTTGAACCAGTGCTCATATGGGATGCTGGTGCCACAGGCAGAGGCTTAACCTACTATACCACAGCACCGGTCCCTAGTGAGCCACTCTTAACAGGTAAGGGTGGGAAGCTTTCCCAAAATCTAAGTTCCCAGACACCAGTCAATGTCCAAACATGTAAACAGGCTTTTCATAGGACAGCAGTTAGGCATGGTATGTGAACTCTTTCCTGCATAAATCCCCGTTTGAAAACATTTGCTGTGACGTTCTACTTCTTTATTTAGGACACCATGGACAGAATACCTATTTCTATAAAGGATTTACCAATTTTAGGGAAAATGTCTGTTTCTTCACTTGTATTATTTAATGCTTTGGCTACTTGTATTACTTTCTTTCTGTCAGATCTCCTAGACAAAGTATCAATAAATTATGGCCTATGGGTTAAAGAGAGCCTGTGCCTGCTTTTGTGAATAAAGTTTCTTTGGAACACAGCCATACTTATCCATTTATAGGTTGTTTATGGCTGCTTTCACGGTAGAACGACAGACACACAGAAGTATGGCAGTGACTCAACAACTTGAGCCACCTGGTGCCTCCCAGGGTGTGGATTAGTAGAAAGTTGCAACTGGAAGTAAGTGCTGGGATGAGGGTGTCCCAAGTGGCATCTTAATTGCTGCACCAAATGCCCAGCCCTCCATGAACTTTTTTGAAAACTCCTTGTATGCATGAATAACAATTTTTTGCACAAAATAAACTTATGTTCTAATTCCATTTTCCATAAATTTTTAAAGTATCTTCATACATTACATAGGTATAGCTCATTATAGATTAAAATTATTTTAATACAAACGACTCATATAGTCATAAAACCAGTGAAATAGATAATATTTCCTTTCTTCATATAAGGTGACTGAGACGTAATGACTTCCTTATTGTAACACAGAAAAAGGCAACGGCTGAGATTTTATCTTCAGCTGCTTAAGTCATCTCTCTATGTGTCCGGCTCCCAAACTCACATTTCCCCAGTGCCCCAGAGCCTACGTAGTCTGGGCAACCATTGACATGGAAGCATTCCACCTTCCACTCCTCTTCCTGGGAGCGGGGAAGGAAAGACTAGCCCCAGGTTCTAAGCCAGCCTCTCCTACTGAAGGGCTCCCTGGGAAGGAAAGAAAAGTGATCCAGCCAAATTTCCTTGCATACATGCTGATGACACAGAAATACACTAATAATGCTAACTAGTGGGGGAGTCCTTTCTGTGGAATGCCATTAGGAGGCTGTTCCTGGTTTGGTATTGTTTGTGGTAAACAAATATGGAATATGTATATTTATGGGGCACAGTTCCCTGGAAGATGCCATGTAAATTATTATCAGAGTATAAAATGAGTACATTCCATGATCAAAGAAGCTTTCTTTTCTGTAAGTTATGGTGACATTGCTTTCAGACTTACATGTTCACTCTGGCCTGGTAAGTATCTTAATGTGGCACAACAAGATCAGAAGAGCTGCACTGGCTGTCACTGACTTTTGGTTGCTTCGGCTGTGTCTTATAATTACTCATAGTCTTGAAATTATCAGCAAAGCTGGATACTGGATAACTTTTCTGACTCTAAGAAGTCTACTTTGCCATTTTTAAAGATTTATTTATTTATTTGAAAGGCAGAGTTACAGAGAGGGGAGGGGAAGAGAGGAGAGGGGAGGGGGAGAGGGGAGAGGAGGGGGAGGGGAGAGGGGAGGGGGAGGGGAGAGGGGAGGGGGAGAGGGAAGGGGGAGAGGGAGAGGGCCAAACCGAAGCCATGAACCAGGAGGTTCCTCCAGGTCTCCCACATGGTTGCAGGGGCCCAGGTACTTGGGCCATCTTCCACTACTTTCCCAGACCATTAGCAAGGAGCTGGATGGGAAGTGAAGCATTCAGGACTCAAACCAGCACCTATACAGGATGCCAACATCACAAGCAGTGGCTTTACCGGCTATGTCACAGCAATGGCCCCATAATTTGCCAATTTCATCCCTGTCTTAGCTCACAAACAATAGGTTTAGAGTAGTAAGTATGGGTATAGCTGTCAAGTACCCAAAGAGCACATTCAGTGGGAAAACATCTCCAGACCAGGGCTTGAGCCACATCAAGGGGAGGAGCCCAAACTAAGTAGAGTTATGCCAGATGGGGTTTAGTTTCCCAAAGGGGACAGGATGATTCCATTGAGAGATACAAGTATATGAGCCTTCCTAGATGGTCACAGGTTCTTGAAAGAGCACCTTAGCCTCAGAAAAAACTCAACCTTATTTTTCACTACTTCTGAAATCCAAATCTTGGTTCACATTCCAAGTTTGCTGGTGGTACTTTATTTTTAACTAAAATCCACTTAATAACAAAAGAAAGTTCTTCAGAATGATGTAGGGAAACTCCAGGTAGATAGCTAGTTCCTGAGCTGGAGGCCACACCTCCCCTACCCCTTGTAATCCTGTCACCTAGCTGTCAATCAGACTGTATAACCACTCCCCTTTGGGAAGTGGATAAGAAGCTTGGTGGCCACAGGGCGCTCTCTTGCTCTCTCTCTCTCTCTCCCCTTGTGGACCCCGGGAAAGCCTCTATGGTCCCTCCTTACTCTTCCTGACCCACTCTGCCTTAATAAAGCCCTTCCAATTGGGAAGTGAACCATTGGCTGGAAGACCTCTCTCTCTCTGCCTCTCCTCTCTCTGTGTAACTCTGACTTTCAAATACATAAATAAATCTTAAAAAACAATAAAGCCCTCATGCTCCTGTGTATTCTTCTCACTCTGCAAATGAACCTTATCACGCTGCAGAGCATGTTTGTGCCTATACCGAGTAAAAGGCAAGAGCCTGAAATAGTAATTTAGGCCCAACCTAGCCCACAACAAGAAGGCTTACTTATTCAGAACTCACCTGACTGGCCTCATTCGTTCCAATAACTTTAATCAGTAACTGGCCCCCAGGAGACTCCCTAAGACAGTCCTTGTATTCTTTCCTTTTGCCATAAGTAAGCCCAAGTACCGTTCCCCAGCTTGGACCTGGAACAAACTTGTGAATACTTCAAATGCCAGGCAAATGCAGAATTTTCCATTACTCATCGCCAGTTTCTCTTGCTGAAGCAGGGAAAGGTGACCCACAGGAAGTCACTTCATCATAGCCGGTAGGTTGATGAGGTAATGGCTCAGGATACGGTATTTTAATCTTTTTTTTTTTTTTTGACAGGCAGAGTTAGAGAGAGAGAGAGAGAGAGTTATAGACAGTTATAGACAGTGAAAGACAGAAAGGTCTTCCTTCCGTTGGTTCATTCCCCTAATGGCCGCTACAGCCAGCACTGTGCCGATCCGAAGCCAGGAGCCAGGTGCTTCCTCCTGGTCTCCCATGTGGGTGCAGGGCCCAAGCACTTGGGCCATCCTCCACTGCCTTCCCAGGCCACAGCAGAGAGCTGGACTGGAAGAGGGGCAACCGGGACTAGAACCTGGGGTGCCGGCGCCACAGGCAGAGGATTAGCCAAGTGAGCCATGGCGCCGGCCCCAGGATACGGTAAAATTGGCAAAACTGCAACTCCTTGCCACCCCACCAACTTCCTGGACATCAGCTGGGTATCCTACAATTTTACTGAATTCTGTGGGATTGATCCTACTTAGGAGATCAGTTGTAAGTCCGGTATCACTGCAGATACTGACGAGCTGGTTATAAACTCAGAAGGTTCCCACACCCCCTCCCCAGGTTTAGTAATTTGCAAAAATGGCTCACAGAACTCAGGAAAGCACTTATCTTTACCAGTTTGTTATAAAGAATATAAAGGATACAAGTGAAGAGGTACATATGGCGATGCCAGAAGAGTCCCATGGAGTAAGGTGCACCACCCTCCCAACATGCAGATGCGCTCAAATGACCCAGAAGCTCAAGATTAAATCATGTAGGCATGACTGATCATGAACTTCCTCTGTAGCCCTTTCCTCTCCTGGGAAGTCGAGGGGAGTGGGCCTGAAAGTTAGAGGCTTCTAATGCAGCCTTGATCTTTCTGGCAACCAGTCTCCAAGCTCCAACTGTGGCCTCATTAGATCAAAATAGGCTCCTATCACCCAGGAAATTCCGAGGGATTTAGGAACTCTGTATCAGCAACAAAAGACACTCCTATCACTCAGGAAATTGCAAGGGATTTAGGAGCTCTGTGTCAGGAACTGGGGTCAAAGATCAACTAGTAGAACAAAAGACACTCCTATCACTCAGGAAATTGCAAGGGTTTTAAGAGTTCTTTGTCAAGAACAGGGACAAAGATCAAATATAGAGCTCTTATTATATCACACCAGCATTTCAAACTTCAAGATTGAAACTGACAGTGATTCCAGAAAGGGAGAAACGAATGAAAATGAGTTAATGTGGGGGACTTTGGAGTGTGTGTGTTGAACAGACTTTCCAGCTGATGGATGCTGTTCTTTCCCTCCATTCATCACCAACAAGGAACGAAATTTTAAAACCTCTGTACCCATCAATTCTTGGCTCTATGGAAATTTTTTCTTTAAGTGTTGAAAAGCGTGCACTAATAACATATGGTGTGTTACATATTTTATGTGCATTAGCTCCACCCATTCATTGATTTTTTTTGTTCCTTAAATTTATAGGTAGTGGTAAAACAGTGACCTTTTTACCTCCTAAAAAGTAGTCTTTAAAATTGCTTATTGGGTCTAGAATAGAATTTGGGGTTACAGTTTAACCAAATAGTTATAGTTGACATCTACATGTAGAGCAACTTAAGATCATTCCCCACGTTTTCTTCTTTGAAGTATATGCTTCACAGTGGTGGTGAAAATCAGATATCACTCTATATCAATGTTTCTCAACCTTGGCTGTTGCACATGAGAACTAACTGGGGACTTTTAGAAACTAATGCTCTAGCCGGTGCCGTGGCTCAATAGGCTAATCCTCTGCCTTGCGGCTCCGGCACACCAGGTTCTAGTCCCGGTTGCCCCTCTTCCAGGCCAGCTCTCTGCTGTGGCCCAGGAGTGCAGTGGAGGATAGCCCAAGTGCTTGAGTCCTGCACCCGCATGGGAGACCAGGAGAAGCACCTGGCTCCTGCCTTCGGATCAGCATGGTGCGCCGGCCGCAGCACGCCAGCCGTGGTGGCCATTGGAGGGTGAACCAACGGCAAAAGGAAGACCTTTCTCTCAGTCTCTCTCACTATCCACTCTGCCTGTCAAAAAAATTTTTTAAATAAATATAAATGGGGAACAGAGAGTGAGCAGTGAGCTACCATCAGCTGATTCACTCGCCTAAATGCCCACAATGAAGACAGGAGCCAGAAACTCAATCTAGGTCTACCATGTGCAGGGCAGGAACCCAATCCTTTGAGCTATCACCATGGCCTCCCAGGGTCTACATTGGCAGGAAGCTGGAATCAGGAATCAGCTAGGTTGAACCCAGGTTCTCTGATAGGGGACCCAGGCAGCTCAACCAGCACTTTAACCAATAGGCCACTACATTTAATCAGTAACTTCTGTGTATGGTCTTAGGGATTTTTATTTATTTATTTATTTATTTTCATTTTATCTGGTTTACTCCTCTAATGCCTGTAACAGCCAGGGCTGGGCAATGTGGAAGCCAGGAGTCTGAAACTCCATCCAGGTCTCCCATGTAGGTGGCAGGGGCACAAGTATTTGAGCCATCATCTGCTGCCTCCCAGGGTGTGCTTTAGCAGGATACTGGATCAGTAGCCGAGGAGCTGGAATATGAACCAGGAACTCCGATGTAGGACGCAGACATTCCACATGGCAATTTAACCACTGCACCAAATGCCTGCCCCTTTGGGGAGTTTTAGAGATAGTATGTAACAGATTTCCTTTAGTTATGGATGAGACTAAATTTCATGGTCTCCTAAAATAAAATTTCTTAATACTATAGGCTTGTTGGATGTTTCTGATTGGGAAGAACCAATATGGAAATAGAAGCTTCATATTAGAACGTGTATATAGACCATGACACAGAAGAATGTTCAGTGAACACTTTTCTGGACATCCTAGAATTTTAAGTTCAAGTGCTATTAAAGACAGAGGCTGTAATTCACTCTCTGTCTCTCTCTCTCTCTTTCAACATACACACATACACACACACACACACACACACAGTTAATAACCTGTTTGTTTTGGTCAAATTTATTTCCAAATATCAGAAGTGCAGACTGTTCTATTGGCTTGCAAATCTGTCATACAGCCTTCATTTTCCCAGGATCGAATGCTAGCATGTAGCATGTGCCACAAAACCCAAACTGACCAGGGAATTCACATTTTTCACTCAGATACAGCACAAATTTAGGGATTCTCTTCTTGCAGTGGAGAATCACCTGGTATAGAAAAAAATGACTGCAACTGGTCAGAGGGCAATAACAAGGAAGACATCAGTAGAACAATGGGCCCACATTGTAGGACCTCCAGGGTTACCCAGGAAGGGAATGAACCAGAATTCTCTGGTTAGAGCTATGTCCTGCTGTTCTGGCAAATTCAGTTCACAACAGACTGAATATTCATATAACCCCAACTTAGACCAAACATGGGGAAATGCTGCAGCATCAAGTGCTTTAGGGAACCACTGGCTCCACTGGGCACTTCTCTGCCCCAGTGTGGCCAGAAACAGCTTGCCTCATACCAGGAGGATTTTGCACAGTAAGTTAGATTCTCCAACACTCAGGTCAGAAAGACTCTATATCCCACAACTGATAGGAATGTAAGAACAGGTTGGAAGAAAGTAAACTGGAAAACACAGGGATTGGCTGATGAGGGAGAGAAGCCCAATATTTAATTAAAGGATTTCCAAGTGCCCATTGAGGTTACAAATAGCTATTTATTAAATTTTTCTTCTTTTTCCCTCCAGTTTGCTGCCTTTGCAGGGGCCCCCCTAAATGTTATTTTGTGCTTTCTGAAGCAATGGATAAGTAAAAGTTATACATGTTCCTGCGGATAGACTGAGAACCATCTAAATGGAGGAGATAAGACTAGTTTCTAATGTATGAGAAACATACTTTTTCCCCAATCTTTTTTTGGATTATCTTACTTGGAAATAACTTCAAACTTATACAAACTTGTAAAAACAAAAGTGGTACAAAGAAATCTGTATCCTTTACCCAGATTCACCTGTTTTCCACCTTTCCCCTTTTGCAAGTTTCACACATCATGGCTGTTGATGCCTAAAAATTTCAGTATATATTTCCTAAGAATAGAGATGATCTCTTACATCACCACAGTATAGACACTGATGGATTGGATGCCTGACACTGGGCACATTGTTAAGAGGTGGATTTGGGGGGGGGGGGTAATTTCTCTAATATTTCATAATTTTTATAAACAATTTTGAGTTTTACTCTGGATGTAGTTGTTACTTGGAAACAATTTGATTCTTTCAAGGCTTCCTTTTCAGCTTTATTATCAGGCTGATTCTGACAAGAGAAGCCTCTAGTCTAGGGTGGGCTTGGCTCCAAATGGAGATAATACCTTTTCAATAACTCTACCTAATACCTGTACGTTGCAAGGGTTCACCACTCTAGCTACTGGGAAGTTGAACTGTTCCTAGCCCCGTGTGAACTCCAAGAACTTTTCCACCTGATCTTTTTTGGAGATTGTTGTCCTGGTTTCTTTACAGATATCTGCTAATAAGTACTAGGCTGCAGATTTGAGGAAAACCCTCTGTAAACCTCAGAATTCAGTCTCTGGGTAGCATTCGTTTCTCTGGCCCTCTGCTTAGAAAATTATAGTCACCTTGATCCCTTTAAATTCTTTACTCCAGCCCCCAATGCTGAGGGCTGGGGGGCTCTGATTGGGTTTCCTCTCCCTGCACTGTGGCCTGGAAACTCACTCCAGGCAGTCAGCGGAAGCAGTTATGAAGTTCACTTTATTTCTCTTCTCTTGGGGATCTCTGTCCTGCACTGCCTATTGTCCAATGTCGAAGAAGCATTTTTCTCTGCCTTTTTAGTTGTCTGCAATAGGAGGGGAAATCTGGTCCTTGGCATTTATCTTAGCCAGAATATTTCGCCTAAAATACTGGTCATATTTCAATTTTGTCAGCTGACTTAATAATGCTCTTATCGTATTTTAGTTCCCCTCCAGCATCATGTTGAGCCTGGGGCTCAAGTCCTGCATCAGTTGTCATGGCTTTTTAGCCTTCTTTATTAATCTGGAACAGTTCCACAGCCTCTGTGTTTTATAACATTGACATTTAAGAAGAAGCCTGCTACTCCCCCTTTACCTTGTTTTGAGTCTGATGTTTCCTCATGATTAGATTCAGATTAGGCTTTCTCAGTCAGAATAATGCATAGGCGATATTGTATCCTTTTTAGGATATCACGTCTGGATCATTATGAAATCCATCTCTCCTCCACTGTTGATGTTAATTTCAGCCACCTGAACAAAGTGTTGTCTAATTTTTCCTTTGTAGAATTGCTGCTTTTTTCTTTCCTTACAACTAATGAGTAGTCTGTGGGGAAAACACTTAAAGGTCATGGAAATATCCTGTCCTTTATCAGAATTGCCCCTAGACTTACTGTCTACTGATGATTTTTACTGGATCCAGTCTTTACTTTGGTGGCTACAAAATGATAATTTTCCAGTTGGCCACACTGGCTATCAGCCCTTGGCATTCTACCATAAGCAAGAACCTTCCCTTCTCTCGCATGCATCCTTTCATGTACCTATCTACCTGTTCAGTATGAGCCAATGTCCCCAATCTTCTGTTGGCTTATACTTCATTACTGTATTTAGTGCACAATTTTGATGCTAAGGTTTGGCCAGTGGGAGTCCCTTCAAGCTAGCGTCTCTGTCCTGGGACACGTCCTCATCTTTTGCCTGATCATTTCTTCCTAGCATCTCAAGATATTCCGTACTCATATTTACCTTGCTCAGCCCAGGAATCAGCCAGAGAAATGGAATTTTAAACTGTGAGTTGAACCTCTGATAAACACAATTGGCTCTATCCAAGACCAGACTTCTAGTGGTTTTGATGATAGCAGCTTAATCTAGGAGAAAAGGAAGCATTCTAAGAAAACCCAAGTCATTTAAACTTATGTCCCATACTGTAAATCATGTAGCACAATAATATACAAAGGTGCTATCTAGAACGCTACTCATAAAACCATTAAAACTGAAAATTGTTTTACATAAACTGTTTTGTAACTTTTTATCTATTTAATGAATGCATTTTTACATGGGTACAACTTTAGGAATACAGTGGTTCTTTCCCTCATGCCCCCCACCCCGCTCCCTTCCCACCTCCCATTCCCTCTCCCATCTCCTTCTTCATTATGGATCATTTTTATTATGACTTTATATATAGAGGACCATCTCTATGCAAATCATAGATTTCAACAATTTGCCCCCACGCCCACGCACAACATATAGAGTACAGTTTGGGGAGAGAATTTGCAATCAATTCTCATATTGCAATTCAATAGGGACAGAGGTCCTACCTGGGGAGCAAGTGCACAGTGACTACTGTTTATAACTTCTTTTATCCATAAAAGTTGCTAATGAATTATTTAGTTAACATATGGTTAATTTACATATAATTTTGGATTGTGTAAGTATAATTTGTATAGCATTTATAAGCATTTGCTATGTAAGATTGCATGAAAAACTCAATTTCTTTATCCTTTTCAGTATGCATGCCGCTTACTATGTCACTTTAAAGATCCCGGTTGCCCCTCTTCCAGGCCAGCTCTCTGCTGTGGCCAGGGAGTGCAGTGGAGGATGGCCCAAGTGCTTGGGCCCTGCACCCCATGGGAGACCAGGATAAGCACCTGGCTCCTGCCATCAGATCAGCGCAGTGCGTCGGCCGCAGCGCGCCAGCCGCGGCGGCCATTGGAGGGTGAACCAATGGCAAAGAAGACTTTTCTCTCTCTCTCTCTCTCTCTCACTGTCCACTCTGCCTGTCAGAAAAAAATAAATAAAAATAAAAAATGCATAGTATATATTCCCATCTCTTAAATCTCAGGTTGGCTATGTGACTCTCCTTGGCCAATAGTAGGTATGACACAGGAGAGGCATGTAAAACTGCTTTTGCAATTGAGTTTGCTATCCTGCATTTCTGCCATTTCAATGAGAAGGATGCACCTGGGTTAATTCAGGAGGAGGATGAACAACAGGTAGAACAGAGCCAATCACCCTTACCCAGCCCAGCTTGAAGCTCTTATGTCCCCAAACATGTGCATCCTGCTTAGAGCAGCCCAGCTTCCTACAATGCCCAGCACACATGAGCTGAGCCCTGTAAGTCCATGAAAAATAAAGGTATGTTGTCAGATACTACAAAGGTCTTGTGATTATTTGTTATGATGTAAATGATAGTATGTTAGCTAATATAATTCTCAAAGATTCCTCATTAGATAAGTAGGATGGATATCATTATTCTCACTTTAACACATGTGGAAGTGAGATTTACAGAAGTTAGAAGACTTCATAGTCATACAGAAGTAGGTATAAGAGCAATAATTCAGATCCAAGTTTTTTGGGATTCAATTCCAGGGATCTTAACACTGCATGTCTTAGAAAAGCTGCCTTAGAGAGTGGAGTTTAAGGGCATTCCTATGGGAGTCACATGCTCCAGTAAAGATCCTGTGACAAATGGTTGCTGAGCTGCACTTCCAACTGGAACACTTAAGACTTCAGTTGCTTCATGTTCCTGCCTGGAATCCACAAAACTTGGGGCAGAGATCAGAGTGGGTAGAAGCTAAGATCTTATCATTATAATTGGTCACAGGCTGGCGCCACCGCTCACTTGGCTAATCCTCCGCCTGCAGTGCCGGCACACCAGGTTCTAGTCCCGGTTCGGGCGCCGGATTCTGTCCCGGTTGCCCCTCTTCCAGGCCAGCTCTCTGCTGTGGCCCGGGAGTGCAGTGGAGGATGGCCCAAGTGCTTGGGCCCTGCACCCGCATGGGAGACCAGGAGGAGGCACCTGGCTCCTGCCTTCGGATCAGTGGAGCACGCCAGCCCTGGCGGCCATTTGGGGGGTGAACCAATGGAAAAAAGGAAGACCTTTCTGTCTCTCTCTCTCTCTCTCACTGTCTAACTCTGCCTGTCAAAAATGATAATAATAATAATTGGTCACAGTAGTAGCCAATTCATTTTCCATTCTTGAAGCTTAGTAAGTTGCATTAATTCAACTCACAATTTAATACAAAATGAAGAACATATACATGTTCTTTTGACATAAGAACTACTCACTTCATTTTAAAACAACCACCAAACATAATAAGAACAACTGAATTGTAACTGGAATCGAGCTGGATAGAGAAGGTTTGGTAGCATTTCTTAATGTCTTCCCTTAGGGGAAAATCATTACAAAGAAATATAAGTTCTCTTTTGCACTGCCATTAATTCAAATTTCCTTTAACTTAACTAACATGAACAATCACATTAGTTCACAACTGGCAAATTGGCCACATCATAATAATCACTGGCATACTTAATAAATTACAGATTCTTGGACCCTACCACAGACCTACTCAATTGCAATGTCCAGGGGAGGAATCTGGAGATTTTTAGTTTTAACGAGCAATCAGTTGATTCTTAGGCTTGGCCAAGTGTGTATTTAGCTAATGCAGAAGCAAAAAAGGGTTATAAACTGTGATTTAACAAATAGTGAGGGCTGGTGTTTGGTACAGTGGTTAAGACACTGCTTGGTAGTCTGCATCACATGCTGTGCCTGGGTTCAAGTCCTGACTCCGCTTCCAATTCCAGCTGCCTGCTAATGCTTACCCTGGGAGGTAGCAGAGATGGTTCAAGCCCTTGGGTCCCTGCGACCCACGTGGGAAATCCAAATGGAGCTCCGAGTTCTTGGCTTTGACCTGGCCCAGCCCCAGCTGTTGTAGTTATTTGGGGAGTGAACCAGCAGATAGATGTCTGTTACTCTTTCCTTCCAAATATATAATAAATAATAAAATAAAAATAGTGAGTTTCAGTTTTGATGCTTTAAGACAATCATTCAACTTCCCTGGACCTCACTGTTGTCATCTATACAATAGGGACATTGGACTCGATCTGTTTAGAAGAGGCAAATTGAACTAACAGAAGGGAATGAGACTTTTAAAGTATTGGTTCTCAATCCTGAGAGCACATTAGAATCCCATGGGAAGATTTAAAAGTTACTGATGCCCAGGCATCAGCCTGGACCAATTAAACAGGATCTCTGGGGGAGATTCCACTTGTTGCCAGTTTTAAAATCTCCCCAGGTGACCTTAATCAACAGCTATGGTTGCAAACCACTGCTTCAAAGGTTGACTTCACGCATCATCAACCAGGAGATTTTGATTAGTCTCCTTGCTCCTGTTTCCTTGTCTAGAACCTGGGCGGCATATCGCACAGCTGCTATTTAGGGAGCAACTACTATTATGAGCCTGAGGTCTTTCTCTACAGTAAATCATCTGCTGTGACACAGGAGAAACACTCTCCAATTAATTAAAGAACTACAAATCACCCTTCACTGGCAACACTGCCATGACTAGCTGGAGTAACAAGGGCCAGTGAACATTTGTGAGCTGGGAAGGCAGGTGTACAGGGATGGGGACTTTCGTTGAAGAGACCACTCAGAAAGTGGGTCCTTAAGTGTTTAGGACAGTTTTCATTTGCGGATTTCCAAAGAAAACTCACCTGATGGCTAGTATATTGGGCAGACGAAAGACAGCAGCCATGGAGACCTGTGCTGATCTTGAATTACCTTTTTAAAATGAGCTGGACTGTGGTCTGACCTCCGTATTTTTAAATCATCATGAGGTCCTTGGAGGATTGCAACATCAGAGAAACTGTGAAAGGGAACAGCTGGGAAATGGCATTTGGCCTTCAGGATACAGGAAGGAAAAGACTATTCTTGAATGGCTGGACTTTATGTTTCATTTCCTGTTCACTTGGTGGTTTTACTGCACACAGTTTTCCCAAGGAAATATTTTTCCTGTAGACTTAGAATCTCACGGGTTAGCTCAGCTTGTCCTGCCAGCCTACACAGTATATGTCCAGTGGTTTCTTCCTGGGTGGCGATTTTTCCTTCACTCCCTGAGAAAGTTGTCAGGTGGATGAAATGTGTCTTCTTGGCCCCTCACCTAGAAGATTCATTTTCCCTTAGAGGGATTCTCTTTCTCACCTTCTGCTGTCATCCTATGCTTTCTGTCTTCCCACACCACCCCTTCATAAACAAATAATGAACAAACAAAAGCACAGGTTCTTTTATCTGAAGTTAATCTGCTCTTTCAGGAGGTTCAAATATCTGACGGAGCAGGCATTGAGCCTAGCAGTAAAGATGCCTGCATTGCAGGTAAGAATACCTGAGTTCTAGTCCTAGCCCTGGTTCCTGATTCCAGCTTCCTGCCAAAGCAAACCATAGGAGGCACTAGTGATGGCTAAAGTGATTAGGTTCTTTTCACCCATGTGAAAGATCTGGATTGCATTCCAAGCTCATGGCTTCAGCCTGGCTCAGCCTGGCCATTTTGGCCATTTGTAATGTGATCCAGCAGATGGGAGTTCTGTCTGTATGTCTCTCTTTCTCCATTTCGCCCTTCCTCCCTCTCTCAGGTTGGCCTGTAAACGTGCCCTATGCAGGTTTCCAGGATTCCAGCTCTGACCCAAGGGTGTCCAGACAGCCCTTAGACCTGTTGGAACGTGAAGGGTACAAGTAAACCTTCCAACAGATGAAGTCCCAACAGTGTCCTCGGGCTCTCTCTGCAAAGCCGAATATTATATTGATGTCACAAATGGCTGTGATTACTGATCCAAAAGTACCATAAGATGAGCTGCTAAGCTAGAGGAAGCTTTCCTGCTGCTGGCCTTGTACCCTGGCACTGTGCTGATGATAAGACTCCTCCTGGTCGTGCTATGTGGTTCCAAGGCAGGGTGAAGAGAGGCTGGGGACTGCAAACCACGCTGATAAACTTCAATGTTTACATGCTCAGAGGACAGATTTAGGCACACAGATATTCCTGAATCCAGTCTCAAGTTAATTGCTGCAAGTTTTGAAACTCTTGTGAGGCTTGCATGTGCACAGATCTGGGGGACACCAGGGCTATTCAATGTCTCCTATGTCAAACTCCAGCAGATGAGGAACTAAGCATGTCCTGGGTTTCTCTCTGCAAAGCTGAATAATTAACATATTTGACAGATGGCTATGATTACTGACCCATGGCCTTCTACAACTCCCCCAAGGTCAGTTCTTGGTTCCAGATTGACTTCCAGCTTACCTACAAGTGCCAGGACGTTGGGTCACTCAGCCATACCTGCTTTTTTCTCATCTGGACCCCTCTCCTCCAGGAGAATTGGAAAAACTGGAAGCAGAGTCAGGATTCAAATCCAGGCACTCTGTTATGGGATGCAGGCGTCCCAAGTGGTGTCTTAATCACTGCACCAAACATCCTCTCCTAAGTAAAATAATTTCCTTTTAATGAAATAATGTTTGCAATATGTAATAAATCCATACAATACACTATTCAAAGGATTCAAAAGACTACTGTCCAAAAGAACAATAATTTTAAGAATTCTTAAAACTCAAAAATAGGAAAAAACCAACTAGGGCTGGCATTGTGTCACAGTGGTTAAGCCACTGTCTACGATGTCACATCCCATGTAGGAGTGCTGGTTTGAGTCCTGGCTGCTCTGCTTCCAATCCAGCTCCCTGCAAATGTGCCCAGGTACTTGGACCCCTACTACTCATGTGGGAGACCCAGATGGAGTTCTTGCCTCCTGGCTTTGGCCTGGCCTAGCCCTGGCTGTTACAGCCATTTGAGCAGTGAACTAGCAGAAGGAAGATCTCTTTCTCTCTGTTTTTCCCTCTCTTAGTAATTCTGCCTTTTAAATAAGTAAAATAAATCTTTAACCCAGTTCAAGTCCAGGATGCTCCTCCAATTTAAAAAAAATTATTTATTTGAAAGGCAGAGTTACAGAAAAAGAGAGGGAAAGACACACAGAGAGGTCTTCCATATACTGGTTCATTCCCCAAATGGCCACAACAAGCTGGAACTGGACCGATCCAAAGCCAGGAGCCAGGAGCTTCTCCTGGATCTCCCAGGTGGGTGCAGGAGCCCAAGCACTTGTGCCATCTTCTACTGCTTTCCCAGGTGCATTAGCAGGGAGCTGGACTGGAAGACGAGCAGCCAGGACACGAACCGGTGTCCATATGGGATACCTATGCTGCAGGCAGAGGCTTAATCTGCTACACTACAGTGCCAGCCCCATAAACCAATTAAAAATTAGCAAGAAACTTGAATGGACACTTCACTAAAGAAATATAGGGGAGTGGCACTGTGATGTAGTGGGTAAAGCCGCCACCTGCAGTGCCAGCATCCCCTATATGGGCACCGATTTGTGTCCCAGCTGCTCCACTTTTGATCCAGCTCTCTGCTATGGCTTGGGAAAGCAGTAGAGGATGGCCCAAGTCCTTGAGGCTCTGAACCCACATGGGAGACCTAGAAGAAGCTCCTGGCTCCTGCCTTGAGATCCGCACAGCTCCAGCTGTTGCAGCCATCTGGGAAGTAAACCAGTGGATGGAAGACCTCTGTGTGTGTGTGTGTGTGTGTGTGCCTCTCTGCCTCTCTGTGACTCTGCTTTTCAAATAAATAAATAAACCTTTAAAAAAGATATATAGGGGTGAGTGTTGTGGCACAGCAGGTTAAACTGCTGCTGGGGATGCCCACTTCTCACTCCCACTTCTCACTTGGAATGCCAGCTTGAGTCCTGGCACCTCCGCTTCTGATCCAGCTTCCTGTGGATACATGAGGAAAGCAGTGGATTATGGCTCAAGTGCTTGGGCCTCTGCCACATTGGCTTCAACGTGACTCAACACTGGCTGTTGTGGGCATTTGGGGAGTCAACCTACAGGTAAAATCAATCTCTCTCTCTCTCTCTCTCTGCCTTTCAAGTAAATGAAAATAAATTTAAAATAAGCATTAATAAAAAGATATACATATGGCAAGAACACCTGAAAAGATGCTAAATGTCCTATGTCATCAGAGAGTTGTAAATCAAAACAAGTAGATACTACTTCACACTTAGTAGGGTAGCCAAATCCAAAATACTGGTACCAAATGCTGACAAGGATATAAAACAAGTGGAACTTTTCCTATTCATTTTAGGTGAGAGTGCACACGTACTTTGGAAAACAGTTTATCAGTTTCTTTCAAAACTAGACATACTATTACTGTACTATATAGCAATCGCACTATTTGGCATTTACCCAAATGAATTGAAAATTCATGTCCACACCAAAACCTGCACCAGGATGCTTGTGGCAGCTTTATTCATAATGACAAAACTTGGAAGCAACCAAGATGTCCTTCAGTAGGTGAATGGGCAAATAAACTGTGGTACATCTAGACAATGGAATATTAATCGGTACTAAAAAAAAGAGATGAGGTAACAACCCATGAAGACATGGAGGAATCTTAATTGCATATTACTAAGTGAAAGTAGCCTGTTGGAAAGGGCTACCTATTGTTTGCTTCCATCATATGCACTGATTGCAACATGCATTCTGGAAAAGGTAAAACTATGGAGATGCTAAGAAGATCACTGTCAGGGGCTAGAAAGGAAGAAGGGATACACAAGCAGAGAACAGAAGATTTTTAGGGTGGCGAAACTATTCTGTATGATTCTATAATAGTGGATCCATGCTATTACATATTTTTACAAGCCCAAAAGAAAGTACAGCATCAAGAGTGAACACTAACACAAACTATGGATTTGGGTTGACAATGACATGCCAGGAGAGATATAAATTAGGACATATGTATGATTCTGGTGGGGGATGTTGACAGTGGGTGATTCTGGGTAGTGAGGAGGAGGGGACATGTATGAACTCCCCGTACACTCTGCTCAATTTTTCTATAAACCTTCGTGTTCCTCCCTACCCTGCCACAGTAAAATGGAAAGAAGATGGGCAAGTGGAAGAAAGAGAAAGGGGAGAAAGGTCAGGAGAAGGAAAAGCAGGAAGAAAAAGTAGGGGGAAGGTGAATACGTTATGCAACATATATATGTTATAGTCTTAAATCCAATTTAAAAAAAAAACTCGTAGCAGATATGGGAGTACAGAATGATGTAGTTGGCTATGGGAAGCGATCTTCACACACATCACACAGAGATACAGCATTCTGTGAGCTTGGCTTTACTGGGGCTGGACCTGGTCAACAGGGGAAACACAGGAAATCTAAGCCAAGTGTTCAAGGATTAACTCAGGATGAGACGAACAGGCATCGTATCTTCAGCCTCTCCACTTTCTGTGCCCTGCAGTTTCACATTCTGTGTTCCTCCCTCCAATTAAGTGCAGCAGGGGAGAGGTGGCAAAGGCCTAGACTTAGACCTCAATGGGTATGGTACAAAGGAGCTTGCTAATTGTCTATTAGGTCAATTATCTTGCAATTAATTGATTCTCTTCTTCCTCTAGGTTATTGTAATCTGGCCATGAGATTTCCCAGCTCATGCTATCCTCCACTGAGCTGGTGTAGGTGAGAGCTGCAGTCAGAGTTTTCATAATTAGCCAGCCAGCTCATTAACATGTTTGGAATGTTTGAAGGACGGTGTACACTCATGGTAATTAAAAAAAAACTCCTTTCATCTTGGGGAAAGACTGGGCGAATTAGTTCAGAGCTGAGGCACCATAAGCAGGGCCAGCTGATTGAAGGCATGCTGGAACACAGACATCAAGGCCCAGGGCCTCTTCCAGTGCACCTGTGGCCCAGGCAGCCTTGGGGACTTCGCTTTGTGAAACAGAGTTGGTTATACCTTCCATTTTTGGTCTCGTTGGCTTTCATAACCAAAAAAAAAAACAAAAAAAAACAAACTTATGTGAAATCGCCCATTTGACTTAGAATACAGCTTCACTTTTCTAGTTGTCCAGACATGTGACATAGCACATTAATCTCTGTCATTAAGAATGAATGGCTGGCCGGCATCGCGGCTCACTAGGCTAATCCTCCGCCTTGCGGCACCGGCACACCGGGTTCTAGTCCTGGTCGGGGCGCTGGATTCTGTCCCGGTTGCTCCTCTTCCAGGCCAGCTCTCTGCTGTGGCCCGGGAGTGCAGTGGAGGATGGCCCAAGTGCTTGGGCCCTGCACCCCATGGGAAACCAGGATAAGTACCTGGCTCCTGGCTTCAGATCAGCGTGGTGCGCCGGCCGCGGCGCGCTGGCCACAGCGGCCATTGGAGGGTGAACCAACGGCAAAGGAAGACCTTTCTCTCTGTCTCTCTCTCTCACTATCCACTCTGCCTGTCAAAAAAAAAAAAAAGTATGAATGGCTGACTTCAGTCGTAGGTGGAGCAAATACTGCCAGGGCCCTGCTCATTTCCCCATGGCATTCAGCACTCTGTACACTCAGACTCTCACTGCAAGCACTTGTGATTCTCTGAGGGCATTCTTGAGCCACATCAGCTTGTGTGGAGTTGTGTGTGGCAACAAGAAGTGTCAGAAAATAAAGCTCCCTGGACTGTCATAAGTCATTGAGAGAGAGAGAGAATGGGTGAATATGTACACCAGCACCCATGCCTCTAGTTAGGACAATCTGAGGATGCTCTGTACTCTTCCTTCCAGAGTTCCCCAGCACGGACCAGTTCTCCACAACCACCTCTGCTCATGCACATACCTGCCTCTGACTCCCTGACTCTGTCCCTCACCAGTGCTTCCCAGGGTTAGCTCCCAAATAAACTACTTACACTCCAATCTTCTGAGCAATGCTTCTGGAGGTATCCAAGCTAAGACACAGTCAATGCAACAACTGCAGGTCTAGTCAGTCCCACAGTAAGGGGAGCAGATACACCCCTCTACAAAGTGAGGTGCACCCAGGAAGGGAGATAAGGGGCAGCATTTGGATTGCACACATGAATTGCACAGCAGGGTATAGCGTGGTCCTTGACCAGAGAGGTGATTCCCCTCCAGGAAATACTTGGCAATATCTGGAGACATTTTTGATAGACAGGAGAGGAGTGCAATTGGCATCTAGTGGGCAAGGCCATAGATGCTGTTAACCCTCCTACAGTGTACAGAGCATCTCCCACAACAAAAGCCAACAGTGCCAAGGTGGAGAAACCCCACCACCATAGAGCCCTGAAGCCAGAAAACGTGATCCTGGGTACCTTTATCATCTCTAAAAAGAGGGTGAAACATTTCCTTCACACACTCTCATGAGCCTTGAGTTGAGGTAACTGGAGATGCGAACGGCTAATTCCTTCATACTCTACTAAGCGCCAAGCACTGACCGAGTCTGTGCCCAAACAAAATAGGAAAGGCACCATTCCCGTCCTCAGAGAACCGCAAGGCTGAGTGCAGAGAAACAGCACACACTGCATTCCTATCTGATGCGATGCCTGGCTCTACTAAGGCATGTGCAGAAGCACATGAAGAGGTACGCTTCTTGGAGGTCAGGAAGGACAGCTGAGATGATCAGTAGAAGTCAGCAGGTACCTAAGCAAGGAGGGGTCTCTTGGGCAAAGCAGAGAGCTTCGAAAGGGTGGTTGTGCCTAATGGCTCAGAGCACCACAAACAGGTAAAAGAGGAGAGCGAGCGAGAGATGAGGATGGAAGCAAGGCAGGTGCCAGGTGGTGCAGGGCCAGGTAGAAGGGGAAGGGCGCTGAGGTGCCCAGGGCACTGACCCTAACAGGACTTTCACCTCGCTGACAGCGAATGTACCTGCCACTTGGTGTCCTAGGCCCCTGTCTTGCATCACCCTAGTCATGGCCATGTTCACCGACCACACTAAGCAACGAGGAAGTCCAGTGTGCAGGCCAAGAGGAGACAGCAAAGTCTTGGAACTTACTGTTTAGGAGGACAACCTGACTCAAACAAGCTCCGTTGTGCTGCTTCTCATCCAACAAAACCTCTAGTTCAGAGCAGCAAGAAAACTCGGCTTTCCCATTCAAATTAGTTCCTTACCTAAAGGGAATGCTGCTGTGCAACTGAGACATTCGAGATCTAGCCACAACTTTCCGAAGACAGAAAGTCAAGGTGGTTGGTGAGAAGTCTTTAAGAGTATGGCAGGAACATAAGCTCATCCGTTCAAGTTGGAAGAATGAGGTGGTACTAAGAACACAGGAGAAAACTAACTCATGGTCACATATCATGACCTTGGTTTTAATCAGTTGGACATTTCAGTTCTTGGATAGCCCTTATAATTAGCCTAAACTGGAATGTTTGGAGTAAAACAAGAGAGGGACAAGGAAAGATGTATAGTTAAGAAATCAGGCAGGAATTTGGACTAGCAGTTAAGAAGCCACTGGGATTGCCTGCATCCCATATTGAAGGACCAGGGTTCAAGTTCCAATACTGTCTGGAATTCAGGATACCTGTTAATGTATGCTGTGGGAACAGCAGGCTATGGCTCCAATAGATGGGTCCTTGCCACCCATGGGAGACCTGGATTGTGTTCCAGGCTCCTGCCTTATTTGGCCTGCCTAAATAAAACAAAAATCCTAAAAATAAATCCACTAATTAAAAAAAAGGAAACTCTGGGCCCTGCACCGTGGCACAACAGGTTAAAGCCCTGGCCTGAACCGCTGGCATCCCATATGGGTGTTGGTTCGAGACTCGGCTGCTCCACTTCCGATCCAGCTCTCTGCTATGGCCTGGGAAAGCACTAGAAGATGGCCCAACTCCTTGGGCCCCTGTACCCACGAGGGAGACCTAGAAGGGGCTCCTGGCTCCTGGCTTCAAATCGGCTGTTCCAGCCATTGTGGCTGGTTGGGGAGTGAACCAGCGGATGCAAGACCTCTCTCTCGCTCTCTCTCTCTCGCTCTCTCTCTCTCACTCTCTCTGCTGTGGGGAGCAACCGAGACTAAATTACTGGAACTGCTAGGACTAACTCTATGCATCTGATCTCCCACCATATGGCGCTGAGAAGGAATAAACAAGTTCCACACAGCTGCCTCACCAATTCAACTAACAAGCTGCAGGAGCTGATCCTGCTCCTGATTGGAGGAGAGCATCGTGCTCGGTGTGTGGGCAGCAGAGCACGGATTGGTGGAAGAGGACTATAAAGGAGGAGCCAGACAACATGCACCAGGAACATCTGAGCAACCCCTGAGAGAGCCGTGAGAGAGCCTGCCGGCGGTGTGCCGCCCCTCCGCGGAAGAGGGGAAAGCGGTGGGGGTGCCGCCCCTCCGCGGAGGCGGAGGCGGAGGCGGAGGGGGGGGGGTGCGGCAGCAAACACTGGAAGGGCCGGCGAAAGAGAACAGTGCAGGGTCCGGCTGGTAGCAAACCCAGGAAGGGCCGGGCAAAGAGAGCTTTGCAGGGTCCGGAGTCGTACCTCCGCGAGCGGGGGAGCAACACTCCGCCACTCCATCTCTCTGTGTAGCTGTTTCAAATAAATAAATAAATCTTTAAAAAAACAACTCTAAAATATGGATTTTTAATTGTTTTAACTTTTCTTTAAAAAAAAAAAAAAGATGTATACATTTGTAAGTCAGAATTACACAGGGAGGAAGAGAGAGACTCAGTCCGCTGGTTCTTTCACCACCCGAATAGCCACAACGGACAGGGCTGGGCCAGACTGAAGCCAGGAACCTGGAGCTCCTTCCAGGTCTCCAAGGCGGGTGCAGGGGCCCGAGCACGTGGGCGCTCCCCCAGTGCATCCCAGGCCATAGCAGCGAGCTGGTTCGGAAGAGGACCAGGAGCCACCGGACCCGGCATCAACGTGGGATGCCTCTGCTGCCAGCAGCGGCTTTACCTGCTACGCCACAGCGCCGGCCCCGCTACAGATTACTTTAATAGTCGTCCGTAAGGCAGAAATTGTAACACTTGTCCTGGATTCCTCCCATTACTGACTCTTGGCTATAAATGTGGTCTCATCACCATGCCTGAACCCGAGGAGATGTTTTTAAGCACGTGTCCAAAAAGACTGGCGTACTTCGGGGCCGCAGTCACCGGGGAAGGCCATCCCGTCCACGATCTGAGAGTCAAGCGCCCGGTGGTTCCCCACCCACCAGCAGCACGGTAGCTCCACCTCCGGGGAGCCCGTGCACACTTACTGCCACCAGCCGGGACGCGCGTGCTGACCCCCGTCAGAGGCAAATCGCGCTTGCAGAAGAGCGTCACGTCTCTCCTATCCCGAGCTGCAACCCGGCGACAGACTACGACGCACCACTCGAGGTTTGAAAATCTATGAAGGGCACGGGGCAGTCGAGGCGAGGGGCTATGCGGGAGACGCCCCGCGAGGCGTCCAGCTCTCCGGGCACCTCCGGCGGGAGGCAGGGCGGCGGGACTCGGAGAAGCATGGCAGTGCTTGGGCCGTGCCGATTCAGGGGCGCTGAGCTGCCGCCGGATGCCGGGGCAGCCCGCCCCGACGACAAGGGCGTCCCCAGACAGAACGGCTCTGCACAAAGTCCCAGCGAGAGAGAGGGAAGCGTCCCACACGTCCTCGGCAGCGTGCTCTCACAAACCGGGCACACAGCAGACCGCGCCCCGACCCACAGTCTCGTCGGTGAGCGGTGCCAGTCAGACCCAGAAGAGCCGGGGAAGCTGCTGCAGCCCACCCGCCAGCCACGGCCGCGCCCTAGCGGAAGTGTGCGTGCCCGAGCGGAAGTTCAGCTGGCGAGCCCGGGCCACCAAGGCCACGACGGCGGGCGGCCAACGCCCAGGAGCCACGTGCGCGTGCGCACAAACGGGCTTGGCAGCGCCGAGGGCTCCCACCCGCGGGCGTCCACGTGAGCCCAGACGGCGGCCGCCACAGGTACAGGCTTCAGAGAGGCCCGAGGTTGTCGGGCGGTGCTCCTCGGGGGTGGGGTCTCGGCGCCCATTCCGAATGGAGGCCGTCGGCCCGTGCCGCGTCGCCTCCTGAGGGGAGACCTCACAGGACGACACACATACGCACACACACACACGCACGCACACGACCTTGCGCCCGCCTCTCCAGCGCCACGTGCCTTTTCTCTCCCTTCAGGGCCTTCGTCTCTTAGCACCATGCAGCACGCCCTAGAGCACGCCTTAGATTCCGCCGAGGCGGTCATCCAGAGAGCCCAGCGGAGACCGCCCAAGAGGAGAAGGTCAGCCAGCGGGGACAGATGTCTGCATCAAAAGCTTTATGACCTTTACGTGAAGGAGTGCGAGCGAGAGCCCGAGTTCGCGGAGCTGAGAAGCAGTGTCCACCTGCTAGACAAGCTCGTCCAGAAGGAGTCCTTGTCACGCTTAGTGGTCAGCCTGTACCCCGGAAGTGAGGGCTACTCTCTGATGCTCAAGGACGCCGAGACATGCTCCCCAGAAAGCATCCGGCTGCCTTACGACCAGCGGGAGTTCCTGGAGTACCTGGATGCCGAAGAGCTGCCTCCCGTTCTGGTCGACAGCCTGGAGAGAGCGCGGGCTGACGTCTTTCACCGTGGCTGCGTCGTGGCGGAGATCCGCGACTACAGGCAGTGCGGCGAGCCGGGGCCTCCCGGTTTCCGCAGTAAGCACATTCTGCTCCGCCCCACCATGCAGACTTTACTCTGTGACGTGCAGTCCATGACCAGCGGCCGCGAGGAGTGGACCCAGGAAGACAAGCTCGCCCTGGAGAGCCAGCTGATCCTAGCGACCGCAGAACCCCTGTGTCTGGACCCCTCCGTGGCGGTGGCCTGCGCTGCCAACCGCCTGCTGTACAACAGGCAGAAGATGAACACCAACCCCATGAGGCGGTACTTCCGGAGGTATTCTGTGTCCTCGCTGGCTCAGCAGCAGCAGCTGGCCCCCCGTCCTCGCGCCCCTGAGCCCAGCACCTCGCCTGGGTCCGGAGCCCGGAAGGCCGGGGCAGCAGCTGCCCATTCCCCCGACCTGCTTCCTCCGCAAGCAGAAGGTGAGCTGGACGCGTGGAAACAGGCACCCGGCGACTTGGCTGTGCCTTCGGACGTGGACGTGCAGAAATGCGCTAGGGGGGAAGGGTCCTCCAGCACCGCGGCCTCCCCACGCACCATCTGGCCAGCTCCGGAGGAAGATGACTGGGGGCTCGCAGGGGAAGCCGGCCACGGGTCCTGGGACACGAAGCTGAGCGGCATGCAGTCGCTTAAGGATCCCGTGTTCTGCGACACAGCCCCACAGTGTAAGGAGCCCCGCGTGGAGACGGGTTGCGTCCTCCCCTCCTCCGCGGAGAGCCGCGTGCCCAGGGTGTCCGGCATGGGTGTAAGGTGGATGCCCGGGGGCGGTCGGTCAGCAGCGGGCCCCGGGCCGCAGGAGAGCCTCCTGTGCAGGCCGGCGGCCCGTTGCCCCAGTGGCTCGGCGGCTGTCTCCTCAGCCTGTTCTGGGAAGCCACTAGAAGAGGGCGTGGCTGGCTGTGCGGGGCGGGGCCCCACGCGGGGACAGGGAGAGAAACGTGGGGCTGGCCGGGCCTGTCCTCCCGCCAGCCAGCTCGGGAGAGCGAGGCTCCGGCTGGCTGCAGGGGTGCTGCCCGAGGGGCAGGCAGCCTGCTCATGTCAGCTCCCCTGCTCCTTTCCCACACCCGCCCCGCCTCCAGCGCTTCCTCTGGCTCCCGCTTCTCCCCCTGCTCCCCCGGCTTTCCCGGATCCTCTCCCTGAGCCCCCTCTGGATCTGTCCCTTTTTATTGTTCCAGCTCCTGCGCCCACTCCTGCTCCTCCTCCTGAACTGGCGCCCACTCCTGCTGTGGATGCAGCTTCTCCTGCTACGCCTGTGCCTGCTCCTGCTCCTGCTCCTCTTCCTGCCCCTGCTCCTGCTCCTGCTCCTCAGCCTGCTGCTACCCCTGCCCCTGCCCACGCCCCTCTTCCTGCCCCTGCTCCCACCCCTGCCCCTGCCCACGCCCCTCTTCCTGCCCCTGCTCCCACCCCTGGCCCTGCCCCGGGTCCTCCTCCTGCCCCTACTCCTGCCCCTGCCCCTGGTCATCCTCTTGCCCCTGCCCCGGGTCCTCTTCCTGCCCTTGCCCTTGCCCCTGCCCCTGCCCCGGGTCCTCCTCCTGCCCCTGGTCCTCCTCCCGCCCTTGCCCTTGCCCTTGCCCTTGCCTTTGCCCCTGCCCCTCCTCCCCCTGCCCCTGCCCCAGGTCCTCCTCCTGCCCCTGCCCACGCCCCTCTTCCTGCCCCTGCTCCCACCCCTGCCCCTGCCCCGGGTCCTCCTACCCCTGCCCCGGGTCCTCCTCCCGCCCTTGCCCTTGCCCTTGCCCCTGCCCCTCCTCCCCCTGCCCCTACTCATGCCCCTGCCCCTGGTCATCCTCCTGCCCCTGCCCCTGCCCTTGCCCTTGCCCCTGCCCCTCCTCCTGCCCTTGCCCTTGCCCCTGCCCCTGGTCATCCTCCTGCCCTTGCCCCTGCCCCTGCCCTTGTCCTTGCCCCTGCCCCTCCTCCTCCTGCCCCTGCCCCGGGTCCTCCTCCTGCCCTTGGCCTTGCCCCTGCCCCTGGTCCTCCTCCTGCCCTTGCCCTTGCCCCTGCCCCTGGTCCTCCTCCTGTCTCTGCCCCTGCCCCTGCCTATCCCACTTTTGCTTCTACTCCCACTGCTGTGCAGGGCAGAGTTCGCAGGAAGTTGTCTGCAGTTCCCTGTCGACCAGTCAGCACGCTTCTTCCTGCCGGCCCCACCCCAGCCAAGTCATCGCAGAGACCCCCAGCCACCCAGGTCCTGGCCAGGTCCCGCGGCAGGAACGTCATGAACGTGGGGGCCGTGGCCCCCGGAGTGCCGGCAGTGGTGAGTGACTCAGTGCCTGCTCCGGGCCGTGTCAGTGCTGCCCCGGCCGGCACAGCCATCAGTGGCCTGACACCCTCCACAGGGCAGCTGCCGAGCGCCCTGCCTGAGGCCACAGAGCCCCGGCCACAGGCCCAGGTGAGCCTTCAGCTGGTTTTAAACAGCCCTGTAACTGTGCTGCAGCTGCAGCTGCCGCGTGGCTCATTCATTCTGAACTTGCAGCAGCAGCCACAGAGGCCACAGGGGCCGCAGCCACAGCCGCCGCCGCCGCCCCGGCTCTGTCAGGTGGCTCTCCAACAGCTTCAGCCACCCAGGGCTGCTCAGCCCCCACAGCCCGTGCCCCAGGGCTCTGGCCCAGGCGCAGGCCAGCAGGAATGGGCTCTGGAGGCTCAGCAAGGCCTTCTCATCAGGATCGGCCAAGCCAGAGGTGATGTGCCGCCCCAGACAACCGTGGCGGGTCAGCGTGGCCCCGCCCAGGGAGGAGCTGGGCAGAGCCTCCCCCAGCAGCAGTCCCGGCTCCCCTCCACCTTGCAGCCACCAGGGTTGCAACTGAGGCAGCAGCGCAGGCCCGCGGCACCAGCCGCAGCCCGGGCAGCTCAGCCCTGTCCGCAGCTGAGGAGCACAAACCAGCGCAAAGGGAAAGCCCGGAGGAACAGCACAGCGCCCCCGCCTTCCTGAGTCCTGCGTGGCCGGCTCTCTTGTAAACACACAGCAGCCCTGCCTAGAGGCGCTCTGAGGCGCCACTTCACTCTCTCACCTGTGGCTGCTGTGTCGGTATTTTAGTTTCAGGTCCAAGCTTGCCGTCCACCCAAGCTCCGTCCCTGGGTTTTCTATCGAACCAGGGAAGGGCTTAGGAAACTAAGGAGCTTTTGCTCACGTTCCCTTTTGTTACTGTAGTTATCCTCATTACTAGCTTCGTCCAGACAGCCCCGAGCTTCCAGTGTCTTTGCAGCGATAAAATTGCAATACCAAGGTTTAAGTAGCTGTTTTAGCAAGATGAGCTTTTCACAGAGTTCTTGATTGTCATAAGAAACCAAGTGTGCCACGCAGGCATTTTTAGGTTGCGGTTCAGTAGCATTTAGTCTGTTCCCATGGCCATGTGACAGAGCCATCAAATCTTCAAACCATACTTTATACTTTGTGTGTCTGTGTGGGTGCAAACTGTTGAAATCTTTACTTAGTATAGAGTTGATCTTCTCTATATAATTAAAAATTAATGTTAATGAAGAATGGGATGGGAGAGGGAGTAAGAGGTCGGATGGTTTGGGGGTGGGAGGGCGGGTATGGGGGGAAGAACCACTATAATCCAAAAGTTGCACCTATGTAATTTATATTTACTAAATAAAAGCTTTCTATTTTCTTTTTTTTTTAATAAAGAGTTCAACAACTCAAAATTAAAAGGCCCTATTTTAGCGGGAATATAGGCAATGACTACAAACAGTAATCATATGAAAATATGACCATTTCACTCAAATACAATAAATTGTAAAATAATCACAGTTTGTTAAAACTATAGTATATCATTTTTAACCACTGGTTGGACAAAGATGTGAAACAAAGTTTAAGAAAACTATATTTGTAGTCATACTGATACTTCAGGTGTTACTCGCCTCACAACCATTTTAAAGTACCTTTCCCTGGCATCCAGCAGTTCCCAGGGCTGTGCCGCCACCACCTCTGTCTAGTGCCACACATTTTGAGCATCTCACAGGACATCCCGTACCTGTTAAGCCCTGGTTCATCACCGTGCCCTTGCCCCCAGCCACTGGCAGCCAGCACTGTGCTTTCTGCCTCTAGGACATATTTCCTGCGAATGGACTCATACAGTAGTTGAGCAGGACTTTGGGTGATAATCAAGTTTACTTGAATTGTACATAGTGGTCAAATTTATTGAGCGTTTATCCCAGCAGCTTGGAAAGGAGTGGGTTACAAGGCACACATTATTCACTTAATCCTCAAAGCAATCCTACTAGTGGTTAGTATTGGTCATTCTACTTTCAAGTGAGGAATTTGAGACAGTATAACTTGTCAAAGGTCACACATCTAATTAACAGAGGCACCAGGATTTAAATCTAAGTAGAAGGGCTTCAGGATTATTTGTCTTAGTTACTACTTTGAAGCTGCATAATAAGCTTAGAGAGCTAGTCTATGGAAAATGAGGGCTAAGTATACCATTTATAAGGTTGTTTCTGTAAGAAAATACTTACAAAGGGGTGAACGTTTGATGCAGAGGTTAAGTTGCCACTTGGGACACCTGCATCCTACATCACAGCACCTGGTTCCAGTCCTGACTCTGCTTCCAATTCTAGCTTTCCGCTAACAAACATCGTGGGAGGCTGCAGGTGATGGCTCAAGTACTTCAGTCCCTGCCACCCACATGGGAGACTCAGATTGAGTTTCAGGCTCCTGGCTTTAGCCTGACCCAGCCCTGCCTGATGCAATCATTTGAGAAGTGAACTAGCACGTGAGAGATCTCTGTCTCTCTACCTTTCAAATAAATTTTTCAAAAATAAGAAAAAATAGGCTCTAAGATTTTTTTTAGAGAGAGAGGTTTTCTCATGTCATTTTTTTTTCAAAGATTTATTTGCTTATTTGAAAGAGAGAGAGAGAGACAGAGATCTTCCATCTGCTGGTTCACACTCCAAATGGCCACAACTATTGGGGCTGGGCAAGGCTGAAGTCAGGAGGCAGGAACTCCATCTGGGTCTCCCACATGGGTGGCAGGAGCCCAAGTACTTGGGTCATCATCCACTGCTTTCACGGGCACATTAGCAGGAAACTGGATTAGAAGCAAAGCAGCCAAGACTTGAACTGGCACTCTAATATAGAATGCTGGTATCAGAGGCCGTGGCTTAACCTGCTGTGCCACAACACCAGCTCCCCAGGCCCCATGATTTAAAGAAAATACTTATAAATATATCCTTGGGAGACAACTCTTTTGTAGATTGAAAGTCCTTCAATACAGAGATCAGGGATTATCAAACGCCTTGTAGTTGCCTGTTATGCACTGCACTGAAATAAGCAGAATTATCCAAAGTGACCTCACTCAAGGTTGCTCAGAGCACAAATCAGCTGAGGCTGAAGCAGAGCGGAGATGGGTTTTGCACTGAAGTCAGCTTCCTGTGGGACCAGTGGCTCCCTTCCGCTAATGGGAGAGCGCACTTCAAATGGGCTCTGTCAAAAACTGTGAAGGGTCTGACACTTTACCCTGCTTGCCAGCTAACAAGTTCAAGTTCACCTGCCACAGCTTCATGGATACTGGCGAAAGACACAAGAATACTGGGTCAATGGCTGGCACCATGGCTCACTTGGCTAATCCTCCGCCTGCAGCGCTGGCACCCCGGGTTCTAGTCCCAGTTGCTCCTCTTCCCGTCCAGCTCTCTGCTATGGCCCAGGAGGGCAGTGGAGGATGGCCCAGGTCCTTGGGCCCTGCACCCGCATGGGAGACCGGGAGGAAGCACCTGGCTCCTGGCTTCGGATTGGCGCAGCGTGGCGGCCATTTGGGGGGTGAACCAATGGAAGGAAGACCTTTCTCTCTCTTTCTCTCTCTCTCTCTCTAACTCTGCCTGTCAAAAAAAAAAATAAAAAATAAAAATAAATTAAAAAAAGAATACTGGGTCAAAAGCAAAGGATTTTGTTATTCAGAGTGCAGTGAGCTGCATAACCCTCATGCTTACATTGGTTCCCTTGTCCTACCCCTTCCAGTCTTGTAGAGGCAACACAGTGGTAGGCCCAGAAGGGCACTGCACATAGAGTAGGAAGCCAAGCCTAAGCAACATCAGGGTTTGAGAGGTGGCTGCAGGCAAACGCACCAAGATGTGCTCTCCAGGGAGACGTTATCATGATTTGGTCAACAAATTTGTCCTTAGCTCCATAGGGAAACTCTATCCGTATCTCCTAAGACTGCTCACCACACAAACTTCTTTGAAAAGTTATCCTGAAGTAAAAGCTGTTAATGCCTCTGGTCGCAAGATAGGCAGAAACATGAGACACCCATGAGAAGTGCCTCCCAGCAGGCGTCAGAGGCTGGCGGCTGGAATTCCTAGATTACTCCTTGAAACAGACAGCATCCAACCTCAGACTGCTTGGCACCCCAGTGATTTGTGTATCCCTTCATTGATAAGGTATTTTTCTCATGCTTGATCTGTAAAAGGGAGCAGTAAAGATGCTTATTGGAGCACGGACCCATCCAAGTGTTCAGGAGGGTACTGCAGTACCGGTACATTCTCTAGTGAGTGGTGGGAGGTAGAGGACCTGTGTCTTCTCTTCTCTTTCACTCCTGGCCTTGTAACTTTTCCTTTCCCCCAATAAGCCTATGCCTTAATTCACTCCCAGTGCTCGTGCGTGACAGGGGAGACCCATATGTTCTCAGTACAACGGATAAAGAAAAAAATAAGATATCTAAGAATTCCCAGAATCCAGAAGGGGGAAGATCAAACAGAACACGTACCTAGTGAAACAGAATTGCTAGCGGAGACAAATAACTTTCAAAAAAATGAAACTAAGACTTAGATTCAAATACAGCATTGCTTCACACTTGAGGGAATTCCAGGGACATGGGACTTTCAGTACTAAAATCAGGATAGCCTTGGGCAAACTGTCCAGAGATAGTCATGTATGTTTATACACCACAAAATTTTTTTAATACAGTACATGAGCTAAAGGAAAAGATGGGTATGACTTGCACCCAGAATTAGTAATCTGGGTGAAGGAGAAAATATCTAAAAGCTTAATATCTCAAAAATATGAAAAGGTGGAATAACAAGAAAAGAGACTTTGAGAATAAATTTAGGAGACATAACAAGCAAAAATAGGAGATCAAGGAGGAACTAAGGAACTGATGCAGGATAATTATAATTAAGTAAGAAATATATTAAAATTTACTTGAACAAAACACAGATCCAAGTTTATCTACTGAAAAAGTGCACCAAGCTCCTAGTAGTTCCCATGAGAATGGCAGATAATTCACACACTATAGTACATTAAATTATTGTTCAACATCCTTATCTAACATACCTAACATAAGTTAGCGGACTGTACTTCCCTGCCTCTTGACTTTGGATTTGGCCAATGGAATGTTAGTGAATAGGATACAAGCAGAAACCTGAATTATACCTGCATAGCTGGACTTTCTCACCCAGTGCTTCTGCTGTTTTCTCTCTCCCGCCCTCCCTCCCTCCCTCTCAAATAAAAATTTCAAAAACTACAATTAGTTGTGAATACCAGATGCTAATAAGTTGTCACTAAGAGAATACAATATAATTTCCAAATTAGCAAAAAAAAAAAAAAGGAATGAATAGCAACTTATCAAAGCCAGCAAAACTAAGGAAAAGGCAAAAGAAGAAACAGTAAAGTAAAATGACATAGCAAAAACACATAATGGAAGGAATAAAATCAAATAGATCATCATTTCAGTGAATGTGAATGGACTTAATTCTATCAAAAGATGGGAAACACTCAAATGAGTTTTAAAAAACAAACCCAGATGTACGCTAATAAGAAATAAATAAATAGCAGGCCAGCATCAGAAAAAAAAAACCAGAAATACAGAAATGGCAATATTATTATCAGGAAGGGAGGAACTGAAGGTGAAAAATCCTGCAGAGACTGCAAAGGGACATGGAATGACAGAAGGCACAGTTTATGAAAAGAAGTGCCATAAGCTTGTATGTCTTCAACATATCAGCCAAATATATAAAGAAAAAAGTCCAGAATTGAGTCTGGAAGGATGCCAATATGTACAGGTTGGAAAGAGAAAACTAGAAAAGCTAAGGAACAGTAGTAGAAACAGAGAAAGCATGGGAAAGTCAGAAATGGTGCTATGACTCCTATACCCGGGGAGTCCCAGGCGACAGGTAAGCATGACCAGAGCAACAGTGTTCAGAGTGACCTCCTCCCGGGCCAGCTCCGTGGTCAGAGAGGACAGGATCCAGGTGACCATACCCCCTTCCCTGCAGGGAGGCTGACTCGGCTTTTGCACACAACCCTCTATTCTCCCGCATCTGCAATTTGTAGCAGATTGTAATTGAGATGCACAGTGTGGAATTCAGTTCTTTTATCTAAATGGGAGTTTTGTAGGCTTGGAGTGTTGTTAAGAAAGGAACAGCTGCCCAATGTATGGGTGACATTGTGGAACACACTAGTATGTGGAAGTAAAAAGAGGGTGCTCATTATTTCCCATTAAAAGATCCATTTAACTTTCTGGGACTTAAAAAGTCAGCCCATGTTAAGACAATGTGATGTTTCTTGCCCACGAAAAATCCCCTTTTCAAACAACTAATCAGGAATCTATGATGGACATCAAGTTTTAGCAGCAATTTTAGGGAATTTTTTTCCTTTTTTAAAATCATATTTATTTGAAAGAGTTCCATAGAGAGGTAGAGCAAGAGAGAGAGAGAGGTCTTCCATCACTGGTTCACTCCCCAAATGACTACAACTCAGCCAGAGTTGAGCTGAATCAAAGCCAGGAGCCAGGAGCCAGGAGCCAGGAGCCAGGAGCTTCTTCCAGGTCTCCCAGATGGGTGCAGGGGCCCGAGGACTTGGGCCATCCTCTACTGCTTTCCCAGGCCGTAGCAGAGAGCTGGATTGGAAGTGGAGCAGCCGGGACTCGAACCAGTGCCCATATGGGATGCCGGCACTGCAGGCGGTGGCTTTACCTGCTACGCCACAGCAACGGCCCCTCGTTAATTTCAGTTACTTCTCCTGCTAGAGGAAAATAGAGTTCACTAGTAGCTTTCACGCTTTCCAAAGCACCAAACTCATCTTGTTTTTTTCAATTCTGTCCCAGCTTCAGGCAGACTACAATAAGCAACATCTCCCAAAGCTTCCTGTGCGAAATTGCTGATTCCCACTGTTCCAATACCGTCTTCTGTTGTTATCTATTCATGTTTCTCTGTGAAAGAGCAGGCCCTGTGCACAGCACAGGATCCGGATGGCACCTGCCCACAGTCGCAAGGGCAGAGGTGAGCAGGGTGCAGCAGGAGCCGAGGCCACAGGCAAGATGCAGGGTGGGGCCCACACACTCCATGCCACTCACACACAGTGCCTTGTTCGCAGGGGTGCCAAGAGTCACCGTGCTGCGACTGGGCCACTGCACCAGCAGTAAGGCCGGTTTTTCTTTAAAGACTTATTTCTTTAAGAGGTACAGTTATAAAGAGGGAAATCCTCCATCTGCTGGTTCACTCCCCAAACAGCTGGAGCTGGGCCAATCAAAAGCCAGGAACTTCTTCCAGGTCTCCCATATGGGTGCAGGAGCCTAAGCACTTGGACCATCATGCACTGCTTTCCCAGGCCATAGCAGAGAGCTGGATTGGAAGTGGAGCAGCTGGGACTCGAACCAGCACCCATATGGGATGGCGGCGTCACAAGCAGAGGGTTAACCTACTATGCCACAGTGCCAGCCCCTATTCGTCCAGGTTTTACTGGCATTTTTAATGAACATGTGTATAAGGAATGGGGCTGGAGAATAACTGGAAAGGTAAGGGGTTGGTGATGTCCCAAAGTGTTACCTGTATGCCAATGGTATTAGCATCGCCTGGGAGCCTGTTAGAAACCCATATTCTCTGGGCTGGCACTCTCTCCCTCTCTCTGCCTCTGCCTCTCCTCCTCTGCAACTTTGCCTTTCAAATAAATAATCTTTTTTTAAAAAAGATAACTTTATTCTGGTGCAAAAAAAAATGAAATCCATGCATAGGAAGGGCCTTCAAAAACTTCACAAAAATGTGTATTATGAAAAAAACTATGCATGGGTTTCAAACTTTCTTGCACCAAAATAAATTTATCTTTTAATTCCATTTTCTGCAAGCGTTTTGAAGTACCCTCATACTATGTCTCTAATACAGTCATTTATGTTTAGGGACGTTAGCCTCTAATCCTCACATATCTGCACACAGAACTTAATTTTCACAAGCTGCCCAGCCCAGCTGTTGAGTTGATTTTCAAGCATCACAAAGCAGCTCCAGATGACCCCCCACCCAGCCCCAGCCTGCAGCATACACAGAATCTCACCTCATGCGCCTGCCTCTGGCTCTTTGCAGGGGACCTTATTTGTCTCACATATATTTTTGTACACACACAGAGTGCCTTCTTTAAACCTGGCTATTCCAACGCCAGTGGTGCCCCGGGTGCCCAGGTTGCTACAGCAACGTGCTTTGCTGCTTCTGACTCATGGACATGCCTCCATTTACGCGCAAATCTTTAGACGTTCAAAGGAGTCAAGTCTTGCGGTAGAGGCTTGAGTGATAAATTGCTACGTCTAATAAAGTGGAGCTTTCTCGATGTTTTGGGATTTGCGGGACTTGTGTTTGTTTTCTGGCAGACTGCAGAGAAGAAAGAGGGCCAAGCAACTGGCAACAGAGCTGGAGGAAACAGTGGAGAGACATTTTCCAGAGAAGAATGAGTGATATGGAAATATGCCAGGGAAATGAAAGGGCAGACATGTGAAACTGGAGCCTTCTTTAGTCCTTAGCATCTCTTCTGATGCTGACCAGTTGACAGCCAAAGCAAAGGCTCAGGTGGACGCCCACCAAAGAAAGACCAGGAGCACACTTGGAGTCCACACCAAATTCCCCTCATTTTGTTTGCTGCGACCCAGAGGAGGTCACTCCTGGCTGTGGCAGGGCATTCCAGCAAGTGGGAATGGGTGGGAGTTGTTACGCTGGGATTTAATCCAGCATAGGGGGATTCTAAGAGTCTGAAGCAGCAGGAGTATGTCCTGAATTCCATGTTGTCAGGAGGAAGAGGAAATACAATAGTAGGGAATCTTCATTTTTATCTGAAATCTGGGAAGGTTAAGAAAGGACTGGGGCCGGATGTTGTGGCACAGCAGGTTGACCCGCCACTTGGAACACCTGCATCCCACACTGGAGTGCCTGAGATCGAATCCCATCTCAACTTCCAATCCAGCTTCCTGCTGGTGTGTACCCTGGGAAGCAGCAGTGATGGTGCAAGCTCTTGGGTTCCTGACACCCATGGGAGAAATCCAGATGGAATTTCTGGCTCCTGGCTTCAGCTTGGCCCAGCCTGGCTGTTGCAGGCATTAGGGAGTGAACCAATGGGTGGAAGATATTCTCATTCATTCTGTCTCCCTCCCTCTTCCCCCGGCCCATCATTCTGTCTTCCAAATATATATAATGAAACTTAAAAAATAAAAACAAGACAGGAACAGATGAAGACCCAGAGTCTACAATGGACAGCTGACTGTTCTGGACCTGCCTGCCTGGCTTAGGGTTGCAATCACCATTGGAAAAGGAACAGTAAGGAGTCCTGGGGCTATGGCATAGGGCTGATAAGCATTTACCCAACTGAGGAGCAGCCTCGTCTCAGTCTACTTTCTAGCATGGCGGTGGAGTGGCCTTCCCTGGACTTGATTTCCTGAGTGCTAATTGCCTCCAGCTGGGAACATCACGACCTAGCTGCCAGGACTGTTTTTCACTTTCTCAGGCCCTCCTTTTGGCCATGGGCAGAGAAGTTGAGCCTGCAGGACATTCATCTGTGGGGTTCCGGTCCACACAACTCAGAGCACTCTGTCCTTGAACAGCTGCATCAGTCACCAGGGGAATAATTTTGGCCATTTGTGAATGTGCCAGGAGATGCCGGAAGTTGATCGTGACGTGTCTCGGACAGGCTGTTTCTGCTTTGTCGTCAGTGTCCTTTGACACAGCTACGTTCAGTTACTCCTTTTCCTTCATCCATTCTTTCTGACCAGAGGCAAATGCTGGCTGATCACTTCAGTTCCCTCTAAGTGCAGATCTGGGGGTGACAGCTTACGTAAAAGTTGTTTGCCCTGAGAAGTTATCCCTTTCAGCAGGAGCAGCTCAACTGCACAGGCACACACCTGAGGGCCTTAGAAGATCCTCCCCATGACAGGCTACCTGAGACCCAGAAAAGGGAGTCCTCGTCCATCCCCCCAACACACACACCATGGCCACGACACCCTGTGAGCGTTAACACCTTCGCCCTTCAAGGGGTGTGGATTTGACAAAATGGCAGCCTCTGTTAGGTGTCCCCTGCCTGGCAGATATTCAGCATTTCATCAATATTTAATAAATGAATAAATGGAATAAAATGGGAGCTGGTGCTGTAGCCCAACAGGTTAAACTGCCGTCTGCATTGCAGGCATCCCAAATGGGTGCTGGTTCGAGTCCTGGCGGCTCCACTTGCGATCCAGCTCTCTGCTATGACCTGGGAAAGCAGTAGAAGATGGCCCAAGTGCTTGGGCCCCTGCACCTACATGGGAGACCTGGAAGAAGCTCCTGGCTCCTGGCTTCAGTCTGGGCCAGCCCTGGCTGTTGCAGCCATTTGGGGATTGAACCAGCGGATCAAAGATCTCTCATCTCTCTTTCTCTCACTGTGACTCTTTCAAATAAATAAATAAATCTTAAAAATATAGGTAATAAATGGAACAAAATGTGCTGGCACTTTGCTGCTCACAGTTTTTCCATGACCTCTCTGACCATCTCGTTAGCAGGTTCAAGTCCCAGAGAGGCTGTGGCATAGCAATCCAGTGGAAGTCCTTAGACTTGACCTGAGCTGCCCGGCTCTCCCCAGACAAGTTCTTCACCTCTCGGACTTTAAGTAATTAGTTAGAGTCACACCTGGAGTCTAAACCTGAAGGTCCTTCTGTTCTTGTGGGTAAGATCCCCAGTGAGTGCATCTCCCAGGAACCAGACCGCTGCTGGCCTCGGGATGAGAAGGAGAATCAAGATCAAAGGGTAAAGGAAATCCTGTCCTATGCTACAGTGCAGATGCGCCTGGAGGACATTAGGCTAAGTGAAAAAAGCCAGGCAGAGAGCAACGAACGCTGTCTGATTCCACTCATCTGAAGGCTCGAAAGTGGTCCAAAGCACAAAGCCGGAAAGGAGAAGGGTGGTTGGCAAGGGCTAGGGAGAGGTGGGTGGAGGAAGCAGTGCGTCTTGGGGACAGAATTTCACTTTTGCAAGATGGCAGGTTCTGCTCGACAGCAAGGGGAGTACCTTTGGCACAACTGAACTGTACACTTAAAGGACTGACATGGGAAGTCATGTGTTTTACCACAACAAAATGCAGTTTTAAAGATAAATCGTGGGACCGGCGCCGTGGCTCACTTGGTTAATCCTCCGCCTGCAGCACCGGCATCCCATATGGGCGCAGGGTTCTACTCCCGGTTGTTCCTCTTCCAGTCCAGCTCTCTGCTGTGGCCTGGGAAGGCAGTGGAGGATGGCCCAAGTGCTTGGGCCCCTGCACCCCTGTGGGAGACCAGGAAGAAGCTCCTGGCTCCTGGATTCAGATCAGCATAGCTCCAGCCATAGCAGCCATTTAGGGGGTGAACCAACAGAAGGAAGACCTTTCTCTCTGTCTCTCTCACTGTCTAACTTTATCTGTCAAATAAATAAAATTTTTTTAAAAAGATAAATCAGAGAAGGAGAGTGGGAGACAGAAAAGGAAGAGAAACTAGCTTGATGCTGCCCCTGTGGCAGTGAGCAGGCTGCAACCTGCTCGGGGAGCTCTAGGCGGATCATGTATCTCTATTTTCAGCAGCAAAACCCTGGACAGTTAAGCTGAAGCATTCAGCAGGTTAAGAAAGACTGGCCAGCACTGCAAAGCAGCTCAAAGTGTAGTGATTGAAACTCATGATGTACATAAATAGCCAGACCCGTTTTCCTCTTGTTCAAAATCCTATTCTATTTGGGAGCAATTTGCTTCCACTTCAAACTCTCTCATTATATACCCTTTCATTCAAAATGTTAATTCTCCTCCTCTTGTAATTTACCCGTCACTAATCATTTCTGGGATGGAAACACATATTCCTAAGCGAAACTCTTTTGAAGAGCTGAATTAAGCAGACAGTGGGCTTGTTTCTCTAATTTCTAATAGAATTGCCAACGAAGAACTTTTTTGAAGTCTTAGAAACTTGCTGTGATAATGTCTTTGTGCAAAATAAACTTTATGGCCACGCAGAGGTTTACAACGCAGTAATTATAGTGGAAAAAAGGCCAAAGTAACACAAACATGTTGCCCCCAAATGATATTTGCAAAACTGACTTAATAGTCCATAAAAATGGTACTGCAACCCTCTCTTCAAGTGAGAAGAAAATTATGGATACACAGGTGCCAGCCTTGGGTCTCCTGATATTACCCAAGGGACTTTGGGAAAGAAAGGAAGTGACCTTGGGTGGAAGTGTGCATCTTCCACCAAATAGGAGTTTATTTATTACACAAATGCTAGAAATCAGGTCAAGAAATGAAAAGAAGATAACAGCAATAAAATTTTATTGCCAGAAGAGAAGATCCATATGATGCAATCCTCAAGTCCGGTATTTTCTCTGCCGATAGCAGCTGTCACTGCTGCTCCGTCACCTTCCCTGTGGCACAAGGGGCTATCTATTCAGAGTTTTATGGGATCCTTAGCGAAAACAACCCTCTTACGGGCTGCCAGCAGTGAGCAAGACCAGAGTCTGAGGTTGAGAGAGAAAACAACAACTGGCTTCAAAGTAAATCTCATTCGTAAATGCGAAAGAAAACTAAGTATGTGTGCTCAACTGTTCCCACTGAAACAGACAGCATCCTTCATCACGCTAAAGAAACTTCAAAGATCTGCGAATTAGGAGTCTCCACTCCCCCCATCCTCACGAAACAACAACTCTCAACTCTCCCACCTATCACATGTGGTAGACAGAAGGCCCAGTTCTTCAGCCTTCCCCGCATCCACAACCTGGGCTGTGTAACTCTGTAGCAGTTTCTCTCTCTCTCGATGCAGCTCGGGCAGGTGCAGGGCCCATCACGTGACTTGCAGCATCCAGTACAAAATGAAAAGGTAGGATTCCTCATTCAAAAATCCAAAGATGAGTGTCATTGTAACTACACAAATATAAAGTTCTTGCCTTTCTTCCATGGTCTCTCTCAGTTTGTCTCAGTAGTTTCTTATGTGCTATTTCATATCACTCTAAGTAAAGAAAGACCTAAATTATTTATTTTCTAAATTTTTTATTAACATGTAATACTTGCACTTTTTATGTAATACTATACTGTATTTCTTTTTTAAGATGTATTTTGAGGCCTACACTGTGGCACAGTGGGTTAAGCTGCCGCCTGCTGTGCCGGCGTCCCATATGGGTGCCAGCTGGAGTCTCCACTGCTCCATTTCCAATCCAGCTCCCTGCTAATGCACCTGGGAAAGCAGTGTAAGATTGCCCAAGTGTTTGGGCCCCTGCCACGCATATGGGACACCCAGAAGAGGCTCCTGGCTTCTGGCTTTGGCCTGGCCCAACCCAGACTATTGCAGCCACTTGGGGAGTAAACCAGCAGATGGAAGATCTCTGTCTCTCTCTCTCTCTACAATTTTGCTTTTCAAATAAATAAATAAATCTTTTTAAAAAGCTAGAATTTAAAAAGATTAATTTATTTGAAAGGCAGAGTTAGAGAGAGGGAGAGACCAAGAGAAAGTCGAAATCTTCCATCTTCTGGTTCACTCCCCAGATGGCTGCAACAGTAGGGGCTGGACCAGGCCAAACCCAGGTGCCAGGAACTCCATCCTGGTCTCCCACGTGGGTAGCAGGGGCTCAAGTATTGAGCCATCTGCTGCTGCTTTTCCAGGAGCATTAGCATAGTTAGGAAACAGAGCAGCCAGACTCAAACAAGCACTCATGGGGGACGCTGACGTCACAGGTGGTGGCTTAACACGCTATGCCACAACACCAGCCCTGTGCAATGTTTTAATACAGGCATACAGCATAAACTGTTCAAACCAGGCAATTAGCATTTCCAAATGGTATTTCCATTTCTGTATTTTTGGAGTCTATCATCTCTTCTCTATAGAAAATTTAAATTATGAGTACGGGACCGGACATTTGTTGTTAAGGTGCTTGCATCCCACAGTGGAATACCTGGCTTTGCTATCTGTCTCTGGCTCATGACTCCAACTTTGTACAACGCAGAGTCTTGCAGTAGTGATGGCTCAAGTGTTTAGGTTTCTGCCATACACATGGGAGACCTGGATTGAGTTCCTCGTTTCCAGCTTCAGCCTTGGCCCAGGTCTGCTTGCAGGCATTCGGCATTTGCAAAACAAATCTCTCTCTCTCTCTCTCTCTCTCTCATAAATAAAATTTAAAAAAATAAATTATTGAGGCCGGCAACATGCTGTCACCAGTAAAGCCACTGCCTGTGACGCCAGCATGGCACATGGGTGCCAGTTTGTATTCCAGCTCTTCCACTTGTGATCCAGCTCCCTGGTCATGGCCTGGGAAAGCAGCAGAGGAGGGCCCAAGTGCTTGTGCCTCTGCCACTTGTGAAGGACACCCAGAAGGAGCTCCTGGCTCCAGGCTTCAGCCTGGCCCAGCACTGGCTGTTGTGGCCATCTGGGGAGTGAGGCAGCAGATGGAAGATCTCTGTCTCTCTTTCAAATAAATAAAAATAAATCTTTAAAATAAACAAATAAATAAATGATTCCCATGAATCTTTACAGCTCATCTTTCCATTTTGTGAGAGGCACTGGAGGCTGGGCCCTTTGCACGAAGCTGAATTTGCCATGGTCTCTCCTGAGCTGAGGGCTCCTGGAGCGTGGAGCCCAGGGCTGCTGTCTTTGAATCCCAGCGCTGGGCCTCATACACAGCAAGCAATAAAGATATATCTAAGGGTTAAAGGGAGGCTGGGGAAACAAATTTTAAAATCCATTTTGCCAGTAAGAATGTGTGCAAATTGGCACATGCACACGCGGCTGGAGGGAACGCCAAGTGGTGCAGCCACTTTGGAAATCACTTGGGCAGCTCCTCAAAAAGTTAAGTACAGTTACCCCAGACCCAGCAGCTCCACTCCCAGGTGCATATGCAAGAGGGTGAAAGCATACATTCACTCGCAAACGTGTGTTTGTGGGTCATCACAGCAGCATGATCATAACACCACGAGGTGAAGACAACCCCATCAAGGCCCATCAACCAGTAAATGGATTGAAAAATGTGTTCAGGATGTACCACCGAATGTTATTCTGCCATCAAAGAGGAATGACGCTCTGATTCCTGCTATAATCTGGATGACCCTTGAACGCATTCTGTTCAGTGAAAGAAGCCAGCCACAAAAGGCCCCATACTGTGTGATTTCATCCACAGGAAGTGCCCAGAACAGGCAAAGCTGTCCAGACAGAAGAGGGATTAGCGGTTGCCAGAGCCCGTCCCGAGGGGGGATAGCAGCTCACTGCTCATGGGTGCAGTCTGTTTGTAGGGTGATCAAAGTCTTCTGGTACTAGATAGTGATGATGATTGCACAACTTCCTGAGTATACTTGAAAAACAACAACACTGAATTACACGCCTTCAAGGGGTAAATTTATTTATTTTTTTAGGGAAAAGGGTTTATTGGGGGAAGCCCGATGGACTGGAGAGAAGGAAAGAAGAAGGAAAAGAGGGGGAAGGAGAGTGTAAGAGAGAGAGATCAAGAAAGAGAGAGACAGAGCAAGCCACGTGTTCAGGAACAAGTTCTCTTAAACCTTTGCCGGGGGGGGGGGGGGGGCAGGGAAGTAGGAGCAGCGAATCCCATTAGGGTGGGGGTGGAGCTGACACCAGTGGTTGGGGCATGGGGTCACCTGGCTTCCAGCAATGGTGGCGGGGCTGAGCCTAGGACGGCATCCAGGGTGTAGATCGTGCCACAGGTAAGACTGCACCATTTTACTAACAGTCCCCCCTTTCGTTTTTTATAAAACAAAGAGTTGTTAACGGTCTTGGAAAGGCAGCGGAAGATGGCCCAGGAGACCTGGTTGAAGCAGCTGGCTCTTGGCTGTGACCTGGCCTGGCCCTAGCTATTGAAGCCATCTGTGGAGTGAACCTCTCTCCCTCTGTGTAACTCTTTCAAATAAATAAATAAATCTTTTAATAATAAGTAAATTTTTAAAAGGAAAATAATCAGTTTGCCTGAGTTCATCTCTTATGAGTGGCCTGACCTTTGAAAAGCTGTGTCATCTCCTTGAACTTCAGTTTTCTCAACTACAAAATGGGGAGAAATTCTAACTGCAATTAACACATGCAATTGCGTATGACAATGAAGTTCGACAACAAATGCAAAACCATTTGTACCATGTAGTCCTCCAGCCCTCTACTGTTAGCCTTGGCCCTCAATATGAGGGAGAGTGTCTATGTGATTTAGGGCAAAGTGAAGCACTGGGGTCCCCCAGTCATCCTCTTCCTAGGGCAAGCTGTGGGGGAGCAGTCAGCAAGGAAGCAGAGGGAGCAAAGATCGCTTCCTGCTTGTAGAAGTGGATTCTGTGCCCCCTGTCCCTTCAGCGACCTCAGATGGAGCTGGGGGCGGAGTGGGGGAGGGCCTTCTGCCTTGGAAGAAGCAAGTGAGACCCAGGGAAAGGAAGGGAAGCTGTGTGGCCAGTCTCTAGGTGCTCAGGGCACAGTGACAGGCATTCTTGGGCTGTTTGGTCCAGCCTCCCCAGCACCTACCTGTGGGATAAATGTGTGAATAGCACCTGTGAAAGCTCACTGGCCCCAGTCCCGCAGCAGGGGAGCCTAAACGTGTAGCCGGCCAGGGCTGCCTACAGTAGCCAGAGGCCAAGAATACACGAGTTGCCAGGGGCTAGGAGGTGGGGCAAATGAGGAGATGCTGTGAAATGGGTATAACGGTTCCATTATGCTGGGTGAATTAGCTGTAGAGATCAACATTGTGCCTATGTGTTGTCAACTTAACAGTATTTTTTAAAAGATTTATTTATTTGAAAGTCAGAGTTACACAGAGAGAGAAGTAGACCCAGAGAGAGAGAGAGAGAGAGAGGTCCTCCATCTGCTGGGTCACTCCCCAATTGGCCGCAATGGCCAAAGCTGTGCCGATTCAAAGCCAGGAGCCAGGAGCTTCCTCCAGGTCTTCCCACATGTATGCAAAAGGCTCAAGGACTTGGGCTATCCTCTACTGCTTTCCCAGGCCATAAGAGAGAGCTGGATGGGAAGTGGAGCCGTCGGGACTAGAACCGGTACCCATATGGGATGCTGGCACTGCAGGCAGCGGCTTTACCCACTGTACCACAGCACCGGCCCCTTAACAGTCTTTTAAGAGGGTAGCTCTCACGCTACTCTCTTCAATGTTCTTAAAAACAAAAACAAACAAAACTGGCTCCTGGCTTCAGCTTGACTCAGCCCTGGCCCTTGGCCATTTGGGGAGTGAACCAGCAGCTGGGAGAGTTCTCTCTCCCTGTCTCTCACCCTTTCTCTGTAACTCTGCCTTTAAAATAAATAAACAAAATTTTAAAAACAAAAAACGAAAGGATTCCAGGAAAGTGATGCAAATGGCTGTTACCTTGATTGTGGTAATGATTGCACGGGTGTTTGCATCTGTCCAGACTCAACAAGTTGTGCACATAAAATACGCACAAGTTTGTGTGTTGATTATACCCTGCACAAAACTGTTAAGAAATGATTCAGTGGGGGCCGGGACTGTGGCTCACTTGGTTAATCCTCCGCCTGTGGCGCCGGCACCCCATATTGGCGCCGGGTTCTAGTCCCGGTTGCTCCTCTTCCAGTCCAGCTCTCTGCTGTGGCCCGGGAGTGCAGTGGAGGATGGCCCAAGTGCTTGGGCCCTGCACCCCATGGGAGACCAGGAGGAAGCACCTGGCTCCTGGCTTTGGATCGGTGCAGTGCCGGCTGTAGCGGCCATCTGAGGAGTGAACCAATGGAAGGAAGACTTTTCTCTCTGTCTCTCTCACTGTCTATAACTCTACCTGTCAAATCAGACAGACAGACAGACAGAAATGATTCAGTGACAGATGGTTACAGCTGAGGAGTGGCTTCACATTCTCACCAGAGGGCGCTGCCTGCTGCCTTGGTAGCCCCACCATTGTTTGGCATGAGTTGGAGTGAACTAATAGGAACCATGTGACCAGTTTATTACACCCTCAAATGAGATTTTGACAGTCAAAAGCATAGTTTTAATGAAGTTCCATCAAAAATGTCACCACCACAAAACCTCTCAGTTGCTCCTCTCCTGCACTAGCTACCCCTCCCCAGCTCCCACCCTCAATCAACTCTTGCTCTGAATTATCAAAGTGCCCTACTGCACTTCGGTTGTGGCTTTGCCCCTTTCTACCTGGTACCTGCTATGTCACTCCAAGCTGTTCTAGTGCTTTCCTAGGACTGCCAGAACAAATAAGCCCGAACTCAGGGGCTTAAAATAAGAGAAACGTATTCTGTCACTATTCTGGAGGCTAGAATTCCACAATCAAGGTGCAGGCACAGATGGTTCCCTCTGAAAGCTCTCTGGGGAACTTGGGCCCACAGCTCTCTCCTCACTTTTGATGGCAGCCAGCACCCCTTGGTGCTTCTTGGCTGGTAACTGCATAAGTCTCTGTACCTCCACCCTTACATGGCTCTCTCTTCTTGGAGTCTTCTCTTTTTCTGTGTCTTGTAAGGATACTGTGGTCAGAATTGCAGCCCACCTAAATCCAGAATGATCTCACCCTGAGATCTTAAACTCAATTACATCTGCAAAGGCCTTATTACCAGGTAACAGGAAATACCTGTAGCATTTACAGGCAACACGGGTTAGGATTTGGACATATCATTTTAAGGAAAAGGAAGATAATTCAACCCACGACAGTTGTCACTGTTAGACTAAGCTCTTTGAGATCAGCATCTATGTCTTGTCCATATTTGTGTGTCCCAAAGGCCTACTCTAGTGTCTTAAATGTAGAAAGTGCTCAAGGTGCTTCCTGAGTTAGTGAGTGGATAGATTGATGGTGGTTGTTCAGGTAATGGATGTCATCTAACCTGTTACATTGACACCCTTTGCAGTCAGGATTGGGAAATGTGCATTAGGGATTCACATGGTCCATAGAAATTTGACAATCATTCCAGATATGACTCAAAAAATACAGGGCACAGAACTCAATGAAAACCCACCAGGTGACGTCACAGCCATGCAGCTTAAGCGACAAACCTCTGCTTGCAAACGGATCCCAGATGAAGCCTGGCTGGCCTTCAGAAGTTAAGGTAAACTTGGCAGCGACCCCAAGCATCACAGGCAATGAACATCCCCAGCCCTCGCTACCCCTGCTACACATTCCCGGCACTCTACTTCACAGGGCTGATCCGCTGGTGTTTCACGTGTTCCGGGTTTCTCTCTTGCCAAGGGCAGACGCTCTCGCGGTTGCACAAGCTCCTCAACCTGCCCCTGACAAGCACTGGAATGTGACTAAAGCACGGCGGGTTGCCTTTGCAGCCCTCGTTCCATAGCCATCCTGTTCACTCCACTTCGTTATTTCATTTTTCTCTCTCCTCTCCCTCTCTGGTCCAAAACACAAATACCCTGGGGCCGGCTTTGTGGCGTAGAAAGTAAAGCCTGGCCTAGCCCTGGCTGTTGCAGCCATTTGGAGAATGAATCAGCAAATGGATGATCTCCCTCTCTCTCTGCCCCCCCACCCCCGTCCTTCTCTGTAACTTTGCTTTTCAAATAAAATAATCGTTAAAACACACATACACACAAGTATCTTCCCATGGCTCATGCCAGTGCTCACATGTAGGCCCCTTCCCATCTCAGCTTTGCCTCTAAACAGGTTTGGTTTTAAACACTTAAAGGTGCAAAGGAGGGAGGGAGGGAGGGAGAGAGGGAGAGAGGGAGAGAGGGAGAGAGAGAGAGAGAGAGAGGGAGAGAGAGAATTGCCATGTTCTAAGAGGAACTGTCATGCCAGCTCTCAAAATACTATTGTCCCGTAGTTTTAAAATATGACTCATCAGGCGACGTTAAAAGTTCTTGGGTAGGAAAAGCAATCTCACGACAGCCTTTAGGCCACTTGCTCTGGGCTTCCCTTGGCCTCGTTGGCCAGAGTGCAGCAATCCTCTTCTCAAGTTTCCGTTTCATTAGGACTGCAGCCGTGGTGATGATTAAACCTCCCCTTCTGTCATTGTCTTTTCTTGGCATGGTTTCCTTGGCTCGGCTTGCGCGCTATAGACTGTGCATGAATCACCGGGAGTCTGTGCTTTTTAACTGTGGCAAAACCATAGGCAGCTTTCTGTTGATTGCCAGGATCCGTGCCAAAGCAGCTGTGCGACGTTCATCCTCGTATCTGTTGTCATATTTCAGAGAATGACAACAGCCACATCTCCTGCTTTGAATTTTCCTGATGAAAGAAGGAAAAAGAACTCCCCGAGTTGGTGTGCTGTGTGTAGGTGCTAGTTAATGACTTTTTCCCTCTTATTTCCTTAATCAGGAAATTTCAGAATTGAGCAGCAGCAGGGTCCCTATGAACAGGGCTCTGACGGAAGCCAAGCTGTGGGAAACACGGGGCCATGGAAACAACTGGTTTTGCAAGCCACTGTGTACTCCAAATAGAGACAGACTCGGAGCTGCCATCTGACGCCGTGGTGAGGAAAGCAAGGATATTGTTCACGGACAGAGAGGGTTCCATCCCCGGTATAAACAATCAATCAGCTAAGAAGTAATGCATTAAAGTCATCCACCATGTGGGTAGTTTGGACGTGAGTTAGCTGCTGAGTTTTCCTTTACAGAGATTTACTTATGGAAAACTGGCATTGAGTGATGGACAGATTTAATACCCTGTGGCATGAAAAAGCACTCAAGGAAAATCAAGACAAATTGTTCCTTTCCTTGGTTCAAGGCATTGCTCAGTTTAGAGTCCTTGCTTTAAGCTAAGAGCTTACCAAAATGGCCATTTTTAAATGCCATGAGCTGGGTTTACATTGCTTTTTTTCCCAATCGTTTTCACACCATACTTAGACATTGGAATAATCTTAGGGGAGCTTTGAACAAAATACTGCTAACTGGACTCTACTCCAAAGCTTCTGATTCATTGTTGGAGGGTGAATCCTGGGCAGCGGACATTTCAAATGGCTCTCCAAGAGATGCTAATGCAGAGCCAGGATTAGAGCCACTGCTTTGTGGAAATCACAACCGTCGAGAATCCTTGAAACCAATATGTGGGGTTGGGACACACACTCCGCGACAGCGCACCTTGCAGTAAGTCAGCTCACTCTGAGTCGATTTTGTCCTCCCATCAGAAATAATTAACCCATATGACAAGTAATCTGCGGCAGGCCTCGCACTCACTTCTGCTACTCAGTCTCTCCCTCCCTCCCTCCCTGTTGCCCACCTCCTTCTCCAGGGAAATACACGTGTGATTTGCAGCCTGTACCACCTTTGGGAGACCAAGACCCTCCCCAGCAGTTCATCCTTGGTGTCACAAGTATAGTAGTATAGTACGAGCCTGCACTAAGTGGACTGGCTTCTGTAACGTATACCAAGGCTCTTTACATCTGGCTCTTTCTATCTATCTCCCTCTCTGTCTCTCCCTCTCTGTGTGTCTCTCCCCTCTCCCTCCATCCTTCCCTCCCAATGTATGTCTACCTTCCATTAGCTTCTCATTTTCAGTGGAATAAAATCCAAAGTCCTCACCACAGCCTGCAAGGCCCTCTCAGATCTGACCTCTGTATATGGTATAGCAGCAGTTACAAGAGGCCAGGGAGAACACGGGGAGGGAGGGAAGGAAGGAGAAAACATGATTAACTGGTACTAAGTTAGAGTCAGGAGAAAGAAATTCTGGGGTTCTGTTGCACACTGGTGTGACTGTCGATACTAATGTACCACAGATTTTTCTAAAAGCTGGGAGATAGGATTTGAATGCTTTCAACATAGAGAAATGATAAATGCTTGAGGAAATAGAGCTGCTTAGCCTGATTTGAACAGCAACAAATGTATTCGTGTGTCAGAATACCACATGAGACCTCATAAATAAAGTACAGTCTTACATATCAATTAAAGGTAATTTTTTAAAGATTTGCTTTTATTTATTTGAAAGGCAGAGGTACCGAGGGAGAGGCAAAGAGAGGGGGAGAGAGAGAGAATGCTTCCATCCATTGGTGCATTCTCCAAATGGCTGTAATAGCCAGGACTGTGCCAGGCTGAAGCCAGGAACCCAGAGCTTCTTCCAAGTCTCCCAAGTGACTGCAGGGGCCCAAGCATTTGGACCATTTTCAGCTGCTTTCCCAGGTGCAATAGCAGGGGGCTGGGTTAGAAGTGGAACAGCTGGGACTTGAATCAACACTCATATGGGATGCTGGCATTGCAGGCAGCAGCTTAACCCACTATACCACAATGCTGGCCTCTATAAGTAAAATTTGAAAAAAAAAAAAAAGAATTGAGGGATCAGCATTGTGGCATAGTTATGCCAATACTTACAACACCTCTATTCCATATTGAAGTGATGCTTCAATATTTCCACCTGCTCCATGTTCTATCCAGCCCCCTGCTAGTATGCCTGGGAAGGCAAAAGATGACAGCTAATGTACTTGGACACTTTTCATCCATGTGGGAGATCCAGATGGAGTCCTAGGCTCCTGGCTCTAACCTAGCCCAGCTCCAGCACTGCAGCCATTTCAGGAATGAACCAGTGGATGGAAGATACCTCTGTGTGTTTCTCTGTCTCTCTCTGCCTTTCAAATAAATAAATCTTAAAAAAAAACTGAACCTCCAAATTTCCTGGGAAAGAGATTCTGATCATGGGGATCAACCCCAGAGCAAGGAGACAGGGAGATGTGTGCAAACATCCCTCCAAGGGGTGTCACCTTGAAAAGTGGGGGGCAAGGCAGGGGGAATTTGGAGGACAATTCCTGGTGACAGGGGACTCACTTGCTTTGTGGCAAGGTAGATAGTCCAAAAACTGTCCACTAGGGGAGTCAAGTTATCTCCAGGGCATGTCTGTCATCACACACTTTCAGGTGCTTTGCTGGCTGCCACCTACACCAGCTTACATTCGGAAGGTACCAGGCTTTGGGCTGATGCTTTCATTCCTGGAGGATGCCAGGTGTCGAACTGGCACCCCCTGGGAGAGAAAGAAAGGAAGAAGATAAGTATTTTTATGCCACAGACAGCGGAGAGTTAGATCAAGGAACGAATGAGCATATTTTCAACATCAAAGGATGACACATTACTTCTAAGAGGAAAAATGGAATAAGAAAAGAATAAGTATATATTAAGCATGAAAGCTTCAAGGATTATTTTAAGTTGTTGCCTTTGAGTCATATTTTGCAAACCCAATGACTCAGCCACCAAGAGATTCTTTTGTTCCATGATTAACCTTACTTTAGTACTAATATGGCAAGTTCAGATGATGATGTCTTTCTGTTTGAATGCTGCACTGCTGAAGCAGCCTGCTTCTCTGTCCTTAGGCTCAGCTTTGGGAGGCATTATCTTCCAATATTGGTGCTTGGATCTCTTGACAAAGACCCAACCATATATTTGTATAAAAAAGAGCTGGTTAGGTTTGGGTGTAGGATTTTAATGTTCTTATGGAATGATATCCTGCAAGATGTAGCACTATGCATATTTAGGAAAAACATGAAATAGGAGAAAGCAATATAATATATTGGTTCATATTCAGGCTTTGCAGCCTAGTGATTCAAGCCCTGGTCACTGCCTCTTAAGTAGCTGTGTGGTCTTCAACAAAATATTTAGTTTCTCATCATAACCCAGGAATGTTAACAGTACTTGCTTGCAAGGAGTTGTGTAAGGTTTATTTGAAACTATGAACTGTCCAAGTTCGGGATTGTGCTTGACTGTGAGCAACCTCAAAAGCACCTAAATAGTGGCTAGCTCAGCCCAGGACACTATTTTTCCCTCACTAACCATGAAGTCCAAAGGAAGATGCTCACTGGTATTCGTTAAGAGGCTCAAAGACCTTAGAGCTGAGCTCTTTGCAGTTCCCATGATTTTTTTTTCATGACCCTAATGTGGCTGCTGTAGTTTCTGCCATCATGTCCACATTCCTAACTAGGAAAAGGAAGGTGGGGTGGTGGCTGAATCAACAAAACAAAAACCTCCCCAGATGTTTAAGTCAGGGTAGGTTAAGTGATTTAACAAACAAGCCCCACTCATCAGTCAACTAACACACTCGAAGTTCATTTCTCGTGCTTGCCAAGGTAAATTGATAGCATGGGGCAGAAAGTCATGGGAAGCAGCTCTGCTCAGTCTAGACTGACAGGGACCAACTCAAAATATGGGGCTTCTAGGATCATAGTAGGCCAGCAGAAGGCAAAGCACCTTGGAATTGTGCAGGGAGTTCCACGGACTTTATTCACGTAGGCCAATCTGAATGCAAGGGAAGCCACAAATACAGTCCCTGGGTGGGCAGTTCTCCCCAGCAACGTCTCCCTGCAGTGCAAAGGAAGCCTGAACCCTTGAAGGCTGCAACTATCCCTGCCGCACTGGCAATCCACCCAACTTGCATGTAAATGTTAGCGCCTAGAACTAAACACTCAGTCACCTCCAGCTGCAGGAAGAGCCAGGAAATTTTTCAACCAGTATTGCTGCAGTCCTGGGTAGCTGGGGTTTCTGTTAGCAAGGAAGAAACTGAGGAGACTCTGTGGGCACCAAATGTTGCATGTCACCAGTGGGAAAGTGCTTGGCACGGGGCCTGGCACTCAGTCACTACCAACAAGTGCTGGCCGCTGTTGTCACTGTGGTTGGTAGCTTCCTCAGGGAAGCGTGTACCATCTCACCCACTTGTCTCGTCTGGTGCTATCTTACTCGGCTGGTAACTAAGCAGTTTGTTGAGTGCTGAACCTGGAGTCAGAAGATCTCAGTTGAAACTCTGGCATGGCTTCTTGCTATCTTCTCTGGGCCTCAGTTTCTTTAGTGACTAAGTGAAAAGGGTTAAACCTTCCTCACAAGTTTGTCATGTGGATTGAGACACTTGAACTTGACTAAGCCCAACATATCATTAACACTGAATCCCCACTGGAAGCAAACCAGGGATGCTGTAACAAAATTCCATAAACTGGGTGGCTTGAAACAGATGTATTCTCTAATAGTACTGAAGACTTGAATGCCAAAATGAAGCATGGCATGCCATGCTCCCTTTTAAGGGTGACAAAGGAAACCATCATTGCCCCTTCCAACTTCCAGTGTCAACTGGCAAGCCTTAGAGTTCCCTGGGCTGCAGCTGCCTCGCTCCTGTCTCGGCTGTTGTTGTGCATAGCTTTCTTCCTGTGTGCATCTGGGTCTATTTTCTTCTTCAAAGGACACTAGTCTAGACCTGGCATGGTGGCATAGCAGGTAAAGCCACCACCTGTGACACTGGCATTCCATATGGGTGCTGGTTCATGTCCCAGCTGTGCCACTTCCGATCCATCTCCCTGCTAATGTACCTGGGAAAGCAGCGGAGGTTGGCCCAACTGCTTGGGACCTTGCCACCCATGTGGAGACCTGGAAGAAGGTCCTGGATTCAGCCTGGCTCAGCCCCAGCTGTTGTGGCCATTTGGAGAGTGAATCAGAGAATGGAAGATCTCTCTGTCTCTCCTTCCCTCTCTGTAACTCTGACTTTCAAATAAATAAATCTTTTTTTATTATGGGGAGGGGGGGAGCCACTGTAATCCAAAAGCTGTACTTTGGAAATTTATTTTTATTAAATAAAAGTTTAAAAAAGGACACTAGTTATACTGCATCAAGAGCCCACACTACTCCAGAATGAACTCATCTAATTATATCTGCAACAACTCTATTTCCAAATAAAGTCACTTTCTTGTATAAGATTTATCCATCTACCATCAAATTACTAGAGAACATTGGGGAAGCCCTGAAAGATACTGGCATAGGCAAAGACTTCTTGGAAAAGACCCCAGAGGCACAGAGAATCAAAGCCAAAATTTGGGGGCTGGCACTGTGGCATAACAGGTAAAGCCACCACCTGCAGTGCTGGCATCCCATTTGGGTACCGATTTAAGTCTTAACTGATTTACTTCCCATCCAGCTCTCTGCTATGGCCTGGGAAAGCAGTAGAAGATGGCCCAAGTCCTTGGGCCCCTGCACCCATGTGGGAGACCCGGAAGAAACTCCAGGCTTCTGGCTTCAGATCAGCCCAGCTCCAGCCATTGCAGCCACTGTGGACATTTGGGGAGTGAACTAGTGGATGGAAAACTGACTTTCTCTCTCTCTCTCTCTCTCTCTCTCTGCCTTTGTAACTTCGCCTATCAAATAAATAAATAATTTAAAAAAAAAAAAGCCAAAATTGACAAACAGGATTACATCAAGCTAAGAAGCTTCTGGACTGCAAAACAAACACTCAGCAAAGCGAAAAGGTAACCAAGTAATGGAAGAAAATATTTGCAATCTACCTGATAAAGGATTAATATCCAGAATCCATAAAGAGCTCAAAAAACTTAACAACAACAGAACAATCCAGTTAAGAAGTGGGCAAAGGAATTGAGCAAGCATTTTTCAAAAGAGAAAATTCAAAAGGCCAACAGAAACTTTGAAAAATGCTTGAGATCACTAGCCATCAGCAAAATGCAAATCAAAGTCACAATGAGGTTTCACCTCACCCAAGTTAGAACAACCCTCATTCAGAAATCAAAAAACAAATGCTGGCAAGGATGTGGGGGAAAAGGTACCCTAACCCACTGTTGGTGGGAATGTAAGGTGGTACAACCACTGTGGAAGACAGTATGGAGATACCTCAGAAGTCTGAATATAGACCTACCATATGACCCAGCCACCCCACTCCTGGGAATTAACCCAAGGGAAATGAAATCAGCATATGGAAGAGTTATCTGTACCCCCATGTTCACTGTAGCTCAAGTCACAATAGCCAAGTTATGGAATCAACCCACATAGATATTCATCAACTGAAGACTGGATCAAGAAATTATGGTGTATGTACACTATGGATTACTACACAGTAGTTAAAAAAATGATGTTCAGTAATTTACAACAAAATGAATACAACTGGAAACCATTATACTTAGCAAAATAAGCCAGTTCCAAAAGAACAAATACCATATATTCTCCCTGATCTGTGGTAACTAATAGAGTACCCAAAAGGTAATCTAAAGATGTGAAATTGACATTTTGAGATGTGATGATTTTAACAATCCTTGTATCGACTCTTGGAGAACAGTGTTGGGAAGTTTTTTGTTTGTACTTTTTTTTAAGACTATTTGTTGAACTCTACTTAGTGTAGGATTAATCTTATGAGTATAAAGTTAACTGAAAATAAGACTCTTGTAAAAAAAATAAGAATCAGAATAGGAGAGGGAGGAGGAAGAATGGTGGGAAGATTCACTATGCTCCTAAATTTGTATATATAAAATGCATGAAGTTTGTATGCCTTAAATAAAATGTTTCTAGGTAAAAAAAAAATATGTATTTGAAAAGGAGAGATCAATCTTCCATACTCTGGTTCACTCCCCAGATGCCTCTAACAGCCACAGTTGGGCCAGGCTGAAATCACATGAGTGGCAGGGACCCAATTACCAAGCCATCACAGATGAATCAGAAGTGGAGAAGCCAGGATTTGAACTGGCACCCTGATACGTGATGTGCACATCCCAAGTGGTGGTGTAACCTGCTGTGCCGTAACACTCACCCAAGGTCGCGTTTTGAGGTTCTGGGAGTTAGGACTTCAATACATTGGAGGTGGGAGGGAACACAATTCCAATTCAACTCATAACATCTATCAAATACTGAGTGCTAAATAAAATGTGATATATCCATACAATGGACTATTATTTGGCCATAGAAAAGGAATGAGGTACAGCAACAAAGATGAACCTCAAAAAAAATTATGCTAAGTCAAAGGTGCCAAACATGAAAGAACAATGATTGTGTGATTCCACTGACATGAAATATTCAGAACAAGCAAATTCATAAAGGCACAAAGTAGATTAGTGTTTGCCAAGTGCTGGACAAGGGGCGATTGGAGAGTGAACTGGTAAAGTGCAGCGGTTACTTTAACTGGAGACAAAAGTGCTCCAACTGACTGTGGTGATGTTTACACAGGCCTGTGAGTAGACTAAAAACCACCGGGTTGTAAATTTTAAAAAACTAAACGTTATGGTATGTGAACTACATCTCAATAATGTTGCTATTTTAAAAAAGAATGAATGTCTCATGAGCTAGCAAAACTCAGCTCTCTAGAGCTTCATTACCAAATTCTAAAACTTTAAAACTGAAAGTCAGAGGCAGGTATCCGGCTCAGTGGTTAAGACATTACTTGGGGGCCGGCGCTGTGGTGTAGCGGGTAAAGCCGCCGCCTGCAGTGCTGGCATTCCATATGGGCGCCGGTTTGAGTCCCGGCTGTTCCACTTCCAATGCAGCTCTCTGCTATGGCCTGGGAAGGCAGTGGAAGATGGCCCAGGTTCTTGGGCCCCCGCACCCATGTGGGAGACCCAGAGGAGGTTCCTGGCTCCTGGCTTTGGATCAGCACAGCTCTGGCTAGCCCAGACAATTGGGGAGTGAACCAGCAGATGGAAGAAAGACCTCTCTCTCTCTCTGTCTCTCTCTCTCTCTGCCTCTCATTCTCTCTTTTTGTAACTCAGACTTTCAAATAAATAAATAAATCTTTTTAAAAAAAGACATTACTTAGGATACATAGGTCCCACATTAGAGTACCTGGGTTTGAGTCCAGCTATGCTTCGGATCCAGCTTCCTGCTAATGCACCTCCTGGGAGGCAGCAGATGATGGTTCCAGTGTTTTGGTTCCTGCCACCCATATGGAGAATGTATTGAACCAGGCTGCTGGTTTTGGTCTGGCCAAGCCTCTGCTATTATAGGCATTTAGGGAGTAAACCAGTGGACGGGCAATCTCTATCAGTCTGTCTCTCTCTCTCTCTGCCTTTCAAATATATGAAAATAAATTTTTATTTAAAAAATAGAACTGGGGGCTGGGGTTGTGGCACACTGGGTTAAGCTACCATTCTCAATGCCCAGCAACCCATACAAGTGCTGCTTCGAGTCCCAGCTGCTCCACTTCCTCCCCAGCTCCCTGCTAATGGCCTGGGAAAGCAGCACAAGATGTCCTGAGTGCTTGGGCTCCTGCACCCACGTGGGAGTCCCAGATGGAGCTCTGGGCTCCTGACTTTGGCCTGGACCAACCCCAGCCATTGTAGCCATTCAGGGAATAAACCAATGGATAGAAGATCCCTCGTTCTCCCCTTCTCTCTCTGTAACTGTGCCTTTTAAATGAATATAATAAATCTTTTTTAAAAAATTAAAAAACAAGGGGCCAGTGCTGTGGTGCAGTGGATTAAAGCCCTGGCCTACAGCGCTGGTATCCCATATGGATGCTGGTTCAAGTCCCAGCTGTTCCACTTCTAATCCAGCTCCCTGCTAAGGCACCTGGGAAAGCAGTGGAGGATGGCCCAAGTGCTTGGGCCCCTACATCCATGTGGGAGACCCGGAAGGAGCTCCTGGCTTCGGAACAGCTCAGCTCCGGCTGTTGTGGCCATCTAGGGAGTGAACCAGCTGATGGAAGCTCTCTCTATCTCTACTGCTCTCTGTAACTTTTTCAAATACATAAAATAAAACTAAAGAATCTGGACTCATCCTTGATCCCACCTGGGTGGGGGCATTCCACGAGGTTCTGCCCAGAGGAACCACCTGACATCATGTTTTGCTGCCATCTGTCTGTTCAGCAAGTATCTTTATGTCAGGGACCCAAATAAAACTAATAGCACATGTTTTCAGTCAAGTGCCACATAGTGTTACCTCTCTGAGGGCAAAGATGGCATATTTTATTTTTAAAAAATTTATTTGAGGCCGGAGCCGCAGCTCACTAGGCTAGTCCTCTGCCTGCGGTGCCGGCACACCAGGTTCTAGTCCCGGTCGGGGCGCCAGATTCTGTCCCAGTTGCCCCTCTTCCAGGCCAGCTCTCTGCTGTGGCCCGGGAGTGCAGTGGAGGATGGCCCAAGTGCTTGGGCCCTGCACCCCATGGGAGACCAGGAGAAGCACCTGGCTCCTGCCTTCGGATCAGCGCAATACGCCGGCCGCAACACGCTGGCCACAGCGGCCACTGGAGGGTGAACCAACGGCAAAGGAAGACCTTTCTCTCTGTCTCTCTCTCTCACTGTCCACTCTGCCTGTCAAAAAAAAATTATTTATTTGAAAGAGTTACATAGAGAGAGGAGAGGCAGGGAGGGAGGGAGGGAGAGAGAGAGAGATAGAAGTCTTCCATCTGATGGCTCAGTCCCCAGTTGACCACAACGGCTGGAACTGCACCAATCCAAAGCCAGGAGCCTCTTCAGGTCTTCCCATGCAGGTGCAGGGGCCCAAGGACTTGGCCCATCTTCTACTGCTTCCCCAGGCCATAGCATGGAGCTGGAACAGAAGTGCAGCAGCCAGGTCTCGAACCGGTGCCCATATGGGATGCCGGCGCTTCAGGCCAGGGCGTTAACCCACTGTGCCATAGCACCAGTCCCAAGGACGGCATATTTTAATAATCACACTCATACTACAAGACAGATGAAGAATTTGAGAGCAACAAAGAGTGCTGCTTAACCTTAAAAAGGAAGGGAATGCTGACCACAAGCAGCACCATAGGTGAATCTGGAGGGCATCTGGCTCAATGAAAGCAGCCAGTACAGGAAAGACAAACGCTGCCTGATCCACCTCATATGAGGCATGCAGAGCAGTCAAACTCGCTGAGACGGAGAGTAGCGCGGGGGCTGCCAAGGCCTGGGGGGAGAGGGGAGCCACCGTCTGACGGGGACTGGGTTTCCGTTTTCCAAGAGGAAGAGTTCTGCAGACTCAGAGTAGCAATGGCAGCAGGAGTGGATCCAATGCCACTGAGCCGGACGCTACAATACGGTCGAGATGGTAAATTTCATGCTACATATATTTTGCTGCAATGGGAAAAAAAAAATAATAAAAGCCACCGAGAGTTAGAGCATTCTCTCAAACAGCAGGAACCAGGCTTTTTATTCTTTCAATGCACATAGCACTTTCTTCAATCAGTTCAATAAATGTAGTGGATTTAATTGAATCCACAACATTTCTAAATGTAACAAGGGAAAATTGCTTTAACTCCAAAACATAAAAACAAAGCTTTCATCAAATTACTTCTTTCCCAAGAAATTACTTTAAAATATTGCCTCGATACAAGCTTCTTGCCTTCAAGATCAATTTTCATTTCGCCAGCTACCTCGTCCATTTCATCAGTACTTGGACAAAGGCAAGGCAGAATGAGTCTAGGGGAGGCCATCTGGAAGTCTTCGGCCTCAAAATAACCTTGGTGTTGTGTATACAAGGGGTATGCAAAAAGTTCAAGGAAATACATATTATGAAAAACCATTCGTGGACTTCAATTATCTGAACCAAAATAAACTTAGCCTTTAACTCTATTTTCTATGAACTTTTTCAAGTTGCCTTGTGTATGTGCCAGCCAGAGTGGGCAATTAGCTTGAGAAATGACTTCTATTCTAGCAGATCTTCATAGGCTCAGCATAGGCTAAAAAAAAAAAAAAAAAAAAAAACTACAGCATGGCACCAAATAGGAGACTGTGGCCAGGGGCACAATTATCCCATGGTCCAGGCAGCTCCCGATGTTGCTGGTGAAAGCCTACGTCCGTGGCTAGTCCTGTTTCCACCAGGAGAAAACTCTTTGCCAAGTAATTCCCCATCACTTGCTTTCAGGAACACATAGCCCCTCCTCTGGTGCTGCTTCTAGGTTCTCTGTCAAGGGCAGCACAGGGAGCCGGGGGTGGGGGTGGGGGCTCGATTCCTTATCTGGGCTCCATCTACACCATGTCCACGTTGTGAAAATTCATCAACCCACACACTTGTTCTTTGTGCACTTCCTTATGCGTTACATTTGAACAGAAGTTAGTCCCCTCTTCCCACAAAAAGTGGCTAGAAGCAAGGAGAGCCCAGGAAAATGAGCAACTACAGCTCTACGGTTTTTGGTAAGTTTCAGCCTCTAACCTCCAATAAACTGCATTTGCAGAGTTCTTTGAGAACCTCTCGGTGTCATTCTGCAAATGCTGCTGGAAAGCTCAAGGCGGCACGTGTTTAGGGAAGAGGGACAGATTTTCAGGCCCTCTCTCCAGCCTCCTCCCGAGTCCTCCTCAGGGGAGGAGGGGGAGTCCTAGCTGCTCGAGGAGATCCTGAAAGTGGCCACCCACTGCTCTCTGAAGGGCAGGCTACCAATCAGCCTGTGTGCCCAGCCCAAGCTCCATGGCACCTCCTGCTTGCCATTTTCTCTTCTGTTTCTGTTCCCATACTCTGAGCTCACCTGGATGGGGCTCTCGACCATCTCCCCCACCGCAGCTCCCATCTCTGCAGAGCAAACCTTCGGCTCTCCATGCTCACAGTCTAAAACTGGGTGGGTGAGAAAGGGCCACCTAAGCCCTGAGGTGTCCCTCGGGGAGCAGAGGCCTTGCCACATACTGCAATCCCTACTGTGCTTCGGGCAATAAAGCAAGTGGCCCATTTTGCTCATTTCTCTTGACACTGTCTTTGCAGCCAGAACTGGAAGGGTCAAAAAGATGAGAGATGCCAAAACCCACCATGAACTCCTCAGCTTCCTGCTAATGCACACTCTGGGAGGCAGTGGTGACAGCTCAAGTAGTTGGGTTCTTGCCACCCAGGGTCGGAGATCTGAACTGAGTTCCTGACTCCTGGCTTGAATCTGGGCCTGGCCCCAGCCATTGTGGGTGTTTAGGGAGTAAACCAGTGGATGGAAGCTTGTTGTCAAATAAGAATTTAAAAAGTAAGATGAGTAATGTTAGAAATAGAATCTTTGCCAATGCAATTCACTAAAATGAGGTCATACTAGCTTGGCATGGGGACTAAACCCCATATGACTGACATCCTTAAAGAAAAGGAAGGACACAGAGACACACGCAGAAACAAGATGGCCTCATGGGGACAGAGAGGCAGAAATCGAAGTGACACAGCAGGAAGCAGACAGACACCGAAGATCGCCAGCAACCATTAGAAGCTAGGATGCAGCAAGGGAGTAATCTTTTCTAGAGCTTTCAGCCCCACCAATACTTTGATTCAAACTTCTAAAGCAACAGAATCTGTTTCTATCTTTTTAGGCAAAAAAAAAAAAAAAAAAAAAACAAAAAAAAAAAAACAAACAAACAAACAAAGACAAAACCTGCCGCGCACCTCTTCTGTGTCCCTCTCTGGAATCTCACTCATTGCACCACCTGCCCTCTGTGCCTTGTTCTAAAGAAAGCACCTGTGGGTCTCTCGTCTTCCCTGCACGTCCACCTTTCAAGAAGCAGTCCTTCTTTGGAGGTGACCCCGGCCTGGCCCATCAGCCCCCCGAAAACACAGGCCATTTCTTCCATTTCCAGCTGCCCCAGAGTTAAATGCAAAACATTGGGTATCTTAACGGGAAGAAAATGGAACCAAAAGAAAGTTTGCCTAATTTGTAAAATAAAAATGAGTTTCGATCCCAGTGGCTTATGTATTATTCTTGCGAGGACTGGTTTTACATCGATCATCTTTTCCATGGCAGTCAAGTGTGGAATACAATGAAGTTAGAAGTGTAATTGTGTAGACATAAAAAATTGCATCTCGATAGCCATCATCGGGACACTTTTCTCAAGATGCTATCTCGGTGTCCTTCAGAGCAATAACGATACCAATTGAGAACGTAACAGAAGCAACTTAAATGTGATGCCTCGCTTGCTTCGGGGAAACCAATGTGCTTCGGAGCAAGGCTATTGCTCATGACATAAGGTGCTCTCGGAGAGGCTAGAAACACTTCGAGACCATTAAAATAAAATGCCAGCCATTCCTGCTGTTCAAATATTCTTCAGCTTCTAATTTAAGGCGCCAACACCTAAGAATGTAATTGTGTTATTCTCTCTGATAGCTGGAATCTATCTAAGCCAAATGCCTGGGAATTATGGACTATTGGGGCTCCGGGAGTCCAGAAGACAAATGAGGTGGATGAAACGTGTTATTTTGTACGGGCGCATTCAACATTTGTGCTCCGCTACCATCTGATGTGTTCAAATGCATCCAAAGCCTGAAGTGCCTGAAGGGTCTCTCCTCGACCAAACTGAAGAAGAGGTTGGGGAAATGCATAAACCACGTGAGGTTCAAAACTCAGCCTTCGGCGGGGAAGGAGGAGAAAGGCTCACACACCTATCCTTGGAATCGCGTTCCACACTCCAGCTGCTCCAGGGGCGACGTTCCATTTTGGAATCTGGAAGTTGTGTGGATAAAGCAGATCCTCTGTAACTCCTGGTTCTATCCCTGGAGAGCAAGTGAGGCCACAGTTTGCAAGAGGCACGGCGGAGCAGAAAAGGGCAATTTTAAAAGCAAACGCTGTGAAAGGTGATGCTTCCCCATCACACGGGTAGATTATTTCTGTTTAATGCCTGCCATGGCAGGGGTACACTTTAGGTTCAGAGACCCCATTGGCACATCAGGGCTTTGACTGGGACACGGTGCCAATTCAAACTGTCACACAGTACAGGGAGGAGAAAAAAACCCAAATCAGCTTCTATTCTTTCATAGAAAGCAATACTGTAGTTTAAATTAGCAAGGCACTGCTGAACCGCTATTTAAAATGCGTTTGCACTGACATCCCGAGAAAGGATTTTTTTTCTTGTTTAATTGCACTGTCAGTGTGGAACGCTTTCACTTAAAACCATTCTGAGGTAGACCTTTTAATAGAAAGTGACAATTTAAATTGCCATGATAGCAGCGTAAATGGTGCTTAAAGTCATTACTAAACTGATGTCGCGGTTGGCTCCAGACCAGTTAGTTAAAGCTGAAGAAAAGGTGTTGGGGGAAGGGAGAAAGGTAACTAAACAGCAAATCATTAATTTCTTGTATATTCATTGTAATAACACTAGCTGTGGTGAAGGGATCTGGTTCCCAAGGGATGTAACACACGTTTCTATTGAATTCCGCATTATTCCAGGCTAACGTTGCCCTGAGTGAGGAATTGCTCCCCTCACAGGCACTTACTCCTCTTCAGTTACTCTTTTTCTTGTCTTCATTCTGTGGTCAAAGAGAGGAGCTGCGGCTTCCACGTGCTGGTTTGAGTTCTGCAATGCAAGCGCTGCATTTAGCCATTGCCTGCCTTAACTCTTCCCAGGATGAGTGAGAGGCTCCCTGCAGCCCTTGGAAGTGACCCCTGCTAGCTTTCAAGGAGCACCATCCCCAGAGCAGAATGCTGTGTCATGCAAGTTGAGGTCAAGGTCATCTGAGTGATTCCACTGGTTGAATCTGGTGGGTTTTAACCAAACTAGCTGGTTTGCCAAACCAGTGTGGCAGCATCTATGGGCTCAGTGGGTGCGACACCATAAAACCCGGGACAGTAATGGATCTGTGAACCCGGAAAGGAGCTTATGGGTGGGTTAAGGTTGAACTTGGTGCATTGGGAACGATGGAAAGGATGATGGCAGGGATTCATAGAGATGGACCAGGAACAGAGAAGCCTGTGTGTGCGGGCCCACTCAGTCACCTTCACAGTCACCCACTCATTTGTCTTGGTTCTGAAACATATCCCTTTAAAAGCAAATTCTTTGGGCTTTTGTAGGAACTATAGGTAAGCTAGTCTAGAATTACCATTTAAAAATTTGTGTCCTGGGCTGGGCGTTTGGTGTAGTGGTTAAGATGCCAGGTTGGACGCCTGCCTCCTGTATCAGAGTGCCTGCTTCAAGTAACAGCTATGGTTCCCAGTCTCGGCTTCCTGCTAATGCAGATCCTTAGAGGCAGCAGTGATTGTCAAAGTCATCAGGGCCCTGCCACCCACGTGGGAGATCCGAATGGAGTTCTGGGTCCCTGGCTCTGGCCTGTCTCAGATCTGGCTGTTGCAGGCATTAGAGGAGTAAATCAACAGATGGTAGATCTCTCAGTCTCTCCCTCTCTGTCTCCCTTCATGGCAGCAAATAAATAAACTTTTACAAAAGAAAAAAATGCATAGCACACTCCTTTCTATTATGTAAAAATTACTTCAAGGAGCCAAAAATTGCAATTGGGCTCACAGGAGGGAGACCTATTTCAGAATTTAAATGTCAAATATTATATTTGGGATGGAGTTTTGGAATAGTTTCCTGAGATCATACAATGGAAGAGCCCTTGGAACAACACTACAACCTTGAAATTTTCTCTAAGTCAGACATTACAGTTTCAGAAATTTCTCTCACTCAAAGTGAGAGACAGTTAAGGGAGTTTCCTGGCACATGACCTTAATTTTGGGTCTGGGGATGGATTGCAGAGAGAATAGGAAAACTGAACACGGATTTTTGTGTTTACACGTAAATGTGCATTACTAAGGACAGAGAGCTCATTTCTTTTTTTATTATTATTATTTGGCAGGTAGAGTCATAGACAGTGAGAGAGAGAGAGACAGAGAGAAAGGTCTTCCTTCCGTTGGTTCAATCCCCAACTGGCCGGTACGGCTGGCGCTGCGCCAATCCAAAGCCAGGAGCCAGGTGCTTCCTCCTGGTCTCCCATGCGGGTTCAGGAGCCCAAACACTTGGGCCATCCTCCACTGCCCTCCTGGGCCACAGCAGAGAGCTGGACTGGAAGAGGAGCAACCAGGACTAGAACCCAGTGCCCATATGAGATGCTGGCACTGCAGGTGGAGGATTAACCAAGTGAGCCACGGCGCCGGCCCCTAGAGAGCTAATTTCTTAGCCATCAGACCTGCAAAGGAGTTCGCAAACAAAAAGCAGTGAAGAACTATTAATCCAGTATCACTTTACTAAAAACAAGCAGACAGAAGTGCAGAGAAGTGGTTGACTTTGAAAGTCAAGCTTCTAGCTGTTGGATGATCTACAGAATCCTAGACTCAGATTCCTGGTCCAACACTGCCTTTTTAATGTTTTACAATTCATCTGCTTTTTATAAAGCAATGGATACTGCAGTGCTGTGCTTTTCTGAAAGCCACCCCGCTGACAACCTCAACTTTCTGGAACACAATTCTTCCTTGGCAAAGGGATCACTGAAATGATTGTCACGATGCTCATACATGTGGCCTGTGAATTAAACCCTCAAGAGATCACTGAACGCACCATTCAATTATACATCCAATTATTTAACAAATATTTACTGAGCTCAGCACTTATCAGGGCTTAATTTCAGGGCCTGGGGATAGGGTACAGAGACCAGGAAAACCGTATGCACATTTTTGTGTATATGTGTACAGAGTTATACATAATCCTTTTAAAAGATGCATTTATTTATTAGAAAGGCAAAGTTACAGAGAGAGGAAGAGATCTTCCATCCACTGGTTCACTCCCCAAATGGCCACAATGGCTAGGGCCAGGCCGAAGCCCAGAGCCTGGTGAAATACTGTTCTTGGAGAACAGATAACTCCTGAGGCCAATTCACAACGGGCTCTTAGCAACATATGCTTTTATTTTTTTATTAAAATTTTTATTTATATAAATGGAGCAAGTTTCGTGTATCTGATGCATACAGTTTCAAGAACATAGTAACACTTCCCATTCCATTCTCCCTCCCTCCCATCCCTCCTCCTACTTCCTTTCTTATTTTTCTTTTAATTTTTACAATAATATAATTTTTTCTTTGAGAATAAGTTTTATCATTAAATGAAGAAGCACCTAAGGAGACCGACAAGGGGGTTGGACACTCAGGCTCATCTGAAACTAAGTGCTCAGCATCCGCTTTTAAACCATGAATGGCAGCTGGTGCTGCGGTGTTAAGCCTCCACCTGCAGCGCCGGCATCCCATATGGGCACTGGTTCTAGTGCCATCTGCTCCATTTCCCATCCAGCTCTCTGCTATGGCCTGGGAAAGCAGAAGATGGGCCAAGTCCTTGGGCCCCTGCACCCACGTGGGAGACCCAGAAGAAGCTCCTGGCTCTTGGCTTCAGATTGGCACAGCTCCGGCTTTTGCAGCTATTTGGGTAGTGAACCAGCAGATTAAAGATCTCTCTCTCTCCCTCCCTCCCTCCCTCCCTCCCTCTGTCTATAACTCTACCTCTCAAATAAATAAAATCTTTTAAAAAAAAATAAACCATGAAAGGCTGCAGAAAATGCCATGGGAGAACACGGAACGTCAGAGGAACTACCAAAGGAAGGGAGAGAGAAAAGAGCTAAAAATATAGCAATGGGCATCTGATGCATTGGTTACCACGCCGCTTAGAATGTCCACATCCCATACTGGAGGGCCTGGTTCAGGAGCTACTTCACCTTCATTCATCTATTCATTTAGTTAGTCAATTAGTCATACTTTGGTTCATTCATTTGTTTAACAAATACTCAGCATCTACTATCATATGTTAGACATAGGATACATTTTAACTACTATTTTCAATTACACATTATTGATCCTCCAGAATCCCCCCAACTTCCCAATAGCTTACCTTCAAGTCATTTACAAACAGTAAACAAGATACATAAACAAGATTTACGGTATTTTAGAGAGCAGCATGTGGTAAGAAGAAAAATAAAGCAGGCAAGAAGATATGAAATTTCAGGGGATGGCTATTGGAATAAGTGAGGGATGAAGAAGGCTTGGATCAGCATGCAAGCGGTCAGGAGCAGAAAGAAGGTAAGGCAGGTGGTGAATTTGTTTATTCTGAAGATGGATCCCAGCAGACTGGATGTGGGTTGTGAAAGAAGGAAATCAAAGATGATGCCAAAGTCTGTGTCTTGAACAAATGCTGCCATTAACTGAGGTGGGAAGTTAGCCAGAGTAGCTTGGAGGGGGGATGGGGTTACATACCAAAGATGCTCTCTGGGACAGGTAAGTGAGGGGACATATACAAGCAGAGACGCTAGGTAGGCAGTTGGGTGTTCAGATTTGGAGGGACATGGCCCCAGGCTGCAGATATAAATTGAGGCACTGTCAGCATACAGATGGTAGGTAAAGCTCCAAGACCTTAAATTACATCACTAGAAAATGAGAGTAGTTACAAAAGGGATCTAAAAATTAAACTGTAGGGCGCTTTAACACTTGAAGTTGGGAAGGTGAGGAGAAATCCGAAAATGAGACAAGAAAGAGTGATCGCAGGGAGAAGAAAAGAAGCGAGCATTTGTCACAGTACAGACACCATTTGGGACACCCACATCCCATATCAGAGTGCCTGGATTGAGTCCTGACTGCTACTGATTAGCCTCCTGCTAATGCATATACTGGAAGAGAGCAGTGATGGTTCAAGTAATTAGGTCCCTGCTACCCACATCGGAAAACTGGATGGAGTCCCCCGCTCTTGGCTTCAGCCTGGCCCAGCCCCAGCTGTTGCAGGCATTGGGAGAGTGAACCAATGGATGGAAACTCACTGTTTCTCAATCTGTGTGCGCGCACACACACACATACACACACGCCTCCCAAAGAAATAAATACAAATTATTTTAAAAGAAGAGAGAAGACAAAAGAGGTGAGTGGGTTCATAGAAGAAAAGGAACAAAGAAATTGGTGACAGTGAACACAAGCAACTCTTGCAGCTATTTCATACGGTGATTAGCAGGGAAGCAGCGAGGCAGCCGAGAGGGAGGGAGGATGGCGCAACTTTATCCTTGGGTGGGAGTGCAATCTAATGCCTGGGGCAGAGGCTGTTCTTGCCCAGGAGCATAAACAAGCCATCCACCTCATCGGAGAGGAGGTGCCGGACTCCAGAACCGTGAGAAATACAATTCTACTCTTCGCAAATGACCCAGTGTCGTCGGGTAACTTGTTCAAGCAGCACTAACAGACTCAGACACTTACTAAGTCAGAAACTGCGGGGAGGGCCCAGCACGGTCCCTGTGCTGCCCACCCCAGTTTGAGAACTACTGCTTGGAGGCAGCCTGGACAACTTTCCAGCTGCTCTTAGGCAGTACTGCCACCTATCGGACAAGCTCTTCAGAAGCTGCCAGGTTAAGATACACATATTAAAAATGCAAGGGTGTTCTTTGTTTTTCTATATCAAATAACTGTCAAAACCAAAAGAAAAGAAACCTCCTACAGCCCTTTGAATTATACAAATGTTAATTTCACATGAGTTTCATCAATATACTGAGACTCACATTTTGTTTTAGTCATAAAACACTTTGTACCCATTTTCTACTTATCAGTCCTGGGCTGTTGCACTCACATGGGAGACCTGGAAGAAGCTTCTGGTTTCTGGCTTCGGATCGACCCACCTCCAGCTGTTGTGGCCATTTGAGGAGTGAACCAGCAGATGGAAGGCCCCTCCCTCCCTCTCTTCCTCCCTCCCTCCCTCTGTCCCTCCCTCTCTCCCTCTCTCTCTCCCTCTCTCTTGCTCCCCCTCTGTAACTCTGCCTCTCAAAGAAATAAATAAATCTTTTTAAAAATCGCTAAGTTGTGGAAAAGTCATCACATGAGTTCTTCTGTAGTAATCCTAAGTTACATCTACAACAAGTCTCGAACATCACATTGCCAGGGGATTTTGTTAAGGTTCTTGGTTCCATCTTTGGAACGCTCTTCCGTTGTTAGCCCTGACTCCCCAGTAAAAGCCAGACAAGTTCCTTTCTCAGCTTCCCACGCAGGCAATTCACACCTGACCTAGGGCTTGTACATCAGACACCCTGAATCGGTGATTCAAAAGTGACCAAGGTGAAGAAGCAGGGGACACATGGAAGCCCTGTTCTGCTGAGGGTGGCATCAGCATCCAGCATCCAGCATTCAGATTCTAGAATCTGGCTCTCACCAGTGCAGGCGCAAACTGTAGCTTCAGAAAGTTCACGGAAGATGGAATTAAAAGAGACATTGATTTTGGTGCAAAATTCTTTGAAATCTATGCTTATGTTTTTCTTTTTTTAAAGAGGTCTCTGCCTCTCTCTCTCTCCACTCTTTTCTCTGTAATTCTTTCAAATAAATAAATGAATCTCTACAAATAAATAAACAAAATCCAATAAAACTGGGATAAACATCATTAGGAATGCAAATATATAAACTGTGGTCTATTCATCCAATAATATGTTACACTGCAACAAAAAACGGCAACTTACATACACAACAAGGACGAACCTCAGAGATATTATGTGCTGTGGAGGAAGTAAGACAACAATGGCGTGATTCTGTGCGTGTAACGCTCAAGCAGGAAAACTGACCAACGGTGCTAGAAAGCAGAGGAAATGGTTACTTCTGTTGGGAGAAGAGATAAACACTGACTAAGAAGAGGTGCAAAACACTTCTGGAAGGCTAAGGATAGTCTGTATTTTCATCTGGGTGGTGACTACACAAACGCATACAGAGGTAAAACTTAATTGAGATGTATAATGCATTAATGCCCTTTAAGTATTTCATTCCATTCCTCAATAAAACGTAGACATAAAATTCCTTTTCTGTTTAGAATATCAGTTGGGTTTTGTTAGTCATAACAGAGATCCTTACCTAAGAGAGACACGGCCCTCCCCGCTGGAAAGCCCCGGCTCCCGCCGCAGCCCCAGTATTCCTGTGTGACCAGCCTCTCTGCCAGCCAGGCCTGCTGGGAGAGCATCTCCACCCCACGTGCACCCAGGACAATCCTCCTGGAGGAGAGGAGTACAGAGTCAAGCACTGTAACCACAACGCAGCAGCAGCTTAGGAAGAAAAATCTATCAGTGAGTATCAAACCATATACAGCTGCATGATAAATTACAAAGCTGAAAGGTTACTTGGAGAAATTTTCTCAGAACACAAGGAGATAAAGGCATAAGAAGAATAAAAGAAACTGTAAAAGCCACATGAAAAAAAGGTTTAGCTCCTCTAGAAGAATCTCCAGGAGACAACTGAAACAATATTTTAAAAAATAGCAGAAAAGAAATTCCCAGAACTGAACCAAAACACAAGCCCTTAGATTGAGAAAGACCACTCACTTCTAATCAAGATTCTTAATAAAAAAGACCCATGTCCAGATGCCAGAATAAAGAAGAAGAAAACAAAAAGGCATGAAAATGGGATTGATGTGAGATTTCCCATCAGTGAAATGAATGCAAAAATATTCCTGATTACTGAAGTCAAGTGATAAATGCTTGAGGGCTTATTACTCCGTACTTTTCTGTAAAATTTACAATATTTATAATAAAAAGATTTCCTTTTGGGGGTTTTTTATGGATGCAAAAAGATAACAGACTAATATCTGCAAAGGGAAAACAGCTTTGAACTTCCAACTGATGTCTGTTAACATTGTCTTTCAAGAAGGAAAGTAAAATAAAGGAAAGAAAGTAATAAAGGAAGGAAAGTGAAATAAAGACACTCAGATTAAACGGACTAAGAAACTCTATCATACCAGAGGTTCCAGAACTTCAAGAGGAAAATCAAACTAAAATAAATAGTGGATGCAAGAAGCAATGGAGAACAAAGAAATCAATAACATATACGGCAAATCTGTTAGTAGTGTGTATGTAGATAAAAATATTTAATACCAGACTGTAACTCGAATTCAAAATATATCAACATAGAAGAGATAGGAGAGGGAAGAAAGGAAATAAAAGCTTTCTAAGGGACTTATTTTGCTCAGGTAGGTTACACAGAGAGTGACTCAGACTAGTGCTCTTCAAATTTTGATCTGTATCCAAATCACATGGAAATTTTGATAAAGAGGAGCTTAGGATTTAATAGGTGTCAGGTAGACCGGAGATTGGGCATCTAAAACAAACTCCACAGACCAGATTTTGTGTAGCCAAGTTTTAGAGGCCTCTGATAGGAGCCAGACAACATTATGATTGAGTATGGTGTTGACTTGGGGTAAACATATGCCAAACCTTCCTCATTTGGGTTCAAAAAGGTGAAAATTTTAGAGTGTTTCAGAAAATACTCAGGGATGTGATTTTTAAAAATCATTGTCCAGAAACTAAGTGGAAACCCATAGCAGTAAGTGGGCACCTAATGCAGGGACCCACAGAGCTCAGGACCTGACATAGAAAATCAAGTCTAGAATTTCAACTCCAACCAAGCAATAGGGAAGCCCTGCACTCCCGTGCACAGCAGGGAAACTCATGCACTGAGCTCATGCTCCACCAGCCATATTTCAAGGCTGGAATATTCCTACCTGTCTGCCCGGAAATGCAGCTAAGAACAAACTTCTGCATATGACAGAGCAAAAAAAAAAGCAGAGATATTTGCACAACAACCGCCCAGTACACATTCCATTTGAGCTCCTGGTTCCAAACTGTGTGACTGCACTGGGTTGCTGAATTTTATCCTGAGGACAAAACTAGGCTAAAGCAACCACAAAATCATTGTCCAGGAAGAGTGAGTTGGGGGTGGGGGGGAAGGGCGGGGAAGCCTGCTTGTAAAATGAGCACTCAAAAAGTATTACAAAGGTCACAGTGAAACCCAACCCAGCAAAAGGAAGCCAACAGACCCAATATATAGGAGGATTCACATCAAAGAAAACAGAGATAGTTCAGCAATCTGGAAAGGATTATAAAATAAGTGCAATTAAAATCAGCAAACAAAAGCTGATTCAAGAACAGATAAAAGCTGTGTGAAATTTGTTTAAAATCACTGAAATAATTTTTAGATGGTGTATCATCCAGGGTCCAGTCAGGAAGAGAAAAATCTCTCTGGCTATGTTCAACAAAGGGAACTGTATATAAGGACTTGTTACACATGATGAGGAACTGAGAAGTCGAGAGGGGATGGTGAGGCCTCTCACAGATAAAGAACAACCAGAAGCTGCCGCTACCTTAATGAGGGACAACAGGAGGAGGCTGTACTATGAGAACGCAGGTTTTAGAAGCCTCTGATAGGAGCTGGGACTATGACAGGTGCAGGTCTGGCAGGAGATGAAGGCACAGAAGACCCAACACAGTCACTTGCAGAGACGCTGCCCAAAGCAGAGACAGAGGGAGAGACACATAACCCTCTCCCCTTCGTCAAACCTGCCCAGAAGGGATTGTGGGATAGATCTTCCTTGCAATACAGCCCAATGCAAAGTAGGATGGGAAATGAATCTGAGAACAAACTGACAAGTGCCCAACATAATGAGATACACAAGAGAATGGGCACAAAGAGTGAATTCACGATTTTTAAGACTGAGCTGAGGAAGGCACTCAGAGGCAGCACAGTGATAACAAGATTCAACAGTGAGTAAGAGCTAGGAGGACAGATTGCCCTCAGTCTACCAAAACATAGTTAATGAAAGCTCCAGAAAGAACAACTAGAATCAATCATGAAGTAGAATATTTAAGGACAGTATGTCTGAGAATTTTCCAGAACTGAAGAAAGATGGTATCCCTATATGGAAAAAGTTATTTCTAAAAAAAAAAAAAAAATGGGCTGTTATATGTATCAACCATTCCACTGAAAACAAATAAACATGATATAAATTGTTTTAAGTCTTAAGAGTACTACAGGGGCCGGCGCCATGGCGCTGTAAGTTAATCCTCCACCTGCGGTGCCGGCATCCCAAATGGGTGCCAGTTCTAGTCCCGGCTGCTCCACTTCCAATCCAGCTCTCTGCTGTGGCCTGGAAAAGCAGTGGGGGATGGCCCAAGTGCTTGTGCCCCTGCACTCATGTGGGAGACCCAGAAGAAGCTCCTGGCTCCTGGCTTCGGATCAGCACAGCTCCGGCCGTTGTGGACATTTGGGGAGTGAACCAACAGAAGGAAGGCCTTTCTCTCTGTCTCTCCCTCTCACTGTCTGTAACTCTACCTCTCAAATAAATAAATAAATAAAAATTTTAATTTTTTTATTTTTATTTTTTTGACAGGCAGAGTGGACAATAAAATATTTTTTAAAAAGAGTACTAAAAAGCTGGCCGGCGCCGCGGCTCACTAGGCTAATCCTCTACCTAGCGGCGCTGGCACACCGGGTTCTAGTCCCGGTTGGGGCGCTGGATTCTGTCCCGGTTGCCCCTCTTCCAGGCCAGCTCTCTGCTGTGGCCAGGGAGTGCAGTGGAGGATGGCCCAGGTGCTTGGGCCCTGCACCCCATGGGAGACCAGGAAAAGCACCTGGCTCCTGGCTCCTGCCATCGGATCAGCGCGGTGCACCGGCCGCAGCGCGCCGGCCACGGCGGCCATTGGAGGGTCAACCAACGGCAAAGGAAGACCTTTCTCTCTGTCTCTCTCTCTCACTGTCCACTCTGCCTGTCAAAAAAATAAAAATAAAAAAAAGAGTACTAAAAAGCTAATGTAAAAATAAGTAAACATCAGGTCAAAATCCAACAGGAAGCAGGAGTCTGTAGAAAGCAACAGCTTCAAGATACAAAACCACTTTTGCCTCAAGGTGACTTGCTAACAAGGAACACTTGTGCTTCAATTTTCTCAGATTAATTGGGAAATTTGGATAAAAACCAAAGGCAGATTCAAGGTAGAGAAAATAACAGGAGACCTTCTCCCATTTTAAATTGGGAGAACACTGGCTAAATGATATTTGGAGCAAGAATTAAAAAGGGAAGAATAAAAGCAATGTGTGACCAGAAATCTGGCCTTGGCGTGTATTTGAGGTCACGTTCACACTGTCTGGGCAGTTCCAGGAAATTAGAGTTCTATGGCTCACTTAAAGGGGCCCAGATTAGGACTACCTCAAGGAGGACAAGCAAGTACAAAGCCTTTTTGGAAAAAAGCAGCTTCATCCAAAGCTTCAGAGAATCTCCAAAATAATTGTTCAAGTGTGATGACCAATATGAACTGAAAAATAACCAAACGTACGGGAGAGCAAGGCCCCAGGAGTGGGAACCTGTTTAAACAACAGACTTCAGAACAAAATTACCAAAATTCCAGAGGTTAATTGGACAAAACCACTTTATTTAAAGAAATAAAATATACCACTAAAAATGTCAGCAATAGGAACAAAAAACTAAAACATGATCTCTTTCTTTGTAACTGCATTCACCAATTAAAGGAACCAAGATTCCTTGGAGAAATGGTTGATTCTAGGGCTGAGGCACAAAAGAAAATACAAGATGAGCGTGGAGCATCTTGAAGCTGCAGAAATGATGTAGGTGCATCACAGGACACAGAAGCAACCCCACCCGTTAAGTGTGGGCTGTGCTTAGAGTCTTACTTCCCAAGAGCACAGTATGGAAAGGCACAGGGCAAGCAACTTTGCAGTAGAGAGACCTGGCCAGCACTATCTCGGCCAGGTGATCAAGGTTAACATCAGTGATAAATCACGTTGACAGAGTGCATCCTTGATATGATGTGATGAGAGGGCATTTCACCTCCGAGGTCTTAATCCCCAAAACCCATAATATTAGTCTAATCGTGAGCAAAATATCAGGCAAACCTAAATTGAGTAATACTCTACCAAAAGCATGACTTGGGCTCCTCCTCAAAGTGTCGTGGTCACCAAAAATAAGTCAAGTCTGAGAAACTATCTTAGGAGACTAAGAAGATATAGTAACTACATAATGCAGTATTCTGAATGGGATCCTGGAACACAAGAAAGATATTGGAAAGATTCGAAGACACTAATTTAAAATTAATAAAGTACAGAAGTTTAGTTAACACTATCAATATTTGTTCATTAGTTGCAATAAATGTACCACAGTAATGTAAGATGTTAACAAGAGGCTAGACTTTATAAAGGGAGCGGATACTGAATCTCTGCACTATCTTTGCAACTTTTCTGTTAATCTAAAAATATTGTAATATTGAAAGTTTATTTTGTTAAAAAAAGTTCCAAACATTTGGAAAACAGAACTGCTAGAGATAAAAAAAATGGTAAGCAAAATGAAATATGAAATATGAAATATTCAATGGAAAAGTTTGACAAAAGATAATGCAGAGATGAACAATGAGCCAAATGAAAGATGGTTTAGAAATCATCCAGAATTTAGACAAAAACAAATATACAAAACACATACAAAAACAAAATACAAAGACATGTTAATATAAGAAATTGGATGAGAAGTTTCATATAAGGATAAAGAGAGCAAATATTAGATAGAGGCATATTTTTCAAGATAAATAAACTGAAATGAAAGACATTAATCCATGGACTCAAGATGCTCAATGCATCCCAAGCAGGATTTTTATTTAAAAAAAAAAAAAACATACCTGGGGCCAGCGTTGAGGCGTAGCAGGTAAAGGTGCCACCTGCGATGCTGGCATCCCATATGGGCGCCGGTTCATATCCTGGCTGCTCCACTTCCGATCCTGCTCCTTATTTATGGCTTGGGAAAAGCAGCAGCAGATGACCCATTTGCTTCAGCCCCTGCCATCTTTATGGGAGACCCGGATGAAGCTCCCGGCTCCAGGCTTCAACCCGGCCCAACCCCAGTCATTGTGGTCATTTGAGGAGTGAACCAGCAGATGGAAGATTCTCTCTCTCTCTCTCTCTCTCTCTCTCTCTCTGTGTGTGTGTGTGTGTATGTGTGTGTGTCCCTCTGTCTCTGTAACTTTTTCAAATAAATAAATCTTTATTTTAAAAAAAGAAATCCATACCTAACACATCATCCTGAAATTACAGGAAAATAAGTCTTCAGAAATAAAAATTTTAAACAGATTTACTTTATTTGAAAGGCAGAGTTAAAGAGAGAAAAAGACAAATAAAGACAGACAGAGGTCTTCCATCCCCTGGTTCACACCCCAAATGACCACAATGGTTGGGGATAGGTAAGGGCCAAGCCAGGAGCCAGGAGCTTCCTCTGGGTCTCCCATATGGTAAAGGGGCCCAAGCACTTGGCCATCTTCCGCTGTTTTCCCAAGCACATTAACAGGGACCTGGATTGGGACTTGAACTAGCACTGCAGACTTAACCCACTGTTCTCCAGCACCGGGCCCCTGAATAAAAATTTTAAAGGCGTCATAAAATAAGCCATACTACCTACAAAGAGGAAACGGACAGTGGACTTTTCAACAAAAATAAACAAGTCCAGAGGAAAATGTAAAGATCATTTCCATAAACTGACAGGAAAATAACAGCCAACCTAACAATATTTTCAGTGAAAGCATTCTTCACGAATAAATGAGGGGCCAATGCTGTGGTGTAAAGCCACCACCTGCAGTGCTGGCATCCCATATGGGTGCTGGTTCTAGTCCCAGCTGCTCCACTTCCAGTCCAGCTCTCTGCTATGGCCTGGGCAATCAGTGGAAGATGCCCCAAGTCCTTGGGCCCCTGCACCTGCATGGGAGACCTGGAGAAATCTCCTGGATCCTGGTTTCAGATAGGCCCAGCTCTGGCCATGGCAGCCATTTGAGGAGTGAAATCAGTGGATTGAAGACCTCTCTCTCTCTCTCTCCCTCCCTCCCTCCCTCTCTGTAACTCTATGCCTTTCAAATAAATTTTTTAAAAGAATAAATGAGAAATAAAAAGCAAACTAGGATCACAGGAAATCCAGATAATGAAGTTATTAGACACCAACTTAAAAATAACTATGATTAATATGTTCAAAGAATTCAAAGAAATGGTTTAAAATTTTGGCCAAAAAAATAAAAGCTATGAAAGAATCAAACAGAAATCTAAAATCAAAAAATACAGTCACTGAAATTAAAACTTGATTCATGGGTTTTACAACCTATGGCTAGCCCTCCAGATCCATAGGTTTCATATCCATGGATTTAACCAAGCATAGACTGAAAATACTTGAAAAAAATGGCATCTGTACTCAACCTGTATGGACTTTTTTCTTATTAATACCTAAACAGCAAACAACTATTTACACAGCGTTTGCATCGCATTAGATTATTACAACTAATCAAGAGATGATTACAAGTATACCAGAGGTTGTGCATAGATGGTATGCAAACATGGCATCATTTTATATAAGGGACTTGCATATCTAAGGATTTTTATAATCATGGGGGGTTCTGGAACCAAGCCATCATACATCCTGAGAACAACCATGTTATACATGGCTAAAAGGATAATTCCTGAACTGGAAGATAGGATAGAAGTACAAAAAATCCATGACATAGTAGAGAAGAAAAAACAGAAAAAAAATTAGAAAACAGTGCAAAAAATAAAGGTTACAATGACCTGATCAGAGTTCCAGAGGGAAAGAAGAGACTAAACAGGACAGATGCAGTATTTCTAAAACTTATCAAACATGTGAGCCATATATTCAGGAATCCCTAAAAATCTGAAGCACAATAAATACCAACAAAACCACACCTAAGCACATCGTAGTCCAACTGCTGCAAATGAAAAACAAAGAAAACACAAAAAAATGGCAATGGCCTTCAAAGGAGCAGCAAGACTGACAGCTGATTTCTCAATAGGACAAATTAGAAGAAAGTAAAGTGACATTTTCAAAGTGTCAAGAGAAACTAACTGCCCACCCCAGATTACATATTCAATGAAAATATCCGTCCAAAATAAAGGTGAAATAAAAATATTTTCAGGGGGCAGGGCTATGGCATAGCGAGTGAAGCTGCTGCCCATCTGTGGTGCGAGCGTCCCATAAGGGCACCAGTCTGAGTCTTGGCTGCTCCACTTCCCATGCTGCTCCCTGCTAATACAACTAGAAAAACAGAAGAAGATGGCCTAAGCACTTGGGCCCCTGTACCCACATGGGACACCCTGAGGAAGCTCCTGGCTCCTGACTTTGGACTGGCCCAGCTCCAGCTGCTGCAGCCATTTTGGAGAGTGAACCAGCAGATAGAAGAGCACGAGCTCGCGCTCTCTCTCTCTCTCTCTCTCTCAAATAAATAAATAAATAAATCTTTCAGAATAAAATAATGAAAAATACTGTCAGACAAAAAACTTACAGAAATCATTATTTGTAGAATTTTCTTAAAGGAAATAACTAAAAAGCATCATTCAAGCAGACAAAAAATGATCCAGATGACAGTCTGTATGTTCAAGAAAGAATGAAGAGCAAGTGAAATTGAAACTTTAAATATGTGAGCAGTTCTAAACTAGCACTACCTGAACCATAGAATGATGGTAATACCTTAGAGGGCCTAAATGGAATGTTCTAGGATGCCTAAATTGTCTTAGAAGTAGGAAAAATGCCAATCAACATTAGATTTTAGTAAATCTAAGCAGCATCTTGTAATATTTATTAAAATCATGACCCAAAAATAAAATATAAAATAAAATAACGAGGCTGGCGCTGAAGCTCACTAGGCTAATCCTCCACCTGCAGTGCCAGCACACTGGGTTCTAGTCCCGGTTCCTCCTCTTCCAGTCCAGCTCTCTGCTGTGGCCCGGGAAGGCAGTGGAGGATGGCCCAGGTCCTTGGGCCCTGCACCCGCATGGGAGACCAGGAGGAAGCACCTGGCTCCTGGCTTCAGATACCAAGGTACCAGCCGTAGCAGCCACTTGGGGGGTGAACCATCGGAAAAAGGAAGACCTTTCTCTCTGTCTCTCTCTCTCTGTCTAATTCTGCCTGTCAAAATAAATAAAAATAAATCAATAAAATAAAATAACGACCAGTAATTTGACTCCTGGGTACATAACCAAGACAGACGTGTGAACAATGTGCACTCGAAGAGAAGTGCAAGAATGTTCCTAGGAGCAGTATTTGAGATATCCCCAAGTGTTAACAGAGAAAAATTAGTTGGAGTATATTCCTCCTATGGAAAAAACAGAATCAGGGAATTCCAGAGAGTCTCTGACGCTGGAACAGCTTGACAACCTTTCCCAGCACCGCCTCTGGAGTGAGCAGACTTGCTTCACTCCGTTTAGGATTAAAAGATTAAAAGTTCCAAGGGAATGAGTCACCCCACATACTTGAGGCAACATGCTGGCACCTTCGCTCTGCTGCAGAGATTAGAGGAAGAATCTGGCAGATGGCACCCTCAGGGGCCTCTGGAGTTTCTGTAGTGGGAGTTCTGCCAGATCCTGGATAAATTGTTCCACCCAGATTGTACGCACCTTGGGAAGTGGCCAGGAGTAATTGTGCATGTCGTCAGGAAGGATGAATGAACGGTGATGGGAGCCCCTCCCCCACCAAACGGGCCTTCTCTTTGGACCCATATTCCCATATAAACACTTCCAAAAATTCTGTTGCCTAAAAAAATGTGATGCTCCCCCTTGCCACATAAAATCTATTCACACTGCCTGGAGCCAGATACCAAAGCAGCCGCAGGGTCTGCACCCAGCTCCAAGATGAAAATGTTTAGATCAGAGGGAATCCTCTTCTAATCCCATCACCAGTCTCTGACCTACGAGCTGACCAGCAAGTCTATCAGTCTTCATCCGGGCTGAGGACAGAGGGGCCTTCAAAGAGATGAGAAACTCTTTGAAATACCTAATAAACATGTATAGAGGATAAGGAAGAAAATTTGAGGCTCAGCAACAGTTTCTATCTTCATGACTAGTCCTGAGGTTTCCCTCTGCCATCATACAATCCTAATTCCACTTGCCTTGCTGTGGTGAGGAGCCCCAGACTTTAATTCCAGAGGTCTCTGCCCTGCTTGGTCCTGCAGATTTACGCAACCAGTAGTCTGCCATTAATTAGCTTTTACCAGGGGGGTGCCCTGAATTCCAGCCCCATCCCTAGAGTGTGGCAGCAAACCATTTTGCACTGATCAGAGGCAAACAGTCAAGCCCAATCCCAGCTCCCTTGTCTTGGCCTTCACACAGCAGTACTGCCAAGAGGCAAGTAGACTGTGTACTTGATAAGCCCCCTGGCTCTCCCTAGATTAAGAACGTTGCTGGAACTAATGGCTGTTCTTTACCCTAGAAGAACGGGCTGTACATTATCTCAGTTGTCTCCCAAGCTCTCCCAGTGTCATCAGCCCTGGGCAAGTGATGTTCTCCGAATTGGCATGCAACTCCTCTGACGGGTTGGCATCAAAGCCCAAGTCCGCCGTCTCCTAACCACTACAAAACTCTTCCCTTAAGAGCCCTATTAGAAGGGAGAGGAGCTGCTGACCAATACATGAAAAGATTTTGAAGCCCACTATGATTTTCAATTTCCAAGAATAATCAAGGGAATGCAAACTGAGACAACAAAGAATCATGTTTCACCTACCAGACTGGAAAACATGACATTTTGGCAAGCTTTAAGATAAGCCAGCACCTTCATTAATGCAGGAAGTGTAAACTGGCACAGGCGTTTTGGCAAGCTATTTGGCAGCATTTCTAAGACTAAAGATGTGCACATTATGTGACCGGTGTTCATCCTTGTAGGTGTCTACCATAGAAAACCGTGCTCTGACATACACAGGTAGAAGAGGTTTCCTGTAGCACTGTGGAAAAGGATGAAAACCTGCAAAGCAGCTCGAGGCCATCAGCAGAAAAGAGAAGTAAAATGTGATGCTTCCATTGTGTAGCTAGCCATGAACTAGATGCACATGTATCAACAGGGATTTCAAAACTGGACGAGACGGCTGAGCTGAAAAAGCAGGAATGAAAAAAGTGAATGATATAGGAAGAATGTCATTGCTGTAAAAGCAAACAGATGCATGTATATATAACTTTTCTTTAGATCTGGGAAGCTTCCTCCAAACTCATAGAGGGTAAGGAAAGGAAGGGAGAAGCAGGACTCAGATTGGTTTATGGTCAAAGAGGACTCTATTTTTAGCATAATTGGTTTCATAAGGAGAATGTGTTCATGTTACATTCTTAGAATCAAGAACTAATAATAGAAAATAATGTACGTTACTCCAGAAAGTATACTTAAGCTTGAAATGCTCAGTCACGTGGTGTATAATAAGGACTTCCTTTTTTGACATCCTCTTTGCAGAACAACCGAGTGAGCCCAGAAGCTTCTAGGAATACTTCCCTGAGAAACCAAGATGTAACTGGCTGAAAAGCCACCATATCTTTACCGAGGCCAGGCTGCTCCACTTCTGATCCAGCTCTCTGCTATGGCCTAGGAAAGCAGTGGAAGATGACCCAAGTCCTTGGGCCCCTGCACCCGCATGGGAGACCGGGAAGAAGCTCCTGGCTCCTGACTTCGGATTGGCTCAGCTCCAGCCATTGCAGCCATTTGGAGAGTGCAGCAGCAGATGGAAGACCTCTCTCTCTCTCTCTCTCTCTCTCTCTGACTCTCTCTCTGACTCTCTGTAACTCTGCCTTTCAAATAAATAAATAAATCTTAAAAAAAAAAAAAAAAAGCTATGCTAAAACTTCATGAACCCAAACAGCATTTATTTTGTCACAGTTCCTGGGGCTGAAGAATCCAGGTCTTTCACAGGGCTGCATTTTCACTGGAAGGTTCCACAGGAGAAGGATCTGCTTCAAGTTCACTCATGTGGTTGTTGGCAGGATTCTATTTTTCTTAAGCTGTTGGGCCCAAGGCCTTGGTTTCTCTGTTTTTCATTTGTTGGCCCAAGGTTGCCCTCAGTTCCTTGCCATGTGGACCTCTCCCATGGGGTAGTTGACAATATGGCATCTGGCTTTATGAGAACAAGCTTTTGAAATAAGCACTGAGAGAGTTCTCTAACCAAGTGTAGGATCCCGGCAAGAGGAGGAACAAGAACAGGGCAGAGAGGCTGCAGCAGTTTTATCTCTTGAGCTTGTTTTTCAGGGGAAGTTCTGAGAAGGCTGACGGTGCAGCACTACCCAGAAGGGGCCAGACCACCACAAACAAGGAAAGCTGCAAGAATCCAGTGTGAGCCAGTTTTGGCAATGCATGGCGGTGCATGGTAATTGAGCAGAAAGGGCCTTCCTGCTCCCTCTTTTCCACATCCTGGACACTCCCCTAACCCTGGCTATTAAAGCCCTCGCAAGCTGCTTCTCAGGGAGGCAGTTTCTTTAGGGAACTCCACCTTCCCACTGTTTCCCTTACTTATCACAAGTAAACAAAGCCTTCCTTTGAGCAATGTCCACTTGAGGCTGATCATTCTGCAACACGCCCGGTCACCAGCCCCTCGTGTCTGCTGACAGTTAGTGATCCACACAGAAGTGGCCGTCTTTTGCAATCTGATCTCAGAAGGCACATCCTATCTCTTTTGTCACATTCTGTTCACCAGAAGCGAGTCACTAGAGCAGCCCATATTCAAGTGGAGATGAGCATCTCTGGGAAGCACCGCCTTAACGGCCTGCCACAGTTCCATGGAAATTCTGGGCTCTGTTTATGTGGTGATTAAAGGGGGCCCATGGGATAAGGGGCAAGGGAATGACCCAATAGCGGAGGAAATCATAACATTGAGTAGCGTCCTGGAAGAGGAAGCCTTGTGTCGTGAGAAGATCGCAAGTCTAGTAGGTGACACCCAACACTATGGGCCGGGACCCATCCCCTTGAGAAAAGCAGACCCAGGGAATAAAGAGATTTAAGCAGCCAATCGAGTATTTTTGTTAATAGAGAATTAACCATATGAAGAAAGGTTTAAAAGGTAGCTACTGACATGTTAAAATTTAGTACAGCCACTTTGGACAACTACAATATTTTATTAGGCACAAGTGATCACGTTGTTATCAGTTGCGATGTTGACTTGTCATCTTTCCACTTTTTGTTTCATATCAGCTATTCTGTTGGGTACAAAGCAATATTCCATTGTGGTTTTGATTTGTATTTCCTTAATGACTAATGATATTATATCAGCTTTTTCATCCCTGTAACTAAGTGTCTGACACAGGCTACTGCTACTTTTTCAGGGAAAAGGTTTATTTAGGCTCGTGGTTTTGAAGGTTCACAGTCCATGATCAGATGAGCCCCATAGATCCAGCCATCTGGTGACGGCTGAGCGTGTGCAAAGGAATTATCACACAGTGAGCCAGAAAGCAGATAGAGCTGGGCCAGACTCAGGCTTATTCAACCATTTCTCTTTTGAGAACTACCATGTGAGGGGACAACCCCAATAACCTAGACGTCCTACTAGACCCACTTAAATACCATAATGGATCAAGTCTCCACCATCCCAGTTCCATTAACTTATGATCTTAGGGATTTAGCATCTGCATGAGTTGAGGATTCAAATCCTGTCCTAACTGGAATACATGTTGAGCATCTTTTAATGTGCTTATCAGCCATCTCCCTATCTTGTTTGGAGAAATATCTAAGTCCTTTATCCACTTTTTAATTGGGATGTTTACTTGTTTTTGTTGAGTTGTAGGTGTTCTTTATATGTTTTGTGTAACAAACTCTCAAATATGATTTGCAAATATTTTCCCTCATTTTGTGGGTTATCTTTTCATTGTCTTGTTAGTGTTGTTTGATATATGTGGTTTTGAAAAATGATTTATTAGGCCGGCGCCGTGGCTCAATAGGCTAATCCTCCACCTTGCGGCGCCGGCACACCGGGTTCTAGTCCCGGTCGGGGCGCCGGATTCTGTCCCGGTTGCCCCTCTTCCAGGCCAGCTCTCTGCTATGGCCAGGGAGTGCAGTGGAGGATGGCCCAGGTGCTTGGGCCCTGCACCCCATGGGAGACCAGGAAAAGCACCTGGATCCTGGCTCCTGCCATCGGATCAGCGCGGTGCGCCGGCTGCAGCGGCGGCCATTGGAGGGTGAACCAACGGCAAAGGAAGACCTTTCTCTCTCTGTCTCTCTCTCTCACTGTCCACTCTGCCTGTCAAAAATAAAATTAAAAAAAAAAAAAGAAAAATGATTTATTTATTTTTGCTTATCTGAAAGACAGAGAGAGAGAGAGAATCTTTCCATGCACTAGTTCACTTCCCAAATGCTTCCAACAGCTATGGCTGGGCCAGGCTGAAACCAGGATCCTAGAACTCAATGAGGTCTCCCATGTGGTGGTAGGGACCCAACTATTTGAACCACTGCATGCTGTGTATTAGCAGGAAGCTGGAATTTGGAGCTAGGGCTGGCACTCAAACCCAGGCACTCTGATATGGCATGTGGGCATTCCCAAATGGAGTGTTAACTGCTATTAGAGACACAAGTCCCAACACGTATGATTTAATTTTGATAAAGTCCAAGTTATCTATTTCTTCTTTTGCTTCCCATGTTTTTGATGTCATATTTAGAAAAATAAGTGCCTTAATGAAATACAACAGAAAAATCACTATCACCCATTTGATGTGTGCATCATTAATGACTTTCTATGTGATATTTATTTCTTCATACAGGGCAAAGTCAAAAATTTTAATTCAATGACATAGAATAATTTCCTATCACATATATGGATATACTCCATCTCCTCTCTACTTAAACCTTAAGCTGCATAAAGCGTTGTAGTGCAGCCAGGTTAAAGCCCCTGCAGCACCGGCATTCCATACAGGTGCCAGTTCTAGTCCCGGCTGCTCCACTTCTGATCCAGCTCTCTGCTGTGGCCTGGGAAAGCAGTAGAAGATGGCCCAAGTCCTTGGGCTCCTACACCTACGTGGGAGACCCGAAGAAGCTTCTACCTCCTCCCTTTCTAGAAGTCTCCTGGCACTTAAATAAAAAAGCAAACTGGTCACATGAACCTAAATCCCTCCCACATGCCTGAAATAATAGGAAAAGCATTTGATTTCTTATTTATAACACTATTAGAGAGCCAAACACTGCAAACCTCAAATTTTGAGGAACTCTTGAAGATAAAATAGAATAGAATATAGTACCAAATTTGTGACCCCAACAAAACCAAGAGAAAACTGAGGAAAGGGACTGGGAAAGCTGGACAAGTTTGGGAGCGAGGGATGTAAGGAGCGTGAGGATCGTGCAGCAATCCTCCAGGTGGGTCTTTTGAGGACCACATACGGTTCTCTTTTGTCTCTCTCTACCCCTTCTCCCTACTCCAGTCCCAAAATACTTGAAATGAGCTCCACAATCAAAGCCAACGTCCGTAGCGATACAAGCCAGAGTTCTCAAACGCCAACACGAGCACATAGACAAAAACCACAGAACACCTTAGGAAGTTCATTGCCATCAGCCAGGCACCAAGCTCAACTAACCCCAAGAAATACCAACATTGCCTCTGATGTTTACAGAGGGCTAGCTTTATTCATGTGAGCTGTTTTTTCTTTCCACTCCACTTTGAGGAGCCTTCTACCTCTCAAGGCTGAGATAACAGAAAAGTCTTTTTTTCAAAAATGTCATTAAGGACTGAGCACTTACCCTAGAAGTAGAGACTGCAGTTAAGATGCCTGTGGTCAACTCCTTGTGCCAGCTCCTGACTCCAGCTGTCTGTGATGGCTCAAGTAATTGGAGCCATGCCATCCACGTGGAAGACCTGAATTGAGTTTCTGGCTCCTAGCCTTGGCCCAGCCCAGCCCCAGCTGTCAAGGGCATGTGGAGGGTGAAGCAGCATAGGGGAGTGCTTGCTCGCTCGCTCACTCGCTTGCTTGCTCTCATTGCAAATCAATAGTTAAACATCCTTAAAAGTAACTACAGGAAATTCTCCTCCACAGAGTGTCTGATTGCTTTCTAACTTGTTCACCCACCAGTTACAGCCCCATGATGAATTCTTCCACTGCTCATCTCCCCCCTCAGCCCCACCCCTACCCAAGAGAGGACCTGGATGGCATACAGTGTAACTCAGAGTCCAGGGGGACAGATCAAGGACTGTAGCGAAGGGGTGAAGGTGTACTGGACACAGCTGCATTATATGAGTTGGATGGGTGAGGGGGAAACCTCCCAAGGTCTTCTTTAGCCTCCACGTGGCATAGATTATGAAGTAAAGTAACAACTTTGAGCGTTTGCCCTGGTTTAAGGTATGCGCAGTTTATCTTTTACCTCTCCAGTCACCCATAAAATTTTGCTTTTTCCCAAAGAAGATCAAGAGAGGAAAAGCTCATGTGGGATAGTTATTGACTGTCCCAGCCCTTCTCCAACAGAGCAAGGCACATAAGGTCTAGGTTACTTTTGGGGTGCTATAAGCCATCTTTGGACTTAAGGTGTGATATTTAGTTGGACTTCATATTACAACTTTCAGGTTGGGGTCAGCATTGTAGCACAGTGGTTAAGCCACTGCCCATAGTGCTGGCATCACCAGCTGCTCCACTTCTGATCCAGCTCTCTGCTGTGGCCTGGGAAAACAGTGGAAGATGGCCCAAGTGCTTGGGCCCCTGCACCCACGTGGAGATCTGGAAGAAGCTCCCAGCTTCTATCTGGCCCAGCCCTGATCATTGTGGCCATTTGGGCAGTGAATCAGGGGATGGAAGAGCTCATTTGCCAGCTCTCTCTCTCTCTAATGCTGCCTATCAAAGAAATAAAAATCTTTAAAAAAAAAAAAAAAAACGCTTTCAGCTTAAACCCAAACCAGAAATTTTCACCATGAATGTCAGACTGTCAGAACAATGGTGTTAAAGAGCCAGAGCTGTGCACGCCCAAGTCATGAGAGACCTGAGGTTCACCCTGTGGAGCCCCGGGAAGACACCATAATCTGGAGTCAGAGTGGCAAATCTGGAGAGAATATGCTGTCAGAACTGTGTATACCTGAGAGAAAACCAAACATATGTGGTATTATGTAAGTCTACCCAATTAAGAAAATCTGATATTTTAAGTCAGGTGCCTTTTAAAACCTCACCAGCACAGATGTCCGGTTTCTTGGGAAACGTAAGTTGTCTCTGGATGCAGACAGAGGACCCATGGCACTCACTTAAGGCCCACCAGTACCATCAGCTCCCTGGGACCTAGCAGCCTCTGGAGGTGTGGAACCAGGTAGGCGTCACAGAAACATAATACATGAGTGAGAAGTACCTCTTAAGGCACCAGATCAAAAGATTCTGATCTGGGATTGCCAGTGCAGTTGTACAGTGACGAAAGCCCCAAGAACTGTGCATCCATGAAGCGACTCCCATACTCGAGTTGCTCATGGACCCTGGGTCACCAAAACAGCATTTTGTCTTTGTTACTGGATTTGTTTTTGTTTCTGAGGACAGAAAAGCACAGTGGACAGCTGCTGCAATTCACAGGCCCAATTCACCGGCAGGTGTTGGAGACAAGGGGTAAAGTACACTCCGCATTTTTCAGACTGGAGCGATTCCTGCAGCAGTCAGTCCCTGGGGAGGGAGGCAATAGCGAGGAGGGCAGAAGCACCCAGAGGAGCGCTTGTCGATGTTGGCTGCGTGCTGACGTAGAGGGGAGTTTTGTTAAACTGCTGCCTGAGCCCCTCCCTCATAGCGTCGCCTTCAGTTGGCCCAGGTGTGTTAGTCAGCTTTTCCTTACTTAAACGGAAATCGAAAAGGAGCTACTTAGGAAGGAAAATGTACTTCAACTTACAGTTTTGGAGAATCACAGCCCAGGATAAGGTAGAGTCCTTCAGTTCAGTTTCCTGGTGAGGCTGGAGGATGACAGTGGGGAAGCACGTGGAAGGAAGACCACCGTGCACCAGGAAGCAGAGAGAGCAGCCAGGTGGGCCTCAGCCTATCAAACCAGCCCTCTCCTTAGAACCGCCCTGTGGGGGCAAGGCTCCAATGACCAGAAGACCTCCCACTGACACCACCTCCGAGAGACCATAATTAGATTCAGTCTCCACCCTTAACCCATTAACACTGATGCACTAACCATCACTTCGTAAGGTTCTGGGAACCGAGCCCCCACACCACCAGCCATTGGGGAACACCCAAACTATTAGCCAAACCAAAGCAGCAGGTGAAGCCAACGTGCTATAGAGTTGAGAACCTCTAAGCTAGACGAAGGGCCTATAATCCTAATTTATAGTCAAGATGTATTCAGTGATCACAAGCTCCGGAATTCTCACCAACGTGCAGGAAATATGAGGAAGAGGAAAATGTTCCCACATCTGTTCTCCAAAAGCAAGATTAAATTATACAGCGGACCCAGATGATTCTGGGATTCTAGGGGAAAGAAGTTGCTTCGAGTCGTAAAGAAAGAATGTCACCCAGAAGCAGCCTGCAAATGGGAAGTTACCTACTTACTGAGTACAGTCATCCTCACTGTCCCCTACGGCGCAGGAGCTGTGGACTGCCCACCTCCGCCCGGCTCTAAGGCGTGTGAGAAGGAAGCATGGCAGTGCCTCCCGGATGCCACAAAAGGCAATGAAAGTGACCTCAAGAGAAGGATGGGGGGCCGGCGCTGTGGCTCACTTGGTTACGCCGGCATCCCATATGGGCGCCGGGTTCTAGTCCCAGCTGCTCCTCTTCCAGTCCAGCTCTCTGCTGTGGCCCGGGAAGGCAGTGGAGGATGGCCCAAGTGCTTGGGCCCTGCGCCAGCATGGGAGACCAGGAGAAGCACCTGGCTCCTGGCTTCAGATCAGTGCAGCTCCACCCATTGCGGCCATCTGGGGAGTGAACCAGCAGATGGAAGACCTCTCTCTGTCTCTACCTCTCTCTGTAACTCTGCCTGTCAAATAATAAATAAAATAAATCTTTTTTTGTCATGGATTTTGACTGCTGACCTAGGTTTCCTTGGATGGATGACTTGCAATCAATGCATCACGTAAGGCTCTGGTTTATATTAAAATTATTAAGTGTAGATGTAGCAAACACAAGATGACTTAAAATTAATTATAATTTAATATCCACAGCAAAATTAGAGAGAATATCACATTCATAAAACAACTGGCTGTTTAAAACAAACCAATTAAAGATTGGGAAATAAAAATTGTATATCAAAATACTCCAGCTGGAGAATAAGTTTTTCTGAGTGATTTTCTTAGAACACATGGCAACAGGCAGTAAAATGTCAAAGAAAAGAGAACAGTGTGGGGAGCAATTCGGACTAGACTAAGTTACTGGAATTAAGACTTATTCTATGCATCTGCTCTCCCACAATATGGCGCTGGGAGAGGAGAAAACAGCTTCTACACAGCTGCCTCCAGTTCAGCCAATAAACTGTAGGACTTGCTCCTGATTGGAGGAGAGCAGCATACTCGGCGTGTGGGCAGCCGAGTTAGGATTGGCGGAGGAGGACTATAAAGGAGGAGAGAGACGGCATGCACCAGGAACATCTAAGGGGAACATCTAAGGGGAACACCTGTGCAGCCCCCGAGAAGAGCCGGCCGGCGGTGTGCCGCTCCCCTGCGGAAGTGGGGAAAGTGGCCAGGGGGAACCGCCCTTCCATGGAGGTGGAAGGGACAGTAGCCAACCCGGGAAGAACCAGCAGCAAACCCGGGGATGGCCGAGCAGACAAAAGAACAGCGCAGGGTCCTGTGTTGTTCCTCCACGAAGACGGGGAGTGACATAATGGTGCCGTGACTCGGATATGAAGCCTAGGCAGGGTTTAGTGTCGTTCCCCCATGAAGACGGGGAGCGACAAACAGAAGTATCAGTACTGATCTAATCAAGGTTCTAGGGGGAGCTAAAGAAAATAAAGGGGAAAATAGTTTTTTGAAATGAGAGGAAGGGGGCTGGCGCCCTGGCGCAGTAGGTTAATGCCTGTGGCGGCATCCCGTGTGGCACCAGTTCTAGTCCCAGCTGCTCCTCTTCCAGTCCAGCTCTCTGCTGTGGCCTGGGAAAGCAGTAGAGGATGGCCCAAGTGTCTTGGCCCCTGCACCCTCATGGGAAACTGGGAAGAAGCACCTGGCTCCTGGCTTCAGATGGGCACAGCTCCAGCCATTGCAGCCATTTGGGGAGTGAACCAATGGAAGGAAGACCTTTCTCCCTGTCTCTCCCTCTCTCTGTCTGTAACTCTACCTCTCAAATAAATAAATAAAAATCTAAAAAAAAAATGAGAGGAAGGGCAGGCATTGGTATACACACATTCCACACCAGAGTGCCTGGATCTGAGTCCCAGCTCTGCTCCCGATTCCAGCTTTGTTCTAGGGTCCACACCAGGAGACAGCAGGTACTAGTACAGGTATTGGGTTCCTGCCACCTATGAGGACACTCAGATTGGGTTCCCGCTCCTGGTTTCAGCCTGGCCCAGCCCTGGCCACTGCGGGTATCGGGGAGTGAACTAGTGGATGAGAGTGCTCTCTCACTCTCTTGCTCACTTTCTTTCCTCCACCTCCTCCTCCTCCTCTCCCTCTCCAATAAATTTTCTTGAAAATTAAAATGAAGTGGAATGGGATGGGCCTAGGCATGGAGGTGCTGTCAAAGATATTCACTGCCTACAATAGATTTCATGATTTAATTGTGTCTCTTCATGGTTTCATTTAAATGGAATGAATGACTATTGGCTTGAAGTCATAAAAAAAAAAAGACAAAAATTCCCCAGAGGTTAAGAAAAAATAGACACCAGTTTTCATATTTAAGAGTCATTTAAATCCAAGTAAGATAAATTTTAAAATACATATTTGGACCTACTGTGCTGAAATAGTAGGATACCAAGAATAAAAGGGGAAAAAAATCTAAAGTGTCCAAAAAGGAAAAACATACTGCTTCAAAAGCAAGAGAATAAGTTTATCCTTGGAACTCTCATAAGTACCTCCAAATGCTGTAAAAATAGAATAATACAGCTTCATCTAGCACGAGTGAAAATAGTGTAGGCATATTCAGACATGCCAGGACCTAAAGTTTCAAGAATGTAGAGGATGTATTCCAGCAAGCGACTGTGTAAATCTAGAAAAACGCAATATTAAAGAAACAGTAAAATAAACCCAGGAAAATAATAAGAAATAACTCAAGGTTAGCAACTACAGATGGACATGGAGAGAAATCAAGGCAGTTGGGACAGGGGAAGGAAGACCCCACAGAAAAACTTTTGTGAATAAAATCCAACCAATGGCCGGCGCCGCGGCTCACTAGGCTAATCCTCCACCTAGCGGCGCCAGCACACCAGGTTCTAGTCCCGGTCGGGGTGCCGGATTCTGTCCCGGTTGCTCCTCTTCCAGGCCAGCTCTCTGCTATGGCCCGGGAGTGCAGTGGAGGATGGCCCAGGTGCTTGGGCCCTGCACCCCATGGGAGACCAGGAGAAGCACCTGGCTCCTGCCTTCGGATCAGCGCGGTGCGCTGGCCGTGGCGGCCATTGGAGGGTGAACCAACGGCAAAGGAAGACCTTTCTCTCTGTCTCTCTCTCTCTCACTGTCTAATTCTGCCTGTCCAAAAAAAAAAAAAAAAATCCAACCAATCAATGCTGAAGCCAGCTAAAGAGCTCAGAAATGGCGCTGCAATGGTGAAACACCTGACAGTGAACGACGTATCCATTTAAACTAGGAGCTAACACGAATCAACTCTGGGAGTTACAACTATAGAACAGAACTCAAGTTTCAAATCTTTGATGAACTATAAGAAAGTAATGAACAAGAAATAAAAGGTAGATTTTCTGTTTCTGGCAAAAGTGGACCAACCTCTCGAATACCAAACTCTCTCACTAAGTATCACCAGAAAAATAGGGTAAGGTATCACTTACAATCTACTTGAAGGTTTCGGAGAGCTACCAATGCAATGAGTACTTGAGAGCCAAGATTAAAAAGACTTGAGAAACACAGAAAGGCGAGACAAACTTTCAGTGCTGCTTTACTCTCCAAGGAATTTATTGACTTTAAAGAAGCAGCTGAGGGACCAGGGCTATGGCACAGTAGGCTGAGCCTCCGCCTGCAGCACTGGCACCCCATATGGATACCAGTTCAAGTCCCAGCTGCTCCACTTCTGATCCAGCTCTCTGCTACGGCCTGGGAAAGCAGTAGAGGATGACCCAAGTCCTTGGGCCCCTGCAACCACGTGAGAGACTTGGAAGAAGCTCCAGGCTCCTGGCTTCGGATCGACCCAGCTCCAGCTGTTGTGGCCACCTGGGGAGTGAACCAGTGGGTGGAAGACCTCTCTCTCTCTCTCTCTCTCTCTCTCTCTCTCTGCCTTTCCATCTCTCTGTGTAACTCTGACTTTCAAATAAATAAAAAAAATCTTTTTTTAAAAAAATAGAATAAAAAGAAAATGGCCCAGTGCTTGGGCTCCTGCACCCACTTGGGAGACTTAGAGGAAGCTCCTGATTCCTGGCTTTGGATTGGCTGAGCTCCGGCCATTGTGGCCATTTAGGGGAGTGAACCAGCTGATGGAAGACCTCTCTCTCTCTCTCTCTCTGTAACTCTGCCTCTCAAATAAATGAATGAATCTTAAGAAAAGACAAAAAGCGAGCCGGCGCCGTGGCTCAATAGGCTAATCCTCCACCTTGCGGCGCCGGCACACCGGGTTCTAGTCCCGGTCAGGGCGCCGGATTCTGTCCCGGTTGCCCCTCTTCCAGGCCAGCTCTCTGCTATGGCCAGGGAGTGCAGTGGAGGATGGCCCAGGTGCTTGGGCCCTGCACCCCATGGGAGACCAGGAAAAAGCACCTGGATCCTGGCTCCTGCCATCGGATCAGCGCGGTGCGCCGGCTGCAGCGGCGGCCATTGGAGGGTGAACCAACGGCAAAGGAAGACCTTTCTCTCTGTCTCTCTCTCTCACTGTCCACTCTGCCTGTCAAAAAAAAAAATAAAAAAAAATAAAAAAAATTAAAGGTGATTAGGCCATGTGCACTATGACCTCAGGAATGGGTTAATGCCATCACAGGAGTAGGTTAGTTATCATGAGAGTTCAGACCACGTCTCTCTCTCTCTCTCTCTCCCTCCCCCTCTTGCTCTCTCTTCCTTCCTCTCTCTCTCTCTCTCTCTCTCTCTCAGGTACTCCCTTGCCATATGATGCTTTCTGTCATATTATAATACAGCACAAAGGCCCTCACTACATTTGGATGCTTGATCTTGCTTCCCAACCTCCAGAACCATGAGCCAAATAAACTTGTATTGTTTATGAACTACCTGGTCTGTGGTATTCCATTATAGCAGCTGAAAATGGACTAAGACAGGAGGACATTAGATAGAGTTTAGAGCACACCAAGGATAAGGGACCCTGGTAAACACGCCAGGTTTTCAACTGGAGTCTCTGAAGGGCTACATAGTAGGGAGAAAGGTGAATCGGAAATGAATAAGCCTTCAAAAAGCCATTCCCAGCTGCAAATCAGTGCAGTCCCTGATTAGATTGAAGAAAACTAGCCCACTTGCAACTGCCAACCTGAAGATAAAGCAAAGCCATTTTGTAAGAAAACAGCACTGTGCAGAGAATCAACTAATCTCTAGAAGGTTTTCATGGACAACATCAAATATTTAAATGAAAAGTATTCCTGGATTTTTACCAAGATGAAATAAAAGGATTGAACCTATCCTCATCTGAAACAACCAAAAAGATTTAAAAAAACAAATGAGACAACAGGTTACAAGATACGGAACATTAAGAAACAAGTGATGGTGATGGGGAGAGCTGGCAAATAATCAAGGCAAGCCCTTGGATTGCTGCCCCCTTACTGCTCTGGAAGAGTTATTAAGTAATGGTGCATTCCCTGAGTTCAAGAGACATAGCTGGCGCTGTGGCACAGAGGGTTAACGCCCTGGCCTGAAGCGCCGGCATCCCATATGGTTGCCGGTTCGAGACCCGGCTGCTCCACTTCCTGTCTAGCTCTCTGCTATGGCCTGGGAAAGCATTAGAAGATGTCCTGGGATCCCTGCACCCACTTGGGAGACCGGGAAGAAGCTCCTGGTTCCTGGCTTTGGATCAGTGCAGTTCCGGCCATTGTGGCCATCTGGGGAGGGAACCAGTGGATGGAAGATCTCTCTGTCTCTCTCTCTCTCTGCCTCTCCTCTCTCTGTGTAACTCTGACTTTCAAATAAATAAATAAATCTTTAAAAGAATTTATATAAAATATTTTTTAAAAAAGAGACATAGCTGAGAATCTGGGGAGATAAAGGAGCTAGGATCTGTGGGAATGAGCACTAGAGAAGAGAAAATACAAAAAGACACAGCCCCAGATATGAACAGAGATTCCCTGAGTATCCAGCAGAGCACTAATCAGTGAAAGCTTGTTAGAAAAGTACCCAAGGCCACGGAAGAAACTAACTGAAGAGATGAAAAGGAACAGGACTCAAAGCTTAAACAGCAACAAGAACACTGCCTGTTGCCACTAACCAGACTGGACAATCTCAAAATTCAGAGAATTCGGTAGAATACTCAGGAAAATTTTGGTCACTTGTGGGAATAATTGATCCTAAACACTATTCTGGTCTTGCCTAACATATCTTTATAAAAAAAAGACTTGAAGAGAACAAATTGTCTTCAAGTAACTTAACTATTTCCCAGAATAAAGCTTAAAAATGTTTATAGGATTATAAAATTATCCAGCATTCAACAAGCTGAAATTCACAATGTCTGATACCCAATCAAAAATTACTAGTCAGAGCCAGCATTGTGCAATGGGTTAAGGGGCTGCTTGTAATGCTGGCATCCTATATCAGAGTGCAGGTTGCAGTCCCAGCTGCTCTGCTTCTGATCCAGCTTCCTGCTAATGTGCCTAGGAAAGAGCAGAAGATTGCTCTAGTACTTGGGTCCCTGCCACCTATGTGGGAGACATGGATGGAGTTCCAGGCTTCTCTCTCCCTCTCTCTCTCTCTCCCTCTCTCTCTCTCTCTCTCTTCCTGTCACTATGCCTCTTAAATAAATAAATTGTTTTAAAAAATTATTAGTCATGGGAAAAAGTAGGAAAATACAACCCAAAATAATGTGGGGGAAAAGGAATTAAAACCAACCCTAAAATAAACAGAATAAGTAGACACAAACGTTAAGAGTTATGGTAAGTTCAAAAAGTTAAGACATGTACCGGGGGGGGGGGGCGGGAGGAAGCCAATGTAATCCATAAGCTGTACTTTGGAAGTATATATTCATTAAATAAAAGTTAAAAAAAAAAGTTAAGACATGAAAAAAAAGTTAAGACATGAACACATGAACAAAAGACTCAAATTGAACTTCCAGATGAAAATTACAGTGTCTGACATGAAATTACAGTGGATAGGATTAACAGCAGATTAATAATAGCCAAAACTTTTCCAAGCCACAGACTAGAATAAAATATTTGCAAATCACATACCAAACAAAGAATTTGTATCCAGAATATATAAATATAACACAACAGTAAGAAAACAACTCCATTAAAAATGGGCAAAATACATTAATAAACCAAAGAGGGGATATGGATGGTTGCTCAATATTACTAGTCATTAGGGAAATGTACATTAAAACCATAATGAGGGGCCAGCGCTGTGGCATAGTGGGCTAAGCCTCCGCCTGCAGTGCCGGCATCCCAGATGGGTGCTGGTTGTGTCCCAGCTGCTCCTCTTCCAATCCAGCTCTCTGCTGTGGCCTGGGAAGGCAGTGGAAGATGGCCCAAGTCCTTGGGCCCCTGCACCTGTGTGGTATACCTGGAAGAAGCTGTTGGCTCCTGGCTTCAGACCGGCAAAGCTCCAGCAGTTGTGGTCATTTGGGAAGTGAACCAATGGATGGAAGACCTCTCTCTCTCTCTCTCTCTCTCTCTCTCTCTCTCTGACTCTGTTTGTAACTCCCACCTCTCAAATAAATACCAAAAAAAGAGATAGTATTACACACCTAATAAAATGACTAAAAAAAGAAAACCAACATTATCAAGTGCTGATAAGAATTCAGAGAAACTAGAATGCTCACATGTTTTGGTTTAGAATATAAAATGGTATAATCACTCCAAGGAAAAGCTTTATCCAGAAATCCTACTTTTGGTATGTACCTTACATAAATGAAAATTTATGTTCACAACAACCTGTACATGAATGTTTATAGCAGCTCAAATCATGAGTAAAAAAACGAGAAACAACCAAACAGCTTTCAATGGATGAGTAAATAAATATTTGTGATATAGCCTTTATAATAGAATACTACTACTAAGCAATAACAAGGAACAAACTATTGATGCACACAACATGGATGAATCAAAGTCACTCTACTGAGCGAAAGAAGCCACTCTCAAATACTGTATACTATATTATTTCATTCATATAACAGTCTGGAAAAAGGAAAACTATAGCGATGGATATAACAGATGGCTAGTTGCCAGGGACTGGGGTTGGATGAGGGTATGATTACAAGGCAGCTGCAGGGAGACTTTTGGGACAGTGGAATTTTTTTGTTCCCAGTTTGTGGTGGAGGTTAAGCAAACACATACACTCATTAAAATTCATGGAACTTTACACCAAAACCAAATAAGAGTAGATTCAATTTTGTTATTTTGCAAAATAGCCACAGACCTCTTACCAAAAAGGCTTATTGTACTATATACTATTTAAAAGTAAAATAAAAAGACAAAAAAAAAAAACACAGTGAGATACTACTAAATAACCACTAGAAAATTTGTCAAAAGGCTGACCACAACACGTGTTGATGAGGATACAGAGCAACTTATCTTAACACTACTAGTAGAATTGTCAGGCCACATCCAACAAGTTAAACATAGATCTACCATACAAACCAGTCAGGTCATCTACCCAAGAGAGTGGAAAGCATATGTCCACACAAATATATGTTTGCAGCAGCTTTACTGCAATAACCTGAAACTGTGGACATTCAAGTGTCCATCAAGAGATGCATGGATAGATTCTGATCTGTCTATACAATGGAATAACATTCAGCAACTAAAAGGAATCAACAGCAATATGCATGAATATCAAAATAATCATGCGGAATCAAAGAAATAAAACTAAGAAGGAAAGAGGCATCCGTTCAGCATAGCCTTTAAGACACTGCTTTGGACAAGCCAAGGTTCCACTTCTGGTTTTGCTCCTGATCCTAGATTCCTGGGAACGCACATCCTGGGAGTCAGAAGGTGAAGGCTCAAGCACTGGCTCCTGGCTATCCACGTGGGAGACCTAGATCGAATCCCCAGCTCTTGGCTTCAGCCTGACCCAGTACTAGTTGTTACAGACATTTGGGAGTGAACCAGATGGGAGATTCTCTCTCTCTCTCTCTCTCTCTCTCTCTCCACCCCCCTCCTTTTCCAATAAAAATAAATAATTTTTAAAAGAATTATTTGTTTTATTTGAAAGGCAGAGTTACAAAGAGGCAGAGGCAGAGAGAGAGAGAGAGAGAGAGAGAGAGAGAGAAAGTGAGGTCTTCCATCTGCTGGTTCACTCCCCAAATGACTGCAATGGCTGGAGCTGGGCCAATCCAAAGTCAGGAGCCAGGAGTTTCTTCCAGGTCTCCCATGCAGGCTCAGCAGTCCAAGGACTTGGGCCGTCTTCCACTGTTTTCCCAGGCTATAGCAGAGAGCTGGACTCGAAGTGGAACAACCGGGACTTGAACCGGCGCCTATATGGGATGCTGGCACTGCAAGGGGCAGCTTTACCTGCCATGCCACAGCACCAGCCCCAAAAGTAAATAATTAAAAAAAAAAAACATAGTAAATACCAGAGTATATGTAGCTAATGATGAAATTATTTAACTAGAAGGTAGTCAAAAGAAACTATTAAAATATAGGGGCTAGCATTGTGGCATAGCAGGTTAAGCCACCGCCTGCAGCACCAGCATCCCATATGGGAGCCAGTTTGAGTCTTGACTGCTCCATTTCCCATCCAGCCCCCTGCTAATGTGCCTGGGAAGACAATGCATGATGGCCCAAGTGCTTGGACCCCTGCACCTATATGGGAGACCTGAAAGAAGCTCCGGGCTCCTGGCTACAACCTGGCCCAATGCTAGCTGTTTGCAGCCATGTGGAGAGTGAACTAGCAGATGGAAGACCTCTCCCTCTCTGCTTCTCCCTCTAACTCTACCTTTCAAATAAATAAGATAAATAAAAATAAATTTTAGAGGCCAGTGTTGTAGCATAGCACATAAAGCCACCGCCTGCTACCCAGGCACCCCCTATCGGCATCAGTTTGAGTCCAGGTTGCTCCACTTCCGACCCAGCTTCCTGCTAATGTGCCTGGAAAAATGGTGGAAGATGACCCAACTGCTTGGGCTCCTGCACCTATGTGGGAGACCTGGAGGAAGCTCTGGCTCCTGGCTTTGATCTGGCCCAGCCCCAGCCATTGCGGCCATTTGGGGAGTGAACCAGCAGATGGAAGGCCTCTCTCTCTCTCTCTGTCTCTCTCTCTCTCTCCCTCATCTCCCCATGGCTCTGCTTTTCAAATAAATAAAATATTTTTTTTAAAAAAATAAATAACAATTCTTAAATGAACCATAGAGAGACCTAAAGGATGGCAAACACATTTTAAAAAGTTTAAGAGGCGAGGCAAACATTTGGCCTAGTGGTTAAGACGCCAGTTAATATGCTTGCATCCCATACTGGAATACCTAGTTTGACAGCTAGCTCTGGTTCCCGATTCCAGCTTCTTACTAATGCAGTAGTTGAGTCCTCTCCACCCGTGTGGGGAACCCAGACTGAATTCCCAGCCAGCTTCCAGGTTCAGCCTGGCCCAGTCTAGCCCAGCCCAAGCTGTTGCAGGCATTGGAGGAGTGAACCAGTGGAAGGAGCTCTCTCTGTGTCTTTAGAATAAATAACTGTAAGTATAAGAGAGGTGGACAGTTGGCCTAGCACTTAAGATAGCAGATTAAGACACCCATATCCCATATCAGAGTGCCTGGGCTGGATACCCACCTCCAGCTCCTGACTCCAGCTTCCTGCTAATGCAGACCCTGGGAGGCAGCAATGATGGCTCAAGTAGTTGGGTTCCTGCAACCCACATAGGAGGCCTGAATTGTATTTCTGGCTCCTGGCTATGGTCTCAGACCAGTCTGTGCAATCGAGGGCATTTAGGGGAGTGAACCAGCATATGGAAGAGTTCATATTCCTTCTCTCTCTCTCTCCCTCCCCCTTTTTGTGCCTCTCAAATAAATAAATTTTTAAAATTTTAAGAGACACAGAGGATAAGATCTAACATATTTGTATATTTCACTCCCAAAAGAATTAAGAGATTGGGGAAGAAGCGACATCTGAAGAGATACCGAAAGACATTAATATCTAGATTCAAGAAGCCCAACTGATTCTAAGCAGCATAAATAAAAACAAATTCACACCCAGACATCTCATAGTGAAACTGCCGGGGGGTGGGGGTGGGAAGCACAAAGAGGTGGGGGAAAAATGATTACTTTCCAAGGAACAATAACTGGATCAATTAACTGACTTCTCATTAGTAACAATGGACACCTGAAAGCAATATAATGAAAATAATTACCAACCTAGAACTCTATACCTAACAAAAGCATCCTTTAAAGATATATAAATAAAAGAATAAGAACAGGGGCACATGTTGTGGAACAGCGGGTGAAGCCACCACTTGGGACACCCACATCCCATATTGGAGTGCCTAGTTCAAGTCCCACCTGTGCTGCCCATGCCATTTCCTGCTAATGCACATCCGGGGAGGCAGTACGTGATGGCTCAAGTATGTGGAAGACCCGGATGGAGTTCCTGGCTCCTGACTTTAGCCTAATCCACTTTTGACTGTTGTAGCATTTGGGGAGTGAACCAGTGAGAATGTAAGGTCTCTCTCTCTCCCCACCTCCTTCTCTGCCTTTCAAATAAGTATCTTAAAAATTTTAAAAAGAGTAAAGACAGCACAAGATATTTTCAGACAAATAACTGAGCAAATTTGCCGCCAGTAGACTTGTAGTAAAGGAATCTCTAAAAAGTATTCTTCTGGCACAACAAAAAATGGTAACAGAAGGAAGATCAGAGATGCAGAAAAGAGCAATTTAAACAATATGGGGGCGGCACTGTGGCATGGAGGGTAAAGCCGCCACCTGTGGTGCCAGCATCCCAGATGGGCACCGGTTCTAGTCCCAGCTTGTCCACTTCTGATCCAGCTCTCTGCTATGGCCTGGGAAAGCAGTGGAAGACGGCCCAAGTCCTCCCATGTGGGAGACTCAGAAGAAGCTCCAGGTTCCCGCTTCAGATCAGCCCAGCTCCAGTTGTTGCAGCCATCTGGGGAGTGAATCAGAAGATGGAAGACCTCTCTCTCTCTGCCTCTGCCTCTCTATAACTCTACCTTAAAAAAAATATATAAATCTTTAAAAGAAAATGACTGACAAAATGTTGGTCATTACTGAATCAGGATGATGAGTAAACAAAGGTTCATTATCCTATTCCATTTTGCTTTCCTTTATGGTTGAAATATTTTGATGATAAAATGTGAAAAAGTATGCTGGGTTGACTAAATAGCAAATATATCAATGGCATTAAAAATTAGTTAAAAGACTAAGATTTTCATATTCAATTTTTAAAATCTTCCTATATTCTGCTTGCAAAAGATTAATCTAAACCATGAGAAAATCAAAATGATAAAAGCACAAAGACTTTTTAAAATGGAACATGTTATGAATGATACATTTCTAATCAGATGATAAATGCTTAAAATATAGAGTACATGGAAATTGCAAAGGACCAAGAACACTAAGACATCCTTGAAGAACAACAAAATGCTTGAACTTGCCCTAAGAAATATGATTACATATAATTCTTTCAACTCAATAAAAAGATAACACAATTAAAAATGGACAAAGGATTTAACAGACATTTCTTCAAAGAAGATATACAAATGACAAAGCCCATGATGAGATTCTACCCATAGATATATAGCCAAGAGAAGTGAAAAGAAAACACACACACAGAAACTTGTACATAAATGCTTACAGGAGCATTGTTCATAATATCCAAAAAGAGGAACAACTCAAAGGTCCATCAGCTGAGGGATGAATGGGTAAACAAACCATGATATAACCATACAACAGAACACATTCGATCATAAAAAGGAATGAAGTACCAACACATGCTACAACATGGATGACTTCTTAAGTCAATTTTAAAAGCAGTCAAAAAGAACACATATTATATGACTCTATTTTAAATGGCCAAAATAGCAAACCTACAGAGACTGAAAATAGCAGTTGCCAGGGCCTGCATGGATCAGGGAAGTAGGAAGTGAATGCTAATGGGTATGAGATTTCTTTGCAGGATGATGAAATATTCTAAACTTAGATTTTGCTGATGGTTGCACAACTCTATGAAACTACTAAAATTCGAATTGTATATAATAAGTGGTTGGATTTTATGGTCTATGAGTTGTATCTCGAAAGAGATGTTATTTAGAGGCTGGTGCTGTGGCATAGGAGGCTAAGCCTCTGCCTGTGGCACTGGCATCCCATCTGGGCTCCGGTTGCAGTCCCAGCAGCTCCTTTTCCCATCCAGCTCTCTGTGGCCCAGGAAAGCAGTGGCAGATGGCCCAAGTGCTTGGGCCCCTGCACCTGTGTGGGAGACCTGGAAGATGCTCCTGGCTTCAGCCTGGCCCAGGCCCAGTCATTGAAGCCATTTTAGGGAGTAAACCAGCAGATGGAAGCCATCTCTCTCCTTCCTCTCTTCTCTCTCTCTCTCTTCTCTCTGTGACTCTTTCAAATAAAAAAAAAATCTTAAAAAAGAAGAGCTGAATTATATCCCGTTGAAGTTGAAAAAACTTAACCTAGATGCCTAACACACAGTATCTTCAAATCTATTCTGTGTTGATTACAGGCTAACTCCAGCCGATGCAGCCATATGGGGAGTGAATCAGTGGGTGGAAGCTCTCCCCGCCCCCGTGTCTGTAATTCTGCCTCTCAAATAAATATTTTAAAAACATAGAAATCCAGGAACTGGCATCATGGCATAGGGGGTTAAGCCACCACCTACATTGCCTACATCCCATGTGGGTGCCAGTTCAAGTCCCAGCTGCTCCACTTCTGTTCCAGCTCCCTGCTAATGGCCTGGAAAAGCAGAAGATGGTCCAAGTACTTGAGCCCCTACACCCATGTGGGAGACCCAAAGTAAGTTCCTGACTCCTGGCTTTGGCCTGGCCCAGCCCCAGCCGTTATGGCCATTTGGGGAGTGAACCAGTGGATGGAAGCTCTCGATCTGTGTATGTGTATATGCGTCTGTCTCTTCCTCTGTGTAACTCTTTCAAATAAATAAATAAATCTTTAAAAAAGATATCAAGGGAGAGGGGAGCGTTGTGGGTGGGAGGGAAGTTATGGGAGGGGGAAGTTATCGTAATCCATAAGCTGTACTTTGGAAATTTATGTTCATTAAATAAAAGAAAAGAAAAAATAACAAATGTATTCTGTTTGTTCAACAAGTGTTGAATGTCATTAAACAGCAAGCATAGCACTGGAGATGGTGAGTAAGACATTGTGGCCATTTGGGTAGTGTCTCTGACTTTAAAAGAAATAAATCTTAAAAAAATAGAAATTTGAAATTACAAAGAATGGACAAAATTAAGAGTGCTTTCTTTGATAATGCCTACAAAATAGCTAGACCTCTGAAAACCTGTTTAAAGAAGTATGAGAAAACAAAACATACATTTAAGACAAGAAACCAGAAATTCAAGAGTAAAATAAGAGACCAGCACATAATAGATAAAAATGAGAATGTTGTGTGCAGCTATCTCTATGGCAATAAATTGCAAATCTAGAAGAGGGGTTCTCAACCATGGCTGCACACTGTAATCACCTGAAGAGCTTGAAAATGACTGACGTCTGAGACCCATTCCCAGAGGTTGCACAGGTTTGTCCTAGCATGGAGGGAAGATGTACAGTCTGTTGTCTATGGTTATCTCAAGGAAATTGGTGTAGAGGAAGTATAGGGGTAAGATCATTAAATTTGTCTTTGTACTTATTTTGTATTATACACTTGTTACACTAACATGTACTCTGCAACTGAAAAAAAGTCTAATAAAAGTAAAACTCGGTAAAGATATTTTTCAAAGGATAATAATGTTCTGGGATGGGATTGAGGCAGGAAAGGTACTTTCTTTGTAGCATTCTGAGTTTTTCATATTCTCTCAAAAGAGACTGCATATTAAAATGTCTAGAGACTACCAACAGATACAGAAATACACTTGATGTTTGAAAATTACACAGAATTTATGCTGTGATTACAAAACAGATAAAAAATACTTATGTGTATGGACTACGATTGGAAAAGAATAATCCTTTTAATGAAGGTAGGATTGTGATTTTTCCAATTTTTATTAGGAAAGTGTGAAATAAAAATAACTTGCAAGATTTCCATCCTTGTGTAGTAAGTAAATTTGCCCTTTTAAAAAAAAATGTTTTCTTGGGGCCAGTGCTGTGGTGCAGCAGGTTAAAGCCCTGGCCTGAAGCACCGGCATCCCATATGGGCGCCGGTTCTAGTCCCAGCTGCTCCTCTTCTGATCCAGCTCTCTGCTAGGGCCTGGGAAAGCAGAAGATGGCCCAAGTCCTTGGGCCCCTGCACCTCTGTGGGAGACCAGGAAGAAGCTCCTAGTTCCTGGCTTTGGATCGGCGGAGCTCTGGCCGTTGTGGCCATTGGGAAGTGAACCATCGGATGGAAGACCTCTCTCTCTGCCTCTTCTCTGTGTAACTCTTTCAAATAAGTAAATTAATTAAAAAAAAAAAAAAACTAGCAATAGTAAAAGCTAGTTACTGGCCAGGTAGTATAGCTTTAAAAAAAGTTTTTACTTATTTAAAAGGCAGAAAGAGAGAGATCTTCCCCAAATGCCCACAACAGCCAAGGCTGAGCCAAGCTGAAGCCAGGAGCCCACAACTCCATCTAGGTCTCCCACATGGGTAGAATGTGCATTAGCAGGAAGCTGGATCAGAAACACAGGGGCTGGGACTCAAACCAGTACTTTGATCTGGGATGCGCGCATCCCAAATGGCAACTTAAGCCACTGCACCAAACTCCTACATCTAAAAATTATCTTTCTGTACAGTTAAAGCAAGCTGCTTTAGGAGAAACAGAAACCAAAACTCTGAAAGTATGTCACAGTCACTACCTGAAAAGATAACAGTAAAAATCAATATAGGTAAAACGGGTAATACACAAGGCTAAAGGGGCAATGTCAGCTTTTGCTGGCACTACCCAGCCAGAGGGCAAGCCAGAATTGGACTAACCTTTATTTTATTAGGATGGCATAAGGAACTCCTCTCTGGCTTTCTGTGTCCCAGCCTGGGACAGGTAAGAGAGGCTGCTACATTTCTGTGCAGCTGGCAGAGAAGAGGAAGGTGGGCCCCATGCCTTCCACTGACTGGCTACATCAGCCATGGCCTAGATGAGGGGAGAAATAAATTGGAAGCAGACTCATTTCAGCTGCTCAGTTTTCCAAGCCAGCTTTACTAGCTAAGTCACACACTCAATTTTCAACGTGGTTGGAACCCAGAGGGGCAGACAGGTATGATGAGAACCTCCCAAAGTCCAAGAGATGGCTTTGCAATAGCTGCTCTCATTTCAACGATCTTATTTCAAAGAATCTCAGGCAAAAGGAAACAGTTTCTGCATTTAAAGCCAAACACCAATATGAAAGACAAGCAGAAACCGACCCTTCTTGGAAATGCAGTATTACAGGACTAGTTAACAAGTATAGTTAACTAGCTAACAAGTCAACATGTTTAGGTATTTCTGTGGTAATACACATAGCTAAATGCCATCCACAACTCCTAACCAGGTTTTTGGTTATCAACATATCCTAATAGCTTTACACTATCAGCAGGCCACTACCTTCCAAATCCCTTGTATTCACCAATACGAGCAATACAAGTAACATGGGAGACCAACAGAACAGGAAAAATCAAATACAGGAAACTAATTCTTGATTTTGACCTCAAACTTGGTGAACGAAGTATTTCCATCCTGGAGGTCAGAAAATTATTTTTAAATTCAAGAAAGTGCAGACACTGTGCCTACATTGAACAGTGACACTTTCCTTGGTGCTATACTACTGAAGGAGTCAATCACTTTCAGCTTGTAGCAAGTTGGGAATTGTGTGATTAAAGTCTCCTCACTTCTGAGTGTGTGTGCAAGTGTGCATTTGTGTGTATTCCTTGTCTACAGCCAACACTCCACTAGGGTAACTTAAAACAAAATAGGAATTTATTTACAATAGCAAAGATGTCAAAAATAACAGAAACAATATATAACAAATTCAAGAATTATTTTATGAAAAAGGCAAACAATATGTACACAAAACAAAAAAAAAATCCATTGGGTAAACTTAAATTTGACCTTATGTAAAAAGCTGTAGAATATGGCAAAGTGGTTTTTTGGATATGAATTACTTAGTAATCCTGGACCAATTAAACTCTCTTTCTCTCTCTCTCTCTCACACACACACACACAGTTTTGTCAGTCTTTTATTTGCTGCATCTTCCTTCGAGTTCTGTTTACCTCTGAGGAATATGACTATGGGAGGCCATACAAGGCTTAGGAAGTACAGGCTATTTACATGTGCACTAAAGGATATACTTAGTGACTAGCAAGCTACACTTTAAAAGGAGTACAGGCAAGGTAGGAAGTGTCTGCATCTTATTTTCATTGTTCTAATTTGTTTTTGTGATTTTGCCTATCACACAACATGTTGCAGCAGAAATCTTTAAGTTTCTCATGTGCTCTAAAATCGTGTTTCCCAAACTTGAGTATGCATCAAAATCACTTGAAAAACATGTTAAGACCTCTAAGAAGCAAGGCCCCACGCTTGCTTTCGCAATTCAACAAGACTGGGCAGATGAGAATTTGCATCTTCAACCAAGTCCCAGGTGACTACAACGCTGCCAGTGCTGCCATTTGACACCTGAAAACCACTGCCCCAAAATATCAGACTGGTCAAATGAATGCTAAAATATGCAGGAAATAAACATTGTGATTCTCAGAGAACGTAGCAGCATGTTATCCAACTGGTGAAGGGCACCGATAGGTCACCTGCCATTTGCCAGGTGTTCTATTACAACTAAGACTCTCAGCGTGTGATTTGATTTACGGCTCTGGACAGTGACGTTTACCACATTCTCTTTGATCATTTCCCTCACGCTTTGGTTACTTACTGTTTCAACTACCAAACACTTGTTCCTACAGATGAACTACAGACTCTCATCTTTAAAATCAAAGCTGGTGAAAATCTCTTTGGGCTGATGACAACTTCTGCCTGATCTTGGATTTTTGCTATAACAACCATTGTCTAGTGTGTTAGTGTCCTCTAGTGCCCTCCAAACTGGGCACAAAAGATTAACTGGAGGGAAAGACTTCTGCAGTGGAAGTGGGACAGTCCCTACTGAGTAAGTATGCTGTGGATTCGGAAATGAGTCGTAAGTGCTCTCAAAAACCACTTCATGCATGGGTAATTTATCTCTAGGGAACTGGAGATGCTAATAAAACAAATCCTTTATGAAAAGAAAAAAATGAAGTTCAAGGACATGCTCATCAAAGGACTCACCAATCACCTCTTAACTTCTCCGCAATATTACTTGCAAATTTATAAGACTGAAATATTATCAGTATTTGCATCCAAGTCACAAAATTCAAAGCAATCAAGCATTTTGCATTCCACTGCTGCATAAAAGGACTTAAGAAATGGGGGGTGGGGAATGAAAATAATAAACTACTTTTGATGTTTATTAGGTTTACAAAAACTGTACATTTTCCTTAAGAAAAAGCATTAACTTAGTATTGGTATCAAATAGACTAAACGTTTATTAACAGGAAAATATTCTGATTTTTATTTTTGCACGTTATTCTCAAGTACACAATTACAATAATGTCACACATCCCTATATGATTTTCTTTTTATGTATTTTACTTTTTATACAAAGTGTACAGAGGAAGGGTCATACAATATTTAATAGGATATTTCTACAGAACAATAACTTATATTATGTCCTTGTAAAAATCTGTACCTCTTTAAAACATTTAACTGAAACATCCATTTTTTAGCTTTGCTAATCAAAATTGTTTTAAGAATTAAAACTAGGTTGTAACTAATGTCAGTACATAACAGTGACTACAATTTCATTTTCTCTTTATACAGACAAATACATTTTATATTCACTTGACCAAACCCTTAAATACCTTTTAAAGGTTTCAATATTGTGCTTAAAAAAGAAAAGAACGGTGTATGATTCCAGATTACATAAGAGAAATATAAAGAGTGTAAAGTGTTGTGTTCTTTATCTTTCAGTTTATTTAAAAAAATATAAATGACCCAATCATTTACATTTTCTGAATTTTTACAAGATGGTTAAAATTAGTAAATAACCACTTTCATTTAAGTGTCTTCTTTTACATTATTTCTGGGAAAAATAAAAATTACGGGAGATTTTAAAGGTTCTCACAAAAACAGAGCTTTCAAGAATAGTGGGGCAATGAATCATACAGCTGTAAGTTAAAGAAAAAAAAAGCTTGAATGGGGGCCAAGAAGATATTCCCTATAGGATAGTCTAGGAAAAACCAATGCCTTGGCTTTGGCATTTGAGTTCATACCAGCCTTAAGAATTTGATTTAGAATCACCCTTAATTGAATTAGCACTTTAGAGGCTTGCCAAACATCAAATATTTAGATTTCTAACTCTAAAAAATATAACTATTAAATACAAATATGGGTGGCAAAGAGAAAGATGAAAAGTAGAAACCTAATGGCGCAAAGGGGATGGAGCACCATAATGAGGTGGCAAGGCAGCTATCGAGTGGGAAGAAAACTTCTAAATTTCCCATGATGTGCCAGATGTGTGTGCCAACAGCCAATCTAAGGGACCACTCCCAAAACTATATTCTGTTCTCCAAATCATCTTAACAAAATTGTAATTAACTGAGTTCGTTTTATGAATGTATGACTCTGACTCAGGCCCATTTGTTAAAAGATGCCAACTCACAAAGAAAAACAGAACTGTCAAAGACTTGGTGATGTTCCAAATAAGGCCTCAGACTTTCCTTACGCACTTGAAACTCACCTGTATCTTCCAATAAAAGCCAACTTGAGTGTTCTAAAGGTGTTTAAAGTTTGCTAACTGTAACTGTCTAAGGAACAACACAGCAGGCTGAACTTGCCAAGTTAAGTCATAATTAGCACCAGTTCTCTGGTCCATAGAGCCATCGCTACCTCTCTGTCCCCCTCCCTTGGCGAGACAGAATTCTCTCTCAGGCTTCTCAGAGAGAACTGAAGGAGTCACGTCTGGATATTCATTAGCTTTTCAAAAAAATATAAAGGCATGGAGCTGAAATTGTATGAAAACATTCTATCTAGAAATGTCTTAACTTCTATTTCTCAATTACCAAAGATATTTAAAAGAAAATACCTTTACTCTTTAAAAATACTAGTGTCCTTATTTTCCTTCTAATTCTTCACCTGAGTAGTCTCTCTGAAGAGCATGACTTACAAAATGCTCTCTCATGCATCCCTGGATCTTCCGTGTTACTGTAAATTTAATACTTTTCATTATAGATTTTAAACAATTACTACTTGGGGTTGTGTGTTTAAATATGTAAAATAAGCAATACACACAGATACATGTGTTATATATATATATGTGTATATATATAAATCAGGGTACATTTACATATATAAAGTTGCAAAAGATCCTATGAGCCAGGAGTTACCTCTAGCAGATTCCAAAATGCAATCCTCATTAAGTCTCATTTATAGCACACAACCATTCCAAGACAAAGCAGCACAGACAGAAGAATCAAATTACAACAGGATCAAGCCAAATTTTCAATAAGTTTTTCTAAAAGCTTACTACACTGACAAAAGATGTAAATAGTCCAAAGAAAGTCAAAAATATATTTTGTCTGCTAAATAAAATGAAAAGTAAACACAAACCCAGCCACTGTTCTTTACTCAGCGAAGCCAGGGACACAAAAGCTCAAATGGAAACTTTCATTGTAGTATGATCTGAAAATCTTAAGACAAGTAAAGGATTCCCATGTTATGAGAGTTAGACCTGACTGTAATATCTCCCATTTATATTAGTAGATGTCTCTGACAACTTCACTGTGAGAAATCCATGGGGGGGGGGGGGGGGGACAGGGTGGTAATGAATCAACATGAAAACTTTCAGAGTTACCAATCTAAAGTTACCTTAAGTTAAATGGTCTTAGAAGAGTACCATCAAGGTAAGCAAGGTAAATATTTAAATAAATATAAAACTTCTAAGATAGAAAAATTCAGTATAGAATCAGGGATTACTTTATTAAAAGCAACTAGTTTGTTGCTGTTTTTCCCCATTTATTAAACAAACTGAATAGAATTCAGAACACACTACTGAACAAAATGTAAAAAAGAAAGTCAACTAGAAGCAATAATTCTATTTGTACACAGCATAAATCAATATACAGTATTGTATATGAACGACACTAATAGGCTTTAAATTTAACTTTCTGCTTCAAGGCCAGTATCTCTGTAGAAGTATCGCTAGGGCAGGCCAACTTCTTTATGATGTCGCATTATGTGCTGGTTCTTTTCTGAAGGTCTTCGGAACCCTTTCTTGCAGTACTCACATCGGTGAGGATAGTCCTTCGTATGAATGGAAATAACATGCCGTTTAAAGCCTGAGGCGTCTGTAGTGCTATACTCACAGTACTCACACTGATACACTTTCCTGCCACTGTGTGTCTTCATATGCTTTTTAAGCTCATTCTGTTGTCTAAATCCCTTTCTACATCTCTTACACCTAAATGGAAGATCCTTTGTGTGAACTGATAGAATATGGCGACTTAGAACAAATGGATCTGCAATCTTAAAGTCACAATGTCTACACTGGTGCATTTTTTTACCCTTGTGGGCAGCCACGTGTTTCTTGAGTTCTGAAGGCCGGTGAAAGCCTTTATCACACATGTCACACTTGTGGGGGTAGTCCTTTGTGTGAACTGAAATAATGTGTCGTTTCAAATCACTTGAGTTCGAACTCTTGTGGTCACAATGCAAACACTGGTGTGTTTTGCTTTCTTGGTGGATAAGAGCATGTTGCTGCACCTCTTTGGTATCTGAGAAAGTCAGAAGACAAATGTCACACTTGAATGGCATCTCTTTACTATGCTTAGTCTTTACATGCGTTTTCAAATTAGAAGAGTCTGCAGACCTATATTCGCAGTACTGGCACTGGTATGGCTTCTCGCCAGTATGGATTCGCATGTGCTTTTTGAGCTCTGATGGGTGACGGAAACCTTTACCACACTCCACACAAATATGAGGAAAGTTCTTGCTGTGGACTGCCAAGAGGTGGCGATTCAATAACCCTTGTTCAGCTGTCTCATATTCACAGAATTTACACTTGTGCATTTTGTTGGCTCCTTTTTCCTTATGCACCATTTTGTGAGTAAACAAAGCCCCAGCATGAGAGAAATGCTTCCCACACTCATCGCATTCGATAGCTTTCTCCGTCTTGCTGGTCAGCTTGTGGCTCTCCAGGTGGTTGTGTAAACTTATCTTCTTGTTGGTAGTGTAGTCACAGTCAGTGCAGCGATACTTCTTCTTGGTAAGGTGCTCAGGGTGGTTTTTCATGTGCCTTTTCAAGAAACCTCTGGACTTAAACTTCTTCCCACAAATCATGCAAGGATAGACAGTCAAGGGATGTCCATCAGGGCCAATTATTATTGCTAAGAAAGGAAAAGAAAAGTGTCTAAGTGATCAAACCAAGTTCTGCTTTGGTTTCTTCAAGAATTTACATTGTGTGTTCTGAACACTAATGGCCAAAGATTTCTAAGTTAAGCTATTTGCTATTCACATTCCTTTCACCATCTTTCCACATATGAAACGTAGCAACCTAGTCAGAAAGAGAACTTTGTCTGGAAATGTCATTTAGTAGGACTACAATGACCTCACTCCTTTCAAATTAACAAAACTAAATATGTAACACATATCAATTTAGAAATCTGTGGACAATTATTCATAAAGTTTGTAATCAAAAGGGTTAGTGTGGTGGCACAGTGGGTTAAGTAACCACCTGCAACACCAGCATCCCATGTGGGCACCAATTCGAGTCCTGGCTGCTCCACTTCTAATCCAGCTCTCTGTTACTGCACCTGGCAAAGTAGCAGAAGATGGTCCAAGTGCTTGGGCCCCTGCCACCTATGCAGGAGACTTGGATAATGGAGTTACTGGCTCCTGGTTTCAGCATGGCCCACCCCTGGCCTTTGAGGCCATTTAGGGAGTGAACCAGTGGATAGAACATCTCTCTCTGTCACTTTGCCTTTCAAATGAATAAAAAAAAAAAAAAAAAAAAAAAAAAAATTGGGGGCCAGTGCTGTAGTGTAGCACCGGTATCCCATATTGGCAGCAGTTAAGTGCCGACCGATTGCTCCACTTCTGATCCAGCTCCCTGCTAATGTGCCTGGGAAAACAGTGGAATACGGCCCAAGTCCTTGGGTCCTTGTACCCACGTGGAAGATTCGGATGAAGCTCCTGGCTTTGGCCTGGCCCAGCCCCAGCCATTACAGCCAGCCATTTGGGGAGAAAAATCAGTGGATGGAAGATCTCTCTCTGTCTCTCCCTCCCTCCAACTTTTTCAAATAAATAACTAAATCATTTTTAAAAAGTCTGTAATCATATGTAGATCAGTAACATGAACAGACAAGGAATATGTCATATGAAGTACTTATTCAGTTGCTCTGTAAATTACATCTGCTCTATGCTGACATAATTATTCTTTAAATAAATATAAAGTTGATACTTATATTTGAGGGACATTTTTCCATTTCCATACAAAGTCACTCAAGTTTTGAACTTTTATCCATGTATGATCCATTTCCTATTTCTTTTTAATCTAAGGTAATCATTCATGAATATCAATGAATTCTGAAAATTATATTCTCAAATTCAATACACAAAAGGTACAAGTGGTCTAGTAGCTAAAATGCCATCACTACACCCCTGTGGATACATACTAGGGTTTTATCTGAGAACTCACTGCGCGGTGGAACTTGTGTGCCCTCACCTGTTTGGTACTGCCTGGAATCAGGTCTTCTCCTTTTCTTTGGTTTTTGTTTAGCCAGTCTGCCGAGGCCAGCAGACTCATCTATGTGCAAGAGGGCACTTGCAGTGCCATTCCGGTTTTCAATTCCATCAGAATTATTACCTAACAATGCGCATTAAAAAACAAAATTATACAGTATTATAAATTATAAAGAATTAGGAATTCTTTATTAACTACAACAATGTAAAGAAAGCCATGATACTCATGAATGACAGAAATTCCTCAAACTTGGTAATGGGTCATATGAGCATTTATTATATAGTGAGATTGTAGGGAATGCCTGGCTGCCAAAGCTAATAAACACCTGTCCGCATTTTGCCCTATGGACTCTCTTGTTGTCTCCCAAAACTGACAAGTCACGGGCCAGATATAATCAAGATGAAAATTTTCAGCTTGAAAGCCTATGTATTTTTTGGAGTACTTCCTTCAACGTTAATACACACATGAAGGAAATTTCTGGTAAAAATAAAAACAAAAAGTAGACTTCATGATCTTCCTCTGCTCGTCTTCAAATCAAATAACCCTTACTGGGTACTGGTATTTCAGAGTTCTGAAACCTAAGACCACAAAAACTGTTTTTCAATCATGAAATTCATGTTCAAGACCAACTCAATCAATGCTTCAAGTCCCTCTGTGACTCACCATAAGCCGCTGCCCATGCGATTGGCATGAAGGTTTTGATTTCACTGTCATCCATTTGCTGTTCGTGCACGGCTGCGGCTGCGGCTGCAGCGTCCTCCTCTCCTACTATCACTTCCATATAAACCTCATCAGCAATTTCAGCGACATCTAAATAGAAAAGTTTTAAAACCTTTGTGACCAGGTTTAGAGATCACAGGAAAGATATTTTTATTTAAACTCAGTTAACAGGTAAATAAGGTCCAAATATTACATACCCAGAACATAGTTTTCACGTAGTAAGTACCCAATACATGTTTGCTGAATGAATCATTCATTCCTTGGCTTACACCATAACTGGTATTAAAGCAACATTCTAAACACACATAAAGAGTCACTCGTGATTCCCTGGGAATATGGCAGCATAATCTCTAAAATAATCCTACTTGTTTCCTTCAAATAGTGACTGTTTTTTAAGAAGAACTACCGAAACAAAATTTTCTCCCACAAAAAGGCCACCTACTTACTTAAATCTTCATCTTCTTGCTGGGAGTCGTTGACAGTCATATAAACCATCTTTTCCCGGGGAACGCGAATACTGCTGTTCTGATCAAGTAGTTCAACTCCATGATCATTCTCAGGCTCACTCTCCACAATGTCTACAGTTCCACCTAATAGGAAAGAAGATGGCTCCAAGAATTTATTTGAAAACTTCATTTCTACCTATTCCTTGTTACATACTTTACTACTACATTGGAAATCTTGTTTAAAAGTTATCTTCAGAGGCCGGCGTTTGTGGTACAGTGGGTTAAGTCGCTGGCAATGCTGGTATCCCATATGAACACCAGTTCAAGTCCCAGCTGCTCCACTTTAAATCCAGCTCTCTGCTAATGTACCTGGGAAAGCAGTGGAAGATGGCCTGAGCACGTGGGCCCCAGCTACACATGTGGGAGACCCAGATGGAGTTCCTGGTTCCCAGCTTCGGCCTGGCTCAGCCCTGGCTGTTGCAGGCATTTGGGGAGTGAACCAGCAGATGGAAGAGATCTCTCTCTCTGCCTCTCCTCTGTCACTCTGTCTTTCAAATAAATAAATAAATCTTTTTTTTTTTTTAAAGTTATCTTCAGAAAATATTTCAAACATTCTGCATCTAAATAACCCAAAAGTAATCAGGTTCAAGTGTTTGCATCAGGATGCATAAATGCTAAAGGTATCCTATTACCTAAGTCATCCTCTCCAGGATCAGCTTTAAAAATGTACACCTTGATGACTTCAGGGCAAGTGCCGTCCACTTTACAAGGATCGATTTCCGACTCTGCGTCCATGTTCATTCCAGAGGAACCATCATGTTCTATTTTGCCAGCATCATCCACTAAACAGGCAGGAAATACATCACATATGGTAACAGCAGATACTTAAATAAAATATTACTGCTTTTGAAAGTCCTTTTTACAAGCAAAATCCCTAAGCCAATCACCTAAAATTCGATATTTTTACACAGAAAAGATTCAATAAATAACATTTTTAAAGATTTCTAAAAATGGGATCAATTATTAAAGCAAAAATTACTATACATAGAGAAAACTTCTGGAATTCCAAGAAACTATTAAGTAACAAAAGAACACACTTTGTCTTTCCTTAGGCATAAAGTAAAAGCATTCCTAAATTATTCTTTTAATATTTAAAGCGAAGACCTTGAAAGAAACCAATCTTTATGTAAATAGTATAGAAGCACTACTTCATCATCACTAAGATTCTTGAATATCATTTGATCTAATCTATTTCCATTAGGAAATACATTTAAAAATCATCAAAATAGGATCGCCAGAAAGGTAAACTGCAACGAGACAGCCAGCGGCAATTCTAATTCAATCTGCTTAAACTCAAAACGCTATACATAATCTGTAATACATAATCTGTAAGTATGCACATCTCTCTCTTCTCTCTCTTACACACACACACACACTTTAGTTCATGACAACAATGAGTCTAGGTCCTTACTGGCAAGCGCAGTAATATGTGAATTCAAACATTCTCATATACCTATTGCCTTTCTTACTGAAGGTAGGCTTGTGTTGTATTTTAAAAAAAAGAAAACAAAAGTATACATGATTCCCAGTAGTAGAAAAATCTAGGGCTATACACACAAAAAAAATTTTTAAAGCTTTAAAAAAGTAGCCAAGAAGAAGTATGCTATTGTGATTATGACTTGGAAAATAAAACACAAAAAAATGTCTTAAAAAAACATTCTGGGGGCCAGTGTTGTGGCACAGTGGGTAAAGCCGCGGCTTGCAACACCAGCATCCCATATGGGTGCCGGCTCAGGTCCTGGCGGCTCTACTTCTAATCCAGCTCCTTGCTAACTGCCTAGGAAAAGCAGAAGGTTGCTGCAGTGCTTGGGCCCCTATATGCCCACTTCGGAGACCTGAAAGAAGCTCCTGGCATTTGGCTTCGGTCTGGCTCAGCCCTGGCCATTGTGGCCACTTGGGGACAGCGGATGGAAAGATCTCTTGCTCTCTCTCTTCCCTCCCCCCTGCCTTCTCTGTAACTCTTTCAAAAAAAAAATCAGTTTTTAAAAAATACTCTGGATTTGAATAAATCCCAAAAACATAATGCAGTGTTACATTACATATCACTTATGGGCATTTATAGCACAACAAAAGGGTGGCAAAGACTAATGACTACTTCGTACCCAGTATTTAATCATAGAAGATGGACTCAGCAATGTTGAATCCATTAGAAAAACAGTGAAGGAAAGTGTTCTCTGTTCTAGGGCCAGCTGGCCTATCTGGCACAGAAGACCAAGCCAAAGGGAAGAGGACAAAGGTCCAGAAAAGAAGGTTCATTTAGCTTGCCTTCAGTACACCCAAGCAGCCTTTTCATTTCCCTTTTCCTTTTTAGGATCCTTTCTGGTGTTCTCTGCTGGACACATTTGTCTTGCTTTTTTGACTGGACATTTATGTTTTACTCAATTTAGCAAACAATGAATCACAACCATAGTTAGACTCCAGGCTAGGTATCTGAAATACAACTTTGAAACGTGACAGACTCCAGAAGATCTAGTGAGAAGGTAAGTGAACAGATGATTGTTTTTAAGTGAATTAATCATAACATAGCTACCATGTGTGAGGCGACTATGTTAAGTGCTAATCAATATTTACAATAACCCTGTGCGGGAGGTGGTACAAGATTACCTACATTTTACAAGAGGGCAAAATGAAGTGTAAAGAGTTGAGTAATTTATTTGGAATAGCACAGAACTCAGATCTCGAGCTATATGGGTCTTAATCAGAGATCATCAACTTCTAGAGTTTGGAGAATGAGACAGAAATTGGTAAAGGCAACTGTGATTTTTCAAAGATCAATAAATAGCACAATTATCTAAAGGTGTTTTCTTTCAGTGGAAATCAGAGAAATGTGCTCATGACTGAAGCAGGCAGTTAGCACTGCAACCAAGGCTAAGTGGGGGTGTTTTTGTCTATTGTAACATTTTAAATTCATAGTCACCTCTTGTGTCATCCACAACCATTATATTAAGACTGAACTCAGATTGTGACATCTTTGAAACAATACTTCTGTAAAAATTTGCTATCATGCTCTCTATAAGATCCAAAATTTTCATTTATCAAATTAAGTCTTATGAAGAGGGGCTGGCACTGTGGCGCAGCGGGTTACCGCCCTGGCCTGAAGCGCCGGCATCCCATATGGGCGCCGGTTTGAGACATGGCTACTCCACTTCCTATCCAGCTCTCTGCTATGGCCTGAGATAGCAGTAGAAGATGGCCCAAGTCCTTGGGCCCCTGTACCCGTGTGGGAGACCTTGAAGAAGCTCCTGGCTCCTGGCTTTGAGGCACAGCTCCGGCCGTTGTGCAGCTCTGGCTCTTACGGCCAATTGGGGAGTGAACCATAGGATGGAAGACCTCTCTCTCGCTGGCTCTCCTCTCTGTGTAACTCTGACTTTCAAACAATAAATAAAATAAATCTTAAAAAACAATTTTAAAAAGTCTTATAAAGAATATCCAAATGAATCTAGTATCTCACAAGTCAACACTAAATAGTAAAAATCAGTGGCAATTTATCAGATTGGCTTCTGGCTTATTTAGAAGACCATCCACATCCCAAATAAATCACTTGTCAAGAACTATTTGTAAATAGCATCCCCAAAACCTTTCTTAATTGTCATTTACAAATACTAAAATTATAAAATTTAATCATCTTGCATCAAATGCAAAGGGCAAGAACCCCAAACTCTGGGCCACCAAAAGTAGTTTGCTGTTTTTGTCTATTTATGACACTCTAAGATCATCACACAGCAAACTATATTTAAATATATATTCACCTTCAAAACCAAACATGCTGCTTAAAAATATACTTGTTGATACATTAAACTTTTTCTTGCATAATTTAAAGCAAATTAAAATGAAGGGTCATTTATGGAGAAAAAAGCAAAAGCTTGTTTACATATATCATAAGATGATACTACACTTGAACTCTCTAATGCAATCTTGGATAATAAATTGATACAGAATATGAAAGAAGAGCAAAATCAGAAATGACTAGCAGAGGCCAGCTCTGTGGTGTAGCGGGTATGGCTGCTGCCTGCAACCCTGGCATCCCATATGAGCGCTGGTTTCAGTCCCGGCTGCTTCACTTCTGATCCAACTCCCTGCTACTGGCCTGGGAAAGCAGTGGAAGACAGCTCAAGTGCTTGGGTCACTGCTGCCATGTGGGAAACGCAGAAGCAGCATCTGGTTTCTGGCTTCAGTGTGGCCCAGCCTGGCTATTATGGCCATTTGGGGAACGAACCAGAAGATGAAGAGCTCTCTGTCTCTCCCTCTCTGTAACTCTTTCAAATAAACAAAATAAATCTTAAAGGAAAAAAAAAAAAAAAAAGAAGAAGAACAGGCAAACATTACACTGTGTTCTGACAGCTGCCATGGAAACAAAGGAAGGATAGCACACTCACAACTGGGAGAGAGAGAACAGTATTTACTTCAGGTCAAGGATTCAGCAGGGACAGTGGCAGAGAGACATGAAATGCATGATGGTCAGGAAGGCTCAGTACTGCTGGGCTACAAGGGTAAAGTAAAGTGCAGCACGGGGAATGGCAGGAAATATAGCTAAGACTAAACTGAGGTCAGCTCATGCAGGGCCTTGTGCACCAGGCAGAAGGGCTCAGACTTGATCCTGGTAGGCTGGAGATTTCTCAATCTGGACAGGAATCAAAATTTGTTAGAAAAGTTCAACAACACTGGCTGAAGCATGGCAGTTCTACAGAATCAGAAACTACAGGGGAGAAGCCTGACACATACAGACAGACTCAGGGACAACAGCCTTGGATTTCTGATCAGCGGTCTGAGAATCTCTACTGTCAGTGACAGGGAGACTTTTTTTTTTTTTTTTTTAAGACTTATTTATTTGAAAGGCAGAGTTACAGGGAGGAAGATGCAGAGGCAGAGGCAGAGAGAGAGAGAGATCTTCCATCTGCTGGTTCACCTCCCAAATGGCCACAAGGACCACAGCTGTGCTGATCCTAAGCCAGAAGCTTCTTCCAGGTCTCCCACGCAGGTTCAGGGGCCCAAAGACTTGGGCCATCTTCTAGTGCTTTTCCAGACCACAGCAGAGAGCTGGATCAAAAGTGGAGTAGCTGGGTCTTGAACCAGCACTAATAGGGGATGCTAGCACTGTAGGTGGTGGCTTTACCCACCGCACAATAGCTCAGGCCGATAGGGAGACTTTTATGCAGAGCAACTGACAAGGCAGATCCAAAGTTCAAAATTCATGAAGCAGGCCGGCGCCGTGGCTCAATAGGCTAATCCTCCACCTTGCGGCGCCGGCACACCGGGTTCTAGTCCCGGTTGGGGCGCCGGATTCTGTCCCGGTTGCTCCTCTTCCAGGCCAGCTCTCTGCTATGGCCAGGGAGTGCAGTGGAGGATGGCCCAGGTGCTTGGGCCCTGCACCCCATGGGAGACCAGGAAAAGCACCTGGATCCTGGCTCCTGCCATCGGATCAGTGCGGTGCGCCGGCTGCAGCGGCGGCCATTGAAGGGTGAACCAACGGCAAAGGAAGACCTTTCTCTCTCTTTCTCTCTCTCTCACTGTCCACTCTGCCTGTCAAAAATAAAAAAAAAAAAAATTCATGAAGCAGGGAGACCATTTGTGAGTCTACTTCAATAACGCGGGTGACAGATGCAAGGTCTTGAATCACGAAGAGGTAGTGCAGGTAGGCTTGTTTCCTGTTTTGGGACTAATGTGAGCAGGACTTGGTGCCCAACTGAAAACCAAATCTGAAACGGAGTCAAGGATAACCCTGGAGTTTTGACTCAGGTGAATGAGTGGGGTGAGAAATGAGGAAACGGGTCTTAATTTAAGTCCCAAGGATAACATCTCCAACAGCCCTCAGTGCCAGTGCCTGCCTCTAACACTAGCACTCACAGCACTCTGTGCTCACCATGATTCTCTGTGTTGTTACCATCTGATCTCTTCTGCCCACCGTTCCAGGTTTGACAGCTGATACATGACATTATTGGGTCTTTAAGACAGAGACTGCTAACAGACACTCAGAATATAGATGAAGCAATGATTCAATGAAGAACTGAGGTATGCAGCCAGCTGCTGAATACACAAGTCTGAAAGGTAAAGGCAGAGACACAGATTCGGGAGCCATCAGCTCTGGGCTAACACCACGCAGTATGAAGAGTGGGCTGAGGACAGTCCTAGGAAATGCCATATAAAGAGTTCACAAAGCCCCAGAGAAGGCAAAGTTGGAGGGGCTGGTGCAAGGGCATACAGGAAGCCAGGGAAGTAAAGATACAGCAAGTCTAGGAAGGCACCAGGCAACAATGTCAGAGGCACACAAGTCAGAGAGGAATGTCTGCACTGACTTTCTTAGTGAAAAGCAAGGGGGCCCCAGGGGTCAACAGAAGGTGTGAATTTCTTCAAATACAGTTGTAATAATAAGAACAAAGAGGCAATAACTACAGCTGGCTGCATGGTCAATGACTTTTTCTGTTCAATTCATAGAAAACACTCAGATACACTCCTTCTACGGGAGAAAACAGAATAGAAAGTGAGAGGCTGAAACCAGAGGACATGGCGAAATGTTTGGATTCAGATCTCAGAGGAAAAAGTATCAAAGAAACTAAGAGTAAAGATAAAGGAACTGTCCTTAAAAAGGTGGAGAAATATGCTGTACTTCTGAGACCTGAGGAGGTCTACATGAATAGGTAGTTAATTGCATTTTGGGAAGAAGGGAAGTTGTAATCCAGAAAGCTGGAGGAGTTCATGGCTTACCAGCTTTAAATCGAAGATAGGAAAACAGGAAGCAAGCACTTTGACAAATAGTTTGCGAGAATGTCAGGCTGGGATAAGAGCTTGGGAAGCTAGGGAGAATGAATTGATCCAAGCTGAATGATACGAAGGTTCAAAGACACCACTGGCTGGTTCAGTCTTCATGGTTTTAAAAAATGAATAAAGGTTCTCTACAAAAATGGTATACATGGGGGAATGAGTAGACATTATGTCCTTATTTCTGTCCTGATGTGCATTTATCCTTTTTCAAAGTCAAGTATTTCTCGGGGCCAGCATTGTGGCACAAGGGGTTAAGATGCCACCAGCATCCTATCTTGGAGTGCAGGTTGAAGTCCCAGCTTCTAGTCCAGCCCCTGCTAGCTACCCACTTAGGAGACGTGGATGGAGCTTCTGGCTCCCGGCTTCAGCCTGGCACAGACCGTTGCAGCCATTTGAGGAATAAACCAGCAGATGGAGGAGATATCTCTTTCTCTTTCTCTCCACCCCAACACACACACCCCTCCCTCCCTCCTTCCTCCTCCTCTCCTCTTCCTCCTCTCCTCTTCCTCCTCCCTCACCCTGTCACACTGCCTTCCAAATAATCACTTTAAAAAAAAAATCTAAACTAAATACTTTCTTAAAGGTAGTCTGGAATTTCACACTGAGGTAGAATTAGAAAGATAAAGATATTGCCAAGGCAAAAGAGTCCAGACTAAATCCACAACATCTTCGGGGAACTCATCTCTGAACAGTTTGATACTGTTGAGGAAGTTGGCTTCTTTTGGCAAGGTTTGTCAAAACTGATTCTAACAGGTACTGGAATATCAATTGTCCTTGAGTTTACAAAGAACAAGGCCAGGCTTGTTGTTTTTGCATATGTTATTTTGTCAGTACCCTTAAAAAACCTTTGATGACTGGAAAATCTAATCATTTCAGAGCTTGCAAAATGTCAGGCATTTCCTATAAAGTGAGGTTAAAGATGTTTGTTTGCTTTTATAAATGTGTGAGAAAGTACATTCCAAATATACAGGCTTGCCAGATAGCAAAACTATTCTGATATCAGACAAAAGTAGAATTCACCTTCAGATCTCCACCTTGAAAATTTGCCCCATTAATTCAACCTATGAAATTATTCTGAATATGAAATATTACAGAAGTGGTTTATTTTAAAAAACACTTTGATTGTCCTGTTAAGTACTCAAAATTTCACTGTGATTTTAAACTACCACTATAAATGAATTTCTAAAAACAGACAAAGGAGGTTTTGATAAAAGTGAGTCACTGTACATTTGATTTCTGCTTAAGTACCTTCTTCTAATATAGTAATGAAGAACTAGAACTTTAGAATAGGGCCTCTCCAAAATAGAAGAGCATAATTTCTGGAAATTAAGACTACTTCTAATAATAACTACCATTTGCATGGCACTTTGTAATTTCCTTAGAGTTTCAATATAGTCTTTATTTGATTCTCATCTTTTCCAGATAAAGAAATAAATGCTCTGAGATATGATTTGCCCAAAGTCAGCAAGCTACCAAGGGGTGGCAGAGATGAAGAGTTGCCCGTCCTTAGAACCCAGGTCTTTTATTTCCATCTTCCAAATTTTATTTTTCATTTGAAAGACAGAAAAATAGAGCCTCCCATCTGCTGGATCACTCCCCAGATGTCCACAACAGCCAGGGCTGGGCCGAGGTTGGGCCAGAGTTAGGGTCAGCACCCAGGAACTCAATGTTGTCTCCCAGAGTCTATACTTGCAGCAAGCTAGAGCCAGAACTAGGAATTCAATGCAGGCACTTCAATGAGGGATGTGAAGATCTTAACTAAATGCCCACTCCACATCTTTTCCTATTCTTCTTAAAAAGAAAAACTGGCATCAATTTCTTCAAGGCTTACATCTCACAATCTCAATAGCAATAACCAAACTACAGAATACTTAGACATATATTATATTGCTTCAAAAAAGCTTCAGTAAAACCTCCTGAAGACTGAAAACTAGAGGATAATTTGCAACACAAATAGACACTGTGATATCTAAAAATATAGTTCATTAAGATTTCTGGAACCCACTAGTTTCTGGTAAAGAAAACTTATAGGGAGGGTGTAGCTGGAGATGAGGACATCCCATTTCAAGTAAACTGTCAAAGGAAGGTTGATTTAATAGGGAAAAAATTAGCAGGACTGAGCTGGTTCTTACATGAAGAACATGTTTTATACCTATAGAATATATATAGAACATACCTATAGAACAAGGAATGATGGCCGGCGCCGTGGCTCACTAGGCTAATCCTCCGCCTTGCAGCGCCGGCACACCAGGTTCTAGTCCCGGTCGGGGCGCCGGATTCTGTCCCGGTTGCCCCTCTTCCAGGCCAGCTCTCTGCTGTGGCCAGGGAGTGCAGTGGAGGATGGCCCAAGTGCTTGGGCCCTGCACCCCATGGGAGACCAGGAGAAGCACCTGGCTCCTGCCATCGGATCAGCGCGGTGCGCCGGCCGCAGCGCGCCAGCCGCAGCTGCCATTGGAGGGTGAACCAACGGCAAAAGGAAGACCTTTCTCTCTGTCTCTCTCACTATCCACTCTGTCAAAAAAAAAAAGGGATGATGCTGATCATGATGGATAATGGTGACCACATTTTACATTTCAAGCGCAATGCTAAGACCTTCAATGTACCATTTACTATTCATGACAACCTGATGAATAAATAACACTTTTTCATTATTCTCACCTTTCTAATCTTCTATATACATTTCACCATAATTTTGTCAAGATGTATCTGGGTTGCTCCCACCTACATGAGACAACTAGATTGCATTTCTTGCTTCTCAGGTTTCAACTGTCATGGCATTTTGGGAATGAACCAGATCAGTGCTTTCTCCTTCTCTCTAATAATATTGCTACTGGATTTGCACTAGAATTACATTTTGTCTAAATTAACAAAAGAGCTATCCCGGGGCCGGCATTATGGCACAGTGATTTAAGCCACCGCCCGTGATGTTGGCCCAGTCCTGGACATTGTATTCATTTCAGATGGAAGATCAATCACTCTCTATCACTCTGCCTTTCAAATAAAACCTTAAAAATAAATGAATAAAAAAAGTTTTTTTAAAAAAAGACACATCTTGGGGCTGACACAGTGGCGCAGCAGGTTAAGCTGCCACCTGTGACAGGCACTGGTTTGAGTCCCAGCTGCTCCGCTTCTGATCCAGCTCCTTGCTAATGGGCCTGGGAAAGCAATCGAAGATGGCCCAAGTACATGGCCCCTGCACTGTCACAGACCCAGATGACGCTTCTGGCTTTGGCCTGGCCCAGTCCTGGCAGTGTGGCCATTTGGGGAGTCAACAAACAGATGGAAGATCAACTGACTGACTGATCTCTCTCTGTAACTCTACCTTACAAATAATAAATCAATCTTTAAAAAAAAAAAAAAAAAGACATCTCTACCATTCTCAGTCCTCCCATGCAAACTCCTGGCTGTCTTTCCATTATTCAAATATCCCATTCTCTCAAGACCACACTGTAGTTAATTTATTTTCACCAAGTAACAAAATGATTGCCTTATTGTTTACTTCCCTCTCCCCTGGTTTCTCATCAAATATCCCAAGACACAACCCTCAGCCTCCTTCCTACTAAAGCAAAGACTCAGTTACCTTCCTCTCCAGCAAGGACTCTCCAACTCATACCAAGTACAAAACAAATTAAGCAGTCTAGTAATGACCTCTGGTCAAATCAACTTCTACCTTCAGTCCTGTGTCCCCCAGCAGCTCCCATACAATTCATATGCTCTAACCTTAAACAGTATTTTTTTACTTCCATGCCTTTATGCTTTTTCAAACTTTAAACAACCAAAGATTGCTGTAGAAATGACATAGCTTAATATTTAAGAAAAATATTTTAAAAATCAAAGTATTTTATAAGTAAAAAAGGAAATTAAAATGTGCTCAAAATCCCACCACCAGGAACTATCAACGCTATTTACAGATCATTAGATATCTCTCTATATATATTTGTAACTTTAAGAAAGACTCAACAGAAATTTTTATGAAAATTGAGTATTACAACATGCTATTTAAAAAATACGTTAGAATGTATTTGAATTCAACAGCAACAAAACAGCTTTAATTCTGTGGTCATCCCATCCCCTCACATGCTCTAGTTCCCCTTCCTTGGCAGAACCAGCCTTGGTGATTTACCTCTGTTCCGACACCTATGTAGCTAAATCTGCTTACACACACATACACACACTATCAACAACTTCATTTTTAAATTCATGATTCTGAACCTGAAGTAGACCTTTTTTGCTAATAGTCTTACTACCTAATCACCTTAATTTTTTTATCTTTAAACCCAAAATTCAATCAAAAGAGAGCAACAGAACAAAAAGCTGGTATTACTCAATATGCTAAGGGTTCCTATGTGGTTAGGTAGCTGTTTCTAGTTAACACGCAGTACAGATACCATGGATAGGTAGTTTCTCCTAAATGGATACCCAAGTTCATGAGCAACTGTTTATGTCCTAGGAACTGTGATAAGCGCCTTCCCTGCATCCTATTATGAAATCAGGAACAACTCCAAGACTTAGATGTTCTACCTACTTGACAAATGTGAAGCTAGTTACCTAAGAGACTTAGTAGCTTGCAGGAAACCATTCTGTCCAGAAGACAAATGCTCTAGTAAATAAATACATTGAAATGTCACATTCAGACCTCCCTCTCTTAACTTTTTCCTCAGGAACTCTCTTTTCTGGGGTTAAAATTTCACATTTTTATTATACAACCCATAAAAGGATTTCAAACAACTGGTTACAATCTGATCTCTTAATTCTTGAGACTTTCCTGGAAAGGTTCAAAGGCTGAATGCAATCAGTCTCATTCCAAAACAGGGACTCAAAGGATCAGAGCCATTCAACTGCCTGTCTTAAGTTACAGGGCTCTGTAGCATCGTGTCAGAGACATAAAAAAACAGCTGCCAAACTCCACTGAATTAGTCTAAAAGACAGTTAACTAAACCTAGTAAGCCAAGAACTGATTTTTTTAATAGTATATATTTGGGGAATAGGGCAGAGGAATGACTATTTTAATTCCACCATGTACCTGCCCTTACCCAAGATTAATCCCCTGATGGGACAACAGACAGGTCCTATGTAAAACCACTCCAGACTGAGTCCTGCTTGCCCAATGGGTGCCCTGGACTGGAAACCTCTTTGTGAGTGAAAACAAGAGCAAAGGCTAGCAGGTACTGACTGACAGACCCTATGCTGAATGCCCATGATCTCTCATTCTCGATCCATCTTTAAAGATGTTCAAGGTGAGCCAGTGTTATGATGTAGTGGGCTAAGCCTCTGCCTGTGGCGACAGTATCCCATATGGGCACTGGTTCATGTCCCAGCAGCTCCTCTTCCAATCCAGATCTTTGCTATGGCCTGGGAAAGTAGAATAAGGTAGACCAAGTCCTTGGGCCCCTGCACCCACATAGGAGACCCAGAAGAAGCTCCTGGCTTCTGGCCTTGGATAGGCTCAGCTCTGGCCATTGCGGCCATTTGAGGAGTCAACCAGCAGATGGAAGACCTCTCTCTCTATAACTCTACCTCTCAAATAAAATCTTTAAAAGAAAAAAAAAAAAAAAAAGGTGTTCAAGGTGACTACAGTCAATAATAGTTAATAATGATGTACTATAGTACTATACACTTGAAAATCACTAACATAGATGTTAAGTGCTCTCATCACAAAAAAAGTGAGATAATGCATGTTAATTAGCTCGATTTAGACATTCCACAATGTATACACATTTCAAAACATGCTGTATAACCATAAACAATTTTTGTCATCTAAAAACATTTTTAATAAAATATAAATAAATGGATAGATGGATGGGTGTTCAACACATCTCTAGAATATCCCTAGTTTGGTAAAACTTTTTTACATTTCGGAAATATTCTCATGTTGATATGTACTTTTTAATTCCAAAATTTTGTTTTACCAAATGTATTTTGTTCTTAAATTTTTTAAAGATTTATTTATTTATTTCAAAGAGTTACAGAGAGGGAGGGAGGGAGGGAGGGAGGGTCGGTCTTCCATCCGATGGTGCACTCCCCAACTGGCCACAACAACGGCCGGAGCTGTAAAGATCTGAAGCCAGGAGCCAGGAGCTTCTTCTGGGTCTCCCATGCGGGTGCAAGGGCCCAAGGACTTGGGCCATCTCTTACTGCTTTCCCAGGCCATAGCAGAGAGCTGGATTGGAAGTAGAGCAGCTGGGTCTCGAACCAGCGCCCAAATGGGATGCTTGTGCTTCAGGCCAGGGCATTAGCCCACTGCACCACAGCGCCGACCCCCCCCAAATGTATTTTGAAAACATTCCAAGTTGTATACTAAAAAAGGTATTACAGATCCAATAATCAGTCCACAGATCAAAGGAATAAACATGTTACCATCGTTTCTGTGCTAACAGCCCTTAGAAACAAAAAACTATCAGATTGTGTTGACCCGCACAGTTTATACATTAAATACAGGGGTTTGGATTTTATGCATTCATTCATTCCCTGAACCACTTTTTACTGGATGCCTACTATGACTAAAATCATGCTTAGCTGGGAGCTAACACAGATCAATTGTTTAAAGGATCTAAACTGAATGGCCAAGCCCACCACATTCCACATTATAGAGATCTATTTACAATCCAGTTGTACGGCAGACAGCTGAACAGAGCAACCCTGCAGACGGATCTTTAGCATGTCCAAATTTGCTCCTCCCTTGACAATGCTTTTGCCATCTGCCCAGCCAGAAACCAAGGGAGTGAGCTTCAAATCCTCTCTTCTTCAATCCTAAATTCAGAAAAATTCTACTTCCTAAATGTATCATTAGACAGGTTCTGCCAAACTGTACTGACACAATCTTATTTTAAACTGTTATCATCAGCTTCTTACCTGAATTACTACAAAACATCTCCCAAAATGTACTTTGTACTTATGATTTCACTCTTCTCTTGCGTCTGCTCTCAGCACTGCTATTATCTTTCTAAGCCATGAATCTAAGTATGTTATTATTAATCTGCCTAAAACCCTTTAAGAGCACCCCACATCAAAGAGGTAAAGGCTTCTTAATGTATTCAAGGGGTTTGTTTTGGGCCTGCCTATTTTGCCAACCTTTTTCCCACCATTTCTTCCACCCTCCTCACTAAAGACATCATGAGCACTCCAAAGAGTAAGTCTCTGAGCACTCAATGATCTTTCACATCTCCCTCCCTTTCCTCCCTCCTCAGCCACCTACTGAACATTTTATTCACCCTTTAAATTGAGTTCATTCTTAACTTTTTTTTTAAATAAGGTATTTTCTTTCTTTAAAAATCCTTGTCTTTGAGAAATAAATACTAAAATACTTAGGAAAAAAATGTGAAATGTGTTTCAAAATAATACAGGAGGGAGGGAAATCAATAGGAGATGAACTAAATAGTCACATCTTCCACTGAGCTTCTATATAAAACTTTCTAATACTTTGGTAGCATTTATCTCACTCAAGAGTACCAAAAATTTTTCAGCATTTCCTCCCTTAGTGCTTCCAAAATACTTTGTATATCTATTTAAATATCTTTTCACACTAAACTGTAATTGTCTGTTTCTGTATCTCTTTCCTCTAGGACTATGAACACAAAAAAAGCCAGAGACTTCATTGCATGTCTCTAATACCTAGCAAAGTTCAAGAGCTTATTACGGCTGACCAGTCAATGTTTCTGAATAAATAAAGGCACAAAAAAAGTAAACGTGGGCCGGCGCCGTGGCTCAATAGGCTAATCCTCCACCTTGCAGCACCGGCACACCGGGTTCTAGTCCCGGTCGGGGCGCCGGATTCTGTCCCGGTTGCCCCTCTTCCAGGCCAGCTCTCTGCTATGGCCAGGGAGTGCAGTGGAGGATGGCCCAGGTGCTTGGGCCCTGCACCCCATGGGAGACCAGGAAAAGCACCTGGATCCTGGCTCCTGCCAACGGATCAGTGCGGTGCGCCGGCTGCAGCGGCGGCCATTGGAGGGTGAACCAACGGCAAAGGAAGACCTTTCTCTCTCTGTCTCTCTCACTGTCCACTCTGCCTGTCAAAAAAAAAAAAAAAGTAAACGTGAGCAAGAGTGAAAATAATAGTCTGTATATTATTCTTTTTTCTCAACACAAATTCATAAACAATAATTTTTAGATAAACATGGTGGTGTTTACGGACTGTCTAGGTGGCTTCGGCTAGAATGAGTTAAATCAATGTTAAATAAAGTCACCCCAATTGTTGAAATTCAGTATTTAAGGGGCCAGTGCTGTGGCGCAGTGGGTTAATGCCCTGGCCTGAAGAACCAGCATCCCATATGGGCACCAGTTCTAGTCCCGGCTGCTCCTCTTCCGATCCAGCTCTCTGCTATGGCCTGGGAAAGCAGTGGAAGATGACCCAAGTCCTTTGACCCCTGCATCCACATGGGACACCCAGAAGAAGCTCCTGGCTTCAGATCTTTGCAGCTCTGGCTGTTGCGGCCATCTGGGGAGTGAACCAGCAGATGGAAGACCTCTCTGTCTCTACCTCTCTCTGAAAGTCTGTCTTTCAAATAAATAAAATAAATCTCGGCCAGCGCCGCGGCTCACTTGGCTAATCCTCTGCCTGTGGCGCCAGCACTCTGGGGTCTAGTCCCGGTTGCTCCTCTTCCAGTCCAGCTCTCTGCTGTGGCCCTGGAAGGCAGTGGAGGATGGCCCAAGTGCTTGGGCCCTGCACCCGCATGGGAGACCAGGAGGAAGCACCTGGCTCCTGCCTTCAGATCGGTGCAGCGCACCAGCCGTAGCGGCCATTTGGGGGGGTGAACCAACGTAAAAGGAAGACCTTTCTGTCTAACTCTGCTTGTCAAAAAGAAAAATCATTAAAAAAAAAAAGAAATTCAGTATTTAATAATATCATAAATTTAGAGTAATCAATGGAATCCTACCTGCCTCCCCAGACACCAACAAGCACTATTTATCCCAAGTTCTACTGCTCTATGGTACTAACTTTTTATACACACATAATACTAAAACATACACACACACACACACACACAAACACTCTGGAATAAAATACACTTGATTTCAAATTCTCGCCCTAATGCTAGCTGCCTATATAACCTTGGAATAGTTCCTGAAACTGAGCCTCAGTTACTCAATATGCAAAATGATAATAACACCAGCATTTTAAGATTATTAAAAGAAAATTATGATGTATTAATTCTAGCATACATCATCATTTATTGAAGGCTTACTATTACCTATTTTCACCATTAACTTGTCACAAAAATCCAACAAAATAATCTTTCTTGGGACAAATGAATTTAAATTTTTTTAAATAAAAAACTATTCAGGCATGGGCATTTGGTACAGTTGTAAGACACCACTTGGGATGCCCACATTCCATTAACAGAGTGCCTGGGTTTCAGTCCCAGTTTCACTTTCAGTACAGCTTCCTGCGACTGAGTACCCTGGGATGCAGCAGCTGATGGCTCAAGCAGTTGAATTCTTACCACCCATGTGAGAGAGCTGGATTGAGTTCTGGGCTCCTTGGTTTCAGGCTGGCCCAGCCCCAGCTATTTTGTAACCATTTGGGAAGTAAATCAGCAAATAGGAATTTACACTCTCTCTCTTCACACATTCTCTCACTCTCTCTTACTCTGTCTTGTTCTCAAATAATACCAATTTTTAAAATTTTAAATAAACTATTCATGAGGCTGGTGCTGGTGAGCTAAGCCTCCTCTGCATGTCACATTGGCATCCCATATGGGCACTGGTTTGGGTCCCGGCTGCTCTACTTCCAATCCGGCTCTCTGCTATGACTTGGGAAAGCAGTAGAAGATGGCCCAGGTCCTTGGTCCCCTGCACCCATGTGGAAGACCCGGAAGAAGCTCCTGGCTCCCGGCTTCAGATCAGCCCAGCTCCAGCCATTGCAGCCATTTGGGGAGTGAACCTACGGAAGACCTTTCTCTCTCTCTCTCTCTCTGTTAACTATCTCTCAAATTAAAAAAAAAAAAAAAAAAAACAAACATAAACTATTCATATTGATTTAACAATCAATACACAAATATAATCCTAAACATTTTTACTCATTAAGGGAAAGTATTCTTCACAAACTTTACTTAACAAACATCATCATGTCCTCTGATAGAACTGCCAAATGACTCAAGGATCAAGATGGGTCTGATGGGTCTGATGAGCCCTACGGCATTTGATGAGTCAGAATGCATATTGCACACCTTAGCACTTGAACCGTTCCTTGAAATAGTACTTGAACTATATTTAAAATTATATATATATAGACGCTATCAAAACAGCCTAATAGCATCAGTTAAGAACTAACCAATCTAACAATTTATTAACATTCAGCTTTTTGAACAAGCAGGTGCACAGTGTAGGAAAAGTGTTTTGAATACTATTTTAATTGAATAACTCAATGAAAGATGAATAAATTTAGAAATGGACAGAAGAGCTCAACATTTTTCCAAAGATATACAAATGGCCAATAAGCACAGGAAAAGATGTTCAACATCATTAGCCATCAGAGAAATACAAATCAAAATCACAATGAGCCTCTACTTCACACCTACTAGGATGGCTATGACTGAAGAGACAAGTTAACAAGTGCTGCAGGGAATGTAGAGTAACTGAATCTCACCCACCACTGGGGAATGTAAAATGGCAGTTTTGGAAAACAGTCTGGCAGTTCCTCAGAAAGCTAAGCAGTTACCGTATGACCCAGCAATTACACTCCCAAGGATAAAGCAGTTCCACTCCTCTATATTTAAAAGAAAACATATGTCCATGCAAAAATTTGTATATAACTGCTCATATCACATAATACACAAAAACTAGAAACAACCCCAATATTCATCAAAGTAATGAATTGGCTAAAATGTGGTATATATTCATACAACGGAATATTACTCAGTAATAAAAGAATGACGTATGAAGGGTCTTCAGAAAGTTTGTGGAAAATTTGTATTATGAAAAACCCTAAGTATGGATTTCAAATGTCTTACAGCAAAATAAACTTATTACCATTTTTCCACAAGCTTTTTATAAAGATTTATTTATTTATTTGAAAGACACAAGTGACAGAGAGAGGGGAAGAAAAAGCGAAATCTTCCATTCACCAGTTCACCCCCTAAATGCCCATTAACAGCTGGAGCTGAGTCAAGCTGAAGCCAAACTCCATCCTGGTCTCCCATGTGGGTAGCAGGAATCAAAGTACTTGGGCCATCATCTGCTGCTCCCAGTTGCATTAGCAAGAAGGTGGATTAGAGCTAGAACATGATCCCTAGCATTCCACTATGGGATGTGGATGTCCCAAGTGGCAGCTTAATCTGTTGCACCATAACCCCTGCCCCTCTATAAACTTCTGAAGCACCTTCATACAGGTTACAACATGGATGAACTCTGAAAACATCATGCAACATGAAAGAAGCCAATCAAAAACACCATATATCATAGGATTCCATTTACCTCAAATGTCCAGAATAAGTAAATCTATCAAGATAAAAAGTAGTTCAGTTGGGGCCAGCAATGTGACATCCCATATGGGCACTGGCTCAAGTACTGGCTGCTCCACTTCCAATCCAGTTCCCTGCTAATATGCCTATGAAAAGCAATGGAAGATGGCCCAAATCCTTGGGCCCTGGCATCTACATGGCAGAACAGATGAAGCTTCTGGCTTCAGCCTGGTCCAGCCCTGGCTGTTGCAGCCATTTGGGAAGTGAAGCAGCAGAGAAGATTGATCAGTCTCTCTATTTATCTCTCCTTCTCTCTCCATAATTCTGCTTTTAAAATAAATAAATCTTTAAGAAAAAAAAAAGTAGATTAGTGGTTGCTTAGGATTGGAGGGGATGGAGAGGGTTAGTGAGAACAATAGTTTAAGAGTATGGGGTTTCTCCTTGGGATGATGAAAAATCTCCAAAGCTGGTGATGATGGTTGTGCAGCTTTGTGAATATACTACCACTTAACTGTACACTTTTTAAAATATATGTATATTTATTTGAGAGACAGACATCCCACTGGCCCACATCTTTAATGACTGTGATGGCCAGGGCTGGGCCAAGGCTGAAGCTATGAGCTGGAAACTCAACCCAGATCTCCCATATAGGTGGCAAGAACCCAATCACTCGAGCCATCATCACTGCCTCCCAGGGTCTGCATTAGCAGGAAGCCAGAACTAGGAGCTGGAGTTGGGTATTAAAGTTAGGCACTCCGATATGGGATGTGGGCATCTCAACCAATGTCTTAATTGCTAGGTCAATTGTTGCCCCTAAATTACACATTTTAAGTGGGTCAACTGTATGGTATGTAAATTGTCTCAATAAACTTGTTATCGGAAAAATTTATTTTGACACTTAAGTTGAATCTAGTAATCTGGGACACCTAACTCTTACTATCTTCTACCTAACCGTGCAAATTAAAAGACACAGATCTAGAGCGATGACACTTCACTGACCATATTAATATGAAAGGTACCAAAAGAGTATTTTGTTTCCTGCAGTTGTTGTAAGGCAGTGCCTGACTCATCATCACCTGATCATCTCCAACTTTCCCTTCTGCACTAACTGATGCCTCACAGAATGGCATCTTCACTATCTAGCTGCTAAGTGAAACTCCAGGAGGCTGAAGATGGTTTGCAAAGTGATTAGGGAGAATCTGGCAGCTGCCCAGAACTAAGAAGCAACCTGAGTATCAAGTGGATGACTCAAACACACCACCTCTCAGACAGCTAGAAAACTAAGGGGCACAAAGCAATAGTAATATATCTAGCCTGACCAGAACCAAATAAGAGCCAAAAGCTACCAACAGGGAAGAAATGAACTGTGGATACCTCGGATGAGGCATGATGCCCACAAACATTCAGCTATAACATTCACATTTTCATTTATTCAACAAATACTTATTTTGCATCTAATATGCAGTCTGATGAAAGAGATGAGCTGCAATGGATTGAGAGATCAGTGAAAATGAAGTTAGATGAAGTGGAGTGCATAAATTGACATTTAGGTCAGTAAAAGGACAGAAGTATCTGTTTCTTGAGGACAGGAACTGTCCATTATATAAATACAATCAAGTAGAAAGCAATCTTCAGGCTCTCTTCAACTAGCGGTTTATTTCCTGTACCTGTAAGCATGTTCCATATATTTTTACCATCCAACGAGCAAAAAAGGAACTTCCATCTTTTCATTGACCAAAGTAGCAATTTATACAAATCACTTCACCTACCTTCACTTTCACTGACTTTTCAATCCATTACAGATCATCATCTTCCATCTCCTACGTACTCATTCATGCTTCATTGAAACCATTCTCATTTAACACCAATGCAATGACCTCCTCACTACACCAAAAGCCTGTTTTATCCTCTACAGTGTTGAGAGCACTCTGAAAGATTTCCTCCTCCTCTTCCCATGACCTCCTAACTTCCACGGGCTCTTCTCTGCCCACTCCTTAAATAGCCAAAAGATGTGCACTTGACACTCTTATTCTACAAGCATTCTCTGGAAACTACCATACATTTCCATATAGGATACTTTCCATATTCTGTTGTCACAAATGTCTTCTCTAGCCACAAACTCTCTTCTAAGCATCAAATTCTTATTTTCAACTGCTTAGGAAAAAAGCATTCACCAGATTATCTCCAGCAAGCAATTCTTTTAACAGGTCCTGAATCATGTTTCTCCACTAAATATATATGCCTCCTCTCAAGTAATTATAATCAGTTTGCACCCAGTCCTTCTTAGGTTCATCCTTGAATTATCTTTCTCCCTGAGATCCCCACCCTTGTTTTCTCTGTCAGCAAATCTCATCCATTTTACTTCCTAATCTCTCTTGACTCCAACTTTCCCATCCCTTTTCCCTTAAACATGAAGGTAGTTGGGATCTTTATCTCATACCTGAACCATTTCAGCTACTCTCTCCTCACCTATTTTATTCCACACTGCTATGAGGATTATCTTCCTATAATAAATTCAAAATTCAAACAGAGTATCTCATTTTCCCCTACTGGACTCTTAAAGAAAGGAATATAATATAATATTCTGTGATGGTTAGAGTGTAAGGAAATGGACCTTTTCATAAATGGTGTGCAGAATTATATTGGACAAAATATTGAAACAATAATAATCACACTCATAAATGTACCCAACCTTTGATCCAGCAATTCTACTTCTAAAAATTATTTTAAGGAATAAAAAGGGTACAAAGATAAACAAGTCCATTCTAAAGTTCCCATCATTACCAGCAAAGGCTACAATCTTTTTTTTACATAATATACTATTTGCCTATAATATGTTCCTCCTGCCATGCCCTTCTTCATCTTGTAAAATCAGAACTCAACCTTGAAGTCAAAGGTCAGCTACTCCATCCTGTCTCCAGAGCAATTTACTCACATCTCTATACCACACTCAACCTTTCTCTCCTATGATAGACTAGAAGTTCTCCAGGGACAGTGGTTTTATGTCCTTATTTACTTAGTGCATATCTGTATCTGTACTATCTACAGCAATGTCTGACAGAATAGGAGTTCCATAAAAAAGTATTGAATTAAAGTATTTTCTTCCTCTTCACAAAGAATTCTTCAATTTCCAAAATCTCAACAATTTTTTAAAAGGTCTTTCCTAAAATTCTGGTGGACTCCAATGTCATATTAAAACAGGTATTTAAGCAAAGCAAATACTGTTATAAATTTATAAACAGTCTGTGAGTATTTATTTGAAGTTTATTTCCATAAGGTCCAAGAATTTCCACACCGAATCAGAATTGTGGTCTATCTAACCTAGAACTGTGTCTCTGAAAATAGAACAAATATGTTTTAACATATGACACAGCTATCCTCCCAAATGCAAAGTTACTTGTTTAGAAGTGTATTTCAATACACCTTACTTTCCGCCAATAACCTGATATGAATCCATTACACTTGAAATCATGCTTTAACAATATGCCAGAGTCTTTTCCATGCTGTTACATAAACAGTATTTTACGTATTATATAATACTGAAGTGTTACATAAGCAGTACTGTATATCCAAATACAAGAAAGTAGTTGGGTTATGAATTTTTGTCCAAGGTGAACTCCTTTTAAGTTTCAAGAGAGTTCCTAATTCTAATAGAAGCTGGTTACAGCCTAATCACATCCTTCATGATTTTCAAAGTTCAGTTCCATTCCTTCTAGCCTTTGTCTTTTTAGACTGAAGAAATCTCTTCCTATTGTGTTCTTATATAGAAACAACTCTTTACTCTGCACCATTTCACATGCCTTAATTTTAAGTTAAAACTTCAAAATGAAACAACAATGCAGATAGTTATATAAGACTAACTTTATAGACATTTAAGTCAAGAAAATTTCATTCCTGCTCTAAGTTAGGAAAGCAGCCTTCAAAAATACCTTTGACAATCACTGTGCCCCAAGACTTACAGGAAATCATAAGGTAGTCCTCACAGTTGTTTTTGTCATCATCTTGCTGGTCCACAGGGATCCCGTTGGCATCTATAACTGCTTCAGAGGCACAGTCTGCTACCAAAACTTCTTCTGAAACTACATCAGTGGTCAGAGGATCAGTGACAATTTCTGCTTCTACTACACTATCATGAACCACATGCTCAACATGTCCAACGTCAGACACGTGTATAGATTCACTTGTCAAGACATGTTCTGGCATAGACATTGAGGCTGAAGTAATGTCAGAAGCTAAAACATCATCTGGGACTGTGCAATGTGCTAAAGATACTTCTTCAGTTACATCTGAGTCCAGCACTTGCTCAGGAATGATGACTGTTTCAGATACATCTGCTTCTTCCATGATATCTGGACATTGGACATCTTCTATAACAACGTCCTCAATAACATCTTGGATTACAACTGAGTCTGGGTCATCGGGAACAAAGTTATGCACAGTTATGTCTGAATCCACAACATCTGAAACAAAAACAGTTTCTTGAACTTCCACAACAATTTGATCACCATCCATGTGTGCAGCATCAGCTCCTTTAAAAAAAAATTAAAATGACAACTTTCAGGTAGGCATGCATGACATGTCAACTAATCCATATGTTACTTAATTTCTACCAAAAAAAAAAAAAAAACAAGACTAGCTCCTCAGTTTTCTAAAACATTAAGACAGATTAAAGAAATAAAGAGGGAATCTCTTTGAATCACATTAGACATTTTTAATACAAGAAATTTAGAACTCATCCCAAATCAATTAGTATATATATATATATATATACACCAGCAGAACATGGCAACTGAGGCAGTCATAGAAGAAATATATTCATGAAAGTAAAATTCTAGACACACTAAAATTAAACCCATACACATGGGAACTTAAGGGATCATTATAAAAGTTAAGTAAGGCATCTTTAGGTGGCAAATACATAATTTTCCTTCAGTATATGTGTTTTTCATTTATTTTCCTTCTTGTTCCATTTCATTTTTCTCCCTTCTTTCCATCTCTCCTGTTTTGTTTTAACTATCCTTTCAATGTCTTCCTTTCTCTCTTCACATCCCTCCTCTTTAGTTCTGGTGTAATATACCACCAACATCCTCCATGGATGACTGTGGAAAGTCAGAAATCATCCTCTGAATGTAGGGCATAAAATGATCAAGGCATATATGAAAACAGAGATAGAAGGTCACAGTTTAGGAGGAAAGTCAACTGGCCGAGAAGGCTCTGTGGATAGAAAAGATGAATGAAAGTGCACCTGCACTGGGACACCAGAGAGTGTGGGTAATCAGAGTGGGGCCTGCCCCAACTTCACTGGGGTGCTCCACCTGCATCCAGCTTCCTCCCATCCCCCCCGAGAGCCCAACCCCTAAGGTAGTTCCTTAGGATAGAGGGAATCCTACTCTAGTCCACTCTGCAATTAAGGCATGAAGGTAGACATTTAAATCAATTGAAGCCAAGTGAGATTAAATGACTTATCCAAGATCACACAGCTTGCATAGCATATGGTGCTGAGTAAATATTATTCTGAATGAACACTAAAAGTGGGAATAGAAATTATACATCCTTACCAAAAATATAAAACAAATCCAGTATGTTGGCCCCTGGTCCAGCAAAAAGCAAGGGAGGTTTTATAAAAGTTTTTCCCAAAAAGCTGTTCAGTAGATAAGTGATTCTGGTTGTGACTCAGACCAGGCTTAGTCCAAATAGGTGCCTAATGCAATGACTGTGTCACTGGCCAGGCCCTCAGAAAAACACATGGCTTTGTCAACAAACAAAAATGATCAATGGCCAAAGAATAGTAAAAATTTTAAGGCGTCTTTAAAATCCATTAATATCCATTTTATTAACATCCAGAAATAATGCAAAAGAGTATGTTCACTTCAGTTTCTACAGAACATCTACAAAATGCTTTATACTCATCTGCTGTCAGTATTCTCAATGCTACCAAGTGATAGATCACTACAATCTTCGTTTTTCCTGACACGAACCTGAAAGTACTTAGTGGCAAGAGCACTGGTTACAAGATCTAAATCAAGGAGCAGAGTTGCACACTTATTAGTTTTGTGATCTTGGGCAAGTCATTTAACCTCTGAGTTTCAGTTTCCTCATCAGTAAAATGAGGACAGTAGTATCTGCCACGCATACCTCACAGGACTGTGGTGATGATCAAATGGGAATGTATGGGAAGTGTTCTGAAAAACTGTAATGAGAGGTTTCATTATTATTATGACATGAAAACGGAGGCCCTGGCAGATTAAGTGACTTGCTCAAAGATAAACAAACACCATAAGTGTTAACAATCAGGACTAAAATGCGATAGCCCTTCAATATACCACTTAGCCCATGACCCAAGCTTGCTTGTCACATGCTTAAGTAAATACTGTATATTTTTCTTCAAAGAGTTTAGTCTCTCTTTTAAGCATATGTATTATATTTCATGTTCTAATGAAGAATCATAAGTTTTGCAGTTATCATTTAAATTACAAAACTTGAATTAAAAGACTATCCTAATCCCTCCCTCCCTTCCCCTTCTCTCTCTCTCTCTCTCTCTCTCTCTCTCTCTCTCTCTCTCTCACACACACACACACACACACAAGATTTAGAAACTAAGGAAAAATTTAAAATTAAAAATCACTAATATTTACTTTCCTGGTAAATTGCTAATGAAAATACTGCAATCTGATCATTTAAAGTCCGCTGAAAACTCAAACATTTTATTTATAACAATAGATAGTATGATGTAAAAAAGACATTTTATATTATAAAACCAAGTGTAATCAGTTTACAATGTTATATAATTAGAGCCATGGGTAATCTGAAATCACGAATACTTTTTCTTTTTTTAGGAGTTCATGAATACTATTTTCCTTGAACACTTGGGGGAGTGACAAGAGTCCACCTTCCAGAAGCAGAAGGTTCCTTTTGGAAACTTGTGAGAGAGAGACGGTTGTAAAAGTAGAATGAGGTCAGAATGTAGAAGACATTGGGATTATATTTATTTGCTAGGTAATGGAGAACAGAGAAATGGTATGATCTGTGTGCCCTTTTATGTTGAGTACTGTGATCGGTGGTCCATATAAGAGATGAAGGGTAAAGAAAATAATACAAAGTTATTGAAGACTAAGAACATGGTAGAGCCCAACTGTGTGGTAGGAAGTAGAATGAGGAGTAGATGTACACAAGGAACATTTTCAAAGGAAGAGCCAACAGGACTTAGTGAGACAACTGGGCAAAATGAAAATAATAGAAGAGAACACAAAGATTTTTGAGAATGCTGCGGCTGTTACAGGTAAACGTCTGAGACCAGAAATGTTTTAGATTTTGAACTTTGAGATTTTTGAGTATTTGCATGCACATCATATCTAGGGAATGGAATCCAAGTCTAAGTACGAAACTCATTTATGCTGCATATATATTCTGAAGGTAACATTATACAATGTTTTTGTACACCAGTTGTAACTATCACCTATCACATGAGGTGTCAAGGCATGAAACTGTCCATTTGGGGTGTTATGTTAGCACCTGGAAAGTTTTGGATCTTGGAGCATTTTAGACTTTGTATTAGGGATGCTCAACATACACTAACAAGAATATGACGGTTGTAAAGGAGACAAACTTTTGAAGTGGCGAATAATAATGTGCTCACTCTAACATTCGTAGACTGGCAAGATAACAAGATACCTATGTGTGACTATCAATGTGAGTCTAGCAATTTGTCCAACATGATAACCAACTCCAAATGCAGTTGACAGGAAAAGGAACAATTCAAGTAATTATACCTGTTGCGTCAAAAAATGAGTTTGGCTCTTGTGGTTGTAATTCAAGTCCATCTTCATCCATGGCCTTTAATTCTCATCAGTCACAGTTCCTAAATTAGGGGGAAAGGGAAGCTGAGCATTAATTTTGTATGTATCAAAAACATTGTATTTTCATTTCTCATAAACAAATCACTTAACAGATAACCATCTATCAAAAACACATGTATCTAAAATAAAAGGGAACCTAATTAACTTACAATGATAACTGGGCATCTATAGTACAAAGCAAAGCAGACCAATCAAGCAAGTCAACTTTCTCTAGACATCTTTTTAAACTAAGGTATTCTTTACATTAAGTGTGCACATCTTACGGAATTTTTACACAAACATAAATCTTTGTAATTACTTTTCTGATCAAAATTGAGAACATTTCCATGACCCCAGCTTTCTTTTTTTTTTCCCCTCAAGATTTATTTATTTATTTATTTATTTGTTTATTTTTTTTTTTTTGGACAGGCAGAGTGGACAGTGAGAGAGAGAGACAGAGAGAAAGGTCTTCCTTTGCCGTTAGTTCACCCTCCAATGGCCGCCGCGGCCGGCGCGCTGCGGCCGGCGCACCGCGCTGATCCGATGGCAGGAGCCAGGAGCCAGGTGCTTTTCCTGGTCTCCCATGGGGTGCAGGGCCCAAGCACCTGGGCCATCCTCCACTGCACTCCCTGGCCACAGCAGAGGGCTGGCCTGGAAGAGGGGCAACCGGGACGGAATCCGGCGCCCCGACCGGGACTAGAACCCGGTGTGCCGGCGCCGCTAGGCGGAGGATTAGCCTAGTGAGCCGCGGCGCCGGCTATTTATCTGAAAGGCAGAATGATGGACTGGTGTCAGGGGGTTTGAAAAGAAAGCGATCTTCCATCCACTGGTTCATCTCCCAAAAGGCTGCAACCATCAGGTCTGGGCAAGAGCCTGGAGCTCTGTCCTGGTCTCCCGTGCAAGTGGTAGGGGCCCAAGTACTTGGACCATCATCTGCTGCTTTTCCAGGCACATAAGCAGGGAGGTGGATCAAAAGCTGAGCAGCCAGGACTCAAATAGGCATTCCCATACAGGATGGCGATGTCATAAGCAACAGCTTAATCCACTGAGCTACAACACTGGTCCCCGACCCCAGCAGTCTTGTCTTCTCAGTCCACAAATTGCATGGTCTCACAAAAGTTAGAGGTTTTAGGCCTGCACTGTGGCATACAGTGTTAAGCTTCCACCTGCAGTGCCAGCATCCCATATGAGAGCTGGTTTGAGTCCTGGATGCTCCATTTCCAATCCAGCTCCCTGCTAATGTACCTGGGAAAGCAACAAAGGATGATCCAAGTCCTTGGGCCCCTGCACCCAAGGAGACCCAGAGGAGGCTCCTGGTTCCTGGCTTCAGCCTGGCCCAGCCCCTGCTGTTGCCGCCACTTGGGAAGTAAACCAGCAGATGGAAGATCTCTGCCTCTTTCGCTCCCTCTCCTCCTCTCTGCCAACCTGCCTTTTAAATAAATAAATAAATAATCATTAAAAAAAAAGGGGGGGGGGGCAAAAAAGGAGGCCGGCGTTGTAGCACAGTGGGTTAACGCCCTGGCCTGAAGCGCCGGCATCGCATATGGGTGCCAGTTTGAAACCCAGCTACTCCACTTCCAATCCAGCTCCTTGCTGATGGCCTGGGAAAGCAGTGGAAGATGGACCAAGTCTTTGGGCCCCTGTACCCGCATGGGAGACCGGAAGAAGCTCCTGGCTCCGGACTGGAACAGAACCGACTGCTGCAGCCAATCGGGGATTGAACCAGCAGATGGAAGACCCCTCTCTGTGTAACTCTTTCAAATAAATAAATAAACCTTTAAAAAAAAGATGAAGGAGGAAGAAAAAAGAAAAGAAGGGGCCAGCATTGTGGCACACGGGTGCTAGTTCATATCCCGGCTGCTCCACTTCCAATCCAGCTCCCTGCTGATAGCCCAAGAAAAGCAGCAGAGGATGGCCCAAGTCCTTGGCCCCCTGCTACCCTCGTGGGAGACCTGGAAGAAGTTCCTGGCTCCTGGCTTTGGCCTGGCCCAACACAGGCCGTTGCGACCATCTGGGGAGTCAGTCAGTGGAAGGATGATCTCTCTGTCCCTCTGTAACTGACTTTCAAATAAATATCTAAATCTTTAAAAAATATATATTCATGAGAAATTCAGCTAACATTTATATAATAAAGAAATGGATTTTCAACGTGTCAGTTGAGACAGTCTATTCATTTTCAATAGTTTCATGTTACTTATTCAAGCTTATTTCAATGTTTCATGTTACTTATTCAAGCTGCTTCAAACTAAAGCAAATGATCCTTAGATTAAAAGATTTGTAAACATGAAACACAGAAAGCATACACATGTTGTCATTGCCCTGCCTCCTCCACCAAAATCAATTCTAGTTGTGTAATTCTTTTCCTCCTTTAAAAATAGAATTATATATAAAATGATCAATGTAAGCTCATCTTCTAAACAACAAAAAATTAAGCCAATTAGGAAGGAAATAAAGGGCATTCATTAAGGTGTTAAGTCCCCCATCCCTCAAACTTCCCTAAACTCAATTCCATCAGTTCTAGAAATTCTCAACCTGCAGAACTACTTCTCAGCATTCATCGTCCTTCAGCGTTCTAGGAAGAGTTTGCCATACAGTTATGTCCCTCAGTTTTTAAAACTTTCTCCTTCCTCAGTTTACTAAAGCCCATCTTAGTTCTCTTCCCACCATCCTAAGTGCTGCCTTTTCTCACCCCTCACTGGAGTCTTGACCAGGTTGTACATTCAGCCTCCTCCTCTCCTGTTTTCTCTTTAAAATCACGATTTCAACTACCGGTTGCACAAAGATGATTCCCAAAGCCATGTACTCACAGTACGCCCTGACAATTCCACCAGACTGCCGAATATCCAAATGTGTATGAGACCCAGCTTTCTCCTGACATGACCAAAATGGTCTTTTCCTTATTCCTTGCTTAGATTCAGTCAGGTGGCCAGATCTTGTCAATTCCCTCACAACTTCACAGCAATCTGTCCCTTTCTCTTTATTCCCAAGCACCACTCCCTCTCAGCTTCATGTTTCTTGATTCCCGGGGGATGAAAACAGTCTCTCCTGACTCGTCTTGCTTCTTCATGCCACACCCGATACAAATGACTAGGAACCCAAGCAAGTAAGAGCTAGTGCCAAGCACTGAGACATTCCTGAAATCTTGGAGCAGATTAATCCTACTAAAGCACTGCTTTGATCATGGCACTCCTCTGCTCACAACACTTCAGCAGTCCCCCAACGATTCAGGAGACTACAATATTAACCAAAGTCACCAAAATAGACTTCTTCTACATCATATAAATTACCTAACAGACATTCTCACCCACATGGAGGGCACCTACTCACCTTATCTTGATTAGGTCAGCAGTAGCTGATCAACAAATTATTGTTTTCACTGGTTACTTTCCCTTTTGTTTTGTCATTATAAAAATTCAAGCATAGGTAACTAGTCAAGTTTGTAACCCCCTCTGGGGTTAGAAATGCTAATTCCCTATGACTATCAGAATAAAACGATATTCTTAAAATGGAACACACTCAGCAGAGTTCTCAGAGCTGTGATGAAGTGCAGATAGAAGGTTTGCTAATAATGTAACTGAAAGCTCCATGTCTTTGCAGCAGGAACCAAGCCCAGAAACCAATTCAACTTAAAGTCAAATAAATAAATGGTTCAGAGAACCAAGAATCTAAGAATAGGGGCCAATGCTGTGGCGTAGCAGGTAAAGCCGCCACCTGCAGTAATGGCATTCCATATGGGCGCCAGTTCAAGATCCAGCTACTCCACTTCTGATCCAGCAGCAGAAAATAGCCCAAATGCTTGGACCCCTGAACTTGTGTGGGACACCTAGAGGAAGCTCCTGGCTCCTCGGTTTGGATCAGCCTACCTCCGGCCACTGCGGCCATTTGGGGAGACAGCGGATGAAAGATCCATCTCTCTGCCTCTGCCTCTAGAATCTAAGAATATGGAAAAACAAGTACTAATTTTTTGTCTGATTAACAAATGCTCTCAAAATATTTCTGGGACTCCACTATCACCTCAAATTCAGTGAAATGGTCTCTTTCTGGTTGCAAGATTTCTGATCCTCAAAGAAATGATTCTGAAAGAAATCACCAAGGAAAAAACGAATAGAGAAATATCAGGTTGGGAGAAACCCAGGAAATGCACAGAAACTTCCTTGTACTATCAAGGAAAAAAGCAATAAAAATATTGCACCAAGTTGCAATATTGCACTATATCTTCAATTAGTGACCACGAATATAATTTGTTTTGTATCTCCTGATGCAAAGACCTCCTTCTTGGGCAAATTAACAAGATTTTTACATATTCACCTTGCTTTTTGCACCTAATATGCATTCAAAAATCACTTCACTACTTTTGGACTCCCAAAAATTCAATTCCTTTTCATCCTATGACTCAACTCAACTCTCCTTAAGCATGCTCAGAGAACCAAATTTTATTATGCACGTTGTAGATGCTATTGCTGAAGCTATATGAAAGGCAAAGAAAAGCAAATTTGTCTCTAACAGAATTTTTCTTAGAGGAAATTGGGAATGGTTAAAATTTAAACTTAAAGCTTAATGAGTATCTTCCCTCTTAAGCTACGCTTCTTTCCCAATTTATTTTTTCCATGTTGCTCAGTGTTAGCCATCTTTCCTCCAGGTATCTCATTTTCTAATCTTTTCACTTCTCTCAGTTCTTAAATTAAATGTCTCAAAATCAGTCACTCTTAAATTTACTTCCTCGGTATTCTCACCGTCACTACTCTACTCTTAACAAGTTCTCCATACCCCACATGCAGACCCAATGGGCCCTTTTAATCAAAAGATCTAAGTCCTTCTGAAATGAAGAAAATTTCCTGTTTTGGCATTTCCTTATATTTTCATTATTCATTTAAAGAAAAAAAAATATTGACTGCTTATTTGAAAGGCAGAGGTAGAGAGAGAGAGGGAGAGTCAGAGAATCTTCCATCCACTGGTTCACCCCAAATTGCCATAACAGCCAGAGCTGAGCCCATCTGAAGCCAGGAGCCAGGAGCTTCTTCCAGGTCTCCCACGTGGGTGCAGAAAGCTGGATCAGAAGTGCAGCAGCCAGGACTCGAATCGGCGCCCAGGACTGTACACAGTGGCTTAACCTACTGTACCACAGTACCAGTCATCTTCACTATTCATTCTTATTAGAATTTGTATTACAGGATATAAAAACTCTTAAATCTAGCCTCTATATTGTTTTAACTTTTATATATTTAATTTTTTTAAGATTTACTAATTACTTGAAAGGCACAGCAACAGAGAAGAAAGAAAATGAGAAACTTCCATCTGCTGGTTCACTACCCAATGGCCAGGACAGTAAAATCTGAACCAGGTGGAAGCCAACATCCAGGAACTCCATCTGGGTCCCCATATGGGTGAGCAGGGACCTAAGTACTGGGGCCATCATCTGCTGCCTTCCCAGACACATGAACAGGAAACTGGATCAGAAGAACAGAGTTAACTGGGACTCACACCAGCACTCTGATACGGGAGCTTAACCTAACCTGCTGCACAAGAACCACTCCAAGAAACCTCATATAGGCTTTATTTTTCTTGCTCAGATTAGGAGTTGTCAAAGTACAATCTGAATCTAGTTATACTGATGAGCTATGATCAGTACACTGTTCAAAATGCTTTTATCGTTAACAGACCAACCTGATACTAGGAAATCCATATAATTTTTTTAAAAGATTTATTTTTTATTTATTTGAAAGTTACAAAGAGCAGACAGATAGACTTCCATTGCTGGTTCATTCCCCAAACGGCCCCAACGACCAGAGCTGAGCTGATCCGACGCCAGGAGTTTCTTCTGGGTCTCCTACATGGGTGCAAGGGCCCAAAGACTTGGGCCATCCTCCAGTGTTTTCCCAGGAGCATTAGTAGGGAGATGGATCGGAGGATCAAACCAGCACCCATACGGAATGCCAGGACTGCAGGAAGGGCTTTATCCATAACATTGTGCCACAGCACCAGCCCCTGCATATACTTTTTTTTTTTTTTTTTTTTTTTTGACAGGCAGAGTGGACAGTGAGAGAGAGAAAAACAGACAGAAAGGTCTTCCTTTGCCGTTGGTTCACCCTCCAATGACCGCCGCGGCCGGCGCGCTGCGGCCGGCGCACCGCGCTGATCCGATGGCAGGAGCCAGGAGCCAGGTGCTTTTCCTGGTCTCCCATGGGGTGCAGGGCCCAAGCACCTGGGCCATCCTCCACTGCACTCCCGGGCCACAGCAGAGGGCTGGCCTAGAAGAGGACAGAATCCGGCGCCCCGACCAGGACTAGAACCCGGTGTGCCGGCGCCGCTAGGCGGAGGATTAGCCTAGTGAGCCGCGGCGCCGGCCCCCTGCATATACTTTTAAACTAGCTTTCAGATATGTAAAGCAGTACAGCCTCCTTAATAATACATTACCACTAATCCCCCTTCAATAATTGATAAATCTATGTTCATCACATAACATTCTACTGCGTATCATAATGGAATGAGTAAAACAACTCAAATCCTTGGATTATAGAAATGAAATAAAGAAATCCTATAGAAAAAAATTCCATGAAGCTAAAAAATTAAGCCACAGAGTAGGAGATTACTTTCAGTATATATGAATCACAAACCATTGGTATCCAGAATATACTCATAAACCAGTAGGTAAAATGGATCAAGGTTACACACACAAGCAAGTTACAAAAAACTCAAATGACTGGGGCCGGAGCTGTGGCACAGCAGGCAAATCCTCGGCCTGCGGCGCCAGCATCACATATGGGCACTAGTTCAAGTCCCAGCTGCTCCTCTTGTGATCCAGCTCTTTGCTACGGCCTAGAAAAGCAGTAGAAGATGGCCCAAGCCCTCAGGCCCCTGCACCCACGTAGGAGACCCAGAAGCTCCTGGCCTCCTGGCTTTGGATCCGCACACCTCTGGCCATTATGGCCATTTGGGGAGTGAATCAGCGGATGGAAAACCCTTCTCTCTCTGTCTCTCCCTCTCACTGTCTGTAACTCTTCCTCTCAATAAATAAATAGGAGCCAGCTCTGTGGTGTAGAGGGTAAGGCTGCCACCTGCAGTGCTGGCATCCCATGTGGGCACCGGTTCGAGTCCTGGCTGCTCCACTTCTGATCCAGCTCTCTGCTATGGCCTGGCAAAGCAATGGAAAATGGCCCAAGTGCATGGGCCCCTGCACCCACATGGGAAACCTGGAGGAAACTCCTGGCTCCTGACTTCAGATCGGTGCAACTCAAGCCGTTGTGGCCAATTGGGGAGTGAACCAGTGAATGGAAAAACTTTTTCTCTGTCTCCTTCCCTCTCTCTGTAACTCTTTCAAAGAAATAAATAAATCTTTAAAAAAAAAAAATTAAGGTCCACAATGAGTTTTTTATGTGGTTCATATGTATAGATATTTATGCTAAAAACTAAAACTGAGACATTTAAAACATTTATTAACTCAAAAATAAGCCCACTTCGTGTTAAGTATGAATAACATTTTCTATGAATAACATTTTTAAATATTTTTCAAAACAAAAAAATTAGTGGAAAGAGTAGCACTGTTGGGGAACAGCACTGTGGTGTAGTGGGCTAAGCCTCCACCTGTGGCGCCAACACCCCATATGGGTGCCAGTTTGTGTTCTGGCTGCTCCTCTTCCAATCCAGCTCTCTATCACCTGAGAAAGCTACTGAAATGGTACAAGTGCTTGGGCCCCTGCATCCACGTCGGAAACCAGGAAGAAGCCCCTAGCTCCTGGCTTCAGATTGGTTGCAGCCATTGCAGCCATTTGGGGAATGAACCAGTGGATAGAAGACCTTTCTCTCTATCTGTGTCTGTAACTCTACCTCTCAAATAAATACAATCTATAAAGGAAAAAAAAAAAAGAGTAGCACTGTTTTACATTTTTGCGATCATTTTTAATGTCTGGCTTAACAAAAGACAGATATATTCTCCTGTTTCTGCATTTGATCTATTATGACATCACATGATACAGCCTCTGTACAGAACTGCTACAATGCACAGAAGGTGGGTAAAAATGGCAAATAATATTATGAAAATAGTTTTGACTTCACGAACCCTCAGGAAGAATCTTGTAATTCCCTAGAACACACTTCCATAATTGCCGAACTATATCCACATGTGACATGGATAAATCTAAAACACACATTAAGCAAATACAATATGCAAAATGATGTAGACAGTATGATTTTCCTTACGTAAAGTTAAAACACACAAAGGAATATTATGTTTCAAGAAGGCTTAAAATTAAATACACACACACATATATATACATAAATACATACATATATATACATATATGTATATAAAACACCCAAAGCAATACTTCATCCTGTCTTGGTATGGTAGAAATATTAAGACAGTGGTTACTTCCAAGAAGAAAAGATAGGAATAGGATGATGGGGGCAACGTTGAACTCATGGGTTGGGAATGTCCGACCTGCAGACCATGTAAAGATCACTAAATCATGTGGTCTGGCCCTGCCAAGGCAATCACAGGAGGGACTTAAAATTCAAGAAATCTACAGCAGGCTAATTTTTCAGTTGATAAAATTTTGTATGGCCCACAAATGATGTTATAAATACCCAAATGGCCCTTGGCAGAAAAAGGTTCCCCACCCCTGCACTGGATCTGTGAGATCTTATTTTTTAAATAAAGCAGAGAGAAAATGAAGCAAATATGTAGCAAAATATGAGATTTGTTAAATCTGGATGATGTGTGCTTTTCCATAATTTTGAACTACTTCTTGATTAAAAAAACCTTTTAAAGGTCTGATGTCTGCACACTTCAAGGCCACACAGTTTTAAGTATAGTTCCCTTTGAACAAAATAAATTATAAGATAATTAAGTTATATAAAATGTTTGGAAAAATAATCCAGCAGTCTGGCCATATTCCAATCAGATAAAGCCTGAGTGTGTATGTGGGACAGGAGGCTACTCAGGTCCTGGGGCCATAACAAGACAAGTGGTGTGACTAAATCTGTATACTCTTTGGTCAAAAGACTCTTCAATGACATAAAATTCTCCGCACCCAATAATTCATGCTAACTGTTTTCCAGATAACAACTATGCGCCAGGTACTGCTCAGGGACTAGGATGAGTAACTGGCTCCATATTCACAGTTCATGCAACAAGACAAAAATATAAACATATAATTCAAATGTCAATAGATCAATGCTAAAGATGTCCATACTGCTCTTTGCCAGAGGGAAGGGGGAATGAGCCTAAAAAAATGATGGCGCCAATAACAGAAAGCAGAAGTTTAAGTTTTGGGTTTGAGGCTAAAAAAACATTTTCAGTAAATAGTATTAGGCATCCACCATGTTATGTGCCAGATAAGTGTGGTTTTAGCCTTGTTGAGACAGTTAAGACACGTAAGTGGAGATGGTCAACAGGCAACTGAAGTGCTGGATGAGAAACTAGAAGAGAGGTTGGACATGCTAGAGGACACCAAGTCAAAGGGAGAAGATTCCAAAGGAAAAAAAGAGGACTGACCTTGAGGGAAATCCCACCATAGAAAAGAGAAAAGGCACAAAGACTTTTTAACACACACTACACTTTCATGACACACTGATAACATGCCATGAAGTTTCCCAATTTGAAATACTGGGTTTAAAAGTAAGACAGGTGAAAAGAAATAAAAGTACTGGTGAAAGGAAAATGAGACAGGCAAGGTTTTATAAGATGAGCAAACCTAGGGAAAGTTCAAGGAAAGGGAAAGACACCAGCTGACTGGTAGAGGTTAATGAGGCGTGAGACAGCACCACCGACAGAGTTCTGTCCAAAGCAGGCAGGACAGGGTAAAGCCTACTGCAGAGGGCAACTGAAGACGGGCAATTCTTCCTGCAGCAAAAGGAAGAGGAAGAAATCCTAGGTAAATATAGAGGAAAAGCTCATGAAACACAAGTAAGGGAAACGCGGCTGTTTCTATCAGCCAGCCATCTAGCCTTCTCAGTTAACTGAAAGATCAGATAATCTGCTGAAGAGAGGGATTTCGAGGACTGGTTGAGGAGTTTAAAGAGTAAAAAAGAAAGCATGGAAGTGCCAGTGTGTACAAACACAAATAATCCAAGATTATCAGTGACAATAGAAATCTTCATGGGGTTGGAGAGTAAGCATTTACAAAAAGCAATGTGGAAAAAAACTTTTTAAGCATTTGTGCATGTATTTTTTGCATCTATCAAAAAAAATGAATTAAAAGCTAAATACTTCATTTATGCAAGATGGTTGGATAATAAGGTGTTCCAACAGTTTTCCAGATTATCAAAGTCTGCCCTTTTAGACAAAAAGCATTTTATATTTAATAATTTTTTTTCTTTTTCTTTTCTTTTTTTTCTTTTTTTTTTTTTTGACAGGCAGAGTGGATAGTGAGAGAGAGAGAAAGGTCTTCCTTTTGCCGTTGGTTCACCCTCCAATGGCCGCCACGGCCGGCGCGCTGCGGCCGGCGCACCACGCTGATCTGATGGCAGGAGCCAGGTGCTTATCCTGGTCTCCCATGGGGTGCAGGGCCCAAGGACTTGGGCCATCCTCCACTGCACTCCCGGGCCACAGTAGAGAGCTGGCCTGGAAGAGGAGCAACCGGGACAGAATCTGGCGCCCCGACCGGGACTAGAACCCGGTGTGCCGGCGCCGCTAGGTGGAGGATTAGCCTAGTGAGCCGCGGCGCTGGCCTAATCATTTCTCATGGAAACTATTCTATGTTCTTAATTGTACAACTTGACTCTAAATTTAATTTTTTTTTTTTTTTGACAGGCAGAGTGGACAGTGAGAGAGAGACAGAGAGAAAGGTCTTCCTTTGCCGTTGGTTCACCCTCCAATGGCCGCCACGGCTCGCGCGCTGCGGCCGGCGCACCGCGATGATCCGATGGCAGGAGCCAGGTACTTATCCTGGTCTCCCATGGGGTGCAGGGCCCAAGCACTTGGGCCATCCTCCACTGCCCTCCCGGGCCACAGCAGAGAGCTGGCCTGGAAGAGGGCCAACCGGGACAGAATCCGGCGCCCCGACCGGGACTAGAACCCGGTGTGCCGACGCCTCTAGGTGGAGGATTAGCCTATTGAGCCGCGGCGCCGGCCTAATCTTAATCTTGAACATCCACTGTTGATGTACTGTATAGCTTTACAAAGAACAGCTTCTGGGGCAGGTGTCATGTCACAGTGTGCCATCACTTGGGATGCACACAACCCCATATCTCAGTGCCCAGGGTTCAAGCCTTGGCTCTGCTTCTGATTACAGCTTCCTGCTAATTAGGCCTACTGGATAATCTCCCCATTTTAAAATCCTTAATTTAGGGGATGGGCCAAGTGTTGCCACAAGAGTTAGGTCACTCCTTAGAAGGCCCACTTCCTACACAGGTGTGTCTGGTTGCAGTCCCAGCTTCTCTGCTTCAGAGCCAGCTCCCTGCTAACGCACCTGACAAGGCAGTGGATGAGGACTCAAATACTTGGGCCCTGCCAGCTACATGGGAGACCATAATGGAGGTACTGGCTCCTGACTTTGGCCTGGCCCAGCCCTGGCTGTTGTGGGCATTTGGGCAGCGAACCCAGGATGGAAAAGAGCTAGCTGGATCGCTTGCTCTCCCTCCCTCCCTGTCATGTTTAGTTTCAAAAAGAGCAGCTTTCTTCTTTAAACTTTTTTTTAAAAGAGCTTCTTTATAGCTCTTCTGTATCTTTCTCAGCTGTCAAGATACAAAGGCAACTGGTTCTTCTAAGTTTATGTTTACCCTGAACACCTCAACAACCACAGCCTGCTTTGCCAACTTGCTTCCAGCTGGCTTCAGACAAGGCACTGTTCCCAATGTTTTCTAAGCCATTTGTGATAAAAACAAGAATCTCAGGCCTGTGCCGAGGCTCACTAGGCTAATCCTCCGCCTGCGGCGCCGGCACCCCGGGTTCTAGTCCCGGTTGGGGCGCCAGTTCTGTCCCAGTTGTTGTTCTTCCAGTTCAGCTCTCTGCTGTGGACCGGGAAGGCAGTGGAGGATGGCCCAGGTCCTTGGGTCCTGCACCCGCTTGGGAGACCAGGAGGAAGCACCTGGCTCTTGGCTTCAGATCGGCGCAGCCGGCAGCAAGGCACCAGCCATAGCGGCCACTTGGGGGATGAACCATCGGAAAAATGAAGACCTTTCTCTGTGTGTCTCTCTCTCACTGTCTAACTCTGCCTGTAAAAAAAAAAAAAAAAAAAAAAAAAAAGGAAAAGGAAAAAAAAAAAAAAGAATCCGGCCCTGGCCGCGCCGCGGCTCACTAGGCTAATCCTCCGCCTAGCGGCGCCGGCACACCGGGTTCTAGTCCCGGTCGGGGCGCCGGATTCTGTCCCGGTTGCCCCTCTTCCAGGCCAGCTCTCTGCTGTGGCCAGGGAGTGCAGTGGAGGATGGCCCAGGTGCTTGGGTCCTGCACCCGCATGGGAGACCAGGAGAAGCACCTGGCTCCTGCCATCGGATCAGCGCGATGTGCCGGCCAAAGCGCGCTGGCCGCGGGGGCCATTGGAGGGTGAACCAACGGCAAAAGGAAGACCTTTCTCTCTGTCTCTCTCTCTCACTGTCCACTCTGCCTGTCAAAAAAGAAATCTCTTGTTTGCTCTGGTCCTCTCACTAAGCATGGCTGATCTAACCTGTTGCAGTCCAGAAAAATGGAAACACGGAAAAGTGAATACCCATGCTACCTATAGATTTATACCGTAAAATTCTAGGAAACATTCCCCACATGTGCTAAGTCAGTCAAATGCTAATCAAAACACGAGCAGGAAGGCTTGCCATAGCAAACAGCCTTGGTTACCCTCTCAAACAAAACCGTGGTTACTTTCACCAGGGGGAAGAAAAGAGATGCATAAGGGCACCTGAAAGCCACTGCCTTTTTAATAATGGCTCTTCCAACCTACTTTACAAAACTGACTTCTTAAAAAAAAATTCACCATGGGAGTACTTATAAATTTCTCATTTTCATGAAGTAACCCACAGCACCAGTCCTGTCATTTTCAGCCATAGTAAAGGAAATAGCAGAAGCCACTTCCTATTTATTTACTACAGAAAATAAAGAAACTGATCAAAAGGGTATTTGGCATGAAAAATTAGGATAGAAAAAGGAGTAGCTATCTAGCAGAGATGCATCATTGAAAAAATGGCCAAATATACTTAACTTCTCAACGCTCTTGCAATCAATCTGGTGGTGAACACACTGATGAACGCGCTACACTATTTCTCAACTTTGGAAACTTGCCTTAGTCCAGTGGAACTGCCAAGTGGCTGTAAGGCACAGGACAGATGTGTCCCCACTCTGCTAGTCGAGGGCTCCCCCGCTATGTCCCCCACTGATATAAGCCCTTCCACCTGCACGCCAGCTCCTCTGCAATCCACCTTTTCTAGGTGCAATCCCTACCACTCCCTACCTATAGCTCCCACTGGAGCCACGCTGAACACTTTCGGAAGAAGCTTCACCCTTGAAACGCCCTTTCCCCACTTTCAACTCCACCTAACAAAGTCCTACCCGGCAACCTTCCGAAAATGCCACCAAGTTCAGACCCTGAGCCTCCGAACGCAGCCTTCCGCGGGACACGTCAGTCCCTTCCCCGCGACACTTGCCGCACCTCACCTTGAGTCATCTAACCCTGAACCACGGAGCCCCTGGCGGCCAGGGTCCGCGTCTCCAGAACCCCTGTCATTTCTGACCAGCACCCAGTACAATGCCCGGCTCACACCGGGCTCCGAGTCACCAGCAAAGTTCTACACTGCCATCAAACGCCACCGGGAAACTTCAAAAAAAAAAAAAAAAAAAAATGAAACGCCATGACAAGTAAATGAACAATAAATACCTCACCACGTTTTTTCCTCAGTAAGAAAATTAAAACTGTCCTCTTCTTATTCCTCAGAGCCAGCTACGCTAACAGCGTCAACGCAGCTTTTCAAGAAAGTTGTTTCCACCCAAGTGACTACAAATGACTCCCTCCGAACCTTACTCTTCCGCTTTCGTTCTGTGCAACATACTTTCCCCCTATTGGACAGGAGAGTGGTGGGAACTTTCCCACCCACTTTTATTTATTCCGACACTCGAGAAGGCAAGGATGGCAGGCAAACAACCGCACAGAGGGCATCCTGAAAGCCACTTAACTGATTTAAACCAAAATTAAAAATTCCCAGGGTCCCTTCCGCCTCGGGGAGCCTAAGTGTCTGGGCTGCCACCGGCCCCCGATGGCCCTCGGGGCGCGGCAAGCGCAAGAAAAAAGCGCGGGCCCCGGGGCGCTGAGGGGCGAGAGGGCTCTGGCGCCCGGGCGCCGGCGGTGGCCGCCTGCGGCAGCTCAGCTAAAACGCAACGGAAGCAGCAGCCAGTCACGGGGCTGCGGGAGGCAAGGCAGGAAGGTGGCGCTGCCGCCGAGCGCTTAGAGCCCGAGAGCTCATCATGGCGGCCGAGGCAATGGCCGCCGTGGGGAGCGAGCACGCCCCTCCGCGCGCACACGCCGCTGCGCAGGGCCTCCGGTGCCCGTCACCGGCGCCGCCGCCGCTGCAGCCCGCTCTCCCACCCCCCCTCACGGGCTGTAGCGGAATTTTCTCTCCAGACGCCGCCTTCAAGATGGCGGCTCCCCCTCCCGGCAACCCCCTCAGTCGTCCCCTGCAGCAAGCGCCGAGCCGCCGCCATCTTGTCCCCCGTCCCTCCCCCCCCCTCCGATATTTACATAGCGAAAATCGGCCCGGCCGGCCTGCGGCCTTCACCTCACGCCTGCAGCCTTCGCCTCCTCGCCAGGCCTCACCCCCTCTCAGTGCCCCGGGACGGCCGCGACGCCGACCGGGGGCCCCTCAACCGCCTCACGGACCGCCGCGCGACCCTCCCCCAACCCCCGCCCGCTTACGGAACGCGCCTCCGCCGCCGCTCGGGGCAGCCGGGCTCCTCCCCGGGCCTAACTGCGGCCTCCTCGGGGCCTGCTTGGCGCCGCGCGCCACGCCGCCCGGCCTAGCGCGGGAGGGCGCCTTGCGGGCCGCCGACCAGGCCGAGACCAGGCCGCCGCGCGCGCACTAGGCCCCACGGCCGCCGCGGCACCCGGGACTCACCGGACGGGAGTGCGGGCGGTTGGCGACGGTGGCGGGTGCTGCAGGCCGGCCTTTCTCTGGAGCACTGGGCCGGGCTCCGGCTGGTGGGGCGGGCGGAGGGAGGGAGGAGGGGCCGAGCTCGGAGCTGACAAAAAGCGGCCCAGCTCCCCGGCACGGGCCCGCCGTCAGCACGTCACGTCACCGCCCGGGAGAGAGACCCAGGAAAATGCGGAAGGGTAGATGGGCCCCCTCCTCCGCCCGGAGGGTCCCCCTGGCGCCCCGGGTCGGCAACGCTCACGCCCCGCGACCGGGGAGCCCACTGGCCTCGCTGCGGCGGGGTCTCCGGCGGCCGGAGTCTCCGTGACAGCGCCCCCCTTCTTTCCACCTCCTCCGCGCTCCCTCCCGCCGCCGCCACACGCGCCGCAGCCGCCGCCTCGGCCGTAAAGCCCGCGCGGGGCCGCGGTCCGTCGACCCCGCGGAGAGGCAGGCGGCCAGGCCGCCCCCCACCATTTCTCGTGGGCCGCGGCCGCCCCCCGGGGGCCTCTCCAGAGACCTACCGCCTTTCCGTGCGGGTCCTGGCCGAGGCGCCAGCTCGAGTTGTTTGCAGGCCCTCAGACCCCCGCCCTCAGTAAATGTGTTTTCTTCATCCCGGTGGCTGGGGAAGAAGATAAATTTAGTAACAACCGCCATCCCCTGCCCTCGCGTTTAAAAAAAAAAAAAAAATCTTTGAAATAAAATGAAAATGGGCTTACCGGTCTAAATGGAGGTGCGGGCCAAAGGCGGGGGGGGGGGGCGAGAGAAGGGTTATACTACAGCAACTATCAAGGATGTTGATTTTTAAAAAACCAAACAAACATTCGGTTAGAGCCAAACTAATTTTATTAGTTGGGGCGGGTGGGGGGCATGAGGAAAATGTTGTGTTTTGAAACCGGCTTGGCACATCGCAATGGACACGAATCTTCGATGTATATTTTCTATATACCAGTGTTTCAAAGTCTGGGAACCCACGAAATGTTAAATCTTGCATAATGGCTTCATTAATGATGAGTTCTCCACATTCTTTAATAAATATCTAGAAATGGTTATGAATTTTTTTTTAACTCGTTAAACAAGCCTTTTAAAGTTGAGACTTGGGAGAGAAAGAAATGTATTTGATTAGAGCACTTATCAACTTCAAAGACGTGTACTTGGCATTTTCCTTAAATTTTTATGGTATCTTTCCATGCTGAACTTGAGACCCAATCTTTAAAAGTTACTAGGGTGACACTGGTATAATGCCAGCATCCCATATGAGCAGATTCTAGTCACGGCTGCTCCACTTCAGATCCAGCTCCCTACTAGTGTACCTGGGAAAGCAGTAGATGGCCCAAATGCTTGGGCCCCTGTACACACGTGGAAGACCTGGATGGAGCTTCAGTCTCCTGGCTTTGGCCTGGCCCAACCACAGCTGTTGGGGTCATTTAAGATGGAAGATGTGTCTCTCTAACTCTGCCCTTCAAATAAACAGAATTTTAACCCAGAATCTGACTTGCTACAGTTCTTTTTCACAGCACTGAATGTTAAAAGGCATTCTTAAACAGTAGAGAACACAAAAATCATAGAGCAAGTAGCACAGTGGTATAAAATCTCAAATACAGAGGTCATGTGTTTTATTTCTTGTCATAAATAAAAAACAAAAAACTCCCAGAATGTAAGTTGTCCTTTCCCTCAGATATCTTACAGTCATAAAATACTGTTAAACAAAGGTAGGGTAAGAATCTCTGAGAATTTACTGGTAACTTTTCTCCCAGGATTTTACCTTTGATTTTTTTTCAAGTGATGAAATCTCCCTTCAAAAAATGACAAGTGATAATATGTTGCATCATTTTTAGAAAATTCTTTCAGATTGTGATATAGACTTCATAGAAAGGTAGATAAAACTAAGCGATATTGTGTCCAAAAATGAGAAACGGTTGTGTAACTTCAAAAAGTTGAGAGCCAGTATTTTAAGTGCTTCCCAAAGGCCTCCAGGGTGTCAAAAATTGAAGTTTCGGGTCATCCATGCAACCATAAGCCGCATGTTCAAGACACAAAAGCCCAGCTTCAGCATACTTGTTAGTTTCTCCATTATTATCATCAAATCATTATAAATCCACCAGTGCAAAGCACTTAAAGAGTGTCCAAGGATCCTAAAGGAAAAAGATGTGTCCTCAACTTAAAAGATCACTAGTTTAATAGTTTCAAAGAGCAACTTTCCTTATACATAAAGTAACCTACCTTTGGTGGGAATCAAGGAAAGGAGATGGCTTAGTTCTATTAATTATATTAAATAAACCCTTATTAAAGCCCAACAAAGAGTCTATAGATGATTGTACAAATGAAATCAACTATTTTTGGGGGGTTTTCAAAAAAAGAGGAAGTCATTTGTACTTCAGATTTATTAATGGTAGGCCAGTATTAAACAGTGTTAAAAGAATAATGATTAAAACATTTTACTATAGATACACTTCATTAATATACTCATGATAAAGTGAAAATGCAAAAGAAGAGTGAACAGCATTGATCAGAAATTATTTGATGTTATTGTAAAATATAGGGGATGGCGTTGTAGGGTAGAGGGTTGGGCTGCCGCCTGCAGCACCTGCATCACATATGGCCCGCCACCTGTATGAGTCCTGGCTGCTCCACTTCCTACCCAGCTCCCTGCTAATGTGCCTGGGAGGCCAGCAGAAGATGGCCCAAGTGCTTGGGCCCCTGTACTCACGTGGGAGACCCGGAAGAAGCTCCTGGCTCCTGGCTTCGGATCAGCACAGCTCCAGCCATTGAGGCCATTTGGGGAGTGAACAAGCAGACGGAAAACTCTCTCTCTATGCCTCTCCCTCTCCGTAACTCCACCTTTCAAATAAATAAATGATTTTTTTTAAATGTAATGACACCTAATATCTCTACAACATTTGTTAACCAAGCACTGGTAATTAGACACAGGATTTCTTGCACTTAGAGGACCTGATGTAGGTCCTATCTTGCCTTGATACTTCTAAGCGTTGTTAAGGACCTATAGAATTCTGGGCAGGGAGAGTAACAAAAGACATGGTGCTTGCCCTTGGGGAAATAAGGAAGCTGTGTATAGCAGAATAAAAACATTCTTAAGTGCTTTCACTTTCTCACTTAAATAAATACACAACAAAAGGAAATTTTATCTAGGGAGATTGAGAGCAGAACATTTCAGAAGCATATGCCATGAATACAAAATAGGTGGTTTCAAAGCATTCAAAGGAATGTTCATTATGCACTGAAATGTCTATGCTCCTTCAGAGCTGTTCATGTATATCAGATACTGAAAAGCATCCACTCAAGGTTTTGACAGTGTTCTAATAACTAAAAGTCTCTGACATATTTATAGGTCCTTGAGCCAGAAATGATACAAAGCTTTTCAGTCATCTTTCCCGAGAAAGATTAGTCAGAAAAGAAGCTGTTGATTTTCACTCCACATCACTGACCAATGGGAATCCAAATAGGAAACAATAAATCATTAGCTCATATGAAAATATAAACCTTCTTGAATAAAGTTGTGATAACCCATTATTTTATGTGCTGAAATTTAAAAAAAAAATTTACCTTCCCCTAGAAAGGTGCTAGTTTTACTGAACTAAGCATATCCTATAAAAATTTACCATTTATCTGATACTTGATACTTAGGTTATGCTTAGCATGAGCAGGTCGCATCTTCTGTCAGAATTCAGCTGGCTATAATTAATGCCAAGTAAGAATTTCTAATCTGAGTCTTTAAACTGCACACCCTCCCCCAAATAATTCTAAAATAAACAACGACTGACAATTAAGTGATTTTAAAGCAGCATTTTTCATATGAGTCATTAGTTGAGTAAGACGTTTAATTCCTATAAACAACTAATAGCCAAATTCTACTTCATGGATTATAAATCACAGGACATGACAAACAAACCAGCTTCACTACAGGGGTAAAAATCAACATAGAGGCATAAAATCAATGAACAGTAACAGTGAACACCTCTGGTATCCAGACTGGTGGGGTCTTTACAATTTTCCACTGAAGAAACCAGGGCTCCTTAGAGAAAAGACTGGTTGCTGGGCTGGAGCAGGAAAGTACAAGATGTGCCAGGAACATATACCAGAAAGCAAAAGGGGCAAGCATTTGACAAAGCAGTTCAAGACACCACTGGGGAGCCAGCACTGTGGAGCCTGCCTCCAACATAGCTGCCGATTTCAACTCTCAACTGCTACACTTTCCGATCCAGATCCCTGCTAATGTGCC